>NC_081259.1:17931250-18662500 GCF_030490865.1 Poecile atricapillus
TAAATATACAAAACCAGTCTAGTTTGGTTCTGCATAGAACAAATACCATCCCTCTACAAATGACAACGGTGCCCAGGGACAGAATTGACATCCAACATCAAATATTCACATTGGCAATATAACACAGAACAAGGAGAGGGGGAAAAGACAGCCCAGGGTCTTGTCCTGGGACTAAAAACTCAGTTCTGTACCTGACCAAGCAGCTGATCTATATTCCCACCAGGCATTCGTTACCCAGGGATTGGTATGATTATCTGGGAAGGAATTATGATGATGCACTTTGATCTCCTTGTGACTGCCAGATCTGCAGTTTATGTCTGAAGACCAACAAAAACAACCCTAACACAAATTGGTTTTCATGGTGTCTCCTGCTACAAACACACACCTTATTGCTATAAAAGTGCTTTTCTCTCTGCACGAACACCCAGCAGCCACAAGGGTTTGCCTCCAAAGGAAAGCTGCCCAGTTACATCTCCTCTTGTATCGGATCCCACACTTGGTTACCATATTCCTGCACCTGCTCTGAAGTCTTCCTGAAGGAGATAATGTAAATGCTGGAGGAGGTGGCTGGAACACCCAGCTGTGCTTGGTGGGAAAGGAGGAGGTCGTGTGCTCTTCCCTGGCTCTGCTAAGCAGGTGTAGGAACAGGAGCTGGGAAGCTTTAGGTGCTTCACCTTGTTTCTCACTCCAATTACACGGATCATGTTGGTTTTTTGCAGGGATTTTTCCCAGACATTGGATATGAGCTGCTGTACCTTCCCTTCCCTCTCCACATGCCCAGTGAACTCTCCCTTCCACCTACAAAATCAACACAGAATTGCTACGCAATACAGGCTGAAAACACTTAAAATCCAGGACCAGATGTGCTTCTTAAAGCCCATGCCTGTCTCATTCCTTCCAAAACCAGGACACAAACCACCATTTCACTGTTGATCATTCCAAAATGGCAGCAATTAAGGAACATGCTATTTCCCCAATTACAATTTCCTTTTTATAAAATGCCCCTTTACTCACAGCAGCTTCAATTACAAGCAGTGAAGCACAGCCTTGCAGTGCCTTGTCAAAGCCAAGTGTGTCTGACACTGTTCTTTCCTAAATCTCTCCCTCTGCACACCAACACCTGCCCCTGAAGGCTTTTCCACAGTGAGCCATAGCACAGACAGTGTTAAACTGTTTGATGACATTTTGGGACTACAAGGAGAAAGAAGAGCACTTAAAATAGAGCCACCATGAATTAATAAAAATAGGGAATGGATAAATATATATTCCATAAATAGTGCTGATAGAAATTATCAAAAGAATAATGGTTATCTTCCTGTAAATGGAATTTCTACTGAGGTTTCATATTGCATATTCCTTTGAAACAGGACACAAAGATGAAGGAAAAGGTGGGATCTTTTCAAACTTTCTTTTACAAGTAGAGTGTTCTTTCTTTTGCAAGCTTTAATGCATAAACATAATTAAACTCAGAACTACTAATTCCAGTCAGTGAAGAGATCCCCACTTTAGAAGAAAGGTGATCTGATAGGGCAAAATTATTATTTCAGTGCATGATCTGGGACATGCTGAAGATTAAATATTAGCAGCATATGTTCATGGAAGGAAAATAAAAAGATGGCACGTTAACAAATACAGTATTTCCTCCTGGCTTTCATGAGGTTACATCAAGTTCATTATATATAAAAATCGAAATATTGCAAAATAAAAATTTATATGTATCAACCTGTCAGACCAAGACAACAATGTCTCAGCCTATAAATACCATTCCCTGACCTACACAGCTCTGGCTAAATAAACATTATTCCTGTTTTAAAAGGAAAAGCTCCAGCTCTGGATGATGTGCAGGGTGACCAGGGCCAGTCTCCTGACAGAATTCCTGACTGCTCAGCTGGGGCAGCACTCACCCTGTCACACCCCCTGAGACGAGCACACACACTGAGGGTGAACAGTGGATGAAGTATAAATACTGTAAGAAAAGCAAGTACTGCCAGAATAACACTGTTATTGTGAATATCTCTAAGGTTACTTTTAATCAAAATTAAAACCAGTAACTGGTGTAATTTATCTGGACACGTGTTCAGTGGTGCCATATTTCAGTCCCCACATGCCTTTCTTCCACAGAATGGTGCTTTTCTACTATCCAGAAGTAAAAGAATTTTTGAAAGACCATTCTGTCTCCAAAGAGACCATTAGGATCAGTTTTCCATTCTGAACAGAAATTCCTATCTTCCCAAACAGCTCCAGCTCCTCCAAAATAACCAAACCATCCTGAGCTTTCTGGTGTCCTCACCTGCCAAAAGCAACAAACACTTCTAAAGGAGGAACAGCACAAAACTGAGAACTATCCTTTAATGGCAGTGAAGTTTGAACAAATGAAAATTATTGTTCCTTTTCCTGGAATGACAATTACCAAAGGTTTAGCCCACAAATGCCTTTTTTTTTTTTTTTAATTAGGCTACTGAGATGTTACCTTTCTCCATTTGTTTTTTGTCACAGATCTTTAAAGATCTGCTACTTGCAAGTGAGAGATTATCCATGTTCACACTTCAAAGACTCATATTTGTACATGTGAATGTTACCCAGAATTCTCTAAATCAGTATTTCCAAAGTTTCGAGGTTTCCACCTCAAAGTCTCAGTCCTCAGTAATTTTTTTTTTGCACATCCCATTATAAAATATTTAACTTAAAATCCTAAGGCAACACAATCCTGTGAGGCATTTCCTAACACAGCGATGAGCCATAAAAACCAGGTATTTTGTGGTATATGCAGTCAAGAAAGGCACATACCATGTATAGTTATTGAGAACAGGTATAATTATGCACCAGAGTATCTCACCTTGCCCCTGCCCAGCCTGCACACTGCTCTGCAGGGATTTCTGCACTTGGGAACCTTATTTTTCACACACACTCCTCTCCTCAGGCACTAAAAGTTTTAGAACAACTTTCTCATTCATAACAGGTCAGAACATTTTGCCTGCAGACCACACACAAAATGCTCAGTTTGACAGCTCGGGTGCTTTGGAGGCTGCTGAGATGCTGCTGGATAAATTACAAAGGCCATGGTACTTTCAGCCCACCTCGAGGAGCTGCCCAGCTGAGGATGCCAGAATCCCCTCTTTCAGCCCAGCTGCACTGGGAAATAAGGTTCCCAATGTGCTTTTCTTGTCCTGAAAGTTACAGCACGGACACATTAACTTATGAGGTGCGTACAGAATACAGGACATAAATTATGCCTGAAGAGCCCCAGGTTTTCCTACAGACAGGTGAGAAAGATTACATGGACAAATTACTCTTTCAACTGGCCTTCAGGTCAGTAGCTTTCAATATTAACTTTTTATTAGATACTTCATTAAGTTATAGACAGTCTTTATTTTCCTTTCTGAAACAGCAGAGATTTAATTTATTTTCTTTTAAGAGGACAAGGTATGCATTCCCTGAGGATCTAAAGTTACTCCATGGCTCTAGATTAATTTTCTCTAGTCTTACTCCTTTATAATTCATTCCTCTGTTCAAAGAGATTTTCTCTCCCCATCAAAAACTAACATCAAAGCTGTAATGCTGTGCTTTTCTCAGTAGTAAGAGAAAGCGATATGTGAGATAACAAATTTTTTATACTGGAATTTTGAATAGTATCTTGTGACATAATTTATGGCATGAAACCTTACAGAGCTTGGAAATTTTCTATTTTTTATGATTTGCAGTTACTGTACATGGCAACAAAATGAAATATATAAAATATACACCAACTTGATAAAAAAATTCCAGTGTTAAATTCTCCATCTTAAACATAACACAATGTAAACTCCTCTGCAAATGCCAGTCTGTCAATCTGTAGCCACACAAGCTCATCTCTGTACTGCTGCCTCTCTCCTCTGTTGAAGTAAGCACTGAATTCAAATAGGAAACATTCTGAAGCACAATTGTTGAGCTGTTCCCAAGGGATAGTTACAGTTTCATGGCTTAATCACTCCAACTTTCCATTTTGTTAATAACATAGTTGAATAAAAATCATCTGATGCTACTTGTGCATTCATTTTAATGAGTCCCTGGAAAGAAATGCCTACAGTGAAGCATGCCCAGATCTCCTGAATCAGTGGGAAAAGTTCTGCACAGAGATTAGAAACATCTTCAGCTTCTATGCATCAGTAACATATTTTTGATCCTGAATCCCAATTCAGCTCTGATGAAAAATAAGTTCTGAAGAAAGTTTCATAGTTAAAGATGAAAATCAGTGTGTGAGCTAACATAATCCTCCAACCCCGGTTTCCCCTCCCAAATCTTAGCATATTAATCTCCTTTCCTTTTAGCTTCTCCAGTTCTTGCATAACAATGCCATTTCCTGAATTCAAATCTCCACAAATAAACCTTAAAGCTGAATAATACATTATTAAGCCCTATGAATATTCCCTTAAGCAGGGCATCCTTAAAAAACTGGGCTACACTTGTCATAACTTGTATCATTTTATTTAGACTTTCAGGGTAAGAAGAAGCACTGCAGCAGCCAACAACCTAAAAACCTTACTGAAACAAAACTTCTGCCCTCTGCAGAGATTTTTAATAAGCTACTAATACTTTGTTGAAATCCTCATCCCTCCGTACAGCAGTCACTTATTTCTCTGTTGATCTGTGATTTGCACAGGCTCCCAGGGAAATTCTGGACTGCTATTTCTGGGGGAAGGAAAAGCACATTGCATCCCCACCTTCCTGCACAGCCCCGAGTGTTCAAACTATCAATACTCAAACACTCACCTAATGGGAATTCCCACATGATGAAAATTTTAAAGGTATTTTACCTAAGAAGGATGCTCAGTTTCAGTTTGCTCGCTCTCTCAGTTTTGATCTGTTCCTTTCCTAGTGCAAATGCTCACTAGAGGCTAAAAATGTGTGTAATTACTGTGTTCAAGCTCCAAGCTGAGCACAGGCTGGAGATTCTCTGCATTATCTCAGATGAGCTCCCTCAAGTGTGACTTGCTGGATGAGGAGGATGCAGGTGATGGCAATGCAGATTGGACATGGTCCACAGGACAGTTTGCACCAAAAGTCTACCACAAGCAAGGGAAAAATAAATCATCTTGAAGAGCAACTACTACAGGGTAAAATGTACTGGATGTTAGAGGCCAAAATTTATATCTCAATTAGGTCCATAAAAGCAAACTATTCATTATTATTATTACTTTATCATCAACTCAAGACCCATGAGATACCTTTTCTCAAAGGGGTTGCAGAATACAAACAGTATTACTAAGAAAAGATTAATTACCTGTTCTAAACTAAACATTTTAGAAATGTCTTTGCAGTAATCCCCAGTGAAAAACAGACTGACATTCAATAGGACAAGACAGTGTTTCACACTTAGACAAGTTCATTACACAGGGAACAAGTAAGGAATTGAGAAACAAAGGGACAGAATCTCTCAATTTAAACATTTTTTTATCATCCACTCAGCACTCAGCACACAGCCCTGCCCTTGCCTGATGGTGCAAGTGCTCAGTTCTTTTATCAGCCCAGTTATTCTGTGCAGCAAGTGAATGCTGAGCCTGGAGCATGCCTTGGCACGAGAAATGCCAAGCAGTGAAAAGAGCTGAGCCAAAAGCACTCTGTGCCAATCCAGCCTGAGCACTGCTTTCCTAAGGAAAGAGGAGCACAAACCAATGCAATTTTTAAAAACTGATCCTGAAAATTTACAAACCAGGAAACCGACTCACAGCTCTTGGAGTGGTGTCACTATCACCAGCATCTTGTCACCTCCCTCCCCACGCCCTCAAAGATGCATCCTCCAAAATGAACCTGAAAAATCAGCTGAAATGGAAGTGAAGAATCTGGAACAACAGACTAGATCTTAAGGTATAATTATTTTAGGTTAAAAAAAAAGAAAAAAAGAAGCAGCTTGAAAACAAAATCACAATTTAATCCACCACATTTCAGCTCACTATGTCATCCTGACACCCTCTAATTCCAGTATTTTACAAGTCTAGACATCTGTCTCAAAGTTTTAATCTGAAGCTAAAAACTGGGCAAAACTGATGCAGTATGAATACAGTGGTGTACCAGACTTTATGAAGAAGAACCCTTTTTACTTTGGTAAGGTACAAGACACTCAAATTTATTCAGTAGTAAATTTACTCACAAAATGATGGATTACTCCCTACACAACTACATTTAAAGCAAAGCTTCTGGAGCTTTGTTTTTCTCTTTAATGTGTAAGGAAGCATCTGAGCCATCCTGAGCCCATCTTTAACAAAACAATCTGTGTAAGAAGATAAAAATCTGCACTTCTGGTGAAAGGGACTATCCCTGCTCTTCTCTGGCAGCTGGAGCTGATGGAAGTGCTTGAGGGTTGTGTAATCGGTCTGATAGATGTACTCCCTAATCTGGCTGGAAACTAATCCCCCACACAAGAAAACCTCAACCAGATTGGGAACTTCAGCTTCATGCTTCTCATATTACTTCAGTTTAAGATTATCTACACGAGGCAACTCTAATCTCACACCATGTCATTGCATTTTTTAAAATTTATTTATTTATTTTAATTTTTTAAACTTACCACTGGTCATGAAAACACATTTAGAGAAACACTCTTCCAGAATTGTGGTAATTCTTAAGTAAAATCTTAAGTTGGGCATGATATGCTATAACATTCTCAAACTCTTAACACTTATTCCACTGACTAATCTCCTACAAATTGCATGTCCACATTGGTATTCTAAGAAAATTAAGTTTATTGCTACATGCCCTCTCTTAAGAACTGCCAGCCAAATAAAAGGAGTGTTAGAACTACTGTGTCTTAAAATCTGCAAATTTTTTTGGGGAACAGTACCATCTAGTAAACAATGATGGCTGAGGAAGGCTTGACAGTTCAAATTGTGTCCTTGGCAGAGGTGACAAAAAGGCCACTGAGGGATGCAATGGGTGTGACAAGGGGATGGTGGTGATGGGACAGACTAGGACATGAAAATGAGGAACCACAGGGAAAGAGATGGTTAAAAAAACCTCATAAACCCATTTTCCAAGAACTTGTTTTCTGCCCCAAACCCAAAGGAGTAAAACCATTTTTTCAAGGAAATTAACTATTCCACAGCTCTGTTTTTTTCAGTGTTGTGCTTACACAAAGTGATACTAACACATAAAACAATCCAAAGTAAACGGTTTCAACAAAATGTATCTCAACTCCTTTGGAGAATAAAGGGAAAAACAGTGTAAAGTAGCTCAGGACAATTAATGCACTTCTGTGAATTGTATTGGTCATAAAACTGACACTTTTCACTCAAAAAACATTTATCCACCTTTTCCAAACATGAACAGACTTGTATTTCCACCATAAATCTATTTATCCACCCTGACACTGAAAATTTTCCACTGACCTCAAGTGCTTCCATTTTCCTCTAAGTCCCAAAAGGATAATCAGCAGCATAAAAGCTCCAGCTGAGCAGATAGCAGATCCATTACTGTAGAATGGATTGGATAACTAATCCATAACTATAAAATATTTATCTACATTTGGCATGTGGAAATCAAACACCATCAAGTTCATTAGGCTGTTTGGTCCAAGGACACACTTCTTGTGTGAATTATTCCAAGATTTCATGAGAAGTTGGGGTATGTTTTCAATCGCCACAGCTTATTTAGAATATAATCAATCTGTAGAAGAATAATTGGTTAATTGGCAGATCACATAATCAAAAAGTTCTGACAGAATTGCCTCATTAATTCCTCTCTCCTACCCAGAGTAAAAGTCATGGAAAAAAATGCTCACACTGTTTTAAACTGGACACTTCAGCTTTGTTTTGAGGGTTTTTTTCACCCTGAACAGAAAAATTGAAGTAATTTTCTTAGACTGGCAACAGCTTGTCTCTTGAATCCACATTAATAGCTGGCTTTCTGTTTTGTTTTGAAGATACAGTTTGATTAGCTCTCTGAACAAAATCCAAAAATCAGCAGCTAGTCTCTAAAGAAACTTTCTTCTTCTGAGGAGGAGAGATCTTGTCCCTTGTTCCCCATCCTCTCACAAAAAGGATGCTGTCACTACCAGCCACAGGACTCCACATTGGTATTTTCTGATGTGGCTCTGAGTTTGGACTGAGTTATTAGAGTAAGAGACTCACTAAGTCCATCTCATATTAGCTAAACTGGACTTGTTGGAAAAGGACAATTTAGCACCCAGAGGCAGGTGGAAATTGAATTTCTCATTGTTAATACCACATCCATAGGCCCATGTCTATTTATGTCTAAGAACCAAGGAAGGGAGGAAAAAGAAGAGCAAGTTACCAAAACACAACTGCTGCAATACATGATATAAACAAATATTTGCAATCCTAGCCAAATTTATTTGTTAATATGTGAATGCATTTGACACATCAGAATGAAATTACTAAATAATCCTGCCAAAATGTTCTGGAGACAAAACTCCTACGAGAACCTGGTGGTAAAGCAGACAGGCTTTTTATTCTGCTTTTCATTAATAATGCAAGCCCAACATGACCAACCAGATGCTGCAACAAGTTACAGCTCCACTTATTACAATCAACCATTAGCAAGACCACAAATACAATCAAATTCATCTGATGGACACTGCAACCTGGGAGAAAGAGAGGTTTTCAAGACAGGGATTACAGCTTGACATGTTTCACTTTTTTTTTTTTAGACAGCAGAATAAAAGAAGCCAAGAAGCAATATTCTAAGTTCCTAAAAATAAACAGATCTTTCTCTTGCACTCCCAATTCCATGAAGACAAAACTCCTAAAATTTTGAATTATTTTTAACTCCCAAATCTGAACAAAAATGATTTTTCCAGAACTGCAGCAGCACTTGCAATAGACTCAGAAGACAAATTCTGCTCATTTTCCAGTATTAAAAAGCAGATGTTCTTGCGTGCATTAACAACACTTGATTATAAAATAAATTTATCCTCTGTGCAAAGAGGAGTGAACATAATGGCTCCCTGAAGGCACAGCTTCAAGGTATGAGGGCTATTAGTTCAATTTCTTTTTCAAATGCTGCAGAGAAGGATGACAGAAAGAAAGCTTCCAGTTGTGATTCTCCTAATCCGTCTCTGGATGCTTTCACTCCAGATTTCCCTAATAAACTCTATTACAGCACAACCCTGCCCTGTCCTCACAACACACAAACTGCAATCTGTGTGGTCCAGTTAGAGAATAGTTCAGGGAAAGCATTTTGGGTTGCCAGTGATTATTTTTTTACAACCTGGGATAGCAAGAGAAGGTCATTTCATTTAAAGAACCCACAGGAATCTCATAACATTTCAAATATTTTTATTTGTGTGTGAAGATAGACATTTGTGTGGGATGTGGAGGGGAAACTTCGGGTTTATATATTAGTTTATTTGGGCAGAAAATGATTGCTGGTTTCCTACCAGTGTTTTTGCTAAATTACTTTGCTAAACTCTCCATAGTACTGATTATCTGTTAAAATATTTAACTTGTGTGATTAATGAAGCACAGCAAGGTAAGCAGTCAACAAAGCAGGCAAAAATTATCAAATCCAAATTATCAAAAACTATCAAAAGGGGAAGCAAAACTGTGTTGTTTGGGAGTGAGAGAACAACAAGCACCACTGATAGAGTTAAATGGCAGAGATACATTAATATAAATGCATATCAAATATAAATGCAATCAAGCATTTAAGAGGGAGGAAGAAAGCCAGGCAGAAGCATAAAGGGCAGAGGAATGAAGAGAATGAAAGATGATTGAGTAACAATCCATGCAAAGAGGAGCATCTTTGAGAGATCTGATCTAGCTGCTACAGATTCTTCTGCAAAGCACAGACATCCTTTACAACAGTCCTCAGGACTTAAAATTCAAAGCACGCCACGTCACAAAGCCCAAGTCCTACAAATAACTTGATTTTATTTTAACCATATCCTATAGGCTGTGTTTAGCCCATAAATGTTTCATTGCATTTTTCAACAACCAGTTACTGGCTATACTGCCAACTTTTGCAAATAAAGGGATCAGAAATGTACACAATGTGAGAGTATGGGTAATGAGTATTTTCTGTTGAGACAAACTCAGCTCTGAACATTGTCACCTCCCCACCCAGCTCTCCCAAATCTTGCTGCTGTTGTGCAGATCTCCCACTCCACAGGCACTCCCCACTCCAGGTGCTAAGCCCACAAGGTGCTTTCCATGGCCTATTTTCCAGTACAGCCCTATGAACCTGTTTTCTGCACAAATGAGAGAGCAACAGATTTGTGCTAAGCAGATGGAATGCAATATGGCCAAGGGGCTGTAAAAAAAAATAGTTCTGACATAACTCATTCCTGGTGATGCTGCCATCCCTCTGCATGGCCACAGGTTGAACTCATCTGGGTAAACAAACTCAGCTAAATAAGAACTTGTCTCATGCCCATTTTTTCTGGGATCTGTTTCTGGACACAGGTACATGAGTAGATGTGCTAAGCAAGAAACAGGACAGGAGGTGCAAGTAGCTCTTGAAAATGGCCTGTGCAAGACATCTGCCAAAACACTGCTCTGATCTGAGGGCTGGGGTAACAAATCAGGATTCCATGGGGAGGGATCCCAGAGCCATTCCCTTCTCTTCTGGCCCTAGAGCTCTGTTTCCTTCTCACAAGCCTCAGGATAAGCTCTTTCAGGGACATAAAGCAACATAAAACTTTAACAAAAGCAGAATGAAGAATTTAATTGATTTCATTGTGCTAAATACAAAAATATCACACAGGTCCCTCTCCTTTACCATGTTCCTGGTGCCAGTGTGGCCTCTCCTGTGTGCTGGTCCTGATGTTTACAAGCCTCATCCCTGAGCCAATCTGAATTGCAAACCTAGTGCTAAAACTCTTTTCTCCACTGTTGCTTTAACAAGTTGGCTCAAGTTCAGTGGAGCACCCACAGGTGCTGGTGGCAGGGGAAGAAGCAGAGGCAGCTGGGGAGAGGAGGAAATATAGCAGGAAGAACTAAGCCATTATTTTTGGATTAATTTAGGTGTTGTTTCATGCTACCGTTGAGAGAGGGAAAGGAAATAAGACCTATATAGAGAAAAGTACTGCTGCAGGGTAATTAAGACCTAGGAGTAAACATGCCAAATGGTGTTTGCCACACTACAACAAACAAATGTGAATCAGAATGTGAATCAGTGCTGGAGCAGAGGAGGGAATGTTTTCTCTGCTACTCAGGAAGCACTTCAATTGTTTGGGAAAGGTGTGAGTCATTAACTCTCCCGTGTACAAGTGAGACATCCAAAGCTATAAATACTTTACATACTTCAAGGGCTCTTTGGAATGGAAGAATGGAAATCTATATATACTTTTTCAAAATAACAGAAGCATGAAGCCATGCATCATTTCACAGATTTTGATTTGCTGTGTTTAGGCTCTTCTGAATTGCATTATCCAAGCATGATGAGCTCTAACCTTGAAAGGCCCTGCTTTCTTGCTTCTGAGCTCTGGGTAGCTAAACAGCTCTTTGGGATAAAAGAGGTGCACAGAACTGAGGGAATGCTGTTTTAATGCAGCACTTTTCTATATCTCAATTGGTAGCTGATCACAGCCATTTAGCAAAATTACCTTTCTGATGGTAACCGAGAATCTCATGGCAACAGTCACGTGCCATAAAAACAATCCTCCTCCTCTTTGATTTCACATCTGCTTGCAGGAGCTCAGCACGAAGGCAGTAAGGAAGTTTTACTGTCATCTTGCAACATTGACTTTTATGGATTCTTCAGACTATAACACACTGAAGCTCTTCTTAATCTATTTCTAACTCCTAACATAATTTATTACTTCTAGACACAGGTAAAAAGGCTGGCTGGACTTCAGCAGGGTTTTCATTCCTAGGTGCAGCCCATCACAGTAGGATTATCAAGCAGTGGTGAAGGGCTTGGCTCCTGAGTTAGATTTAGCCAGTCTGGCAGCCTAATTGCAAATATTAGTGTAATAACCCAAGTATAGATCCCATTCCTTCAGATACGCAGCTTTAACATTTTTCCCCATGAACATCATCAAGTTCAGATGGTATTAAACACCTACACAATCCTTCTAGAGAAAAATATGGAGTTTTTTTTCCCCCATGATGTGTTCTTCAAAATGATTCTCGCACTGCCTTTTATCCTGGATATCAGGATTCCAAGGAATACTGATAGACTATATGTGATCACACTACAGGCACGTTCCAGAAGGGAATCATGAAATACCCCAAGAGTCCTGGCTAACCCAAGCTCAGGGAGTAAATGCCATTATTCCACTGTGACTGACAAACTCCTGGGAAAACAGATTGCACAACAGGAAGAGAGTAAAACAGAGCTTAGGAGCTTGGACACACATGAGAGTCATTCATTCACCCCAACCCCAAATCTCAGAACAGAAACGAGATGAACACAAAAAGAACGCTTGGCTTTATGTAGGCACATGGAAAGTATAATTTTGTAGTAGCATAAATGTTTAATCATGCTTTTGTGCAACTAGTGATATCCTTTCTTAATTCATATTCCTTTAAAAATTCCCATTAAAAAAAACTCTTTAGAACTATACTTCTATTTTCCTTGGAGAGTTTATGAAAAAATATTTTTATGAAGAACTTATTTTCTCCCGAACATGTCCAAGTTATTTTGTCCTCAAGAGAGATTGATCAGGTATTCTTACAAGCCAACTGATTGGTAAAACTTCTGATGAAGAGCTCTCAGAATGGAGAAGTCTGACTGCCCAGCCTATGACTGCATTTGAAATGCTGCAGTCTGCATTTAACTGGTGCTACATCACAACCAACTTCCTTAAGGATGGGAAACCAGTGTAGTTTGAGGTGATAACCCTTCCTTTGCTAGCAAGTTCCAAATTTTATTAAATTCTCTCACTCAGTGCAGGCTTTCAGTTGTTGAACACTTGGTATTACAGTCTTTTCACAAAGTGAGAAACTTTTTATACATTCAATAAAGAAACCTCACGTGTTTTAAAAACCTACAAGTCTGAAATAAATACTCCCACTTACTGCTTCAGAGCAAGTAAATCAAGAAACAGGAGCTGAAAGGTTCTGCATGCCAGAGCTGCCCAGACTGCAATGTGCTAACATAGATCCTCACAAATACAGCTGCATTATTCTGTTGATGTATCTGTGCAGAGTCACCAGGGCAATGCTGACAATTTATGTAATAAAAGCCATCTAAAGAAAAATTAATTACCTTGTACTGTGGCATTGGTGCATCTTTCCTCTGTCATCCCATGAAGCAGAAGCACTGCTCCTGCACTGAGACCTGCCACAGTTACCTGTGTCTGAAGGACACTGAGGCTTAGAGAGCAGCTGCTGTGAAGTCACGAGCTACATTTGCAGCACAGTTCATACACTGCTTCTCTAACATGGCAGCAATAGAAAAATGTTAGATTGTCTCACTTTCAACAAGTCTAAGGTAGCAGTAGGGCTTTTCAGTCTGGAACCACAAATCACTTAGCACTGTGCAATTTAATAAGGATCCAGGTTTTCCACAGCAGGGCCCAGTCATGCTGCAGAGCCAGCCAGCACTTTGCCCTGATCTCCCTGAACACGCATCCTTGGACTAGAACGGACAGAATGGGAAAAGCTAAATACGCAAAGACACACACGTATAAACACATCTAAAGCATTTCAGAGAAATCTCTCCTCAAAGTGTCATTCAAATGAAGGCACCAGACTAAATTCTTCCCAAAGGACTGGAAACGTAGCCCAGAGGTCCCTTCTGGAGTCACTCAGCAGCCGTTCTGTCCCCCAGGGGGCACAGCCAGCTGCTGCTCCCTCAGCCCAGCAACCTCTGTCCCAAGGAGAGGGGGTGACAGATTTCACCATCCACACATCCTTTTCTCACATAACCAGACATCTGAAGAACTGGAAAAAACACACCTCATTTGTGAGTGGGTTGAAGGTACCAGGCAAGAAGTAAAAACTTGCTCTTGTCAGATGGAGTGATTTATCAAGCTGCTGTCTCTCAGCAAGGATACAGAGAATGCCTGTGCAAGCTCACTGCAGTGAACAGGAAAACAACTTTGATTTAAGATGTTTAAATCCCAAAGTAAACGAATCCACCTCTCTTTGTACTGAAATCAAGTAAGAGGTATTGCAGCTCTGTCCTGCACCGAGGAGGCAGGGGCAGTAACCTGTAGCTGAGGGATGACTGACAGGTGAGGGGCAACGTCCCCTTCATGGATTCCAACGTGACCTAGAAAGAATTTATCACTCTGCATCAACAGGATTCTGAACAGAATGGCAGGAACTTGGCTGCCAGGTCTAAGGACTTCATAAGTTTCTGAATCAAAAATAACATTATCAATGTATGAAATATTCTGAGAAATCTTTGTTAACCAAACTGTATTTTTTTGGTAAGTACATAGCCTCATTTTCAGAAATAGCAGTGGAAATGAGATACACACAGTGGTCAGCAGAACTCATCCACAAGAAATATTTTGGGAACACATCAGTGTTCCAGACTCTCATTGCTCTGCCCCATTCCATTTTTCCTTTGATGTCAGTAAGTTATTCATCTTATTAGTTCAAGCTTTATCTTTTGATCAAACTTTTGTAATACATAATTTGGAAATTAGTTTCTTAGAGGGACAAGAACTGTCAAATCAGATTGACCCCAACAAAGTGGTAACAGTTTAGGACAAGTCAGAGCCAAAGTTGGAATTTCAGAGCATACGTGCAAGTTATTATTTTCTAAAAACCACAGTGTTGACATTACAAGGGAAGAAAAGAGGAAAGATCCTATCTCCTGAGCCCTTGATCAAATTACTTCATAATTCACCCACTAACCCTATCCCCTGGTTTTCCTAACAGAGAGCAATCTGAGACAGAACAAGCCTGTGGATTTTAGAGCATTAAGGGAGAAAAGGGAACAAACTACAGCGCTGCAACTAAATCTCTAGAGGATGTAGAAGTACTCAGAGGTATTTTATGTAGCAGAATAATTTTAAGGAACCTTGCAGATATAAAATATGGAGACAACTTGAAATTAGCCACAGTCCATGTGCAAGACACAAAAACTAGGAGCCCAGAACTATACAGAGTCTGCAGTTTCCTATGGTTTCTTTCAGAAAACTTTTTTTGAAGTAATTGTCAAAGATATTAGATTCCAGTATTGCAAAGATGGTATCTACTAATTCTTAATTTATCCTAGCCTCTTATCTTTGAAGCAATTCAGTTTCTGTCTCAGTGCCTAATCTCCATTTTACACATCCTATAATTGTGTTTGTCCTTTTGTCCTTTAAAGTTGACTTCTAAAGATTCCCATCATTAACACATCTACGAGGAACAAACAACTTGCTCTCTGTGTTCTTAGGTTGAGAACTAATTATTAAAGTTATAATTATTTCTCCTTACAGATTTTAATAAGTTGGAACTTGCTTTAAATTGCTCTTTTACTGAAAGCTGCGGGCTTGGACATTTCTTTCTTTAGGAATGGATGTGTGCTTTACAGAGGTTTCAGATCCTTAACCTGTAAACTAACTTGTTGCATGAGTCATTGCTCACTTTGCCTCCTATCAAGTCCTGGTTATTTTCAATCCTATTTGGTTTCCCTTTGCATATTTAGGAACTACTCCCTCTCAGCCCAGAAATTTTATGCAGTCTTTCTAGAATTCCTTACTAAGATTTTTAAACATTTTACCTTCTCTCTCCTTTCTTTGATATCTATTTTCTTAATGGGTAAAGCATGAACTTCATCTTCTTAGGATATGGACATGCTGACACTATTTAACATGCAAACCCAAGAGCTGGCAAGCCCTCTCTGAGATTAAAAAACATGAAAAATAACTCACAACATTGAGCTATGCTTATTTCATGATACAGACTCTTTTCTATACAGGAAAGTATAAATAGTGTCCACAGCTGTGCAATTTATCCTCAGCCATTAAATGTCTCCACAGTCTTACAATTCCTAAAAGTGTCTGCACTGCCTACAAATGAGCTGCATTAATATAAACAGCATGTGAATGTCCAGAGAGCCTATAAAACAAAAGCCCCTGGAACAGACCTTAACTGAAAAGTATCGCTCTGATTTAAAAAATAAGAGCTTGTAACTACTTCAGAGTTGATCAATTTGCCAAGAACCCGCTCCATGTTTTGATCCCACAATCTTGAATCCCTGGTTTAGACACCTGGAGGGGAAAAAAGAGCTTGTTTGAAAAGTCTGGAGCCAACCTGCACTGTGCTGGGGTACCAGGCATCCTGCTCAAAGTCCCAGAACTGCCAGGTTTCACCAAAATCCAGCACCCTCCAGACAGAGAGGATGAAATAACCTGCAAAGACTGACAGATTCAAACAAAGGATCACTAACAGGTATGCACAGGAAACACAACTCAACATGGGTTCATTGGCTCAGGTCCTAAATAAACATGTTCATGATAGGGATATATACTTATATACTTAGATATATGTTATAAATCCAGCACTGTTCACGTACTTGCAGAGGAATAAGCGAGACTAAAATAAAGCTAAGGACTAAAAAAGACTAAAAAAGCTGTACACTGTATCTTATCTCCATTTTAAGAATGAGCAAGTTTCTTAACCTCTTTGTCTCAGTTTCCAAGGCTACAAGTGAGGCATGACAAAGGCAGGAAGAAAACCCAGATATTTTTTGGCTCTCAGTTTTTTCTTTTTTTATTGCTGTTCAGTCATCTTATCATCCTAAACTCTGGGATTTAGTTACTTAAGCATTGATATTATCCTATGTTCAGCCTGTTTTCTTGATGCTCCTAATCAGTTTTTCTTTATGCAAATCTGGCCAATTGTTAGGTGATTAAATTTGATCACTTCTTGCTTACATGCACATAGAAGTAATCAAGGAAACAACACCCCGACCAGCACTAGCAGAGGAAAGGACACATTCCTATAAAATAAAGTTAAACCAAGCTATTTTTTAAAGGTATGCAAATGATGTGAGAGAAGACAGGAAACACATTTAAAGTGTAAATCAAACCCATTGTTTTGTAAAATTTCTGGAAAAGCTTTGAAAAATGGCTTTTTCTACTTTTCTCTCACAGAATTTCTTTGTTCGCTACAAAAGGAAAAACAAAGCAACAGGAAGATGAAGCGATGTTCCTCCTCTGGCAGAGAAGTAATGAAGCCTCCTTCCCCTTCCAAAGAAGATCACAGTTTGCCAGCTTTGGCAGCAACTCTAGTATTTAAAATAGAAATGAATCCCAAAATGTGATTTGGCAAAGACCCGCTGAAATATTCCGAAAGTCTGTTTTCCCTCTTTTCCACTTCCTTTCTACCATTTTAATAATAGTGAGAGATGCTCGCAGGCACCTCGGGGATGAAAGGCACCCGTGGCTGACACCCAGCCAAAGAGCCCCATGAACTTTAACACACATGGAACACATGGATCAGACAGAGCAGCTTTGTACCGAGAGGGCTCCTTGTATGGCCACGGCCCCGAGCGCTGGGACACTTCCAACAGCTGCTCTTGTACTTACACACAGCTTGAGCTCCATCCGAGGCACCCTGTGCCTCCCCAGACCCAAAAGCATCGGTTCCTCTGGCACTGCTAAAAGCCAACACCAAATTTTGCCATAGATTGCAGCAATTTTTCAGCACACACGGACAGAACGATGATTTTTGTAACACTTTTGTTTTCGCCTACACTGAGGTGAATCCTACAAGCCAGAACACACAACATTTTATAAATATTCTGTGATGAAAGAAAGAATAAAGAAAATACAGGTAGAAAAGATGAGAGATGAATCAAAGATGTGAACCCTTCAGAGGGATACCCGATTCCACTGCCAGAGTGAAGCATGCTAGCTGGAGTCAGCATGCAAGGACCTCCGCTCCAAACAATTGCTTTGGAGAAAAATGACTTAATATGAAACACCACTTGGCACTGGGTGGGACAATAACAGTTGTCACCAATGCTTGAAGCAGCAACAGAAAGCATGTTTGATTAACAGAGGTGCAGAGCTCCAGGTGAAGGAACCACGACAGTTCAGTTCTAAAGAATTGTCTTCAACAAGAGGAGCAGGTTGTGTGGAGTCTATAACCACTGCATCACTGGGCTTTAAAACTACTGACTTCTCTCTGACTAGGAAGTGTTGTATATAAATTAATCCATCTTATTCATTCACAGAATAAAAGCTATTAAGTATCTGAACCCACAATAAATTAGCTTTAACCAGCCAGCCAGATGATTCATTCATACCATAGTTTCAAACTGAAAGGTAGGCAAAATGTCTCCAATATATTTATGTAACAGCAACACATTACCAAAGTAATTCTGTTCAGGATCTTGTGACATACCTCCAAGACCAAAATTCTCTCATTCCAAGGGTAAAGAAACTTTCCAAGCATCAACACTGTCTTCCAAATGTTTTAAGCTTTAGAATTTTTATAATCACATCCCTGAATCATTTGCACTTTGCCATCAATGAAACTGTTCAAAGGCAGCAGCAGGAAGACTCAAAGATTGATTTCACAGACCATTGGTCTAGGCAGTGTTTGTAAACTGCTGACCCCAACCATGGAGAATTGCTAGACCTTGCAGATCGAAAGGAGACCTCCAGTTTAAAACTGATTTGAAACCTGAGATTAGCCTGTCAGTTTTTAACAAAAAAAATACTTTTCAAGGAGTTTGTTCTAAATGAGTCATATTAGCCCACACAAGCAAATCAGCACTCTGTTCTGATTTCCCCTCCCTAAAATGCATCATGTCCTCAGTACAATGCTACTGCACAAATAATTCAGGACTTGCCAAAAGCTACCACCAAGCTTTAATTACAGCAGTGCTATTTTGTATATTCTTGAATCAAACAAGAACTAAATCAGCCTGCTAAAAACCAGCCAGTTCTTCAAAATCTCCAATGAAGATTAAGAAATAAATCTCTGCTATAAAGCATTATCCAGCTCAGATAGAGCCTCATTTTCTTGCTTCAAGATATGACTGCAGTACACACATGCAAACTGTTGTGCAAAAGAAATGACAGAAAGCACTGATTAATTGTAACAAATTATTTTAATGCACATCATTGCCACTAAAAGTTTCAGACAACTAAACATTATTTCCACTTTGCCTTTTTGGCTGCTCTTTTCCAACTGATTCAGCTCCACCAGAGAGAATGTTTGCATTGTCAAAGTTTTTGTCACTGTCAGCATTTTGTTGAGAACACTATGCCCCATTTCAGATTTCAGTATATTTTACAGAAGTTTAAAAAATTGAGGTGCATGTCATTCTGCCAATCATGCTTATCTTATTAAGCTTTTGTCATGGCCTGACAATACCAAAAGACTTGAAGGCATTTTACTGTTTTGTAAGCAGCCTGCCTTCTCTCTTGTCATAAATGATGGAAAATGTGATCCTGAGGTCAATGAGTAAAGTTGTAAAATTCAGGCTTCCTTATTTACAAGTATTTATTCAGTCTCTGACTTGAAGTTTAAAGACAGGATCTTCCATGCTTTAAAGACAGCAAAAATCTGTTTTAATCCAAAATTTCAATTTTTTGATGGGAGAAGAGCACCTAGATTAAATAATCTGAAAACTGAGCAACAAACCAAGCATCATCCCACTCCCACTGCTGAACAATACAGAAATTAATTCCAAAGATGACTCCCAAATCACATATTAAGTAATCAGCCATAAGCAAAGCAAATACTCATCAGCAGGTTGGACTGCAAGCTCCTGATATGCAAGGCAGCCCTTGCAGCTCCCAGAGAGAAATATTTAACTGGCAAAATGCGTGCTTGCTCTGAACTGAGTGTAACACATGACCTGGCATGTGCTTTGACAGCAAGTTATTCAAGAAAGATGGCAATACAACAGTTACAAAAACAAAATACAGTAGTGCCAGGATAAGCCTTTGGAAATACAATTTGTGATGTAAAGCCATAAATCTTTGACATTCAAACTAAAGACCTGAAGCTTTTAGAAGCAGCAGCCTCACTGCTGAGGTTCGAAGACATTCCCATACTCTATTATGGCAACTAAATAAATATTTACCATGGCTCTTTTTAAAAGGCTGGGTTAGCAAAATGAGTAAGACCATGAGAGTGTTCTGGGTCATCTTTTAAACACTAGAATAATTGTCTTCAAGCAAGCAAAGCTTTTAGTTGTCTTATTTGTAAAATCAGTAAATTATGGAGTTTGGATAGGAATTGACTTAAAGCCATTTCACTCTGCTGCCTCTCTGCTTGCAACATACAGTCAGCTGGGATGCTCATTAAAAGTCTCTTAAACCAGCATTTTAAAGGAAAAAATACTTTAGCAAACCAAAGTCCCAGCAAATTTCTGGAAAGATGAGCACTTCAATCACACTCTCCAGACAGTGAAATGTTTTTAACTCACCCTTACTTTCTACTGTACTGCCCTGAAGATAGAAATTGATTCTTCCCAAAACATGGATATAGCAGAAGATTCCACACTACTTCCTAAGCCAGCATTAATAGTGACTTTAAACAAATATATATGTAAGATATACATATCCACATCCAGATAAATGTGAGCAAAGGCAGACAGCATTCTCAGGATGAAAACAAAAAATCTCTCCTCTTTGAATGAAAGTTTGTACATTTTTTTTCCCCCAGTAACACTAAGAAGTCGATTTTGAGATAAAAGTATTTTTTAAGCTGTAGATTTCAGAGCAACATAGTGTAGCATGATTACATTTGTCCAAATCTTCATGGCCAAAGATACTTACAGAGAGTCCTCTTGAACTCTTGACAGAAATTTTATAGCTAAACTTCCACAAATACTAAAATGGATCAGTCAATAACTGTTTCCTATGGAACTATAAACTTATTTATACACATAAGATATGAAATCACGGAAGCTGGTGCATGGAAATGCAAAGCCAAACAACAAAATAAGCCACAGCACCTAAAATTGTTTCTTCAATTCAGGCACTTCTTTTTTTTCTCCACCCAAAAGACATACTGTGTTTTCTCAGTGACTGCCTTTAGCAGAGAAAATGAGTAATTTGAATACAAGTTCCAAAACCTAACAGCTTCCATGGTTTGTGCCAATATTTCTTCAGAAAGTCATAATTTTATATGGAGCAAATTCTAATGTAATTGAATGTAATGTAAATTGTAATCTAATTTGAATTGTAAAAGTATTAAAGAAAATATTTTCTACTCAAAACAACACTGCAGAGTTAAGGCTCCCAAACAAACTGTGGGGGACTAGAAGTGCTACAGAGCTAGAATAAAGGGAGATGTATCCATTTTTACATGGCTACAAGCAGAGAATACTTCATGAATGAAAAATAAAAACTTGTGGTCATGCTCAGAACTTAAAAAAAATGCAAATGTTATGTAATAAAAAGCACAAAGCTCAAAAGAGTTGCTCATCTGAAAAATATGAAAAAAATCCCTTGAAAACAACATATTTATTCCAACATATCTTAGAGAGGCAGAAGAGACCATGTTCCCTCTATCTGCACATTGTGTACAGCTTTTCCAAAAGGAAATGTTTATCCCAGGTCCCAGCACACACTGTGAGGCAGTGCAGACACAGCAGGGTCAGACCAATGAGCAAGGCAGAATTCAGAGATTTGTCTTCATCATGAGATGTCTTCACTTTCCTCTCTCACAGTAAAAATAAAGAAGGCAGACTTCTATTTCAGTATTTTTTCTTTATCTTAAGGCCAGATTGCTGATTTTTCAGGTGCAGTACAATTACCTTCAAGACTGAGATCCCTTTTGTTCTCTCAGAATACAACTCGAGTCTAGTTCATCTCTCAAATTAATGAGCAGAGTGTCCTTTGTGTGGTGTGACATCTCTCCTTTCTAAGCTCCATCACAAACCCACTGCCAAGAAAATAACAAGGATGTTCAAGAAAAACATCTAGGAGCAGGCTGATGACTGCAAGCACACCTCTGAGACAGCAGATCCTCTCCCACCGGTCCCAGGAAGGATCCAGGAGCTGCCCAGGCTTTGAGCTCTCTTCTGGCTGTCATTTTTCAGAACTCCGTAGCAGATTATGCAGCTGGGGTGGATTTTTTATCCTCCATCATCCAATGATCATCTGTGTGACTGATATACATTTACCTTGCTTGCAGGACAATTACTCCACGAAGTCATGGAAAAATAGTGATGAAAAGGAAACCATGACCCATGTGGCAAAGTTAAAGTCAATTTAATATAAGTAGCTGAAATCTATGGATTTTAAAACACCCTAAGTTACAGGCATTTGTAAACTGGCAGGTGAAAGCTAAAAAAAATTACCCAAAAACCCAGCTCTTGCCTCACATTCACATCAGGAAAAAAAGCTTTTAAATTATAACTGTTCCCATTTCATTTGAAACACCAGCTTGAATGGACAAGCCTCTCATTATCAGCAAGAGAAACCCAAGAAGCCACATCCATCTGCTGCAGAGGGACTGAGGACGGAACTGTGCTCCTCCACAGTGTCTACACTGATGACAATGCAATCAGTTTAGAAACTGATACTGATTTTCAATTAGTTCATTTATTCAGTAATTTTTTATCCACAGTTCAGGTATTTGCATCCAGCACAATCACTGCAGCTATGAACTGAGTACTGGCTGCTCATTTTTCCAATATATTTTCAAACTTCTATTGTGGTTACTTGACACCAACTTTTTTAGTCAGCAGGACAAAAAAATTCAATTTGTTATCTGTGCAATACAATTTAGTGACTACTGACTGAACTTATAACCCCTCAGTAAGCTGTGCTTGCTGCTGAAGACAACAATATTCATGATATGGATTCATATTTCCTCCTGTGTTCTACAGTTCTCATTCCCTTTGGGTGTTTAAATACTTTTTAATGAAAGCACCCCAAGTTAGCTTTCTAAGTAGACAGACCAACACTTAATATGCAAAGAACTGCAGAAACTGAACTCCAGGGGGAAAACCCAATTATGTAACATTTGATATATTAAATCTAATTCCTACTTATTCAAATGCTGTTGCTTTGGTATACCACCTGATTACTGTTATTTTGCCTAAGAATTATTAATATATGCATGAACCTTCCAGCTGCCCCAGCAGTTATGCAGGAATATTTTAGAAAACACCATTATTCCACAGCACTTCCATCATTCCCCCTGGGGGAACTGAGCAGAACTCCCTGATAACCTGTGCTGATTCTCTTTTCCACCATGTTTCTGTACAACACTGTTTCTCACTCTGCAAATTTGGCTTCAAAAGGTCTGTCTGTTGCTATCTCTATCTTTCAGGAATAGCACTGTTGATTTATACTGATAAACCAAGATAATGTACAACCATAAGCAATGAAGTCAATTTGCAAAAGACACAGTAGGAAAAAATCCCACAATGTTATCACTATTATGTACTACAGAGAAAAAAAAAAAATTAAAAATGTGGAAAAAAATTTTTAAAAAAATAGGTAAAAGGTAAAGGGTGAGAACTGAGGACCTTTATGCACCACTTCTTGCTGTTTACAACATTATGCAATCCAGTATGAATTGCAATTGTGTATGTAAAGAATGTATTTGCTGAATCCCCTTCTGATGCTGATGGCAATACCCATCAGAAAGGAACCTGATTCAGCTTCTCTCTTTGAAAGCAACAAACACTTCCCACACTCCAACATGCAGAACAACAGAGAATTATGCAGAACAAGAGAGAACTCACCATGACTAAAGCTCCAGTGAGGTTGAGGAATATCCATCTAAACCACTCTGGAATCTCACCTTAATGCTGTTGCAGGAGGTTTTTCATGGCAACTGTTACTAACAGTGTCTCTCTATCAGCTGCTAAAAACAGGTACTTTATGTACCAGAGTGCAACACTCCTCCTGATGCACCAGTTACTGAACAACTCGAGTAAAAGAACCACCTTTGGAAGAGATCTGCTGCGGCTCTGAGAAGATAAGTGGGTTAACCTGTAAGGAACCACGACCCAGCACCCTGCTGCCAACACAGAGCAAGATGCCAATTAGGATATGGCAGCCAGAACTGCCACAGCTCACAGGGTAAATGAAATACAGGGGAAGCGCTGAGCTCTGCTTCTCACTGACATTTTCTCACACAGGGATGTTGCCTTTGCTGCACAAGAAATACTTAACAGGCAGAATTCAGAGGCACAGGAACCTCCGTAAGCTTTGCCCTAACATGCCTTTGTTTTCTGCTCTTCCCAAGCAATCTTCTCTAGCCAAAAATACTGTCCTTTAAATCTGACTCTGTCTCACTTCAAGGCCTGCAATAGCACTTTCAAATTTTTGCTGTTACAATTAAAAGGTATGTTATTGACAGCTTCATTAACAGCAGAGCAGATTTGAGAGTTCTTGCTAATACTCTGATATTCCAAATCTAAAAAAAAATAAAAAATCACAATATGAAAATACAATTTTACATATATAAAGCTCTGAAATAGTCAGCATTTTTGCGTTGGATGTGTGTTTAACACCAAGTTCACTGAATTCTTCCACTGACTACAACATACCACAAGCTGTTGCACAATCACAGCATGTGTAAATAATCACACTGGCAGCTTTCATGTGCCCCCCACTCTCTACATCTTTACTAGGAGCTGTCTCCCTGCTTCTAGAAACTGAGAATGTCTACAGTTTACAGAATGAAAGTCATTAAATAAACTATCTCCTCCAAAGATCATTCCAAATGGCAGGAGTCACACTCCTTAACCATATAGTTACAGACTTAAAAGTCTCAGACTGGGGAACATTGTGCAACCTGTTTTTAAGGAAAACTACCCAATCTAGATGAGGAAGGCCCAGAAGGACAATTAGCAAGGTTTAAAGCAAATGGAAAAACAATTACACAACATGACTTACTCCCCCGTGGAAAACTCCTGGACTAATATTTATTCTCTCTGAGCTTGTATATATTTGCATTAAATTTCAAACTTTATTAAAGCAATATTGATGTAATTCTGAGACTTTACAGAAGGAATCAGTGATTTTAACAGGACGCCAAGCAGGATAAAAGGGCACTCTGCAGAAGACTATTCAGGGCTAAAACAAGGTAAAGAGAAAGGCAGAACTGAGGGGGGAAAAAAAAGGCACTAAAAGACTTCACAGTTACCCAAGGACAGCTTCAGCTCCAGAGGCACTGAAATTTGAAGTGTCTCTATTACCTTCAGACACACATGATTCTGAATTTCCTGGCCAATTTGGGGGAAGATTACATATTTTTCAAACTGTTTTTCCTTCTTCTTGCTGCATCACAAAAGCCCCCAGAAAGGACACCACCAAGTATAAAAGCAGAACAATGATACTCGCTAAGAGGAAATTTGGCAGCTGAGACAACAATAAGAGCATCTGTGATATGTGCACAGACTTATGCTAAGAGAGAATATACATGAAGTCCATGTGGAAGGATGTCTATATTTGTTCATGTTTATAGTGTAAGATTTAAATGTCTTTTAAATGTGTTTGAAGGCTTTTCTGACAGTAAGACCCTTGGAGCTGGAAGACTGGATATAAATATATACATGCAGAATTTACATCTCCTGTATTACAGACTGTCTTCCTCCTCTGGGGAGCTTTGTAGAGAGGCCTGTGCAAATACAGGCATGCATCCAAGAGGGAACATTTTAGGATTGAGATCAGTTTTACAAAAACATGGAAGGTCAAACTGTGAACACTAAACAGCTTCCTACAGAACCTCTAGCCAACAATACAATAACCCAAACCTGCTTGAGCACCAATAATGTTGCTTTGGCAAATTCTGTGCAAGTAGCAGTATTTTCTGAAATAGCACTAACTTTATCAAGTCAGTGATCTTACTTTTTAGCACCACACTGAACTGGCATCTCAGACAAGATGTTACTAAAACAAGTATTGCTAGAAGCCTACAATGTTTAGCCTGGCATGATTTTTATCCATTTGTTTACTGTGATTTCAAAAACTTGGCTAAAAACGTCTCCTGCAGTCAACAGTGAGCGTATTAAGACAGTTGAGCATTTTTCAGCATTTATGTTTAAGCACATATAAGGCTTTTTAACTGAAATATTACTCTTAAGGAAAACAAGGGATAAAGTCTACAAATGGAAAGATTTTTAAATGCCATTCACAGATAATTTTTTTTTTGCACTTTATGTGAATAAAATACTTTCCCCCCCCACTTCCCCAGAATCAAAGATTTAAAAAAGGAAATCCATTACAGATTGATCACAAAACACTTCTCTAAGTGGTATGGTTTAAAACTGAGCTTGTCCTCATCCTGCACAGCAATATGCGATTCCTAGGAGGAGATAAATGATGAATGAGGATCCCAGGGGGTCTGAAATCCTGTTGTTCTTGTTTTCATCTGAACAGACAAACCCAAAAACATTTGTGGTAAAACCATTTTGTAACTTGGTGAGTTGACATGGTAACTTTTGTAATAGCTGATGGGGTCCCAAAAGAAATTCAAGTCAAAGAAGATGACCTCAGAGTTACACCCACTGTGTAGTTTTCCTTTATCCACATTTTGCACTATCAGGCAATCTCAAATCAACTCAGTCCACTTAAAGAGATATGGGGAAAGAAATTGCTTGAGTCACTCAGCTACTTATCTATCTCAGGCAAAAGGAAAACTGAAAATTTCTTACACAGCTGATAATTTCTGCTTCTGATTTGGAAAACACATAGCCCACAGCGCTAAGCTACAATATATGGAAATTGCAGCTCAAATATTGGACAACTAGGTACAATTGTTACCAGTAAAAACAAAACATTTATCCTTGTCACTGATGTTGCAGAAATTCTTAAGCTGTCACATTCTCCTCAGTGTACATTGTTGACTTGCTCTACTTTACCCTGCTTTAAAACAGTGAAAGTCAACTAGCAACTCTTACTCCAGTTTGCAGCCTGTATTTTTCCACTCTAGATTTAAAACTGTATGGTAATGGAAATTCTGCATTATTGTGCTGATCCATATGAAACAATGGAAGTATTTCAGCCCTAGGCCAATGCAAATCCCAGTGCAACTCCTGGTCCTTACACAGTGGCTGTGTGTGGGAGCACAGGAAGGTGGGAAGACTGGTACTGCCAAGAAAGGCTCAGCAGACAAGGTCCCTGCACCAGCCTGTTACAATACACTCACAGAACGTGCTCCATCTATCCCTCCAGGGATCATGGAGAATCCAAAGCCATTTCCCGTGGGTCTGAGGCTACACATCTTCAAAATCCGTGGTACTCTGCATACATAGAGAGTGGAACTTCCCTCACTGGTGATTTCTGGCCGCCACTAACAGCCAGTGAATTTTACATACGGCTGCAAATAACTTGACATTCTTTTTCTGAACTTCGCTTCAACTACTAAACCAAAACATGTTCTACAGATTATTATTTTTGTACTCAAAGTAGGTTAAAAACATCTGGAGGTGTTAATAGCAGAAACGTAAGAGTTACACTTTTAGTTTCCCTGTCAGGTGTTTTCCTTATAATCTCCTTTCACACCACAGGTATTCCACAACCTTCTCAGTGCTTTCCACCATCTCTCGTCATGGTCATTTGCATTTCAATGCCGTGCCCGTACCCGAATGTCAGCTCTGACACACCGACTGCACGGGAAGGAGCAGCTCGGCAGGATTCCTCGCCAGGATCCCCTCGGCAGGGTCCCCTCGGCAGGGTCCCCTCGGCAGGGTCCCCCCGGCAGGGTCCCCCCGGCAGGGTCCCCTCGGCAGGGTCCCTCGGCAGGGTCCCTCGGCAGGGTTCCCCCCGGCAGGGTCCCTCGGCAGGATCCCCCGGCAGGGTCCCCTCGGCAGGGTCCCTCGGCAGGGTCCCTCGGCAGGGTCCCCTCGGCAGGATTCCTCGGCAGGGTCCCTCGGCAGGATTCCTCGGCAGGGTCCCCTCGGCAGGGTCCCCTCGGCAGGGTCCCCTCGGCAGGGTCCCCTCGGCAGGATTCCTCGGCAGGGTCCCCCGGCAGGGTCCCCTCGGCAGGGTCCCCCGGCAGGGTCCCTCGGGAGCTGCAGCAGCACAAGAAGTGGGAGCAGTGTGGAGCTGGCAGGAGACAGCCTCAAAACCCTGCCGGGCAATCCAAGGGAGACCTTTGGGACTCTCCTCAAGAGAGGATCCAATAGCCTCACATTAAAAAAAGAAAAAGAGAAAGGACTATTAACACCGCCTGAAACTCAATCTCAACAGAAAGCAACCAGAACAAGAGAAGCAGTGTCACGGAGGAAAGCTGCAGAGCCCTTCAGAGAAAAGGGGCAAAGAAAACACGGGCCACTAGCAGGGATGGGAGAGTGTGATCCTAAACCGGGATGAGGGGCAGCTGGAGGGAAAAGGGAGCCTAAGAGCAAAGACTAAACAGGAAGAGGGAAAAGGAAAGGAGACATACAGGAGTGTAAATTTAGAAACAAGGTAGAAAAAACATGTTACAACTTGTTAACTTCGAGTAAGCTTTTCACATACATATTTTCCCTAGCACGATACAGAAGGTTAACAGTCAATGTCTGTGACCCTAATCAATAGATTACAATAGCTGTCCTAATATTTTACTATCCTGTTTAGGAAAAAAAAAAAACAAAAACCATCAACTTTTAGGAGTCATTTAGCCAAATAGCATCCGCCCTTTACTTTTCTTTAATGGCTGATTCCAACCAATTCCTTTACTTGGAAAGAAAACAGGAAAGAATATATATGTTAGTAAACATGCCTGGAAATGGATTTTCTAAAGAGCTGAAAAGTCAGAAACACAAAGTACCGAAGAAGTTGAAATGCTATTCTCTTTGCTCTTTCTTTCAATGAAAGAACCATAAGACTTGGAGATACATAGGAAATGCTGTTCCTTCAAGCTAACTTTATGGTTTAAAACAGAAGGAAATGCAAACATTGCATCCATTATGAACTGCAGCTGGGTGAAAGTGCCTACCTGCAGCCAAGGCCAGGCAGCAAAGTCTGCTGACTCCTTGTTCTGCAGCTGGTACCCCCTGCCCAAGCTCAGCAATCACACCCTACGTGCCACTGCTGTTCAGGTGAGGAAGGTGTAGTTGAGTCACAGACATCTGTGCAAAAAGGTAATTTAGGAAGTCTGTGAATTAAGTTAACTACATGGGATATCCTAGCAATAAGGTAAAGTCATCAAGAAATGAATACATAAGATTAATCACGGAAAGTTACTCATGGAAAAATTGGTAATTCCTTCTTGCATAGTTCTGTATTTTAGAGAACAAAATTTAAGTTTTCCTGAAAACACACTGAGCAGTAACTCTGCCAGGAAGATGCTTCATCTGGATAAAACATCTTAGCTACTTTACAGACACAACCTTTTAAGCCAGTATGAAACTAGGCTAAGAGCTCTAACAAGTCCAAACAACCAAACTAAACCTTCACAAGTATTTGCTGCTCTCGCTACACCCCTGGATTCAAACTGTCTAGAGGAGGTTGTAAGTCAAAAGTCACACAGAAGGAAGTACATCCCGTTTGTCACAAAGGTAGTTGTTCAGCTGTCAATTTTAAACAAGCTAAAGTAAGCTTTCTAACTTTAGAACCTAATTATTGGAATTCCACAAAATCTTGGTTCCTAAAACAATTGCGTGTTCTTTCTTTCCTGCCCATATATCTCCGTATATTATTTTTTCTGTAAATATCCGGAAATAAATTGTTCTAGCAGACATTCGGCAACCTTTAAGCCACGGCGGGTAAGGGGAAAAACTTTGGAGGCACTTATGAAGCGATTCAAGAAGAGCCAGCTTTACAAAAGTAAATGGTAAAGAACTACAGTAAACAGAAATTATGTTCTCTGAGAAGGAACCCCCATTAAATTCAAGATCAAAGATCCACCAGATGACGTTCCCCCTTGCCCCTGCGCTCACCTCGGAGCAGCCTGGCCTTTCTGCATCAGGTATCAGCTGCTCCACAAGTAACAGACCACTGCAAAGTATTCACATCGTTTCACTTGCTGTCCCAGCGCAAATCCCAGCCTCAACTTCACCCGCAATAAAAAACTGGAGAACAGACCGACCCACCTACAACTCCAAAATAACCTTCGAGAGAAAGGACCGAGAGGACGGAATGCAGCTACACACGTACACGCCAACACGTAAAACCTCTCAAGTCAGTAATTCGTAATAATAACAGAGCAGGGACAGAGTCCCGGCAGGAATAGCATCCACCTGGCACCCAGAGCTGCTTTATGCCGGGAAATTCCTCGAAGGTGTCAGCGCGGCTGCAGGCGCTCCCCAGCAGGGCGCGGGATCGCGCCGCACGCTCCCAGCCACGCTGCGGGCTCGGGCAGCGCCCGGGGCTGCCGCCGAGCACCCGGGGGCCCCGCGCCGCGACCGGGGGCGCCGCACAGCCCCGTGGGGGCCCCGGCGCGGCTGCCGGCGCCAGACGGGCTCTGCGGGCGCCGCTGCGACCGGGACCGCGGCGGGGCGAGGGGAGCCGGGGGGACCCTTAGGGGAGGGAGTGACGGGCAGGCGGCGGCTGCCCCCCGCCGCCCCCCCGCCGGAGCCCTGCTCGCTGCCCCCGCCCGCGGCCCCGCTGAGGAAAGCTGACCGCTGCCGCCCCCCGGCCTCCCCTCACGGCGTGAGGGGCCGTCACCCCCTCTCCCGCCCCTCACCTGGCAGGGGCTCCCCAGCCCCGCGGCGCCTCCCGCGGGGAGGCGGCGGCTGCGCCCAGGAGGCTCCGTTCGGGTTCGGGCTCCCGTTCCCGCCGGGCCCCGGCGAGGACGCGGCTCCCGGGACGGGGCTGTGACCGCCGCGCCCGCGCGCAACAACCAACTCCGGGCACCGCCCCCCGCGCGCGCACCGCGGGGGGAAGCGCCGCCCCCGCCAGCCCATTGGTTGCGGATGGTGAGGGGGCGTGGCGCCACAGCGGGGCGGGGCGAGGCCCTTGCGCGGCCGGGGGAACCGCCGCGAGAAGACTACAACGCCCGGCGTGCATCGCGCGTGGGCCTTTAAAAGAGTTCTGTCAGCTCGCGCGCGCGCGTGGAGAAACGTGTGCTTCCGCCTGTGGTGGTAAAGTAGTCCCGCTGCGTGGTTTGAGCTCCAGCCCCGCGCTGGGCCGCTGAGGGCAGCGGGACGGCGGGCGCTGAGCCGGGAGTGCTCTCGGCTCGGCTGGGCCTTCTCCCGAGGGGCTCCTCGGGTGGAGGCGAGAGGGCCGCGCTGAGGCGGGAGCGGAGAGATCCGAGCAGGCGGGTTTGTAAGGTGGCCGTGCGCGTGCGGGAGGCGGGGCGGCTGCGCGGGCTGAGGGGACCCGGCTGAGGGGACGCGGCCACCCCCGGCGACCCCGGCCCTGCGCGGGAGCCGCCGCCGGCAGGTCAGTAGGGACGGCCGTGGGACCTCCGCCTCTCCTCGGCCGTGGCGGGCAAGGAGTCGACGGGCGGCTGTGGGTGCTTTGGCCCGCCCGTGAGGGGGGCTGGGGGAGCCGCCGGAGCTCAAGGGGGGTGAGGGGGAAGAACCGGATGAGTGAGGGTCTAAGTGCTTGGCTTTCGGTGTTCTCCATTATATGTCTTTCCACGGTTCCCCCGAAGCGATATTTCATGGCTTCTTAGTTCTATTTATTTGTCTTTTCTGTATGTCCACTTAATGTTCCCTTGTCAAGCAGGTGATTTATCATAGCGTGGTTTTCTGATACTTCTGTCCAGGTTTCCACATTCAGTTCCCCGTTCCTGGGGAACTCAGTCTCTTATTTCGAGGTGGAAAAAAGAAGCCCCGACCCTGGGTTGAAGACACCGGGGCCATGTGCCTTGTGAGGCGCCATTCATTCCAGTCCTCTGGAAAACCAGCCCTAGAATGGAAAGGAGGAAGCGCAGGGCAAATATAAATAAAAGAGCTTCTGCTCTCTAGAGTAGTGGCCTCCAACTTCTTTGGTTGCCCATTTCTGTCAATAAAGAACACTTTCTATCATGCATCTCTCATGTATGTAAATGTATTGATTTATCAGTTATATACAGGTAGTACTGTACTGATATATACATTATAAAACATACTCAGACATAGAAATTGAGAAAGGATAAGATAAAAATGAAATAAACAGTAGTTTAAAACATTATTTCCTAAAGCTGCAAAAAATGTAACTTTTTGATTTGCCTTGTGTGTGACCTCCTTGACCACTTTCGTAGTGATGTATGTTATTCTGAAGTGATCATTCTTCTTAAGAATGTAAACATAAACTGCTGATGAAAACAAAGAATTTATTTTTCATAGGTTTTCTTTTTTAATCCTGGCCACATGTGTAGGGGCACTACCTATTTGAATATAGTGAAATGTTAGTGAAATACTGGTTTTTTGTGTCTTAGCTTTTCTCACACCTGTATCATATGCCTGTTTGAACGATTGAGATACTCAGTATTTCTGGAACTATATCACTTGGTGGCAAGTACTGTAACTTCAAAGTTCAGGAAATTGAGGGAAAGTGATAATTTTTTTCCCCCTGTTCCTTAGAAATCTGGCATGTCTTGAAATAGAAGTTGAGAAGTTTGGCTTAGAAATGGCGTCTAAAACAGAGTATTTGGATTAGTCTTTCAAATCTTAAGTTAACTTTTATATAGCATCTCAGCAGTTTTCAAAACAGAAAAATGAGGGATTGTGTGATCTGACCACACTGTCTTGGTTATAAATGGAATTTTTGTTCCTTTGGTTGCCCATGGTGGGGGACACCGAGGGTATGTGGTGATAGCCTTTCATGGCTCTGAAAAGGGAGAAGAGAATTGTGTTCCTTTGTGACATTCCTTTGGCACCTGAGGCTTGGGTCCAGCTCCTGTGTGTAGCTGACAGTTAGAATATAACAATTTCTGGTGTTTTGCAATAGAGCAACCACAAGTGGAGAGATTCTCACTGTTTTCCACCTTCTGCTCTTGCAGGGCGTCTCCCCTGGCCAAGCTCAGGCCTCCTGTGAGTGGATGGGCAGGACTGCCCCGAGAACTGAGGAGCGGTGCTGATTTCCCTGTGCTGCTGGACTGCTGAATGCCAGCACCGACTGTGAGCTGTGGTTTTGCTTGTATGGCATAACGATGTTACTCTAAGTAGCAGAGCACGAAAATTGAGAAAATTGAGCGCGAATGTGTTTGGGTTAACTTTGTAACCTTATTAGTGTATCTGTTCCCCGTGTAATTAAAGTAAAGGGTCACTCATCCCAGTGTGCCCCGCTAGCAAAGTCTATCTCCTCACCTCCCACAGCAGCTCAGCCTTCTGTGCTAATTGCTTCTCCTTGACTAAATAGGAAGTGTTTTAGGACCAGTTCTTCAGTGAGATTTTTCTCAGGCTTACAGCCTCATACAAGTTTCTGAATTCTTGCTCTACTTCCTGCCCTCTCCAGGCTGTGGGTGAAAAATTTGAGTATTCCTACTCACCATTGCTGCAGTGCACACAGAGCTGTACTTGTTTTTTTGAGTGTTGTGGCATGTGCTATGAGGAATTGTTAGAGCACAGGTGAAGAGGCTGCACTCAAAAGAACGGAGACACTCTTGATAGTGATCTGTGGGAGAGATGGGTGACTCAAGGGAACCTGCCTATACAATTTTGAGGACAGTAGGTGAATACAGAAATGTTGTCTTTTTTTTTTTTTTTCCAGTTCATGTACCTTTAATAAAATGCTGTTTCAATCTATAATGTGATTGGCTAGGGAGTCCCAAAATGAAGTTGCTTTCTGCATTCCTTCTAGCTTTTTTCATTTTTTACTTCCATGATTTCCTGTAGGAAAAAGAGGAGGAATGTTAAACTTCTGCTATTTTTAAGATAAGAAGAGTGATTAATAAAAAAACTTCAACACTAAGTAAGTGTTAAGTGTTCACAAGGTATGAATTACTAACTTTACTTTGTTTTCAGAAACCACTGTTTTTTGTCAGGGGATTAGTTTATAAAAGCAGGTAGGGCTAGTTGATGGCTATTTGAAATACACAGTCAAGTGGTAGCTAAAGCTGTATTGGTGAAGGTCAGGCTCCATTGGCATATTGTGTTGTTGTCTGACTCCAGGAGTGGCTTCTTCCCATCCAGTGCCATCAGCAGCACAGCTGTTGGCTCTAATGGCACCAGTTAGTTTTTACTGGGAGTTGAGCTCGATGGCCCTTGTGGGTCCCTTCCAAATCAGCATATTCTCTGATTCTGTGGTGCAAACCTGTAGTCTGATACTGGACCTTGAATTCAGTGGACAAAACAGTCAGATCTGAGTTTGTGCATGTACTGGCAGTGTTACTGCCAGTGGGACAGGTCTGGTGATAAGCATTTTATTACCAGACTAGTCTATTTTAATCTATTGTATAATGAGATTGTGGGGATGTATATGGTAAAGCTATTTGTATGCACATTAATCCCACAGAGGATTAATTCTTATTAAAGGAATAACTTGCATTGTTCATAGCTGTTAGGGGCAAAGCTGACACTGACATTTGATTTCTGAAGGTCTGCTTGATACTGGTTTGACAAGGACAGCTTGTGATAAATTGCAGCTACAGCTGCTTTTGAGTGACTGTTTATTTGGGAGAAATCTTCATTCTGTGTTACAGGGAAACAAAACCACTTAAATGTGGAATACCTGAATTTCTTCCAAGTTATAAATTTATTAGAAAATCTTCCTTGTTCCTTGACCTTACTTTTGCAAGTTCTGATGTACTTAGAAAAAAACCTGTATTTCAGAAACATTAGGAACATTATTGGGTAGAGTGTTTTAATAGTAAATATGTTAAAAGGAGACTGTGCTGTGTTGTCTTCAAAGAAGGCTTATTAATGATTTTAACCTAGAAACAAATAATTCTGCACTGTTTTGCAGGGTACTGTGGTAAGAGCTGACTTTGACTGACTGGTTTCAGTGTTTTGGACCATACATTTCTCCTAGTATACAGTGAATTGCAAAATAAATCTTATATTTCACTGTTTCTGAAATTCTTATGACTTGGATTGTTTATACTGTTTCTTCATGTAAAAGGGAATGTAAATCTAAGACATTGGAATGTGCCTTTTGTGCATCATTTCTGGGATAGGTAATGAGGTAGACAGTGGACAACCTTAGCCTGCAGCTCAGGATACTGTAATAGCCTGAAAATGGTAAAGGGTGGTTTAGTCACAAGATTGAGTGGCAGAAGGCTTTGTTGCTGACAATAAAAATGTGTGAAGTGCATAAGAGAATGAGGATAGTCAAAGTTGTTAGTTGTTAGTTGACTTCAAGAGGCTTAAGACTGAAAGGATTTGTTTCTGGATCTTTTTTTTCTTCCCCTAACAAGTGCAAAACACACAGGATTTCTCAGCAATTTGGTGAATTAACAGGGGAAAAGTCTACTTTTGTTTTAGTCTTGTGTTCAAATACAGAAAGATGATAAATTCATAGCTTTAATTATACAGTGGTGTCTGAAGGATTGTTTGCAGCTGAAAGAAATTCAACAGTTTTCAACTGCCCTTCAAAATGTCACCTGTAGAACTTGCCAGGCTTTGTTTGGAGGGGTTCTCAGACAGTCTGAATCAAATGGTGGTTGAGGTAGGTCTGGCTTAGCCATGTCTGTTCTGTAATTACTTTTATTTCAGGTAAGTGGTATAGCATGAATTAGTGGGGTTTTTGTGAATTTTTGTGTTTGTTACTTAAGAAATAAACTATTTGTTCCTCTTGGAATTCCCTTGGCTGCTGTTTTGAAGCCTTGGACATAAGGTGGTGTGTTTCTGAACTCTGGAGTATTGTTTGCTGAAATCTGGTAATTGCAAAACATTTAGTAATGAAAATGAAAGAGACTTTGGGAGAATGGACTTCGTGTAAGAATAGGATAAGTAATCTCAGGCTGATATCCAGGCCATAATTATATGTTCACCAAAGGCTGAATTTCTGATGTAACAGAATTAGTGTCCCATACCAGTATTGAGGATGTGCTGTGCTTAAAAATATATGGAAAGTGTCAGTCTGAAAAGCCGTGGAGAGAGAGCTGTGGCAAAACAAGTTCCGGTAATAGTATGAGACTATACAGGAGAGAAAACAGATCAACACTGAGTGAAGTACTGGAAACAGTAAACTGTGAATCTTCTCTCACACTTCGAAATCTGGAGTTTGCTAACATTGCATTTCTGTTAGGAAAACTGGGGAGCGAGGAGGGTGTTCCCAGTGCAGGATAATGGCACATGGAGGTGAGAGAAGAAAGCTTGGAGTACAGTGTCGTTTTAGGGGTGTTGTTTCTTTACTCGTATTCTAAACATTTTCTCTGGGTTCTGCTCTTAAGCCACAGTTTTCCCCATTTTACTTTAAGAATAGTCTGCCTTGTTTGAATTTTCACTTATCCAGGATATTGAAAAAGACAGCTTCTGATACCTAAAGGATAAAAAAGTAAGACTTACTGAAGAAGGATATTCCATTTAAAGCTATCATCTCTTCAAATATACAAGCATCTTGTTGGAATATCTCAATAATCACAAATTCTGTGGGATTTCTGGAGCAGAGTAGCAAATCTTCAGTCTCTCCTAAAGTCCTGAAATGTAGGTGTTTTGGAATGCATTTTTTTCCAGCCCTGACATTTAGTCAGTAGCTGTCATAGGTAACCTACTAAAATCTTTTGGAGCAGAGTGCTGGCTCAGGATGCATTTACTGCAGTATGTTTTGGTTGCTATTGCTCATGACTCATACTGCTGCTGAAATGAAATTGAGATAACCAATATTTGACTAAATTCTCACAGTTTCAATATGTGGGAAACATGACAGAATAGACTCCAACTGCTCTTTGCTGAACTTAAGATAGGAAATTGCTGCTGTAAGATATGACAAGCCAGTATAATAAATAATAAGAAAAAATGAATCAGAGGTGTAGAATTGAAGTTATTTTTCCAGACTTATGGGGAAGAATCTCATATTTCATCAGGAGAATAAATGTTTTGCTTCAGATTGGAAAGGGGGGGGAAAGTGTATGATATATCAATTTATGATATAATCCTAATTTTTTCTGGTAATCATATTTTGTCCCACTTAAGACTATTTTGGGGCCCTCTGTTACTGGAATAACTTCAAATGTTCTTTGTTTCTGGCAGCAGTAGAATTTTAGGGAGAGTTGAATCACAGCCTGTGGAGTTAAAGCAGTGTACATCACTAACTCCTGGCTGTGTTACTCACATCCCTTTTTCTTCTGCCAGCTGCTTGTTGGATCCTTTGCTGAGCCATTTCACCCTTTCATTTGGCATAAATTAATTTGGTAAATGAACTAAATACTCTTCTGTTTCTTCAGCATGCCGAACCACTATGTGATTTGTCCAGGGAACAGGTGCCAGGCTGAAAGATGATGCTCTAGGAGTAGTTGGTAGCTCAACAGGCTTAGGCTGCAGTGAAATTGTAGCCTTAGGCAGTGGACAGCTGGTGTCTGCACCTTCCAGCACCTGGCTTGTCCTCACGCAGGCAGAGGACCTTTCTGGATGCTTCTCTTGATATCTTGTTAAAACTACAGCCCACTGCTGGCAGAATGAATCTAAAAAAGTTATCTTGGGTGATTGGAGGTGGCTCTTAAAGCTTAATATGGCTTTACCACGCATGGCAGTGGGAGTTCCCATGCACATTCTTTTTTTAATAAGCTCTGGTATTTCTTTGAGCCCTTTCTTTCAGCTGTGTCTAGTTGAAGGTACTGTGCGAGTATCCTCACGAGTGTCCTCGCTTTCCTGGGATTCTCCCAAAGGGAAGAATTAGGGAGCTAAATGGCCCTATAAAATGTCCAATAAGCTGTGGAGATTGCTGTAACCAGCTGAGAAAGAGGAGAGGGCAAGACCTTCCTCTCTGCAGCAGTGTGTTACTGCTTTGTAAGCTATTCTTCAATCTAGGTTGTATCAAAATATGCAAAGCTTGAGCATTAGAGAAATACAATTTTCAGGCCTCTTCCAAATTATGGCTCTAGTATTTTGCCAGTTTCCCATTCTGTGTCAGTTGATAGCAGTGTATAAATCATGTGACATCATCAGGATTCTGTAAATTGTTCACTAACACCAAACATTTACTTGAAATGTAGAAGCACAAATACTTTTTTCTTAAAGCTCCATATATAGGAAAAAGAAAGTGAGAGAAAAGCTTCTGAATCATATTAGTTTGATCCCTGCTTTTTCAATGTGAATTTCAAGTAACAAATAGTGCATGATTCATACTGCTTGTTGAAATTTGATGGCTTTGAACAAAATGCCATCAATTTAAAACTTCTTGGTTATTTGTGGAGAGGTAATGTGACAAGTGCTTTTTCAGTAGTTGTGGTTGACTAACCTGGTTCAGCTTTCTGTTTTTAAAGAATGTACTCAAGCAAACCAGACTTGATATTTGGTCACATTAAAATGAGTATAGCTCTGGACGGGTGTAGGCTGGGAAAGCCTCCTTGGAAGCATTGACATGAAGAGGTGTTGGAGGTGACTGGATAATCCAGCTTGGGAACATTAGCATTTAGTGAAGCTTGAGCAGCTAAGCCTTAGGTATAAATAAGAGTACAGAAGAATCTCAACAGACAAGGTAGAACTCGTGTCTCCTGCAGCAGGCACTGGCACTGCTACAGCTACTTTGGAATTCAGAAAGAGTTGCTAGCACACTGGAAAAAGATCAGCTTGAACATGAGTTTAAGGCATATTTTAACTCCTAAAAATACATGCAGGTGCAACTTTGTTTAACTTCTTGAAATTATACATTTATCAAATGACAATTTAATAAGAGTTTATAGATACAGGATCTTAGGTTATAGGGTCTAACCTGTGAAATCATAACAAAATCTATGTGACTGCTGCACTAAGAAGTTATACAAATTTACTGTGTGCATAAGGGCCACGTGGGACAGCTGCTGTACTGATGCTTCTTTAAAACAAGACTGGGTAACCATGATGAAGGTTTGAATTCCTCTGTCTTTCTGTTTTTTAGCAGAGGGTGGTTCCTGGTGTTTAATGGGTCACAGTGATCACAGTCATCCCCTCTGGCCTGTGCCTGTGGCTGTACTGCAGCTTCTTTTATAAGGAAATAAACTTCTTTAGTTCTGGTCCAGGAAATTTTTTGAAAGTACAGAAACTTTGCAGGTTTTGACAAAGTGTGTTAAAATGGATACAAGAATTAAAGTATTAAACTAACCAAGTTGACTTTGTCTTGACATAAGATTTGATTGCTCTTCTGTTTATATTTTGATACAAAAAGCTGTAGAATTATCAACTGCAATTAAACTTACTGTGAAACTTTATGTGAATTGTTTTGAATGTGTAGCGATTTGAAGATTTTCCAAATATCAAAGATACTTTTCTTGAGAAATCTTTTCTGTTAATATTATTTTAACCTTCAAAAACTTAAAGTTCATTGCAAGTATGAAAAACTGTGAACTCTTATTACACAATAATAATGGCTTACTTGCATTTTCTCTATAGAAATACAGTTTACATGTTTGGAATTTTTTAGGCAAGTTATTTATATAATTTTATTGCCACTTGTAAAAACATACATTCTGTCCCAAAGTAATTTCAACAGAATATTTCTCAAGGGAATTACAGAACAGACATTTATCAGGAGGGGTTTGCAAGGCATGCAGAAAATAACTGATCACACGGAACTTTTCAGCATGTTCCTCGAGTTTTTGTTCTCACATTGCTGCTACATGGAAAAGTACTGATATTCAAATAACCACATACAAAGAGTTCACGTTTTTGTAGTGAGGCAGAGTGGGAAGACAGATTTCAAATGCATACTAAAGGCTGGATATTTTAAAGAAAAAGATAACCTTCAACTTTTATCTTAGTGTCTTTATATTATAGACTTCTGGGAATTACATTAGAGAAGTGTTTTTTCTTTATTGATACACAATTCCTTCTTCTCAAGACTGAGATCTGTAATGTTTGTCAGCTTAGTGTCTATCATTGACTTTTTATGGAGACATTTGACTAATGCTATATAAATGTAGGTACCTACTGCTCTCTAACTCTGATGCATGGTTGGGTGTTTTCCTTCCAGCATGTGCGACTGTAGATCAGTGACCGATCAGTAGAAGACTCTGGGCAACTGATGAGTCAGAATTGTGATAATGCAGCAGTGTATTCCCTGAAAGTTAACCTAGAAAAGGTCTGTCCTGAAGATAAATTTTAGTCAAATCAGTTGTCAGTCTGTAATAGGAAATGTATCTGTCATATTTATAGTTTTGAGACTTGCGTGTCTCTGCTTCTGAACTGCTTGGTAGCATCTCAGTTCTGTGGATATATTTTTATACCATTGCAATTAAAAATACAGAAATTTGAGCAATTGGAGGTTTTGCAGATCAGATCAAGGAGTTTCCTTGCATTTGCTGTGACTTGCAACTAATAATTTAACATTTAATAATAATAATAAATTAATTATTTAAATTAATAATTTAATAAATTTAGCATTTAAAAGGTGAATGAAATACAAAGAAGTACAACAACATTGACAGAACTAGACAAGAATTAGAAGGAATTTATTGAAAGAATAGAGAAATGTCAAATCAGTGAAACAGTTGACAAATCAGTTGCTTTTTGGGTGTTGAACGTAGAGCAGGGGTTGCAAATGTGTTAACCACTGAAGTGGTTATTCAGGTAGGGTTTGAGTATCACTGCAAAGATGGTTTCATGCTGCTGGTGGCAGGAGTGTTAGTTGGTGATTCATAATCCAGTTTTGGCACAGAATGTCTCTTCAATTTTTCATATAGTGCTGACTATTTCTTTTAAGATTTAAAGCCCTTTTGTCATGCAGATAACAATATATCCTCTGTCAGTCTAGAAAAGAGAACTTCCTTTGCTCATGTGCAGTGAAGGGCTTGATGTTCCAATATCTTCTTGGTCCCTCAGTCATCTGCCCCTATAATCTTGTGAAAGTGTGTGCAGTTCATTTTGCTGTGCCCTCCATTTGAAGGACAGATTAAACAAGTGGACTAGTTAGTGGAATGGCAAACACAGCAGCCTTGAGCTAAGCTCTCCATTTGAAGAGAAGAAAAAGAACCTGCTTAAAGCTGCTACTGAATTAAACTTGAAATCACTGGAAGCTGGGTTCTGTGAAGTGAGCCTAACATGGGGCTCCTCTTGGAAATGGCAGTTTGTCATTGTTTTTTAGAGTTTGTTGAAATGGTTTGAGTTGGAGTAAATACTGCTTATTGTACTCAGAGTTGAGAGTAGATCTGAGCTTAATTCAAAGGGTGAGGAAGTCTTTGATTAGAGGCAGTATTGGAAGTAACTAATAGGAGAGAAGATCCTGGATTCCTTGCTACAGTTGTTCTTGATGGATTTTCTGGTTAATAGATGAATAAAGTGAAAACTTTCTCTCTGTGCTGGTCTCCTTTTCTTCTCCTGTCCCTCCAGCTTTGTCAGGACTGGGGGAAGTGTTGTCTGATGCACCTCTGTTCCTATGGCCACTGTAGGTGCTTTTTCAACTGTTTTTAGGTCCTGTCTTCCATCCATCACTGCCTGTGTCCTGAGAATAAGCAGTGCTTATTTCTTCAACTCTTGGTAACCTTCCTAGCAAAAAACCAAAGCAGTCGGGGGCATTTGATGATTTAAAACAGTGTTGATCATGATTTGAGCCAGACAGTGTAACATGGTGTCTGCCATAAAGATGACCTTCACCTTAGTTGTGAGTAGGTGTTGGGATCAAACAACTTCTAGAAGCCACTTCTAGTCTAAACTTGGAATCATTAAATGCAAATGATGCAAGAGATATATTTCTTGATTTCTCAGAGTAGGTTTAATTCAGTGAAGCAGAAAATGTGGACTTTCTCACATTGTTTCCTTTTTCTTTCCCCTATAGCCAGGCAGGGGCAGCCAACAAAGAAATTGTGGTGACTAGACATGTGCTTGGGTGGGTGGATCTTAATCAGCAAAACTAAATGGAATCTTTAGATTTTTTTTTTGTATGCTTAGGAGATATTTATGATAAAATGTGTAACTATTGAGTGATGTCAGCAAGTGTTACTGAGAAAGGCATTTTAAACAGGAATACAAATGAGTTCATGCTGATTAAGACATGGATACTTGAGTAGAAGAAAATTTCATTGTGAAGAGAATTAATGTTTTTTCTTTTTGTTAATTGAACTGTTAGCTGTAAATGAAATACACTTGTCAAAAGCTACAATTTTTACATACTGAAATTCAAACAGGGTCTCCTATTCAGCTTGGTTACTTGGCACAGTTTCAAATAATAAGCTGTTTGTTTCCTACATGCTAAACTCCAAGACCTGGGCTTGCTGTGCTGTGGATGGGAGGTGTTAAGTAGAGATTGGTGCAGTATCTTCTTCCAGGATTCTTTATTTACACAGTGCAACCTGCTCTGAGGTTTACTCATTGCCATTCCTGATCAGGCAGCAGTGGGACTGGTAACTTGTGTTTTGGGGATGTCCTCAGTGTTGAAGGATCAGTGTGTGCTGCTTATAGAAGTTGGGTAAGGCTTCACTCAAACTTAATACTTTCTTCTGATGAAAAACAAAGCTCAATTGACATGTGAGCTGAACCTGGTGAATTCTTTTTGGTGATTTTACCATGGAGCTTTGGAATGCTATGTCCATGTTTTGTCTGGAGTTATACATAGATGACCCTTTCTAGAGGTCAGGAAACAGGGTGGGAATTAGCTGTTTTGGGAGACTGTTAAAGACCAGGAAAAACAAGCTTCCATTACTGTAATAAATGTTTTATTTTGGGACATCTATAAGCTCAAATATTATTAAAGTTTTCATAAAATCTGAAGATTTTTTACTTTTAAAAATACGATGTTTAAAAAGCAACAATGCTTTTTTGCCTTTGTTTTGGAAGATGTAGGGAGGAGCAAATTATAAATGAGTGCTTTTTCAGAGGAGTATTTTTAAATGAAAAGGGAGTGCTGGTGACTGAGAATGCAGTTGTCTAACTCAGAAAGCTCTTAGGCTAACTTTGGGGATTAAATGTAGTATTTGATCCTCAGCTAATCCGTGTGCTCACTTTTAATGGAGTGCAAAAGGTAATCAAAGAAAGTAACTTTTCTGTGCTTGTACTTCTGCTGTAAAATGTTTAGGCTCCACAGATCAAAAAAGATGTGGTCCCTGAACTGTTGTTTTCCACCAATTGGCTTTGTTTCTGCTCAAGGCAATGAACTTCAGGTTATGGTATTATACTGAGGTGAAATCTATGTTGTAGCCCTTTTGAAAATAGAAATGTTTTTCCTCTTTCCCACTGTTTAATGCTGTGTAAACCACAGTGTTGCTGACCTTTTGCAAGGATCACAAAGACTTTAGCTTTTATTTCTCTTTGCAGTAAGAATTGTATGATGTGTATTCAGGTCAGAGTTTCAGAGTGACTTGAGATCTCAGAAACCAAGCACAGACTAACAATTAGTTGAGATGTCCAAAATAAAGGTTAAGATTCGTAGTGCTTCAAAGTTTGTTTCTGAAGCTTGGTTGTATTCTTAGCTTTAAGATATTTCCTTTATGACCTTTAAACCAGCTGTGCATCTCTACCCATATATAGGGGTATTGGGATAGTGTTTCTTCTTTAGCTCAGAGGAGCCATATTTACTTAACAAATATATATAGAAATGAAATCATGCAAAAGAAATGTAAAAGCAGTATAAATCTGCAGTTTGCTAAATATGGTAAATACTCAAACCTGAATGCCAGAATATCTTTCAGAACACTTGTAACTAAACATAAATTAGGAATCTTTCCAAGTGCAAGTGTTTGAAGACGTTGTGCTGTGTGAGACTTCCATCCTCATGTCTGTTGAATCATCAACCAATTTGAAAAGATTTACGTTTTCTTTTAAATTTATTGAGTGCATTGATCAACTCTATTTTTCAAAGCTTGTGCATGTTTCCCACCTGCAGTTTTGTGTTTCCAGCATATGGGGAGCAGCTGTGGAAGAGGGGAGTTGGAAGAGCAGGTGAAGTCTTGGATATGCTTTTCCCAGGTTCTTCTTTGCTCTTTGACTCCAAACTCTAGGCAGTGATACTCTGCTCTTAGGGTTTTCCCCTCACCTCTTTTGCCTTCTTGCCTATGATATGACAGGAGATGCACAAAAAAGAGATTGTAGGAAGAAGTCACCACTGCCCTCAGAGCAGTTTCTTTGGGCTGCTGGAAACGGTTTGAGGATCAGATGCAATATTGCAAATGTTTAGCTGTTGTTGCACTCACTCAGCCTAGGATATTTAGTCACACCGCTGTCATGGATGCTTTTTTCTCAATTCTACTTCAGCTCCAAAAGGAACTATTCTCATTACATAATCTACAGGTGTTCCAAAAATGTCCCCTCTGCCTGCATATTTCCATCCCTCACATGCATCTCGATCTCTTATGTACTGATTAACACTGGAGAGCAGTCAGACCTGTCCAGTGGGTTTATGCTTTTGTTGTTTTCTGCTCCTTGTTTTCCATTCATGATTCTAAATATTGTAATTTCCTCTTGCTTTTGAATGAAGATAAATATAGGGAAAGCTTTATTCTAACTTGTCTACGTTCTGCTGTTGATTTAAGTTAATTCTTTTATGGAGCCACGGACGTACCTGGGTCTTGTATGATTTTAAATTTTCTGTGAGCTCTCCCTTTGGTGCTGAGAGGGGTATCCTGGTATGTGCCTAGTTTAGAGCATAAAGTTAATATTTTTAAATTTTCCTGATTTTTTTTTTTTTTTTAAATTGGTGTAGTCTTTTCCTCTTGTATCCATTTTAACACACTTTGTCAATTCAGACAGCTTGCAAATCTTGTTAACAGTGGTCAAAGGGGCTGTCTGCTGTTCCTGAAGAGGATGCTTTGGCAAGACTGGGCTGTCTTTTCTGTTTCTTTTCTTTTCAGGAATCCAGACAAGGTTTTGTAAGCAGTGTCCACTGAGGTATTGATACTTACATGAACCACTTGTCTGTTCTTTTGTGCTCACTTTCCTTGTTAGTTTTTTCCATCAGTGTGTTTCCAAGGCTTTTACAGTTTTTATCCTGTGATGCCAATGGTGCTTTGTGGGACTGCAAGGAGAACCTTGGCTGAAAAGGGATTTTGGTACACTTCATGCAATGTACCTCTAAAGTTTAATTTCTGATAGATATTAAACTATTACCAGAGAGCTTTAATTAGAAACGAGCAGCCCAACCCAGTTCTTCACTATTCTCGCTATTAGGAAGGATTTACTAATAGCAGTTCTATTGTTCAGGTTTATATGTGTGCTATTTTGCACAGCTAAGGCTATCTAAAAATTGTGATTTCTTCTACAGATGGGTTTGAGTGCTCAGACTCACTGGTTTTATGTTGGAATAATGTGTGGCAACAGCAAGAAAATAAGAAGAAAAATGTATGGAAGCTGACATGTCATATTTTTTTTCTAAAGATGGATCTTCTCTGAAAACAGACAGAATGAGTTGCTTGTTTTGTGTGAGAATCACTGACTCTTCCCACACTTCATTTCCTCTAACCTTTGTCCCTGTACCCATATCAGTGCATTTAAAATATCCAGTTCCATGCTGTCTTTGTGGCTTTTGAGGTCAGAGTAGATGCTTTTGTGTTGGGTCATGATGCCTGTGGTGAGTCACTCTTTTAAGTATATACTCAATCTCCTTCTCAGTATATTCTCACATCCAAAGTATTCGACCCCATATGCTGTAAAATGGCCCTAATGACTTGTTTTGGTGGGTATGTGCATGAAAAATTCCAATCTGTATTCCTCTGTGGCAGCAGTCAGAGCTTCCTCTTGCAGAATGTAAGTGAACTTGGAGTATATGCCCTACTCCTTTACAACTTCTGTAATAAATAAAGCTTTGAGGAAGAGCAAAAGTGCTCAAATAGCTTTAAAACAACTTTCCAATCTCATCAGGTGTGTGCAGTCTTCAATTACTTTATTTTCAAATATGTAACTTTGCATTTCACTGGCCAGTCACAATCAGGATTCCTTGACATTCATTTATCTCTAGTTCAGAGTACTTGTTTGGCATTTTAAATCAAAGTACTCCTCAAGCATTAATTAATACTGTTTCTTCTTTCACTTGTGTGATGCTGGTAAATGTTTGAACCGGGTAAACACCATGAAAAACTTCAGTCTGTTCATTTACATTTTTTAATAAACTGCTTTGCTCATGGCACTTTTATGTTTGCATTGCACAAACAGTGAGTGATTGAGTTTTAAAAATGATCAGAGGAATGGAACTTCAATTTTGAAGGGAAGTAACCATCTGCTCACTGCTGGGGGAGTTAGAGGGGTCTGGTGAGGTCTTGGGTGATTTATGGGTGCTGTGGATTGTGGGGTATTATGGGGTACCCTTTCTACCTCGTTAATGGGAAAGGGGCTATTGGAAAACTGTCCTGTGAAATACGATGTCCTCAGATGCCAGAGAAATTTTCCAATAGCAGAGCAGGTGAAGAAGTAGACTAAATTGCATATAATAACTGGAAATTCAGAAGACAGTTTTATGGGCAGATTACAGAACCTGGTCCCATCCCATTAGTCATCTATTGGACTTACTTTAGATAGAGCAATTAATGAAAAAGAAAAAATTCTCAAGATTTATTTTGGGACTTATTTTTTGTGATGTGAATGGTTTCTATTTTCTCATGTGAGATCTGTAACACAAGAATTCAATTCATTTTGCAGAATTGTATTTGTTAATGGTATTAGTGTAAATGACAATTGATGCTATCATGAATAAAGTTAATTCAGAATAAAATGAACTATCCTAATCCATAGGTAAGTAATACCTGCAGTGAAGGGCGAGATAGCAAAGCCTTCCTCTGGAAACCAGAGGTAACCACAGTTACTGGTTTTAGCTATCCAGGGATCTATAGCACAATTATTTTCATTGTGGGCTTTTATTTTCCCTGAAGTGATCTAAAAAGCTGGTTTATTGGTAATGCCAAATTTCACTCTTGTATTTGAAGAGAGAGAATCAATGTGGGGCTGTTCTTGCCTTTGTCTGGAGAGTTGAGTATATACCTTTTCTGTGGCTTTCATTCCAGAGAACAGCAAAGTTTTACATATATATATACATATGTATGTGTGTGTGTGTATATATATGTGAGATGTCTTGTATGTGCCTCATCATAAAGCTTTTATGTAAATAAGAGTAGAATGCAGAATTGAACACCTGTGTTTTTAAAATACATATTTGCAGATGTTTGACAGCTGTTTCTAAGGTCAGAGTATGAAATGCTTTGTTAGTGTTTGCTGCAAAGACCCAATTAAACTAAACATAAACCTAAGCTTTACATCTTTCCCTTCTTTCCTTAAGCTGCTTGGAAATGCAGTGGAACTCTGAAATTTTTTCTTACTAGTCTCTATTTTTGTCTCTAGTATTTGTTTTTACTGGCAAGAAGTAAAAATAAAAGCAGTTGGCTATTCTCTGGTATATATTTTCTGGTTTGACAGAAAAACCTTTGTTCCATTAGGTTGAGCTTGCAATATTTGTAGTCACAAAAACCTTTGTCTAATGAGCTGCCTGTAGGGAAAAAGTCAAATCTGATTTCTTGCAGTGAAGTATGTTGGCTAACATGCTTCTGCTCCAGCTTGATGGCAGAAAAGGTTCTGTCAGAGGGAATCTGAACTTCCCCTGACAGCTCCAAAAGCATTGTGGTTTTAAGAGGAGATGGACTTACTTCAGTTTTGTTTCTGATGTTCTGGCTACATATGGAAATGCAGAGGAAGCGATGGTCCTGAGGGTTTTACTCTCAGTAAATCATCTGAATTTAGATTGTTTGCATTCTGAAGTACTTGGATTCTGATGCTGAGATAAGGAATACTGTGACTCTTCTGTAATGTAGGAGATGATTATTTTTTCGTAATCTGTTAGCCTATGAATGGTAAAATTTGGACTTATTTACTCTGGCAAAGGGGGATGAGAGACTTGAGGAGAAAAATTCTCCAGTCAGCAGTAACGGTTCTAAAACTAGAGCTGGTGATGAGGTAATTGGAACTCCCTGCAGTGTTTTATAATCAGCCTGTAAGTTGGATTTCTGATGCTGGTTTCATATTTAAATATGCTTAACCATAATAAACAACATGTATTTATAATCTTACCTTGTAATTGAATGGCTAAAGATAATTTATTTTTTTTATTATTCGTAAGATTATCTGTTGTATTGTAGCCATTGAAAGGGCAACATTGTTAAGGGCTGTTCATCCTTTTTCCAGTGTTCAGGGACATCTTAAGACTCAGCCTGGCCTTGGGATGAGAAGTCAGTCTGCATGTGACAATGTCTCCTTAGTGACCAGAGCTGTGCAGACCCTGCAGAGTCACTCCTGTAGTGACTGCCTTGGCACAAGTACAGCAGGTTGGTTTTGTGGAAGCACTGAACATTCTGGATGTGCAGTGGTTGCTGTGCTGAGGCTCTGGAGGAGACTTCACCAGGGGTGAGGCCTAGGCCAAGAGTGCCCACAGGAGGAAGAAGGGCTGCCTGTGGCCTGTGTGGGGGCAGTGTGGACATGTGGACATACTGCTCTGACTCCAGCTGGATCCTGAATGTGGGGATGCTGTGCTGAGGTGGTCTGCTAGATAAAATTGTTTGCACATTTTAAATGGCATTTTTGCTGTTCCTGATGCTTTGACTGGCAAATTTTACCCTTCATTTATAGCATGTATAAAAAGCCCTTGAACTTTGTCATGCCTTACATGTGCTGCCCTATAGTAGTGCTGTGAACAGTTCAGGCACAGTAATGTTGTGAGAAGCGAGTCATTCTGTCTAGCTTCAGCCATGGATTTGTTCTCATCCTGATGGTAAAGCCACCTGCTTTTGAGTTTTCCTTTCTACTGTACTAATGTGATTAGAAATTTGATCATATGGTTGCTTTCAGTTTATGCAAAATGTAACTCAGCTACTTTATCTTTACTACTGGAATAATAATTACATATCATGGCCTAAAAAAGGTAGTGTGAGAAGAAATTAAGAAAGTTTATTCAAATCATATTCTGGTTTTGTATGGTTTTTAATTACCTACTGTTTGATCCTTGATGTGTGTAGTAGCACGTAGTAGATCATTTTGCTCCAGAAGTTTTGCTTTAATTTCCTGAGTAATTCTGTCAGACCATGTTGGTGCACTCTACAGTTTTGTACAAGTATGATCTCTGTCGCATGCAGCCAAAGTGCCCAGCTGAAAAATTTAAACTGAAAGTTACAAAATACTCTTGTCCACTTTCTGTATCATAAAGTAATGACTGATCAGGGAAGAGAGGGAAAGGGAAAGGAAAAGATGAATAAAGCTACATTTTTGATAATGTAGGATTTGTTTTAGGCTCATATGGAGGTTTAACTAATGCTAGTGTATGTGTTAGTTGAACCTTTGAAATCTTGTCAAATACTGCCGTTAATGAATCAATCAGTCCCTCTATTCCTTCTTAGCTGGTTGCTTTCTTGAGCCAGCACAGCTAGTACTGTAGCAGCACAGTGAACTCAGAGCTGCTCCAGTTTGAATTCGTTTTATTTGGAGGAGATGCTTCCCTGAATTGAAGTGTAGGGCTGATAGGGTTTAACACAGTTTCAGTTTTGTTTTTGCATTTAGGGAGACGTAGTTAAAAAATGAAAATGGGGTATATGTGTGAGCCATTAGAAAACGAAGTGTACATTGTTTCTGTTGCCTTGGATTTAGTTAAATGTTTTTCATTAAACATGGAACTCTGCAGTGGAGTTGAAACTAAGTAGATAGTGATTTTGGAGCAGAGGTATGGGAGGTTTATCCCTGAGAAATGGGTCTGAAAGGCTTGTGTAGGTTCCCATCTGTTCTCAGTGAGTTTTAGGTGAACTGTTTTGTTTTCTTGCTCTCTGGAACTGATTAGAAGCCATTGTAAATTCACTGATGTTACTTTTTCTTTAGGATGTGGGTCAGCATCATGTGAAAGAGTTACTATCTAAAACATATGGGTTAAATTAAAAAACTGTATGTTCTCCTGGCTTCCTGTGTTTGTGTTCTGTTTGTATGTTGTTAAGGTTGGTGTCCAGCTGCCTCCCTGCAGTTTGAAAGTGAGCTTGGGCCAGATGTGAGCAGACAGATCAGGACCTGGTGAGAAGGTCACAATGCTATCACAATAATTGCTTAGGCTTCCTTTTTTGAAAATCATAATTTAGGATTTTTGATGAATATTGTGTAGCATGAAGCAGAACTTAATTTCCCTCTTAGATGATAACTGCTTGAAGCAATTTATGTTGTATGGTTAGAAGCTGTGCTTAAACAGCTTCCTGGGCAGTGAAGAGCATAATTTTCAAATCAGTTGAATTTTCAGATTTTTTGTGATACCTAAAGTCCCAGCCTTTATGTAGTTTCTTTTCCATGTATGCAGATTCTTATCCATGTATTAGTATTTGTATTGTTTGTGCTGCCTTCTTTAAGGATTAAAATCATATTTGTTTCACCAGAATATCTCACTACTTTTCCTAACAGCATTATATTATTCAAGTTGTCTTTCTTTTCCTGTCAGAGATGCTGGTATTTGAAAAAAAAAAAACATAATATGGAGTTGTGATTCATAGAACTGCAGATGTTGCTTGGAAGGGACATCTGGAGGGAGGTCATTTTAGTCCAGCCTCCCACTCAGAGCAAGACTATTGCCAACACTAGTTTAGGTCAGTTACAGCTTTTAGCATTTAAAATCTTCCAGGACAGGCTCCACCTCTCTGTATACACTTCCTGGTGTCCAGCCTGAACCTGCAAAGTCAATATAACTGGGGAGAATTTGGTTCTGTCACCTCTGGCACTTCCATCTAGTAGCTTTAGGCTCTATGAGATTGGCCCTTGGCCCCCCCTCTCTGCCAGACTGAGCAGTCCCATTTCCCTCACCATCCCTTATCAGGCCAGATGCTTTAGATCCCTGAGCATCTTAAGAGCCCCTTGCTGGTCAGTCTCCAGATGTGCCATAGCTCTAAGGCTAAGCCCCCAAACCAGTCCCTGGCTTGTAATGGCAGTGCAGGAATTCATTTTCTTCACTGCTGGATGAACCTTTACTGTATACAAGTAAAGGTGTTCCTCTGCTAACGATCAATGTCTGTACCACCTATGAGTAGTCTGATTAGCTTTAATTATTTTCTAGATAGGGAGTCAGGATAATGGGATCATTAAGGGTGGTCCAAGGATCTCAGCAGATGGAAAAGCAGAAGAGAAAAGGGTGAATGTCATCCATGTTGTACTTGTGATATAGATCTGCAAAATCTGTAAGATGCAAGAAGCAGTGACCTTTGTCCGTAGAAAACATCTACCTTTGGAACTGGTGGGAGATGTGGGAAAACACATCTAATATTCAGAACATGGAGCAGGATTTTATTCTCAGATCATTTGAATTTCACTGCTGAGTGGAAAGCACACCAACCCAGGAGAAAGCAGTACTAGGTGATAGCTCTTCTCAGTCCCTTGATGCCTAAAGCCCAAGTGTACTGGATGAAAGGGACAGCAGTAATTGAGTGTCTGCTCATCAAAGGTGACTCAGTAATTGAAAGAACAGGAATTTGAGTACTATGGCCCTTCAAAATGGCCTGAACTGGCAACTCATAATCATTGAGTGAGTTTGTTAAGGCTTTTTGTTTTTGTTAGGTTTTTTTTCACTAAAATACAACAGTTTTGTATTTTAGTAAGGAGGGAGATGAATCAATTAATCTTTGGATTTCATCTTTCACATTAAATTTCTGTGACAGGCCATGAGGTCACAAATGGAACTACTTCTAGTTTGGGGGCAGTTTGTATTCAATGAGAAATACACAGTCCTTAAACCACTTGCTTCAGCAACTGTTCTATAGGATTGAAGGTAAAATACTCTAAATAGCTGTGTTCTTTTACTTAGTGCTCAACTGCACACATAGATTAACTTTGAAAATCTGGACAAGGAATTATTAGTACAGTCTTAATTTAAAACTTCAGGAGGGACTTGGTTTCAGTTTTCTTTTGGGGTCAACACAAACCTCTGGTGAAGGCTGCACCATGAAGAATAATCAGGCAGGTGGACTGGAAGAGCAGGATCTACCCACCTGTGTGCTGAATATGGTGAATGAGGGTTTGTCTTGAGGGATAAAACACAACTGCAGGGGTTTCCAGCAGCACTGTGGCACTGGCAACTTAAACTTTAGCAGTTAAAATGGAAACTTGGAATTGAAATACACATTCTCAATCTTGGTTCTCTGTCCCTAAGTACATCTGCCCACGGGATCTGTCCTGAAGCCAGTCAGCTGTGACTGACCAAATGGTTCATGGGGTAAAATATTTCTTGCTGTGTTATGATGTTTAAATTGAAGTGCTGCTGAAGGGAAACAGTGTTTAGTTAATTTAACCTTTTTAATCTTTATCTTTTTTCCCCAGAGGTATGGAGAACTTGGTAGCTGGCTCCAATCTTCCTCCACTCTTTACAGATGAGGATGTATCTAAGGAAGGTAGTGAAATTAATGTAACAGGGTAAGCAAGTCCTTTTTCACCTTCTGCTGGTAGATACTATCTCTGCACTTGTAAGGGAAATTGTTTCAGTAGGAGGAAGGCATTCTAAGTAATTTTTAAAAAGATAAATAAACCCAACAGAATTCAATCTTGCAACATTCCCTTGGCCTTGATAGAAGATCACATGCCTCAGTTTAGGAGAAACTAGAACTCTTCCAAACTGATGGAAGTGGGCACAAACTGTTCTTTTGTACCTCTTAGCTTTAAAAGGTAAATCCCTAGGATTTCAGTCTTAAGACAAGTGACATGGTGGGGATAGAGAGGGAGGAAGTATTTGCTGGCCATAGTGGTCCCAGCTAAGTTAAAGATATACTGTTCATCAGAATCTGAATATCTGATATCTGAAACTGATCACTGAGACCAGTATCTCATTTTTGTCAGTCCAGCTCTGCTTTTACAAACTGCAACAATGGTCTCTTAAAATCACAATGCCAAGAGAAATCCAAAGGTTTCTTTTAAGAATACATGGAATTTTTGCTGTGTTTTGATAATTGAAGTTTCTTTTCTGTTTTGCAAAGCACCAAGCAATAAAATTCAGACTTTGCAGTCCTGTAAAAATGAATGTGAACACCTTCACTTCTAATGGTTCTGAATTTGGATTTACTTACTTGGGACTTCAAACTTGCTGGTGTCAAATTAGGTCAATGTTCAAATTAGGCTTGTATTTAAGAGGTATTACTGTTTTGGCTGAGCTTTCATCAGTGTCTCCTGCAAATGGCTGCATCATATGAAGTTTTTTGTGTAGGTGTAGTTTCAGGAGCTTCTCTGCTAAGGGGGAATGGAGAGGAAGACTGAAATGCTCTTCAAACCCTAACAGTGAGCTGTGTTGTTCTTATTCTTTTTGACACATACCAAATATAATTAACTTATGGGAGGATGTCTGCTTTGTTCCCTTGCTCCCTCTCTAATTGTCAGTAATATGAGCTCAATCTGGTGTCTCAAAGTCAGCCATGGATCTCTCCAGCCCTTGTGTCTTTACCAGTAATTATGTCACAATTGCTGATTGTAGTGAGTAATGAAAATATGCTGTTCTCTCTGAAGACAGAGATTCCCATGGGCATTCAAGTAACAATTCTGTTAATATGTATCAAATTTTTATAGCTGTATTCTACGTCAATAGGAACAGTTATTTTGAATATTTAAAATTTGCCATAAACATGAGTAGCTTTAGACCAGAATAAATGAGCAAAGGAGACTTGAAGCATACTGGGCTGTTAGAGGAATTTTCATTAATGTAACTGGGTAAGGCCAAGTATTCTTTAGCCTCAAGAAGGGTTTAGAATCTGAGGCGAGTCCAAAAATCTTGTAGTAATTTGCCTACTGAGCACAGTGCTGAGAATGTCAGGGGGTTGTTGCTCAAAAATGTATGTTCATCACTGTCAGTCTACCTTCAGAAATGTTTCTGCACACTTGCTCTTCTCTTTTGCCTGCAGACATCTTGCCCTTTTTGGAGTAAGGTAGATTGATACAGCTCTTGCAGCAAAATTAAATAATGGAGCCTGCTGGGAGCTAGTCATGTTTATATTTAAATACCCACATGTATGAACAGGAGATTGTGTGGAACGAAGTTCAATCCAAGATCGTAAGCAGTCACAGACCTCTAAATGTATTTGTGAAGAAATACATTAAACACATCCAGATAGGTGGATCTCGGTTGCTGATGAAACTTTTAATTTCAAATTCCTTATGGTACTTTTGAGGAAGGGTAGATTTATGCTGTCTGGTTTCTGATCCAAACATACACTTGCCTGCAAATTATTTGTGTAATCAAATGTTTCACTAAAAATTAAACAAAATCCCACTTTTAAAATCAAACTGGGTCTGAAAGTCCATAGGAACTGTGGTAATTATAGTGGTTGCTTGGATGGAACAGCCAGTTTTTCAAAAGTCACTTTTAAATCCCATTTTTTCTTGCTAGTGTGAGAATGAATATATTTGCAACATTTTTGCATGTTTTAGAAGATTAGGGAGGAAGTGATTTAGGAATGATGATTAAATTTTTTGTTCTCCATTTCTGTGCTTTTTCAGATTAGCTAATTCGGAGAGTTCATTCAGTGGTGGAACTTCACAGCCCGTGAGTAACCCAGATTTGGTGGAGGACTTGTCACAGGCTCAGCAGCAGCAAAATGAGTCTTCTAATGCTGCTGAAACCACTGAGCAGAAGCCTGAGGAGGAGGTGAGATGAAATAATAGTAACTTTTCAATGAAGCAAAGACACTGAATTTTATCAATATATTGTCTTGCTTGCTTTGATTTTTTTTTTTTTTTAATAGGATCATAAATTTTTATCTGTTTGCCATTTTCATCTTCTGATTCTCTAATTTTCTCCTGTGTTGCACAGCTGCACACAGATAGCTGGCAGTTGGAATGTGCAGAGAACAGCACATGGGTCTCAGCTTAGACAGAGGGGCCCACAAGCTGATGCTGCATTCAGGACTGAATGTTCAACTGCCACAACTTACCTTCTCTCTTGTGAGCCAGCAAAGTGAGACCATTGTACTTTTCTGGTAGTAACTGATATCTTTAAAACCATTATGTTTTTACTGCTTTAGTCTGTACTTTGTGTACCATCCAACACTGATTTTTGGTGACTAAATCATGAAGGACTGGACTAGGAAGTGGTTTGGGGGTTTTCTGGTTTGTTTGGTTTTTTTGATAGATATATCTGATACTCCTCCTTATAGTTTGTTTTCAGCTATGAGGTCCTTTTTTAATTAAGTAATAAAATTCTAGGAGGGAAACAAAAAGTAACATGATGGCAGGAACATGTTGATCTGGGGAAAGATTAGAAGTACTGAAAAGAGTTGTATGTATATAGCACTAGAAAATAGTGTTGTCCAGAGATTGCTGCAGAAATAGTTTGAAGCCAAGAGGAGGAGTGATAATGATGTTATTCCTGTGAACTCACAGTGAGCCCCAGGCACATCTTACAGTATTCCCTGCTTTGGAGTTTTTGTTGCTCCATGGGAGGTGATTAGTGGGGAAGACAATCTACTGAACAGAAGAGAGTAGAAAAGCCTGTATACTGTCTTTACACCCACATTTTGGGCACATCGTGTACAAAGGACAAAGAGCTGGAAGGTGCAAAATAACTATCAAGTTTTAACTAATACACAAAATCTCTCCAGAAAGCTATTAAAGTAAATGACTTGCAGGGGAGGGTATGTGAGAATGCGAATAACTAAAACCAAGCAAACAAGTAATAAAAAAATATTTGCAGTTGCATTGGTTGAGATGATCATGTTGTGGATTATCAGTCCCTGTGATTTTACAATCAGAAGTTGATGCAAATGTTATTTTGTTGTCCCTGTCAATTAGGAGGAACTGTAAGCTACTTTTCACACTGAGACTTGTTTGTCTTTGTTCAGACAAAAGTCAGGATAACTCTAAAATAGGTTTTGAAACCTGCATCCATGGAGAGGATTGCAGCCATGTACTCCTGATGAAGTTGTTTATTCCTTCCAGAGGTGGTTATTTTCACTCAGTCTGAATTGTCTTCTGTTTTCATTTTGCAGCAGCAAAGAACCAAACGAGGAGGCTGGGCCAAAGGGAGAAAGAGGAAGAAGCCCCTCAGGGACACCAATGCCCCCAAATCCCCCCTCACCGGGTACGTGCGGTTCATGAATGAGCGCAGGGAGCAGCTGCGGGCAAAGAGGCCAGAAGTCCCTTTCCCAGAGATCACCAGGATGCTGGGCAATGAGTGGAGCAAACTGCCTCCTGAGGAGAAACGGGTACCATTGCACTTCCTTGTCCTTGCTGGATGTGATTGCTGTTACATGGGGATGTTGTTCAGTGAGGTGACACAGGCTGAAATCGTGTTGAGGAGGATATTTCAAAATGAGGGGCAGAGGTTCACATGATGAACCCTGGCAGGGCCATAGCATCTCCTCCAGGGGTGACTTGAGGAGACCTGACTTGAGGAGACCTGTATCCTCTAGGTAATGCAAGAATACATTCAGAATGGGGGGAGTGCACTAATGAGATGTCCCACAGTTCATATGATCCATCTGGGTGTAACTCTGCTGTACCAGCTCAAATTCATCTGAGACTTGCAAGGGCCAAAGTCTTGGGATGTGATGTCTCCTAACTGGGAGTCCTGTGGCTTTCTGTACTATCTGATAAGTGAATGAAGCTCAAGGCCATGTTTGGGCTGTTTATTAGGGCCTTCTGGAGTGGACTTTGTTAATGGCTTAATTGCTAATGGGTGTCTGTCCACACCTGATTGCCAGTTGGAGATTACAGAAAAGCAGTTTTTAAATGACAGTGCAACTGAATCTCATGTGAATTTAATCTTCATATTTGAACTTTGAAAAATACTTCTAAGGGTGTAATGAAAAATAAGATGAGACAAGAACCCAAGTTTTCCTTTTGTTGCTTCTTACTAAGCTTGCAGAATACAACGTAGAGAGATGATTTTAAATGGTGCATAGGCACTGTGATTTAACCATAATGGAAAATACGTAGCAAGGCAAAGCAATTGATTTGGTAGAAGGGATAGTGAGAATGATGTTGCTTAGATAAAGTCAGGATTGCTCCTATATAAGGCTGGAAATTTGTATCCATGGAGAAGGATGTCTTGCGGTGATGAAAATGTCTACTGGGAGAGAAGGGAAAAAGAGATCTGCCCCTCTGTACCCTGCACTTTAACATATTTTTATCACATCCCAGGCAGATTTTTAACCTAGGAAAAAGGAAATTGAGTTCAAATCTCTATTCTGTATGCTGCTTTTTAAATCCCTGAGGAATCTGTCCTTGAGTAAAGCTGTAAGTTTCTAACTCGGAGCAGGTCAAGGGAAGACTGCTGAGCCCTTTCAGCAGTACTTTTCTGGAGATGGAAAAATTAATTCTGTAAGAATTAATATCTTACAGACAAATAACATGTCCAGAAGCAATGTCAACTCAACATCACCAAATTTGCACTCCAATCCAGAATGTTAGCACTGTCATCAGCAGGGTCAAAACTGTGTTGCAAATGTATAGAAATCACAACTTACATGTATTGTCATGGTGACTTAAAGAAAATACCAAGTGACTAAGGTTTACAGATTTATTCTTACATTTATTGAATTTTAAACTCATTTGGAGAAAAAATTGGGAAGGCAGGTTTTTTTTTAAAGGATCCCATTAGTAAGCATTGTGACCTTTCATTAAATGTTTTTCAGTTCATCAGTTCCCCTAAAGAATTCTCCAGCTAAGCTCATCGTGTCATGCAGATGTGTGAAATACCTTCAGGCTAATAAAAAAAGGCTTCTATTAACCAAAATGCAGATAGATTATATCAATTAAAAAAGGGTTTCTATTAACCAAAATGCAAATGGATCATGTAAATTAAAACCAGGCTCTTTTATCTTCATGCTGCTCTTTGCAATAGCCATGATGTTTTGTTCACTTCTCAGATGTGCCAAGTGTGGTGGTGCTTTTTGTCTGTGGGGCATGAAAACAAGACTGTATTTGGAACTCCACTGTTACGGGTCTGAACCATAAAGCATCATCTGATAAGATGTTATTAAGTGTTTGGCAGCACTCCATCCTGGCCACAGAACAGGAATTCTGAAGTGTTTGGTCTGTAATGTGTAGGTAACACTCAGTTGAGTGGAGAGCTTAGTAGCAAGTTACTCCTAGGCCTAGCGAAAAAAAAAAGCGGAATAGTTATTATAAAAAATAAGACAATGGGACACCAGAGTACAGTAATTTTATCCAGCAATCTTATGTCTTTGCACCTCATAGTTTCTTCACTCCTCTCCTGTTCGCATAGGTGAAATGGATCAGCACTTCATCTGACAAGTTTCCTCTCCGAAAGGGAGGAAACTCCCTGAAACTCTTGGACTTTTTTGTTTCAGCGATACCTTGATGAAGCAGACAGAGATAAGGAGCGTTACATGCGGGAGCTGGAGCAGTATCAGAAGACTGAAGCCTACAAAGTCTTTAGCAGGAAAGCACAGGACAGACAAAAAGGCAAATCACACAGACAAGGTATTGAATGGGACAAAAGTGTGTGCCTAGCTAGAAGAGTAGGAGATTCCCAGCCAGTCATGTAGCCTGACACTCACTTAAAGCCTTGAATTTAAAGGCTGGTTAAAAAGTGAGTGTGTTCTTTCTATGGCATTTACCTCAGGAAGTGTAAAGGAATTAGACTTACGTGAATTTAACTGTGTCTAGATTGTGATGGAGGACATGCTTTAAGAGTAAAGGTAGACATAGCTTCTCTGTAGGAAAGCTGCACATGTCTGTCTATAATTATTGTGTAATTAGGGTTGTGTAACTGCCTTAATTCTTTGGTTCATGTTTTCTTAAATTTTGTTTATTTTGAGAGACTTCTTGTTTTTCTTTTTCAGATGGAGCAAGACAGACAGCTCATGATCATGAGGTAAACCTCTTACTTCTACATTTACATAAGTGGGTAGACTTTCAGGTGAAAAAAAACCTTTAGTGAAGTTAAAACCCAGTTTATCAGAACTTGAGTATGAATTCTTCCTCTTCTTAATGCAGGTTTTGAAAAGTTAGAAATGACTGAGCATTCTTACATTCATTGGTATAACAAAACTAAATTTGATAAATCTTGGGCAGGTACAAATGATAGGTGAAATGGAGCATAGGATACACTTAAAACATAGATCTGTTTTTTAAGAACTTTCTCTTTTAAAACTTAAAAATAGTGTAAGACCTCAATAAACCTGCTCAGTTAGCACCTTTAGGTGACTGTTTTCAGGTAATGATTTTTTGCAGTAACACAAGTGCTTGTGGCTTCCTTGAGAAGAAAATGGGTAAAGCAACCAAATAATTGGAAAATCTCTGACTTAAACCTCCTCCTGTCCTCCCTTGCCCTCTGCATATGTAAATATTGGAAAAGAGTCATAATGTCTGGATATGGAGCTCATCAACTGCAGCACAGGCATCTTACCACAAATCTTGAGTGTCCTAGCTGACTGTTGTTTCTCTCTCCTTGAAACGCCGCTGCTTTCTCCAGTTGTATTACCTAGGGCCACAGAGCTTCTTTAATGGTTACCAATAAATTACAAACAAAGAGCAATGAAAAAATTCTTGCTTTTACACAGCCACTTCACTTGTAAGCAATAGGGCTTTCTGAAAGATCTGTTTTTCTTTCTGAGGTTTTTTGCCTTGGGAAAGCAATCCAGTTGGCTTCTAATGTGTTCATTGCAATAGTGACAAGCCTGAGCACTGCTGCGAGGCAAATACTGGTCTTGAAGGAAAGTAAGTTTCACTTCCAGGAAAACATTTTGGTAACATGTGTTTTATATGCCTTTATTAACTCCTAAAGGAAGTGCTTGCAGTGAGATGATCCTTCAGAAGTACATGGTCCCCAAGTTTTCTGATTCTACAGTCACTGAATCCAAGTTTGTCTTTAATTGTACAAAAACTGAGGGCTTCAAGGTCTAGGCTGACTGTCACCTGTCACTGTTACATAATGTTTAAGTTATACAGGTGGCAAACTACAATTTGGAGTCTTCCCTCTTACCCTTCTAATTCAAGCTATTATTGCTGATCTTTCACATGATAAATGCAGTTAAAAATGAGTTCTTCTCACCCTGTGAGGCATTTAAGCTTCATCAGATACAGCTGAACATCAACCTGTCAGACATCCTACTCTGAACTGTGCCTTTGATTACTTGGTGTTTTCACCTTTATATTTATAAATCCCACATGCTTATCACCTGATGTGCTTTCACATCTTTTGTGCAGGAATGTCAATTATTATAATCCTGTATAGGTGGGGAATAAGCAGAAAAAACATAGATTGCTTTTAGAAGTGTCTGCTCAAGTTGTTACTGGAAGTGTGGCTAAATCTTTTTGTCATCTTGCTGCTTTCTCCTGTCCTCACTGACTTCTGTTGCTGTGTTTGTGATTAGCAGGTGCAAGCTGATGAAATTATTTCTTGAGAGAATATAAGAAAATAAGGTCAAAGAAAGATATTTTTCTTTCCCTTGATCCACTTAAGTGTTTATGATGTAGTTTCTGTGAGTTGGTGTTGAAGTTATTTTAAACATTGTACATAGAATTGACCTCTGAAGAGTTTAGTGATGGGCAATTCAAATTCTAATTATAATAAAATATAGCTAAAGGATGAGAGAGACCTTTTAATAGATATTTCCTCGAAAAACATGCACACACTGTCCCCGAACTCATCTATGGGCATGAAATAGAACATTTTTCTTCCTTCAAATTCTGGTTTCATAAATATGACATAGAGCAGTATACACTGGAACTATTGTCATCAGCAGTGACTGAACCCCTGGATAATTGTTCTCTGTTGTTCTGTTATTGTTTATTTCCTCAAGCTGCTTGATTCCAGGTAGGTCTGGCATCATGCACTCAGTTACACTTGTTACTGGAAAGCTTTCAAAGGTTTGTGTGTCGTTCTAATTGGGAACGGCGGAAAGAACGACACGGACTCTGAAGGGAGTCAGATCAGGAGAGAATCTCTAGTTTATTGTTACAGCCATGTTATATAGACTAGTTCGTGAAGAGTACAGAAAGGAAACTCTTATTGGTTAGTAAAATACTACATCACCATCATTGGTCAGTGGGGTTTACCACCCCCTGACCTTCTCCTGTAAGGAAAACACAGGAATCAGAAAAACAGCACCTGCAGGCTGTTTTGTGTCTTTGAGGATTGTTTTGAATCCTCCCATGAATTTCCCAGGCTAGCTTCTCAGGCAGGCCTGTCAGGCCATGGGCCTACAGCCTGCTCTAAAGCAAGCCTCCATAACTCACCTTTTCGGTTTAGGAAAAAAAATAAAAAATGTACAGTGTTTGTAACATCCTGCTGGGCCCTTGCAGGAGGGAGAACAAACACGGCACAAGTGGTTTCTTTTACTAGATATTGGAATGGATATTAATTTGGGATTTTGGTTTATGATTTTGATGTTTAAAGATTGTTTTCTTTGCAAGGATTTGATGGTTGAGTCAAATATTCTTAACTTAGTGAACTAATACAAAACATTGTTAGTCTGTTCAAACTGACAGTCTAACTTGTCAATATAGTAGTTTAAAAGAACACTAAAGTGGTCAGGGTGAGCAAATTTGGGTCTCGCAGGGACCGCAGGACTTTGGTGCGGCTCACCCCCTGCAAGGCGGGGTGGAACGCGTGCTGGCCGGGGCACTGCTCGAGCCTCGGCACCGTCTCGCGGGGCGGCTCGGGTTCGCAGGAGAACCTGGCAGCACAAGGCTGGCAGAACTTGGCTTGGCGCCTGTAGCACGGTCCGCGCGCACGGGCCGCACTGACGGGCGCGGGGGGGAGCGGAGTTCGCTCCCCGTCCTCCCCGCCGTTTCCCCGCTGGAGCGCGGGGCAGCGGGGGTGTTGTGTAGGTCCCGCGGCTCCGCGCCGCCCGCGCGGCTCGCTCCGCGCGGGGCAGCGGCGGGCGTCCGCGCGGACTCTGCGGTCTCGCGCCGCTTCTGGCGGCACAGAAGAAAGGAGCTCAGAGGGCGCGCGCGCGCGAGCGAAAGGGGGGCTTGGGCTCTCCCCCCCCCTCTTCCCCCGCCGCTTTTCGGCCGGCACTTTGGCTGGGTGCGGGGGGGGGAATGCTCGCCATGGCTCTGGCCCCGGCTCCAGATCCGGGCTTGGGCTCGGCTTTTAGGGGGTTTTTGCAGCCGACCGGAGCTAGGGGGCCCGGCTGGCCGCTCGGCCGGCGGCCGGTGGCGGCGGGCGGCGTCCTGAGTTAGCTTTTTCCTCCTTCTTTTCCACCTTTTCTCTCGTTTTTTTCTCGCCGCTGCTGCTGCTGCTGTGGGGACTTTATCGGTGGCTGCGGCTCCTCCGTGTGCTCGGGCGTCTGCCCTGGCTCCGCGGCGGCGGCGGTGGCGCCCCCCCGCTCCTTGTGCGCGGGGGAAGCTGAAGAGAGGGTTTTTCGCGGCCGCGCTGGCAGGCACTCGGGGCACCGGCGAAGGCTCCACGGCGGCTGCTGGCAGCAGTGCTCGCAGCGCTGGTCCTGGAGGGGCCGGCGGAGATTCCGCGGAGGGCGCAGGCAGAGGCGGCTCTCGCTGCGCTGGCGATGGCGGCGCTTGTGGGTGCGGTAAAGGCAGAGCCGAGCGATTTTCGCTCTTCTGTTGTTTTTCTGCTGGTAAAACTTGCACGCCGAGCTCTGTGGACAGCGGGCGCTTAAATTTTTCTGGAGAGGGAGATCTCCGGCTCACAGATTGCTTCTGCCCGCTGCTAAAGTTCTTTAAGGGTCTGGGCAGAGCTGAAGGACTGCTACACAGTTCGGTTTCACTGTTTTTAGGCTGGCACTTTCCCAGTGCCTTAAAAATCACTCCCCAAGTTGCTGCTAAGCTGCACGCACTGGTATCTCCCGCAGCCAGCCTAGTCCACAGGTGGTCTCCCACTGACCACCAAATCTCAAGGTTAAACACATTATTCACAGTCACAGTAAACTCCTGCGCTTTCACCCAGTGGAACAAAGCGCGTATATCTTCTTCAGGAATACAGAGTCCCATGCTCAGCAAGGCATCCTGCCATGCAAAGCTGACAAGTTGCTTATCAGTTAAATCACAGTTCTCCATTATGAAAAATTTTTTATCTTGGCGGCTCTGCGAATGCAATTATGCAAACGCTATCGGCTTGGACCCGGGATTTCAAGCTCTGCTTCACCAAGATAGCCGTTCCAAGCCCGCTCTCTGGCAGGCTCCACTATCCCGTTGGTTAAAAACCAGCTCTCTCTTGGAAAGCCCGGGAGAATTCCACTTACCCCTCTAGGGGGAAGGGCTGGCGTTTTTCCCGCTCGCTGCTTACCCTCAGGGGATTAGCAGATGTCGTCACGTCGGTTGCTTTCTGACCTCGGGGGTCGGCTGCATATCACGTCGGGTTATCAGACCTCGGAGGGTCGGTCCGTTATCACGTCGGGGTCACCAGATGTCGTTCTAATTGGGAACGGCGGGAAGAACGACACGGACTCTGAAGGGAGTCAGATCAGGAGAGAATCTCTAGTTTATTGTTACAGCCATGTTATATAGACTAGTTCGTGAAGAGTACAGAAAGGAAACTCTTATTGGTTAGTAAAATACTACATCACCATCATTGGTCAGTGGGGTTTACCACCCCCTGACCTTCTCCTGTAAGGAAAACACAGGAATCAGAAAAACAGCACCTGCAGGCTGTTTTGTGTCTTTGAGGATTGTTTTGAATCCTCCCATGAATTTCCCAGGCTAGCTTCTCAGGCAGGCCTGTCAGGCCATGGGCCTACAGCCTGCTCTAAAGCAAGCCTCCATAGTTTGTGCACACAGGTTGAGAGCAGGGGTTGCCTCGTGGTACCTACTCTGAGAACATTTAATGGAGTGGTACATCTATTATATCTCTTCCTTCCACTGTCTGCAGCCTGACCATGGCAGGAAGGGTGAGCTTTAACCCAAAAAAAATCTCAGCTATCTCATTACTTTACTTCACCAAGTCGCTAAGAACTTCAAGTCTGATTAATTGCAGAATCTTCAAAGTTCAACCTCAGTTTTAATAACTAGATGAGATTGTTGACTCTTGAAGCATCTCAATCTTATTTAAGGCAAATGTTAGAAACAATTTTGATTCTCTTTTGTTTTGAGGGATGACTAAATGATACATGAACTGAACAGACCGGGTCCTTTTCAGTAGGAGGTAATCAAAGCCTTAGGATTTTAATCTTCAGTGAACCTGAGAGTGGCTTAAGTACTTCACGGTTCTCAAGAGGATCTTTTATGTGCTGGGTAATGTATTTTGTAATGGGAGAGTGCTGATGGTTTTAATGATCACTCTTCTGCTTAGCAGAATTTCTTGCCTTTTGGAAGCTGGACAGTTATATCTAAAGCCTGAATATTTTTTGGTTTTGACCTGAGGAACCTGTATCCTAGGGCTGCAAAAAGAATAACTTCTCTTTGTGGTACTATCTCCTCCACCATCTATTCTGAAGGAGCCAGTGATGATCCAAGCCAGTGGCTCCTTGCACACAGGTAGTAATAGTGAGCTTGAATTAGAATGTTTAAGATGGATGTCCTGCAAGTGTTCTAACCAAGCTTCATAGATGCCAACATTTCTTAGTGCACATTAATGTTGAGATCCTAGATTTTGTGGTGAAATTAATTCTTAGCCATCTAGGCAGTGTTCAGAGAAAAAAATGAATGCATTATTCACGCTTCTGTATATGACTTCTCTTTCTAAATATACTCTTGAGACATTTGCCCTGTAGCAGGATGTACAAAAACTTCAGTGAAAAGCACGTGTGATCATGAACCCCAAATAAACCCTACTGAGCCTCACAAAGTGGGAAGAGTTGCCCTTCCCTCCAGCCTTGCCTGTTTCTCGTGTGTCTCCAGTTGATTCAGGCCTAGTGAGGTTTGAGTTTTCAGTAAATACAGAGCTCTTCAACTGTAATTGTGCCAGACAATAAAAGCCAGTTTATCTTTAAAAGCAATCAATGAACAGTCTGTCTCCTAAGGGAAAGACAGAGTAGCTGTAGTTCCATGTAGTCTTGTCTGTCTTGGTTGAATGTCAGCTGGCATTCAGGTCATCCCATGTACCCCTCTGTGTGGCAGACAGCACCGTGATACTCTGAATTCAAGGGCCAGAATTCCCTTATCAGCCGTCAGACATTGAGGTTGTCTGCTGGAGGACATTCATGTGTAACACTGCAATTCTGGATGATGAGTTCGTGGCACATTATCAGCCATAATGTTTGAGAGTTGTGAAAAGCTTTTGTTCTCTGCAGAGACTCTTTCCTACGTAATTTTGTTGCTGTGTTGAGTTACAGGTTGATTGTAGTTGCTACCGTTTATCAAACCAAATTTGTATTGGCTTTGTCCATAATGATTCAGCTGCTAGAACAAGCATTAATTCCTGTTGATTTAGAAGTGGTGACTGAAGTATAATAGGGGTTTTTTGCCTTGAGTCAAATCACTTTTTGTACAGTTTTTTTTTACTAAGTTGTAGAGCATTTCCTGATTTAAAAGTGTTTTTTTGCTTTGGTGGTGAAAGGCCAAGACCCATGAAACTTACTGGGCATTTTGTTCACTCTGTCTACTGTTTGTTGATATTCCTGTAGTGACTATTTCAGAATGTGTCACTTGGTAGATGGTGGAAAATATAAATGCATTCAGATAGTTTTTAAAACTGCATAATTCTCATGTATAATGCCATTGGTGAAAGAGTGTATTTTAGTATGTTGTATGTTATTTCTTAATGATGGTGTTTGATAAAACCTGTATCTTGAAAATCCAAGACACATCCTTTGGCCTTTCTTGGTAGGAGCTGGAAGTGTCTTTAATCCATACAGCTTTTAGCTGCCTCAGATTTTGTCTCCTTGGCCTTTTATTCTGATGATCAAAACAGTTAAGTGAATTCCTGAAAGCAAACTGTTTAGCTATGTTATTGCTCTTTCTGTTGTAGAAAGAAGCAGATACAAAGGAGAGATCTGTCTTTGATATTCCAATCTTCACAGAAGAGTTCCTGAATCATAGTAAAGGTAAGTTTAACTTTTGCAGGACCATTTCCTCCTTGTTTTTCCAAAGTTCTTGGCAAGTGCTGTCCAGCTGAAGAGTCCTTGCACTCTTCCCATCACAGCTCAAGTAAAGACTTGGGTATAGTTTCTGCTATTACCTTACTCTATATACACAATGGCTGACAGGCAGTTTTTCCTGGCATTGTCTTCCTGAATTAGACTTCTTTGAGAGTGCTTCTGATGTTTATTCCAGCCAGTTCAAGCTGTGTCTACTGTTCTATAGGACTAAAAAATATCTAAGATTGTCCTGGGGTGACTTTATCCCTGTATCCTGATGGTTTCAGGCTGGTAAACAGTATTTTATTTCCCCTCATATGTGAAAGATTACACTGATATATTTTCTGTTACTGTTTGGTTTTCGTATCTGTGTGTCTCAAGAGTTGAGTATTTTTTGCCAGATTTCTTGAAGACTTTCTTGACTGAACAGAATTTAGATTCAGATATTTTTCATGGTCAATAGAAAATTATTTTTGTAACTGGTGTCTTGTTTGCAGGATTCTTAGCACTGTTGCTAAACTGTCATTCTGATTGCATTTGAAATCAATCTTGCAGTCTTCCTCCCTGATCAATTCCCCAATTCACTTCCATTCTGATGCTTTGAATGTTTTCTGATTTCCCTCTAGGAATTATCTCTATTTATAAAGCGCTACTGTAGGTGCTGTTGTCACTCCATGATGTGATGCTTTTTATCTCTAAATCACAACTGCTCCATTTGTAATTGCATTATCAGTTGAGCACTCCAGAACATTCTGCCTCACTGCCTACTGGTCCTAGAGATGTTTCTAGTAGCTTCTTGACTCTCTGGGAATGGGTTGATGTTCACAGCCCGTGAGGCGGAGCTGCGGCAGCTGCGCAAATCCAACATGGAGTTTGAGGAGAGGAACGCTGCCCTGCAGAAACACGTGGAGAGCATGCGCACGGCCGTGGAGAAGCTGGAGGTGGACGTGATCCAGGAGCGGAGCCGCAACACGGTGCTGCAGCAGCACCTCGAGACCCTGCGGCAGGCACTCACCAGCAGCTTCGCTGGAGTCCCACTGCCAGGTGAGACTGGGAAATTGAACTGCTCGTGTTTATGTGATGATGTGAGCTGAGAACACGTGGTCTGCTGTTGTACTTCTGTGCTCATGGCTGTTCCTGAGCTTTTGTTGCATGGGATAATGAAATACTTAAATGCATGCAGGGGAAAGTGTGGAGTCAGTGCTTTATTTCAACATGACATTTATTTTTTTATTGCTCTTTTCCTAATAAAGTGAGAGACATATTCAGTCCTGGCTCTCCTTCATTTGTTTTATGAGGATGTCACTAAATAGAATAGACAGGACTTGCAAGTTCCTTGATTAAAATAAAAGTTGTGTCTGTATTGTCAACTGCCAGGGAACCCACTTAGATTCTATGAATGCCCAGCTGAAAGAGTTTGTTATAATCAATGCTGAGACCCAAATCAAAGAGGACCATGCTTCTTTAGTCATGATATCCTTGGAACTACTCACTTTGTGGAGTTAGGAGGACATTGTTTAGAAGAATCTGTCACAAGAGGTGGTGCATAGAAAAACCACCTCCTGTAGCAGTTTGTGTGCTGGCACAAATTACTCTTAGCATAGTGTTAACTTTTTGGAATTGCTGTGGTCATCAAAATACCTTGTGGCTCATTTCACTGTGTTCACTGTAGGCAGTGGGGAGACCCCCACGATGGAAACTATTGATTCCTACATGAACAGACTGCACAGTATTATCCTGGCCAACCCACAGGAGAACGAGAACCTCATCGCCACAGTGCGAGACGTGGTGAACAGGCTGGAGCGTTAGTAATGGGGTAAGTGTTCTCTCTCAGGCTGCTCCGTGCCTCTGGCACCTGTTCTGGTGCTGATTTCTGTGCTGATCACCATATTGTACAATCAAAAAGGTTTCTTCCTCAAAGCTGCAAGAGCAGGTTGTCTTAATGAAAATCAAATTGGGTTGAAAGTATTCCATGGCATTAAAGGGCTCTGAAATTCCCTTTAGCTCCAAGATCTTTATGTATTTGTATAAGGTGAGTAAGAGTTCTGACAGAATGGTAACAGGGTGACTAATTTAGAAGAAGGGTCCTTTCTTGAGTGAAGTAAATCTGAAGATTTCAGCAGTAATTGTAGAAACTGATGGCCACAGGGAAATTCTATTTGTCTCAGGAGGTTACAGGTGAACTCAATTCTGTTATAAACTGAAAATACCCTACCTCTGCTCTGTAGCACCTGTAGTCAAGCTGTTGTAATCAGGAAGGTTTACATGCAAATGAAACACTGAAATATGGTTTAAACTGTACATAGCATTTGCTGAGATTAGTATTTATGTGGCTTGTGCATAGGTTATTATTGATCTCATGATTCTTTATTTTTGCTGCTTTTTAACAGCTTAGAAAACTGTAATAGAGAACAGAGTAGAAAAACAAATTAACAAAGAAGTAAATACCAGTCTTTCTGCATTACTGTGCTGCTTTGCATTTCCCACACCTCTCACTCCCCCACTTCCCCATGATGCACAGCACTAGGCAGCCATGAGGAGTTTGCCTATTACTATTTTAACAAAGTACATACCCTCATTCTTTAGGCATTTATAATGTAGCGGTCTACTGTACATGTCTTGAATAGTGTTTAGAAATGCAAATAAAGCTGCCTTGTGCCATCTGCAAATATGAAGACAGGGCTTTTCATCCTTTCTGATTCTGACCTTTTGTGTGCTGTGTAGAACAGTTAATTACACATTTCCCATTATAGCGTGGCTTTAGCTGGGAGATCATTGTCCTTCCGGAGGGTAGCCAGATGGAACGGACTGTAGTTCTAAGAGATGACTGAGCTCCCAGCAGAATAAAGAAGTGCCTTTACTGCTGCTATTTGTGAAGGGAACAGCTTGTCGATCCAGGTCTGGGATTTTTCAGCAGCTCATCAACCTCCTCCTTTTTGTATACTGTTTTCAATTAGTTCTCAGGCTCAGAAAGAGAACTGGGGGAAGGGAGATTTTACAGAATGGCTAAGAGGGAAATCAGTTTCTTGTCCATCAGTTATTAGAAGGGTATGCCAGGCCCAGAAATGGATATTTGTCCTTTAAACACCTTGCTAGAAAAATCATATCTCAAAGTTACTAAAATCTAGATTTTCATGCTCTTGCCAGGTGGCTTCATCTTTCCTAAAGAATGGACAATTTCTGTGTTCCTAAACATATGAATACAATTTTCTTGGATAAGCTGTATTTGGCTGTAATTGATTTAGAAAAAATAATTCTTGCTTTAAAGTTCTTCCTTCTAATCTCTATTTGAAAAGTAGTGGTCCTTTCCCTTCTTTTCTTTTCCTACCAATGTCTTCCCTTTTTCCAGCAGCAAAACAGTGTGAGGCAATTAAAAATGTGATTAATAATTAATAGTTTCACTGGATAATGGCATGATGTAACTGATCAAGTAATTAATGGGACTGTTAATTACACTGACTTTCACTTGGCAATGATTATTTTGAAGGAAGAAGGTTGGGTTTTGTTGGATGCAAACCTAGAAAATGGTGGAGATTCCCTAGAAAACAAGGAAGCTTTGGATAAAAGGTTCAGCTGGCACATGATAAACCGTATCAACAAACTGTCATCATCAGTGTTCCTTTGTTAATGTACATATGAAGTATATTAATTCTGAATGTCATCTCTGTCAACCAAGTGGTTTGTTTGAGGTTGAGACACATCACAAATCAATACCACAGAAAACTGTCGTGATGCTCCTGAAAACAACTCTTTCACAGATCTGAGGTGGGTTTTGGTGGCCTAGTACATTGTGTTTAGGGACTATTTGACCATACTGCTGAATATTTTGATTTTTCTGTACTGCATGGTAAAAAACTTCTTTGTGCAAGCAGTATATGGGAAGAAGAGGAAGGGTTTTGTTATTTAGCACTGGATGGAAACAGCAACTCAGTTTGGTTGTGTCTCTAGAGGCTGCTTTACTATCCTGAACTTCATGTTTTCAGATCAAACATCCAGAAACCCGTGTCACGGTGCCTGTTTAGTCCTGGCAGATTGTAGTCTTCTAATCCTTATTTTTCTGTTTCATCTGCAGGTCTCGTGACCCGGGGAAGCTTTACAAAATTTTTTTGGCCAGTGTGGAATAAGAAGCCATGAGGGAAAGCCTAGGGTGGGAGGCAGGATGGCAGCTTTGTCCTGGGCCCTGGCTGTGTGTTTTGTCAGGGAGACAAACAGATCAGTGCATTAAGAGATCTTAAGAAGCCACGGACACCGCCCACTAAACATTTGGAACTGTTCTCTGTGTGAACATTTAAGAGCATGCAACTTTTGTGCAATCTACATTTTTTTATGGATTTTGCTGGGTGTGAGGGTGCCTGTGTTCTGTGGACTGGCTGACTGTGGAGATGAAATCTCAGCTTGTGAAATGGAGTCAGCATATATGTTGTAGTAATAACTTTGATGTGTTATATTGCCTAATGTCTTCTAGTGTCTTTTATTTTGTTTTCATGTTTATCCTGTGGGGTTACGTTCCTTCACTTTAGTTCTCTTCTTTTGATCTTGTTCCCTGATTCTTGCAGTACTGGATAGCAGTGCTTGCGTTCTCTGCTCTAACAGGGAGTTTTCCTTGGTGCACTGTCTTGTCCTACACCTCCTGCTATGTTTATAGGAGCTTTTCTTAAGCAGAATCCTGGTTTTTTTGTGTTAGCCTGCAATTCCTACAATGTGAGTTTGCTAGAGACTGGCTGTGGTTGGTGCTTTGTGACTTGATTCTACTATGAGACAGACCTCCTCTCTCCCCTCTCTTCAAGCACCTCCCTTGCACATTGCATCCTGCTCTTCTGTGAAGGTCTCCTGTTACCTCTTGAAAATGTTTGATGGAGCATTTTACTATCAGAAAGATCAGTGGAAATCAAGATAGAAAGTGAAACATTAATTCTTCCCAGCAGGGAAAATGAGATTCTTTGGTTTAGTCTTAACCCACAAAGTTGCCCTTCCTCTGATACGTGGTTCAGTCTAATTTAATGTTATTGCCTTGTTTTTGAGAGAATAATCTCATGGGGAAAGCAGTTTTCTGTAAAAAGAGAAATGGGCACAGGGATTGCATTTTTTTTCCCTGCCTGCCCTCCTGAATTTGCTGTGCTGGGAAGCAATGTCTCTGGAAGCAGCACATATATTTTTGCATTAATTATTAGAGCAGAGAAGGTTATTAGCAACTAGGTCCACATAGCAGCACACAGAACTCAGCATTTTAGCTTGTTTTTGCTCTCACCTTTTGTACAGTTCAAGTACTGCCCATGGAGCCCATAGCATTCAGCATTTTATGTTGCAGCTGACCTAAATGGCCTTTCACCTGCATTGAATAGAGCTCTGTATGTTTGAGTCTGATCTTGCTGAGCTACACCACACCTCTTGGCTGAGCTGAGGCACCCACTGTCTGCACTGCCTTATGCAAATTATGGTTCCTGTCAAATTGTTGATTCTGACGTTGGCTCAGCACTTGTTGGACATCTCTGAGCTTTATGGGGGTGGTTGAAATGCTCTTGCTCCTACGTGACAATCTCTTTGCTCCTGCTTAAGACATCTGTTCAGATTCCCTGTTATGAATTGGAAGTTGTTTTTGTTACTGGCGTGTGTTGCTGTCAGCATCACTTTAATGCACCCATGACACAAATATTTAGAAGATTAAAAAGCAGTTTCTTCTTTTTCTGTACTGTACATGTGGACTTCATTCTGGCCTGGAGCCATCTTCAGGTCAGCAGCTTGTATGTCAGGTCTCAACTTACTCCTGGGGTTATTGCTGTAGCCCAGAAGCAAGGATTTCCATGTAAATCGAGTCTTCCTTCAGGGAGGAAACTCCTTTCTCTTGTTATCAGTTTTGCTTTCAAGACTTCACAAAAAGGAACCTCAGTTTGCTGCATCGACTTCCACTCTCCTTAGCATGGATGAGACCAGCTGATGCTGCCATGAAGTTTTTTAGTGGGTTCTATAGTGAATTTTGTAAATCCTAGAGGTTGTTAATGCCTCCAGAAGAAGGACCTACACCTTCATCTCCTGTATGTATCTTGGTTTTTTAGAACTGGTGATGTTTGACTCTGTTGAAGTGGCCAAAATGCACTGCATAGCCAAAAGTGATTTACAGATCAATGAAGTTCTGTCTGTGGCATCCTACCTAATACCTTGAGTTGTATCCCATAAAGATCCAGAAATTCCATGTAATGTAGGATGCAGTTCCAGGCTATAACATATCCAATCCGTCAGTATGGTCAGATGGCTTCAGGCTGCCCTGCTTACAGAAATTTGCTTGTGGATATTGCTCATCAATCTCTGCTGAGAAGCATGCAAGTATTATGGGTAGGAAATTTAAGGTGATATTATTAGCTGGGGGCTGACAAATCTCTTGCATTTTCCCACAAGGAAGAAGGCGGGCTGGATTATCCATCTTGAAGCATCTTACTGAGTTCTTGCTCACTGATGATGTGACAGATGATGTTTTGTCTCATTAAGAAGCTTCTTATTTATGTTGATTAACCCTATAAAAATGGATTTTGTCTTTCCAGTGTTTTCAGAGTGTCACTTCAGTTTACAGTTTTCAGTGTTGACTGATTAAAAAAAAATGAAGTGGGTGTCAAGGAGAAGAGCAGAATAAAATGCTTTTGTCACTTAAAGAAATGTTAAGATAAATATATGAAAGCAGAATCCATTTGCTGGATTAACGTGTTTGGAATTGTTTAAATGCCAAGTTTTCTGTACAATGTTTTTGTAATTAAACTTTGGAGCTCCTTGGTTTTTAAAAAGTTGATGTGCTTGTTTGACACTGCTTCATTAAAATTGTTCAACGTTGAATCCATTCTGATTCAATTTTAACTTCATTTTCATGAAAGAACTATTAGTACATTGATCTCTCACCAGGGATTTTGACAACTCCACATTAACCTTTGAACAGGAATGTGCCTCTTCCACTTCTCCATCCTAAGTGTTGTCCTCTGAAAAAGCTAAAGGAATTTAGGTTATTATAGTGGTGAAAGCTTCAGAGTCTTTGGTTATAGCTAATGGTTTTCAGGGCCCTTCCTCAACTAACTTAAAAATGTCATACCTCTCACTCAGCCCTTTTTTTACCTCCTTGTCTTTCTTTATCCTCTCTAATTTCCCATCTTCATAGTGATTTTCTTTAAGAGCCTATCATAGCTATTGCTTCCCACTTGATTTTCTTTTCACCTGCTAGATTTTTATCCTCTCTTTACCCACCTGCTGGCTGAGAATGGAGCAAACTGTGGCCTCATGACATTTATACTTGGTGTAGGTGCTCTGTGGAGGAGTTTGAATGACTTCCTCCTCTCCTGATGCCCTTTCTGAGGTCACAGTGCTGTGAGCAGCCATGTCTTTATGTTACTTTTGGCCACACCTCACTATTTTGGTTACCAGATTAATGCCTGGTCTGTCTATACCAACAGGCTTACTGTCTTCTTCCTGGGACAGACAATATTGAGATTTAGAATGCTTTGGAGATTTTTTTAAACAAAAAAAATTGTGTAATGGTAAAGATATTAAAAGTAGAAGGAACACAGGGAAAACCTGCATAGGAGAAGTAGCTGCCATGTGACACTGGCTGGTTTGGAGCTGGAGACAGGAACAGCACGACAGGTGCACACCCGGAGGAAAGAGTAAGAGCAAAACAGCAGTGAGTTCATAACAAGAGAAAAACCTAATTCCTTTCTAACCTGTGCTCCTGTTTGTGGCACCAGGAGCAGATGGTGGTAAATCATGCTCAATTTGAGACAATGTGGTGTAATACTTCTGTTGTTTGTTCCTGTTTGTTCCCCCATGTTTACTCTTCAGCTGGGCAATTGGAGTGATGATTAATTATCATCTAAGGGAAGCTGGGGGGATCTGAGGCTCTTAAGAGGAAGAGATCACTTCCCCTTTGCTCAGGCCGGTTCCTGTTGATAATGTGGAATGTTGGATTCATTTGGAATCTTAAATTGGGTCCTTTTAACCTTCTGTTTCATTTCGGTTGAATCCTTCAGTCAGGAGTACATTGATGCCTCTTCTTTACTTTCACCATAGAATCTCTCTGCTTGTGAACTGTGAAGAGTTTTGCTGCTTCTTTCTCCTTCATTGCTGATAGTATTGAGGTTTTTTTTAACTTTTTTAAAAATACATTCATGATTTGCTACCTTAATTGCAAAATCTCTGGATTTTGTAAGAACTGTACCATTTTGGTGTGTGGTGAGGTATCCACATCCGTTATGTAATACAAGGCATAGCATTTATACAATCTGATTTATGGGTTTTATGAATTAACCTGTAATTCTTATGCTGTGGAGGTTTGGGGTATTTTGTTATTTACTGTGCAAATACTAATGGTTTGTGTGTCTGAAGATGTAAAAATACAAGTTATTCTAAGATGTAAGGTAGTTGTAAGTCTCTGCTGTCTCTTCTTGTTGATGAAATAGCTCCTCTCCTAAAGTTGTTAAATATTCTGTTTACTGAATGGTCATGCATGCTCTGAAGGCAAAAGGCATTCTCACTTTTCTCTAGAAATATGTCTGTGCATTGAAGTCCATGTGGTCTTTTTGTTTATAAATTTGGATTCCAAGAACTTCATGAAAAAGAGTTCTGCCTGTCCAAATCCTTGGTTGCTAGATACCATCTGGTTTCCTCAAATTGAGTGGAACAGTGTTACATCCACTGAATACCTGACTGGCTGGAAATCAGAGAGTTCTAGTTTTTGTTTTGAAGCAATAGCCCTGTGGGATTTCTCTTTCTATCTCGTATTGGCAGTTCTAGTTCTATTAAATCTGTTCTAGTGTTAATCAAGAGAGAATTCCCTCATCTAATTTATTTGAAATACTGCTTAAGCCCAAGACACTTGCAAAGAAATCCCCAGCTGAAATTCAAGGCCTATAAACACACTGTTTCAACCCCTCACCCTTCAAAATGGGTGTTAACAACTGTATCAGTATTTTGATTCTTCTCAGAGGAAGTTTCTTTTCCTCAATAACACTTCAAATTCCTGTCTATGCTGGTTTTGTGTCTTGAATATTGGAGGAAGAGAAGTAAACTGTTTGGGCTGGGGCAGATTAGCAGGAAGTTTATCAAAAATACAGCAGGATGGCTGAGTCCAGGAGAGTGAAAAGCTCTGGAAAATTAATGCCCTTCCCAGAAAGGACTGTTGTGCTTTTAGGATGCGTGTTGTACATGCAGCAGAACACAGGCTGCATTCTTTGTGTTTAATGACTGGTTATGGAGAGTGTTGACATTGTCATCCAAAGATTTCAGTTCTCTTAAATTGCTTTTACCCAAGCAAAGCATCTGCTCCTGTAAAAGGAGTAATTGCTGTGTAGTGGTATGTGGCTTTCAGGCACATGTATGAGCTCGATGTGCTGGAGGAAGGGTTTAAATTTCCTTTTGCTTACTGGTATTAATGATGAGTGGCTCAGGCATATGTAAATGTACAGAGATAAATTCTGTTTACAATCCTTTTTTTTTTTTTTCGCGATGAAGGTGGCAAGAATTGCCTTCTGTCTTCACCCCATTAAAAATCTGTGGAGGAACTTTGTAGGATAAGGACAGAAGAAGAGGATACAAGAATAGAATTTGCCTTTATTTCTTGAGGTTAATGTTCACTTACTACCAGAACAGAAATGGTTGAGTTTTCAGCATCAGTAAGTTTGAATTCAGACCTGCAAATTCCATACATTCTTGAAGTGCTTTTGAGGAGGAAAAGTAGAAAATGTGAAAATGAAATTCCAGCTGCACCCTAGTTTGAGGACTTCACAGTTAAGTGGTAAATGTGCATTTCCAGATATCTGTAATCTCTATCCACTTAAGCAGTTTCCTCCTGGGGGCGGAGCAGTGGCCTTCTGATGATCCATCTTGATATCTTGGAATGAGAATGAGAAAGCTTGGAAGTGAAAGCCAGAGCCAGAGCTCCTGCATTTGAAAATTTAAGTCAATTCCCTGGTTTTGTTCTAGGCAGATGGCAGTATCTTAGGGTTTTGGTATCTGTTTTGTTTTTTTTTTTTAATAGATTGTTACCTTTGTTTGATACAGCTACATTGTTCTTTTCCTACCACTTTTTGAGAGCTGGTCGGGGTGGAAGTGGTTCAGCAAGTATTGCTGTGTTACAGACAGCAGCATAGAAAACATGACCTGAGTTAGCTTGTCTTTAAGGTCATTGTTCTGACAGCAAGGAGTGGCTGTGATAAAGATTTCTGGTTGGCTAAAGCTGTCTCTGTGTGTTGGCAAAATCAGCACGGCTGACTTGGAGCTAGCAGGAGCTGTGAATACATAAATCCATTGAATGGAAGCTTTGCAGCTGTTGGTATTTACACAGTACCATGTCTTTGCAGAGCTGATTTTTGTTCTGGAAGCCTGCAGCAGCTTCACACTTCATCAGCCCCACCAGCTCTCAGGTGTACAGCAAAGGAGGGAGCTGCTTCTCCATGGTCTTACTCCAGCCAGGAGCACCCCCGCCCAACCCTCAGCTTCACTAGTGCATCCAAATACTAAAAAACTACACAGCTTTTGGTGGTTGTAGAAAGTTTTCTGTATTTTGTGAACTGGCTTAGCTCCTGTAGAAGTCTGGCATGCACTAGGGTTTTTGTGAAGTGAGCAAGAGCTTCAGAAGGGAGAGGAAGAGAAGCAGGAGCTCCCTTCTGGGGGGTATCCTGCTTGCATTTTGGCTCCCAGTTTCATGAAACTGCACACTGAATTGATGTGAGAGCAGAGACTGTAGAGAATTATCTCCTTTTCAGCACCTAGGGCTGTCAGTAAATACATGACAATCAAAATATAGCTCCTGGCTTCATGCTGTTACCCTTATCTGTATGTCTTCCTGTCCTCCTTTTTTTCCCCTCTCTTGTCCTCTTCCTTTGTGCTGAGCTGTTTCAGCTTAAAACCAGCTAAAATTTACTTAGGTGGCTCCACCAAGAAAGACTTTTCCTATAAAGTCTTTTTTTTGAATGTCACTGGAATGTCACTATCCAGTGGATTTAGAAGGGGCTCACAACTACTGCAACTGAAGTATTAAGAAAAGGCAAAATTATGGAAATAAGTATTTTAAATTATCTTATCTTTTGAGAAATGGGGACAACAAATCAACCCAGCAACAGTGCTCTTCTCTTTGGTACCAGTTTCCAAGCCAGATACTGACAAAACCAACTGAAGGGATAAAATCAGGGCTGCTTAATCTGGGGGCGGGGCATGAGGGGCAAGATCGCATTACTGATAAAAGAAAATATGTAAAATAACAAATTCCAAGCTTTCTCCCTTGGGGTGTGTGTTCAACTGTAGAAAGAATGTTTATGGAAGAGCACATTGTGCTGTTTAAGCATGCTTCAAAGAACAAATCCTTTCCTACCTTGTAGAAATGCATCTCAGCTTTTTCCTTTCTTTCTTTCTTGCAGACCATAAGTCAGTAGAAGTGATGTATGTCACCCATGGGCCAGTTTGTACAGGGGTAGCTTAATCTGGGCACGTCCTTACCTTAGATTGGAAGTCTGTTGTATTTAATGGGGTGTTAACTCAGTTTATTCCCTGGGATTTCTGCAGTAATTTTATTGCCTGCGAAAGGAGCAATTTGAAGCCAGATGAAGTGAAGGTATGCTCTGTACTGTACCTGCTGAGCTTGGCAATGATGCCTGGACACGCTTGCCTTACTCTGCTGTTTCTGTTTTCTTCATCACATCTCTTGCATGTATTTTCCTGGTAGTCCTGCTTTGAGTTTGAGGGTTATCTCCCTTACCTCCCATTCTGAGGAAATAGATCCAAAGGCACTGCATTTGGTCTGTTCCCAAGTCTGTGTCAAATGTTCTTGGCAGTAAAGGCAAGCTTAAGAGTAATGGATTCTGAAGTCAGATTTTACAAATGAGGCTGTTTGGTAGTTGAGTTCAGTGATACTGCAGCAGAATTTAGAGTGAATTATAGTCCAAGACATGTATAATGTTAAAGAAATGGGTTCCTCTAATGCTGAAGCACTAACAGAACAAAGAGGAAAAATCAAAGACAAAGATAAAAAATCATCTTAAAGTGGACAAACTGTGCAGGATGACAGACTTTTATAAAGGCTTCTGTCAGATGTGGCTGTTTTGTGAGGGAGGATGGTATAGATCAGCACTGATGCCTTGGGACACAAAGCTCAATTGTTCAGTCCTTACACAGGTGGTCTTACAACTCCTATGGGACAAAAGCACAGACAACAGTTTCATGAACATGAGTCAGCATTTGGATGTTAAATTACTGAGCAGTATGTGTTTAGTGTGAATGAGAGACACGATGTCACTCGTGCCTGGTGTTTTGGAGAGCAGACTGCAGTAACCATCAAATTCTTCCGAAGCATAACTTTAGCCTGAACTAATAGGAAATATCAGGTTGGTTTGTCTCAGTTCAGTTTGTTGTCATGTAGTTTTGGTATAATTTATCTAGTAGGAAACACTTCACAATTAGATCAACTGTTTTCTGAAGCCAAAGCTTCAGTGGAAAGTTTTTGGCCCCCATGAAATTAATGAAAATTTAATTATTGACTTTGCTGGAGCCAGGATTTCATCTGCAGTCTTCAGCAGTTATATATGTGGTTATGGATTATCAGTCCATATGGAAGCTGAAACTGTGTCTCCAGCTTTTCCTAGACTCATCCAGTGTCTGTAATCCTGCAGCTTCACAGAGGAATCTGCGTGGGGGTTCTTCCTAAAGAAAGTCCAAGAGGAACTCCTGCAATCTATTACCAGGCTGACAAAGCATATGTTTCTTCAGCTAAAATAGCAGTGCTCTTTCACGTATAATGGGGTCACTGTTTCTCTGCTGAGTTTCTCTACTTACTAGCTGAGTTCCAATTTGATGATGAAATATCAGCACTTGAAAATCCTAGCAGTGAGAGGGCTTCACATCACCAAAATGTCAGTCCTGTCACTTAAAGAAACACTTCTGTTACCTTCTGTCACTGCTGCTACTTTTTCTTTATGATAGGAAATTTCAGTTGGATTCCCAAGTTCTCCACTAGCAATTTCTCTCAATCCAGTATTTCACCACCATGGGCAAATGCAATGAAGGTGTTTTCAGGGTGGGGTGGGAGGGCTAAGCCTGGATCCAGAGGGTCTGGGTTGGTTTTCCAGGCTCTGTGACAGATTCTATTTCTGCTTTATGGTCCTGTCATCAAGTTAGTGAGAAATACTCAGTTCATTGATAATGATGTTAAAAGAACTGATGGAGACAAAGTTTTTGGGCAGTGGGATGTTTTTGGTCTGCTTCAGTTCTTCATTGTGCAAATGAAAAGAGAAAACATCATCCATTTAGACAGAGCTGCCTGTAAAAGGGGCTGTGTCTAAGCCTATGTGTCCAGAACTACCACTGTGACCTGAATAGGAACCTATAGGCTTTGTTCTGTTAATTCATCTACCTCCACTAATAGTTTAGGACATGATTAAAAGGATTTGGGGTTGAAAATAGTAATTTCTTGTTGGCTTTTCAGTTATTATTTAAAGTAGACTTGTGATACTTTTTTCCTGCTTGAGTTGTACTGGCTGAAAATAGTGCAAATCTTGCAGTTGAATCTTATTTTCATTATTCTTTCTCGAGCTCTGACCTTTAAGAACACAAGTGGAACTGGTATCCATACAAGGAGGTAGCAAAGGTCTTGTGTAGCCTTCTGAAAACAGTCCTGTTTTGTTTGCCTGACAGAGTAGTCAGAAAATGTATCAGGAAAGAATAATGGATAAGAGAAAATGAATGACATGACTGAGTGCAGTAGCCAGAAATAACCTCCTGCCTGGGCTTGTTTTCTTTGCCAGAAATTACTAATGTAATGGAAATGTGATTTTACACCATCTTTAACCATAAGGGTGTAGTCTGCCTAGACATACATTTATGTCAAAATTCTTAATTTTGGTGTGGATACATTAATAAAATTATTCAATATAAAAATCAGTGGCCATATAGCCTTACATAATTTAACTGTATCAGTTTAAAAGCTGTTTATATAGCATACTAATGAGCACTGTCTGGGTTTGATGTCTACAGACAAGACTGTGCATAGTAAATAATAACCATTGCTAAAAATTTGTTTCTCAGGGTCCTAAATTCACCAGTCTCCACAATCTATATTTTTTCTTCATGGGCTACTTAATTTCTCCTGAATTTCAGTCTTGTTCCTCACTTGAGTCAGTATGAAATGTGTTTCTACTGAGTTTTTTTAAGATTTAGAACAAATGACAGGCTGACCCAAGGGGTTTGACTGGGGAGAGAAGAACACTGAACCCTGCTTCAGCTAAAGAAATCTTGTTTTATTATCCCAGTCTGACATTTGAAGAAGAGAACAGATCAGATTTGGGCTTTACTGGTAGATTACTAGATTTACTAGAGCTGGCTAGGTTGCTGCCCTATAGGAAAAGGTTCCTGTCAACTCCAGGTCTCCCAAGAGACGTAATTTGCTGACATAATTTGCTGAGCTGGTGTGATGAGAAGGTTCAGAGGTAGTGTCAGTCTGGATGGTTCATTAGTTTAAATGGCTGGTGTTGGGAGGTATGTTCTCAAGCAAAGGCTTCTAAATATAAAATAGTCTTGTGAAGTTTTCATCTTATGAATATTCACTTGTTGAATTTACATTTTGTTTTTCATCTCTGAGCTCCTAGAACAGGGCCTTTCACAGAGGACAGTCTTCCCATCTGTCTGAACAAACTGACAGAAAGTTTTTGCAAAAATACTCCCTTGTTTAACATGTCCATGCCCTCCAGGTAGTTTCTTTCAGAACACTTGGAAGTTACAGCCATTGTCACATGCAAGCTTGAACAATCTAAAATTTGAGCAAAAGTTTGATCTGTGCACTCTTAAATACCCTGGTGGAGGTACAGGTGGAACACAGGAATACAGTTTTGCCTCAACAGACTAAAGCAGTCCAGGCAGAGCTCTCAGCACAGAAAGTTCTTGGTGAAGTTAGGAGAGAGCAAACACATCTGTCACATACCTGTGGGGCATTTGGAGTGGTGTTGGGAGCTGCAGGGATCAGCTGGGATGGGCTTTCAGCAGTGCTTGCAGAGACACACCTGTGGTTCATGACCTTCTGAGCCTGTTTTCTACAGCTGTCACTCTGCTTTCCTGTGCATTGCAATCACACAAAGAGGAGTGAAATACAGAAATAAGGGGATGCATTTCTCAATACTCTTGGGTGCTTGATTGCTTCTAGGCTGTGGGTTTTGTTATTTTGTTCTCATTTACATTTCCTTTTCAACTACATATCAAGTTTTTTCCTGATCCAGCTTCATATGGTGGCTAATGGAACAAAATGGAGGCAACTACTCCAAAAACAGGCTTTTAGCTAGTAGATTCTAATTAAAGCAACCCTTTTTTATTTTTCAGAGAAGAAAAAATCCTTCCAAGGGCTCACTTTCTTTGTATCAGATGAGTATATATGCAATAATTTCTCTGCCTGATGGAGACAGAAGTTGAAATATGCTTGGAGCAGTTATAGTCAACCATATGTAAGTGCTGGCATTACCTGGAGCTTATTTCTCCCACAAGGTGATATTTCTACCATCCTAATCTTGCTGCTTCCTGCTGTAGGCAGTATTAGGGAGAATGTGTCAGAAAATTTGTCAAAATGGCTTTTTCTCAGAAGATTCCATTTTAGTTATGCCCATGGGGGGAAAAAAAAAAAAGCATAGATTTAGTTGAAAATTCATAGTTCTGTGGTGACCAGCATGAAGTTTAGGGCAAGTCCATATGCCCAACTGCAGAAGCTCCTGTATTTACAAATTCTACTTACAGGCTCTCCAGGGAGATGGTTTCTTTGATCTTGTCTGCTTTTTCCATGTGCTTGGTTGCTTAAACAGATGGAGGTGAGATTTTCTCTGCTTCCAGGAATAAAATCCCAAACTCCACACTTCCAAACATGATTAAAATTAACCAATTAAATTTCACATGTGTGGTAGGTTCTCAGTGGCCAAAGCTAAGTGGAACTGTGAAAGGGTGTAGCTAAGCTGCCTTGATAGGACATGGACTGCTCATTGTGCTGGCTGGGTCTCATCTGGTGGTGGGGGAATTACCTTATCTCTAAACCTCATCTCCCTTCCAAATCCATCCTAATGTCAGACTGAGAAATCAGTGCTTAGGAGAACAAAGGCACATCACAAATGCAGCTTCCACTCCAAGTGCCAGGAGCAGGGTTTTTTTTTAATCTTCCTTCTGTATTAGTGAATCTGGTTAATAAGGCTTCCAAGGTAAGTCACTGCCTGATCCCCAGCCATCCCCAGGACGGGTGATGGAAGGAATGAATTGCAGCTCATACACAGTAGCCTCAAGACCTGATGAAAAGACGTGGTGGGTAAGTGTGCAGGAGGCTCAGTACATGAGAATCTCTGATTTTCCTCCCTCTGTAACTGTCTGTGTGCTTCAGAACCACTTTTCATAATTCCCTTCCCTTCCTGTCTTAAAGACCGAACAGCCTCTTACTCCTCATTTGGAGTGTTTAGGCTCTCTGTTCATGGAGAACCATTCCCTATCTATCATTCCCTACCGAGCCTGAAAATCCTTCCTGTCCAACATTTAAAAAAAAAAAAATCCTTTCTCTGTCGGTCCCCTTCCTGCTGGTCCCCTGCACCTGAGCTGTCTGTATCTGAGAGACTCGAAGGCTGTAAGTGATGCTGTTTGCCTCTGAGTCAGAGAGCCTTTTAAATCTGAGTGTAAAATGAGCCTCCTCCAGCAGTAAACAGCCGATCATGCACCTCCTTTGAAGTTCCCATTTAAATAACCTCCAGGGCTTTACTAATGCGGGAAGCCAGCAAGAGGAAGTAATTCCCTCCTCTCCTCTCCGAAGCAGGGAAAATGAATTCCCTGGCAGAGGAGGGACACTGGTTTTCAGGGTACTGCAGAGGAGATGAACAGCTCTCATTTGCAGCTTAGTTAGTGAGTCAGCACATATTCATTCATGGGCACAATTTATTAACCCATGAACACTACAGATGATGGTGTTATCACTGTCATAAAGTAATTTTAATTTGTTATGTAATTTATAAGGTAGCTGCTGCATTAGAGGGAAGCCTGTATCTGCTCATGTGTCCAGGTCCTGGTGTGATGCTAGGACAGGAAGAGGATCAGGGAAACAAAAAGGAGGGGTCCTGGCAGGACTAGGGGAGCTGACCTCGTTGCAGATGGTTTTATCACTGATTCCCCACCCCTGTGGGTCGTTCCTGGTGCTGCTGCTTCATTTAAAGGTGGCTGTGTGTTTTCAGGCCTCCAGCTCTACATGTCAGCTGATGCTTGGTTTTTTCCTGAAGGTGGACAGACACAAAGCAGGAGCACAAATGAGTTTGTGTGACATCTGCCAGCACTGGAGAGGTATTCAGTGGTGTGTTGGAAAGGAGAATGTCCTATGCTAGATGGGATCCAGTGATGTTGGCTGTCAGTATTTTATATTCTTGAGATTATATTAGGGTCTTCTCTATGGACTAATGTCATGCAGCTGCTAAATGTGAGAGTACAGTAAAATCTTCTGGGGCCTTTGTAGTTACTGTGTGCTGCAATGATTTAATGGGACAACTTTCTAGTGAGAGAGCAGGCTTGCCCATTACTGGAAGGGCTGGGAACTGAGTAACATGATGAAGTAACATTCCTGCTTGCCTGGATATTACCTGTTTGCCAGGTAGGTTAACCAGTCAAAACCTAAACAAGTTCACTCCTTTGTTAAGTGATTTATTAAATAGTAAAATTTATTCAAATAATTAAATAGATTTTACTAGTGTACCATCTTAACTAGAGAATGCCCTAAAGACATCTTAAGTAAGTCTGAAAGTAACCAAGCTGCCTAAGGTCAGTTCCTCCTTGGCTCAGAGGTGCAGTACTCACTGATCCCTGCATTTTCTGACTGCTCTTAAACAAGTGTTTGGGGCTTATCTTCCACAAGGAGAAATATGTGCTTGCCTGAACATGCTATTAGTCAGTCCTTGGCCTGATGGAAAGTGTAGAGAGTTCCAAGGCAATTATACCTGTGCTAATCATCATTTGCTCCTTAATCTAGGAGTATCTGCCTCCATGTCCGTGTTTATGCTAAGTTGCTGAACAATTTGATTAGGTGCTTTGAATAAACCTTGTAATTATGCCATAGATACTCCTGATGCATTATGTTATTTTTATTATCTAAGTTATCACTGTCCATTGTTGTAGCACGGTGACAGAGGCTGCTATTAGAGCTGAAACTCAATTGTGCTAAATATTGCACAGACGTATAGTCAGCTGCAATCTTTGTCCTGGAGGACTTACAGCTTGGCTGTATTATTGTGCATCAGCCCATTAGAGCACCCTGAGAGGCATTACTGCCCCAAATAGTTCCATGGGTTCTGTAATGGAAATGGCCTCGCAGACCTTTTAACCTGTGAAGGCAGCAGTGTTCCTGAATTCAGCTTTGTCCGTGCTCTTCCATCATTATCAGTGCTTGTTGGACAGAATTTTGGGAAATGATAGTTTCAAATGTGATTGGAACTGGCCAATTCTGCTTTCTCAGTGATTCTTCCTGAGGGTGGAAGAGTAGGGCCAGGCCATTCTCTTTCATGTCCCTACCATGGATTTCTGTTTTGTCAAAAGCATTACAATGCAAGCTAAATTCTTTCCCAGCTGTTTTGTACTTTGCCAGATTTCCCTGACCTTGTGCCAATCAGTGATAAATTGTACAAGTCCCTATTGAAAACACTGGAGAAGCCAGAGGAATGCCAGCCTCACTGTGTAGAACATTAAGTCAAAATATTTTAAGCCTAAGACTGATGGGTATGATTCTTCTATTTCAATCTGCTCCTTCAGATTAAAAAGCTGCTAAAAGCTTCAGCTTGTCTTGATGCATCTGCTGCTTCAAGACCAATGAATGGCATGTCCAGGACTGGAGGCTGTGGGTAGGAGGATGATATTTTGTGATAAATGTACCTGATGGTGTTTTATGTTCACAAAGTTTTTTGAAAGCCTTCTACAGCAAATGATCAATCTGTTAGAGAGAATACTGAAAGAGCATCTAACACTCCTTTGACTGTGAGGAATAAGTAATGTCTAAAAAGACCACAGACCTCTAACCTATGCAAAGTTATGTCACTTTGGTTACGTTCCCTTCTTGCCTTGCCCTCCGTGGTGCTGTTACTGTTAGATTCATTATAACTGCAGGATATTATTTTGTAATATTTTATGTATTGGCTCTCTTACTAATTCACTATCCCCTTTTTACAGTTTTGTGGCTAAAAGATTAAATCTGCGAAGCATTTATATGAAAAAACATAAAATGACAGATTATTGTTATTTTTCACTTGCTTTTTGCATTAAATTGTCAGTGGCAGAGTTTCAGTGAGCCAGATTCTGTGGTAATGGGAATCAGTGGTGGTGGAGTTGATTGATTTGAATGTATTGGTATAAGAATATGAGAATTTTCTGAGTAAGCTGGAAGGAGGGAATCATGCTCAGAGACATAGCTGGTAGAGCCAGTCTGTAAAACCTTTGAAATGATGAAAAGGCATAAATACCAGACTTCTTCCTGTTAGACTACTGTGATCTGTCACAGCACCAGTGGTAGAAGGAGGAGAGGTGCAGAGGCTACAAAAGGCAGCTCATATTTCTGGAAGTGGCTGGTGGGATTTAGAACTGGTTTTAGCTCACATGAAATTTTGGGACTGAGGCCAAGCGCTATTTCCGTAATTTGAGGCTGACCCATGGCTAGGATTAAGGGCTTGAATTCGATTTGCTTTAAATCTGAGGCTGAACTTGGTTGACACCTGCTGGTTGGGATTTTAAGAAATCAAAGGAAGCTTCATTGACTGACATGAAATTCTGTTTTCAAATACTGGTGAGAAATCAAATACTTTTCAGCCATTTTCCAACAACAAAATGAGAACTCAAACTGATGATGCTTAGGTCTGACCTGAGCACCCTCATTTCTCCTGTTTAAGAAGCTGGAGCTGGCAGAGAAAAGAGAAAAGACGTCTGGCAAATAGACATTCAATTGGCTTAATATAGGGACTATTTTGCTGCAGTGTAACTGGGGCTCTTATTAAGAATCTGATGGCACTTCTAAACAAGGAGAGCTGCTCCCTTGGTGGGGGCAATCTCCAATCATATGCCAACATTGCTTTTGACATATTTATGACTCCAATAAAATCTCCCATCTGGTATATTTTAAAATAAAATTGAAAATTTATCACTTTGCTTTAGTTGGTTTGTCGTTCTCCCTGAGAGAAGATAGCCAGGCTGAGATTATTGCATTGGCAGCCTGTCAGCTGAGGTTAGGCTGAGGTGTGATTTAAATTTCAATACTTTCCACATTACAGCTGTCTGGGGTGGGGAAATTACAAGGAGAAAAGCAGAGAGTCTGTTATTTTTATTCATTAGTCTCTCCTGATTTGTTTTGTTTTTCTTTTGGTTTGTTCTGCTTACCACATAGAGCACTTGGAGAAAAAGATACTCCCCATTTTTCTGGGTTTCCACAACTTTTGCTTGGTCAGAGTTGTTCAGGAGGGACAAGGCAGACCCCAGGTTATGTCTGTCTTTCTGTGGCTGTGCCATCAGGCTGGGCTGCGATAGCAGGACCAGATCCTTCTCCATGTGGGGTACTGTGCAAGTTGGGAGCTTTTAGAGAGACTGCAACTTTTGGCAGAGATGTGCTGATTTCCATTTCCCTGACAAAGGACCAAAGGAGATATGTGGAAGGCATTTTGTTTCACTGAATATGGACAGCTGTATCTAAACAAGTCTAGATTTCATTACATCAGAGAGAAATGTACGTTTCTGGAAGCAGAAGCAAACATGCTGTGGATGTGCCTTTCTCTTTCTAAGCTTCTATGATGGGGTTAGGTTGGGTACTTCCAAACAATGCTCAATAGATGTAATGAATCATCTGCCTCAGGATTTCTTTGTGGGTCCATAGCTGGAGAAGGTTTGGAATGTGGAGCAGCTGAAGCTGAGTCTGGTGTTCAAGCTGCAAGCCAGAATCTCGCTCAGTGGGTCACTGGGATTTCCCATTTAGCCTGTAGTGGGCAGAAACTGTGGAACAGGAGTGTTTTGTCTGTATGCAAACCTCTCTGAAGTGGAAGGCTGTCTGTAGGCCTCAGGCAGGCAGCAGAGTGTTCTGCCTCCTGCTTTTGATTTATGCTGGAGTCACGCCTGGCTGGCTGCTCTGGCATTGCCCACTGATGCGTTTGATTAGGTGCATTTGTTTCTGTTTAGGTACTCGATAGTCTGACTGTAAAATTATCAGAGGTCTTATCTGGGCAATAAAAGGGAGTAAAATGCCTTTATCCTCCACCTCCAACAGCTGCTTTGTTGCTCAGGTTGTGGCTGGCGCTGTAGTGGAACCAGTGGCTTCCCTCCACTGCAGCTGTAGAGGTAGTAAGGTAAGAGGGCACAGGGCTAATTGAGATGCCCATGTGAGGGTTGCAGTAGTTTACCCTCCATAAAATTGAATTCTTGGGTCCCCTAGACAGAGGAAAAAAATGGGAGAATTACCAATGAATCTCCAAATGGATTTTGGCTGCAACAGGGCAGTCCAGACACAGTAGCTTATATAGTTCTAAGGTGGCTCTGGGGAATTACAACAGCAGTGAAGGTGCTTACTCTGGGAGAAGATTAAATTCTGCACATGAACTGTAGGAATTGAGCATGTGGGGCCAGCTATGACCTCAGCCCCACTGCTCTGTGTGCTGTACTCTGAACTGCAGAGTGAAATGCAGCCCCCAGTGCCTTACAATTATTAACTGCAGCCTGCATTTGAGACTTAGGAATTATTTTCTGTGGAGCACATATATAACACTTATATATATGAGTTGGGTATTTGTGTCGTGTGTTCCTCATTTCTAAAGTGTGCATTTTTGACTCCTTATTATGTGTAACGGGCTTTTGTTCTTCTGATACATGTTTGTGCAGGTGAGTGTGTGGTTAAGGATCTGCCTGTGTGCATGTGAGCACAACGTAAGTGTATGGAGAAGTCTTCTGGGAATACTGTGTTTGTTTATGATGGTGTGCTTTCTCCAGTGTACATTCTGTGCACATACAGTGCCTGTGTGTGTGGCATTTCATTTGATTGTTCTCTTTTCCTGTTTTCTGGGCTGAACAATTAAGGGTGTTTTTTTGAGTGCATCAGATGTGTTATTTCCTTTCACAGCAATTGTGCATTTGCTAATGTCAAATTTATTCCAAATGCATATACAGGTGCAATTCTTCATTTGGTAGACATAAATCTTCGTTACATGGAATGAATGGATGTTTTGTCTGCGTGTTCAGTGTATCTGTGCTCCCTTGGTACACATACTCCTGTTGCCTATAGAAAAAAGGTGCTTTGCAGTGAAAATAATCTGTGCCTGCCTTATGTGCTGTAAATGTGTTTTTGTGAATGTGGGGGTTACAGTATGTGTGCAGGGTGTGTAGTAAATGTGTGACTCAAAATCTATGTGCTCAGTTTAATATTTGTGCCAGGTAAGCACATATTTCCCTGCATTTGCTGGTGGACTCTACAAAAGTGTTGAGTCTTCATATTGTTAAAATAACAGAAGAATTGTCCACATATTTTCTAATTTTTTTAAAATGTCCTACAGCTTCCATGGTTTAAATTTCTAAATTTCTGTCTAAGTGGTATATGTCAAAACATCAGGAAGGATATTTAAGCAGTTATGTCAGTGGAATGAAATAAAGTCATGAGTTAATGCTTTTCTGATGTTATATAAAAGAGAAAATGGTAAAGAAGGGCCACAACTAAAATACAGAATGAACAAGATCAACCAGAATAAAGTCAGGTGCTTTGCTCTTAAACTGGAGACATCTACAGCAATAGAACTCATGTGACTGTATTGCTATTTTTATGCCATCCTATGATCACACCATCCTGTCCCACATCTCCCACCCTCTAGGGTCAGTCCCCAGGAACCAGGAAGGATGATGGAGCCCTCCTAACCTTGTTGCTTCCTCCTGTCTGTCCTGCCAGGTGCTTTGAAAGTGAGTCAAGGCATTCATTATCCCATCATTTCTTTTAAAAGACCTGACACAGTAGGAATGATTGAAGCGCCTGCTGCTTTTCTCTGTAATTACCCAGTTTCCTTGTTGGGACTGAAATTATTGCCTTGCAAGAGGGCAGTGTCCCTATTGCCACGTAAGAGCTACCCAAACACAAACCTGCTTGGCTACCACCAGCACCAGTCCATGTATCCAGACATAGAAATGGTTTTCCTTGGCTGCTGGGTTGTACTGGGGAGTGTGACCAGGCTCGACCAGTGAAGCTCCAAGCACAGCTGGCTGAGTTGGTGGTGTGCTGGTTACAAAATCTTACCCCTTTTTTGTCTCCCTTTTCATGGCAAAAGGTACTGCACTGAAACAAGGGACAGCGAGCTGTAATTAGTCCTCAAACAACCTTTGCTGTGGATTGCCCAAATGAAGGCCTTGCCTGTAGTCTGTGGCAGGAACAGGAGGACAAAAGCCCTGAGATCATCAGCCCTGTTGATTACAGCATGGTGCTAATAACACCAAGGTTGTGGGTTTGTACCCTGTATGGGCCATGCACTGAAGAGTTTGATTTGAGGATCCTTGTGCAGCTCTTAATATGCTGTGGAGGAACAAATACAGGCAAAATGGAAGTCACAGGAATAGGATGATGGTTGAGAAAAATTCTCACTCAATTATGGAGCATCTTCTGTGGACTTTGCTTTTTAGAAGGTGTTCAAGGAGTGTGTGCAGCTATTGCCAAGGGAAGTTAGATCTGGAGCTATCAGGAAACACAAAAACCGGGAACAGATGAAGTTTTCTCAGCAAAAAGTAGGAATGTGCCAAGGATGGTGTGAGACACCAGAGGGAGCTGACAGGGATTCCTGTAGGTATTTGTTGGACAGCTGCTATTCAAAGCCTGAAGAGTTAACAAATAACTAGAGCTGATGCTCAAGAACTGCCCCTCTGCAGTCTGTTGAGTTCTCTGTTTTCACCTGGGCTGCAAATTCCTCTCCAGAATGGATGCTGGAGTGTCAGTAGATAGCAAGGTGAGAAAAGGGGGAAAAGAAGATTAGGTTGAAGGATCAATGAGGTAAATGATCCTTCAGCCTATGCTAAGAGAGCTATTTGTAATAAGCAAGGAGGCAAAAGCATGCTGTGTAGCCTCAGGTGTGTGTGCAAATCCTGTCTCAGCCCATGGGGCTTTCCTGGAGCTCAGCTCACACTCCAGCTGCCTGGCCCTGGCTTGCCCCTTCCCTTGGCAACACATGCTGCCTCTCCCCTGCCCCCTCTCCCTCCAGTTCCTTGTGACAGGCTTAGAAATCCTGGGACCCCTGATGCTGGAATGGCATTTTGGCGTAGCTGGAGTTGTTTATAAGCACAGAGCTTTGATGCGGTCTCCAAAGTCTCTGGAGAACTGAGAAGGGCTATTTTTCATGTGATGCTTTTGGAGAACGCTATGGGAAAAGGTCAAGGGACAGAGTGGGAACGCGTAGGTCACATACTCATTGGTTTAGGGCACCACGACAACATTGGTTCTTTAAGATCTCAGAGCCTGCTTTGTAAAAATAAGCACCTCTCAGTGAGCTGCCTGGGAAAGAGCAGGGACGTGCCTCCTGCAGCGGATGTTCCCGCGTTCTTTGCAGCTCCTTCTCTTGCCCTGGCCTTCGCTGTGTCTCAGCATCCCTGCAAACTGGGCAGATCTCACACATGGTGTGCAGCATCCTAAAAAGCCTCTTTGCCTTCTGCTTTGACCTTTGTAATGCAAGGAGATGTTCTGTAAGCAGGGGCTTTCTGCGCCTGGCACAGACTGGGTCTGGCAACAGTGCTGCAGGATTCCTTAGTCCATCCCTATATCACCACCCTGGGTCTATGAGCAATAAGAGCTCAGGCCTGAACAGCTGTTTGCCCTTTGATTTATCATGTTATCTTTGTCATTTAAACTGGGATGGAGGGAAGCAGTCTAACAAGTCCTGTTTCCTTCTTCCTCCCTGATTCACACATACTACAACTACCAGCCGGAGTGTGGGGGCTATGTGAAGGAACAGGAAGCAGAGGGGTGAGGTGGCAAGTCATTTACATTGGAAATATAAGCTGAATGTGCATTTCCCTACTGCTGCCATCAATCACTCAGATTTCCTGTATGCTATAGAACAGAGGAGTGGAGTTTGCTTCCCGCTTCCCCCGGGAATGGAAACACTCATTTGTTTCGCTGCCTAGAAATGCTGATCACTCAAAACATTTATTGTTTCAGAGATACATGCAGTTCTGAAGCTGAATTTTTCAGCTTCCTCTTATCTGGTCTTCAGAAATGTCTTCAGATGTCCTGCAGACCTGGGGAATTACTCTGCTCTGGTTGAGATGTGAAGGAGCTGCTGCAGTAGCTCAGGAAAGCCCACAGGCAGCAGAGCAGATGCTTTGCTGCAGAACCCTGGCAGATGCCCTCTGGTCTCCATCAAACCGTTTCTTTAGCTTGGTCTGGCACCTGATCCAATGAGATGAGGTTTTTGGAGTCCTAAGTCCTTCTTATTGTTGGAAACTTTTCAGTGACTATTTTATGGGGCTAGCAAATCTGTTGAGTGAAAATTACAGTGGGGAATTACATGGAGCAGAAAGATCAGCACATGTTCACTGTTCAGCTTTGTTGGAAGGGATGGGGAGAGTAGAAGAAACAGAACCCAAAATGTGGAACTGAGAAAGGAATAGAAAAAGAAGAAAACCAGAAGGAAGCAGCAGGACAAACCTGAAAGTGAATGAAAAGTCTATAGCAAATAGCAAAAAATAACTAAGTGTAGAAGAATTCAGGTAACCTTGCACACTGTGAAGATAAAATAAAAATGCCTGTGTATTCACTGCCCTTGTGATAATATGAATGTCTGGCACACTTCTGCCTTCTTTGATGGGATCTGATCTCTGATTAAGAAACATCTTCCTCTCATTTAACCATCTCTCATTAGTCAAATTATTTTCCTGCAGAGGAAATGCTGACTTCATTCCTGCATGGGGGCGCTTGGACTATGGACAGTTGGGGATTCATGGATAAGCGAAGGGATGGGGCACTAAAACTCTCATGTGATTCCTGCAGCCCTTGTTTGGTGATGGCAGGGCATCTCCCAAGTTTCTGTGGTGGCTGGGACTGGGATGTTGTTGGAATTCAGTTCAGTTGCTGTAATAAAGAGGTTGGTGAGGTACCATTTCCTTGAAGCATGGTGGTGGCCAGGAAAGCGCTCCTGGCTGTGGGGGCTGGAGCCCTGTTCCCTGGGGATGTGAGCTCAGCAGCTTTTATGAACTTAGCCAATGTGGGTCTGGGCAGTAACTCAGAGGGGACCTGTCGGGAAACCCAGGGGCTGGAAGGAAATGCTGCTGGTGACTCAATAGGCAGAGCTCTTCCCTCTGTTGATGTTGGAGCTGAGCCACACAGACACATCCCTCCATAATTACCCACCAGTTACTTACAGTCCATGCTTTGTAACCACTGGCATTCTCACATGTGGATTTGTAAGGCTCAAATCCATCCTGGGAAATCTGATATCACACCAGTGCCTGCAGCCTCTGAGAAGCAAGGATGTGTTTGCCTGTAGTGTGAGGTGTGTTTGGCCCATGGGAACACATCTCAGGCACGTACAGATGTTGTGACCATGCAGACAAATCATGGATTCATTGCTGTGGCTCCGTCTGTTCTGCATGCCCAGGAATGGTTGGTGTGGGATTACGTGCATATAACCCCAGAGATGTGTCATTAGCCACTGGCTCTCAGCCTGGTGAGGAGCTTTGAGGTGTCAGTGGCCTGGTGTCTGGGGAGCTGTGGGATGGTTGGGCAGCACGGGAGGGGAGAGGATGGCTTGGGAGGACAAACATCCTGCCAGGAGCCAATTCCCCGCGGTGGGATTGAGCGCGGGGGACCCCTGCTGGGCACCGGGGAAACAGCGCGCTCAGCCCCGAGCCCGGCCATCTGTTCCATGTGTTCTTTTCCATTCGCTCATTTCAGACATGAAGTCATGCGATGACTTCAGCTCCAGACATAAAACACAGTTCCAGCCGTGTTAACTGCAGTGAATAGTTGCACCTTTTTTTTGTTTCTTAATGATCCTCTTGGAAATAGGGAGGTGCTTTGTAAAGCTGACACAATTTTCGATCTGTATTGATTGCTGTGTGATATTAGCATATTTTGTTGCAACTGCTGCCTTATGCTGAGAAGTTCCTACTTCAAACTCCTTGTAAATCTATTTGACCTGCCCTTGTGCTTCCATCCAGCCACAGTGGCTGCCTCTTCTCCTTTGCTCCCCACCAGCCCAGTGTAGTTGAATTTGGTGAATGCCATTGATGGATTTGATTTTTCTTTGTGGCGATGGTGAGACTCTGGCACTGGGGTCTTACAGACCTTGTGAAGCTGTGGATGTCCCATCCCTGGCAGTGTTTGAGGCCATGGACTGTCCTGGTCTAGTGGAAGGTGTCCTTGCCCATCACAGGGGCTTGGAACGAATTGGTGTTTGAGGTCCCTTCCAACCTAAATCCTTTTATGATTCTGTAACACCCTTATCCAACTTGCTAGCAAATGCACAGACATTCTGCTTTCTCCTATCAGAGTTATTTCTGTGTAATTACTCTCTTTGCTGTGGCTGGCAGAGGAACCAACCCGCCCATGCAGTGGATAGATCCTGGCTCACCACAGCACTGCCTTCCTGTCCTGTTTGTGAGAACAGTGTTCTCTAGAATTTTCTTAGGTAACAATCAGCAGCAGGAAAATCATCTCAGCTCTCATGCTCTTTATGGGACTTAGTCACTGCTACTTCAGAGGTCAGGGCCTGTAGTCTTCCAGGGATCTGTTGTTGTAGCTTGATGAGTGATGGGCTTGGAATTGGAAAAGATGGGCTGGACATCTTGAGGGGTGCTCATTTGGGGTAAGTCACTTTGGGCTAATCACATAAAGATGTACAAAGCAGGGATAATGGTCTGATTCACCTTTGCAAAGAGCTTAGAGAACTCAGCTGACACTGCCTTTTTCTGCTACCTCCCAGCTCCAGCAATTGTTCATGACCTCCCTTAGGACTCTGACAACAGGAATTCTACTGGTCTATTAGGAATCACAACACTATAGTGCAGGGCTCTTCCTTCTCTCCCAGTGATGCTCAGTAGATGTACACAAGTTTCCACAATGTCATCATTAGGTTGCTGTGTGAAGTCACCACTTAGTGTGTTCACTGAGTCAGCTCTTCTGGCTTCCACATTAGAGCTGACTGATCAAAACTAATGCTATCCTGCAAAATAATCCAGAAGAATTTCTGCCCAGATTTCCTTCTGCATTGTTGTTATTATCTGTCAGTGCTCTAAGCAGTAATTTTTGAGGTCGTGAGCTGTTACAATCTGCTAATGATGCTGATGGAAATATTGGCTTAGAAGAACCATGGGATCCCAGACAACTTCTGGCTAAAGAATTCCAGTAGTCTGGAACTTGAAGTTAATGTCTCAATCACCATTGGACCTCTTCATGAAACCTCTAACTCTCATGTCTGGAGGAGACAATGAGGATAAAGCAAGAGGTGGTTGTTTCTTTAAGGCCCCCTGCACTGCTCCTCTCTTAATTTTCCTGCTGACACAGATTTTCCTCTCTTGCTCAATTTCAGCGCACCTGCTCATGTAAACTAGGCTGTGCCGGGTTCACTCAAGCTGAGCTTGTGTATGGTAACAGAAGCAGCACCCAAAAGCACATTCCTAGGCTGAGAGGAGTAATTAGCATGCAAGGAGAAGCCTGGCTTCAGCAGCCTCACAGATGATCCACAGAAACTAGTCAGGAAGTGAAGGAAGTGCCTTTAACTAAAGTGCCTTTAGTGAAACGTCAGGTCGCCTGACATAGGAAAATGCAGGGATATTTTAGAGAGGCTGCAGTAGAACAGGAGGCTTCCCTATTGGATCTAGGTGTTCACTTTGCCTGTATATCATTATTATTGTCTTATATACTCACTATAAACCTATTTACCTATGTATGCTAAAAGCTTTGTGCTCAGATTCAATATTAAACAAGACAAGTTAACTTGAAATGTGAATTACCACATTGTTTTACTTGAGCCTCCAGGTCAACCAGCCTTGTCTAAGTCCTGCTTTAACCTAAGTAATGTGGGTTAGTTAGTCAGCCTGTATTCAGAACACATACTTTCTTGGTTTTTAAAACCTATTTTTGTGTAACCAGGACTTAGAGATGGATAGGAAGGCCTCTGTGGCCAAATTTCAGGAAGCCAGAGTATGCCAAGTGGGAACTGGTTAAAGCTGTGGAGGAAGCCAAAAAAATAGCTGGAGAAGCCTGAGAGTTTGGGGGCAGCAGTGTCCACTGGGCCTGTGGACATTTCCAGCTTGTTGCAGTTGTGATGGCAAACATAGTCTCATAAAGTGTTTCTGTGACAGCTTGTTTTGCCATTCTGCATGCCTGGAGAAGGGAGGTACTCAGTCAGAAGGATATATGCAGCTGAATTTATATCCAACTTCTGGAACATAGACGTGATCCCTGGCAGGATGTTCTTGTCTCAGCTCTCTGTGTGGCAGACCTCCCAAAATGCCCCTCCTGGCACATTGCTGATGCCATTCTGTGTTGTTGGCTGTTCCCCATGGCTCAGTCCCTGATCTGCCCAGTGCACACCTGTGAGCAGGGCTCCAGCACTTTGGGCAAGGCCAGTGCAATTCAAGGACAAGCTGAAGTGCTCCCCAGGCCTCATGAATGGACAAAGCAACTGGTGAGCTTCCAAATTATATTGCAGGAAGGCAGGGTTCCTTGGAGTCTGGGTGGGGGCTAATCAATGTACATTCATCATTAATTTATGCATATAAGGGGCTTTTGGAGTGGAGTTGTCGTGCTGGTTTTGATAATGCTAACTCTATCCGCCCTGCCAGCTGCTGCAGTGTCGTGGTAGTTTGTGTTGCTGCATGCAGAATTATGGTGCTTTTGTGGGAATATTATGTTCCCTGAATAGAGCCCCACAGAGCAATTTGCTTCATCCTTACAAACCCATCCAAATAACTGGCAGTGCCTTACAAATACAAAACAATTGAGAAAATAAATGTATTATACTATACATCTGTGACAAAACAATGCTTTCATGTGCAAAGAGAGAAATGTGTTTGTTTAACTTACGGTCTCCCTTTTGGAAATAAATGCATTCATTTAAATCAAAATGGGATGTTCTTCTCTACCACAGTATTTTGCATGCCAGATGTAAGAAATATGCTGCTCGAGGAGCAGACAAAAAACTTGGAGTGGTTGATCTTACCAAAAGCATGTATGTAGTGCCTTATCCTAGACCCTGCCTCCCTTCCTGCAGTGTGTCCTCTACTGGAGTGGGAATCTCCTGGCTTTGTGCGTGAAGGATCTGTGTGCAAAAGCTTTGGGAGTGTGGCAGTTTGGTGTCCTGTTTACACACAGGAGAGTTTATTTTCCACTTGGGTTATGCCCAGAAGAGAGTGCAGTCAGCAGCCACGCAGCAGAGCTTTGCATTGCCATGATCATGAGGCAAATTCCTTGCAGGAGTTGTAGCAGTCCAAAAGATTTTTGATCCTTTACAGTTTTTCTGTTCAAGAAACATTAATTTCATTTATATGCAGCAAAAGAAGTGTTAGATGAGGAAACATAATCAATAAAATACAGGTTGCATGTTCTAATATTTGTTTTAAAAATGTGCCCATCTTGTAATTTTCATCTTTTTAAATGGTTGAGCTCTTGTAATGAAAGTCTGCTGCATTTCAGTTTACACATAAGCTTAACATCATCAAGCAAAGTTTGTTCTGGGAGTTAACATTTGCATTTTTGAAAGCAGCAGCCTAATCCAGAGCAAAACCAGATGAGAATGTATTATAATATAGCACATTACCAGCTGTCTGTTGGTAGGTGTGAGAACTGTCAAAAAGATGCTGAAACTTGATTTCAGTGGCTTTCCAAGCCTGGAGTTTCTTCCAATTCAGCCTGAAGATCACTGCTTCCAGGAGCAGGAGTTGTAAACAGAAATTCCAGGAATGATTATTAGAAGGAAAAATAGCAAGAAAAAGAAAGTATACACATGGTCTTCCAACCTGATCTTTTAATAATAATAATGCTCAGACCACCTTTTATTTTTCTTGTTATTCCTTAATTGAAATCACTTCTCAGATTACAGATGAGAAGGAAAGAGTTAGGAGTTTGAGCACCCTGCCAGTGTTGGCTGACACACACTGCTCTGTAATGGTATTTTTCACATGTATCATCAGGTCTGGGCAAGCATTTGATTGTATTTGTTTCAGTAGCTGGAGGGTCATCAGTTGAGATTCCAAATTTAGCAAGTCTAGTATTAATAAATACTCTTTAATTCAGCTGGAAAGCATCATGGTCTGCATCTTCCCCATCTGAAGAGTTATATCCATCTTCCTGCTGTATCCAGCCAGCCAGAGGACTCGTTATGCCCTGCAGGAAATGTGTCACCTTTCTGAAAGCCAGCACCTGTGTATTGACTGATTGACCAGCAGGACTGTGCAGCAAGGGTAGTTTGGCCTAGCTCTCTTTTTCCTCTGGATTGATTAATCAACTACTTCAAATAATTGCTGCAGTTGTGATTAATGTCAACTGCATAGCTAATCACCCAGGAGAATAAAATGACTCTGTTTGAAAAAAAAAAAAAAAGCAAAATCCTGTAAATTAGTTAATTATTTACTCTGCTCACCTCTCTAACCTTGTTATGCTTGTAAATGAATAGAAATATTGATCTTGGAGCTGATTTTTGTGTTATCCATCTTGCCTCAGTTTAATTGGGGGGGGTTCAGTGTAACCCTGTGCCCTGCTTTTGACCAAGGACATGCTTCTGCTTTGATGTGACCTGTGAGAGCGGGGCTGGAGGGACCATTGGGGTGTGGCTGAGCTCAGGATTTTTGGGGCATCCCTGAGTTAGCAGTTCCTACTCTACATGGGCCACCATGGCCCCTGGCAGCAGCACCTCCTTGGCCACCTCTCTCAGTAGCAGACTCTACCACCCAGTGGCTGCCGCTGTTAAAACAATCTTGTTTCCTCCCATTAGCTTCAACTCACATCAATTTTTTTCCATGTTCTCGATCTGCCAGTACATTTCCCCCCCCACACACGGACCAGGGACACTTTAATTACAGCCCTGGCTGCTATAACAGATTTCTGCCCCGTGGCAGCGCAGTGCCAGGGGCTGCAGGCTCACTCACAGCAGAGGTAGGTGCTTGATTTGTTCTCTGACGTGGGACAGAGACCCCAGTGCCTCCCCCTGGAGCTGCTGCAGCCAGGGCTTGTGTGCCCCAGCACTTTTCCCCAGTTCAGGAGTGCCTGGCAAAATGTGGGACTCTCAAACTGACAAAAGAATGACAGTTTTAGGAACATTATCAGGCATGTATCAGCACCAGCAACACACAAAGCTCCTCTGCTCCTGTATTTGTGCAACCTTTAAAGCCAGATGTTGTTTGCTGTCATGTCAACTCCCTGTGCTTTCATTTCCTTGCAGTTTGGATTCCAGAAAAATGTTGGGTGTCTCAGCTTTGGAAAGACTGTTTCAGACACTGTCCAGAGACCATCAGCTTGTGTAACACAGAGTTGAGACAAGTCCCATAATGCACAGGTACTGCTTGCTGGCCACAGTGTCCTGTTTTCCTTGTGAAAACTCAGTTTTAGGAAACAAGGAAAAGCAAGTGAACAGTTACTACAATATCCCTGCATCAGACAGAACCTGAGAGGAGGTTGTAGCCGGGTAGTGGTCAGTCTCTTCTCACAGGTAACAAGCAACAAGGCAAGAGGAAACAGCTTCAGGATGCACTGAGAGGTTTAGATTGGATATTAGGGAAATTTTTTTCATCAAAAGGGTTGTTAAGCCCTGGCATAGGCTGCCCAGGATGGAGTCACCATCCCTGGAAGTATTTAAAAGCTGTGTGGATGTGGCACTTGGGGACATAGGTTAGTGGTGGCCTTGTCTGTGCTGGACAAATGGATGGACCTGTTGATTGCAGGGGGTCTTTCCCAACCTCTACAATTCTGTGACTGGGAAAAAAGAAGACACCTCAGCACAGAGGGAACGATGGCTTTCTCTTCTACATCAGACTGTAGTGAACACAAAAGGGCAGCAGTTTCTAGCAGAGCTCTGGAAGAGATGTTAATGTTTTCCAGCGAGGCAGACACAGCTCCACTAAAGCATCCTGATGGCCAGACACAGGAACAGGTGTATTAGAGCCAGACCAAGACTTTCTGCCAGGCTCCATCATCAGTTCCTGCCCAGACACAAATGGTCTGAGTTGGTGCTGAGAGAGCCAAATTGTCTTTTTTTTTTTTTTTTGGCAACAGGAAGCTGAGTTATATATGTATCCTCAGGGCTGTATGAACTTGGTACAGGTGTGGCTAGTGCTACAAAGATAAAATAAGTAAAATAAAAAGAAGCATTTTTGCTGCTGGACTCAGTGGCTTGACTTTGTTTTGACGTGGTCAATGCCAGGTGCCATCATGGGAACTTGGCTGCAATTCAGTTGGTGAAACTTGATATGTTTTCTTGTATCTTTTGGATGTGGCTGTATTTTCTGGCAGCTGGGGAAAACAGCTTTAAAAAATAATAGTGGCTTTTAGGTCAAATCAGTGTCAACATTCACACTATGCTTCTAGAAGCCAATCAGTTAAAATTCCTACTTGGCAAATGAAATTTCTGTCTTGATGGCTGCTCTCTGTAGCCCAGTTCTCATAACTGCTACTTGTTTTTCACTCCCTTTCTTTCCTTTCTTGTCTGGTTGAAGAATGTTTGATTGTTGAGGTGTAGGATCTGGTGTGGTTTTGAAGGTGCCTGTGCTTGGGCCTCTCTCCTTTTGTATAGGACCAGTCTTGCAGGAGCAGAGGAGAAAAATAAGGCAAAAGTTGGTGAAGCTTTAGGACCTGCCTTGGGCACAGCTCAGCTCATGAAAACCACCAGTGCCTGCTCTCAGCAAGGCACCTGATTCCAGCTGTCCTGCCTGGACTGAGACAGGTGGGTAGTGAGGATCCGTGGGGGAGCCATTACAGGCTATTCCAGGTGAACAGAAAAAGCAAAGAAGCAAAGCTGCCTGTGAATAGAGAGAATCAGGAGAGCAAGAGGTAGATGGGCTGCTGAAATAATGCTGCCTTTAACTGTGAATAAGTAACAGCATCACAGGAGGCATTCAGGGCAGCAATCTTGGAGGGTTAAAAGGAAGGTTAAAGATTACATTTAGGATTAGGATTAGGAAAATTGGGACCCCTAAGGGCACACTCAGTGAATGCTGAAGATAAAGGCATAGGCAAAACCGGCTCTGTCTGGAGTAAGGGCTGGTAATTAGGTGTGTAGGATACACTTCATCATTTTTTGTATTAACACCTCTGTATTTAGTATCTACAGCATGTGCACATATAATATACAATATCCATGTTATTAGCAGATTAGATGTTACACAGACTAATTTCTTGGATTTATGGAAGTGTTAGAAGTTGCTGTGCCAAGAAAAAGGTTTCCTCTGTGCAGGAGGAGCTTACACATGAGGCTTCCCTGTCGTACTGAGTGCCTGCCTGTGAATTCAGCCTTTGCTGAGGGTGTGGGTTTGGCTGGAGCTCTCCCGCCCTCCCTGAATGCTCAGGGATAGTGCAGGCTGTGTTAGCACGCAATGCAGATGCTGGGGAATGAATAAAGTGGGAACGGAAGGAGTGAGCCTGCCTCTGTCATCCTTTTCAGAGAGCAGAGGAAGGCAGTAGCAGCCTCCAGAGGGAGTTTCACTGCTCAGCTGGTCCCTAGGCACGGGCAAGTGGTGCCTCAGGGAATCTCGTGATGGATGAGCCTGTTTTACTTAGTTCTGTCATGGCCCTTCAGAAGGCACTTGTTTCCTGTTCGGTTTGAAAAGATTGGGTTCACTGTTTGCTAATTTTGAGTGAGGACATCAAACCTTGCAGAGGAAGTGGCGCAGCAGAACAAACTCCCTCCCATCTGCAGCGGTGTAACACTGTGCCTGTATACCTGGCTCAGGTATAACCCCAGGGGTGACACTGATCAGCTGCACCTCAGGAGCCTTGTGTGTGCTGTGGGGATCAACTCACACCATCACTGATTCCCTCTCCTAGGGCAGGGACAGCTCTGCTCTGTAAAGGTTGACTGAGTTGTTTTGTAAATCTCAGCAATAAAAACGTGTCCACAATCACCCGAACAACAGAAGGAAAAGATGAGAGCATAAAATGATTATGCTGGTGAAAGAAAGGAGGAACTAGTGGAGTCTGAAAGAGATACAGGCAGGTGACCAATGGGCCTTGTGAAGCAGAACGAAACACATTATTATTTTTAATGGAAATTCAGAAAAGGCTCTGTAGATGAGCTGGGCAGAGGGTGAGTAGAGAAATTGCTAATTCTGTGCTGTTGGAAGTGAAACCGGCTTTGTTCCACTGCTCAGGCAAATGGATGTGGCAGCTGGAAAGGACTTTCTGCCAAGGGATAGGAAGAACCTCATGTGGGGATTGCACTTCACACCTGCCAGGTTTTCTTCCCGTTTGTGCCACAGGAGTCCATTGTGCTGCTGTGAAGCTCTGGGTTCCCTGCAGAGGATATGTCTCAGAAACTTCAGTGTGACACTGATTCCAGGCTTCTTCCTGCCCCTCTGGCTTGCACATCAAACCTGGCCACACCACATGCTCCTCTGGCTTACTTAGTCCCTAAGCAACCTTTGTGACCTAGGCCATTGTCCATCTAGTATCCTCCCAGTGTGTTCGAGCCTTGCTGCCCTCAGAAAACTTCCTGCATGTGGGATTTGCAATAGAAATTTAGGATCCCTGGTAAGCAGGTGAACTATTTCTTTCAAATTACAGGTAGCTAAAGCTATGCTTAGCTTCATGCTCATAAATTAAGGGAAGGTTCTGATACCACCACCAAGGAGCAGAAATGAGACCTTCACAGACTCTGAGGTCTTCTCTCTTCTCCTTTCTTCTGGGTTGGGTGCCTAAAGCTCAGTTTAAAAAATGACAATAATGTCACTAGGATATGTGATAGAGTGTCATATGGGACATTCCCATTGTGTTTAGTGCTCCTTAGAAAATGGTTCCCAACACCTATTCCAGAGGCTAGAAAATGTGATGCATTTAAAAAATAAAATATAACTAAAAACCAAATCAATCTGTGTCCATGGGGAGAGCATTCCCAAGAACAACATTTGCTGAGAAAGAAAGAGCATCTACTCTGTTTCAGGCAGAACAAATGTAATTAAGGTGCAGCATCTACCCAAGGTAGCTGCCAAGGTTGTTGGTTGGCCAAGGAGACATAGAGGGATTTAGGAGGTGTTAGTGGCCTGTGATGGTATTTAATAGAAAATAGTGATTGGGTTATTATTTCTGGGGGATTTAACCATCCCAGATGCATGATTTGGAACAGCACATAGCTTTCCTGGAATGAGGTCATGCTACATGTCTTGGAGATGCTGAGAATTCCTGAGCCAGTGGATAACTTTGCCAGCCAGGGGGAACAGGTGAGGGTAACACCACTTCTCCCTGAGGAGATGTAGGTAACAAATACTGTAACTCAGGGTGCACCTGATTTATTGTGCCAAGTCCTCTTTTCTGAGAGGTACCTGTGCCAGGATGGGCTGGACAGTCTGTTGGGCTGCATGTTCTCATTCTGGCTCAGACAAAATTTCCCTGTCCATCCTTCTGTAGTCTTAATGCTGGGCATCCAGCCTGCCCTTTGTCTGGCATTTCAAGGGTCAGTGTGATCAGTGCCAGGGTTTTCAGGGAGAAGCACTGTGCCCTAGTACAAAACCAGGAGGGTTTCCTTTCCACACATAGCTCAAGCTAGATCTTTAGGTGACAGGACCAGGCTCACCTCCTTTACAGCCCACCAACATTAAGCATTTGCTTTGTAATTACCAGTGCCCCAAACCTGATTTCTATGCAGGGTCTGTAGGGAGTGGAAGCAAGAACAAAAATACAGTGAGTTTTTAGGATTTGCTTTCTCATTGGCAGTTCCTTCCTACCCTTTGTGCATGTGCTTGGGGAGTGCAGGAGTGGAGGGGATGCCACTGCTTCATTCAGAGCTCCAGAACACTAATGGACCTTGACAACTGCAGCACAACATGGAAACTATTAGAAAGGGAGGACTGATTAAAGCCCCAACCATCCCAGCATTCCCCTGGGCTCTTAACCCCGTGTTGGAGCTGAGCAGCCCAGCAATGCCTCTTCCCAGTCTGCACAATTAACATCTCTTGTCACTAATTGATTCCTGTGGTGCTCACAGGACAATTAGAATTTAAATTGCCTTTTACAAAGGTCATGAAAACATGATAAAAGACGAATCTATTAGGGAGGATCACTCAGGAGTCTCTCTCCTTGCAGCACTGGCTGTTGGTTATCAAACAGACATGAGTGAGGGGAGCTGGGAGAGAGGTTTATGCCTTGGGTTCATTTCTTGATTGTAGTTCATGGCAGAGGCTCAGCTCTTTGTGACTTGTGAATTTTCTTGCACTGAGGATGGCATTTAATTTTTTACTGCCTCTTTTAGAAGGTTTTTGTATCTGTATGTGCTATGTCTTTTCTGATAAATTTGAAATGCTGGTTCTGTGCTTGAATCTTGAATTTACTGTAGAAGGGAACCTCCAGTGTTTGCTGTAGGCAAATGTGTGGGCAAAAGATTTGCCTTTGCAGGACAAAGTTGTCCTAGTACAAGCCTAGTAATCCAAGTAAGGGGTTAAAATCTGCCATGACTCCCTGGAAAGCACAGGAAGTGAGGGAAAGGGCAGCTGAAGTGCTGGCTACACAAGGGTGCACTGAGGATCTGGGTACTTGGTTCAGCAGTACTGTCACTCCAGCTTTGTTAAAGCAGTCCCCAGTGGAGAGGTCCTAAAAGAGAATGCATAAATAGAAGTGTGTGAAGGCATCACTTCTAAGCCCGTACTTGCAGCTTTCCCCATGTACAGCTGGTACTTCTAGGAATGGCATGATGACTTCAGGAACCTCTGGAGCTCCTGCCATCACCTCTGAGCTGGTGCAAACCCTGGATCCAAGTGTCTGTAGCTTCAGGGCTCAGCAAGTGTCTGCATTTTGCCTCCAAAGCAGAATGGCAATTTGGGAAGAGCTTACAATGGGGACTGGTACTTCACTGGCGTAAGGAATATTCAGTTGTTACACTTAAAGCAACTCCCCTCTGTCACCCTCAAACCTCAATAGTGGGAGGAGATATAAAGTTTGTGTGTCAGGGTTAAGGCAATGTCTTATAACTGCAGCAAATTGGCCTGGCATGGATCTTGGCAGGTACCTAATTCACCTGCCCTCTCCAAGGCAGGATTGGTTCCACCTATATCCCTAACCTGCTATCCAGGAAACCTCTCACACAATGCCTTTGCTGCAGTGAGGATTGAGATGGGGGGCAGATTGCCTTCTATAGGAATTAGCACATCTTGTTCTGATGCACCTGGTCCTGCCTCAGAGCCAGCATTGTGGACTAGCTGTATTTCAGGCCTGGGTACAGTGAAAAGCAGACTTAAATCCTGCAGTTCAGTCATTGTTCTCCTGTCTTGTATGCCCCAAGTGTGAGGTTTGAAAGGAAAAGCAAAGTTTGAGAGCCACTACTGTGGTCCAGAACCCGCTTCATGTAACTACAGCAATATTTCATGGTGAGAGAGAAAATCTAGCCAGAATGTCCAATTGCCTATCCCATCCTATCCCAGTGGCATTTCCATTATAAAGAAAGCTGGCTGGCTATTTGAGAAACTCATGTCCTTTCCAAGTCCTGCCTTTGACTTCTTGCTATTCTGGTTATTGAAATTGATTTTGCACTCCAGGCATGGGATTTTCCATTGCCAAGTTTAATGTCGGAGATAATAGAAATTATGTTTCCACTCGCACATAAATCTCAGGGCTGTTTGTGCTCAGATGACTGGACAGTAAGTACAGGTGAAATTGCTCCTGTGATTGTTTCAGTAAAAGTGTATTATTGTTGTAAGGTTTTATAAAGTGTGTTTAACTGGTTTACACATATTTCTAACAGTCACTGAGTAGGTTCTTTGTTGAGTTTTTTTTTCTATTCCAATAAATATAAACCTCTAAGCAGGGCATCTAATTTCTCTTCTTGACAGGGTGGTAAATCAGCTGGCTTTGGCAGTAGGCCAGAGAGTGAGCAGTAACTGCCCACCCAGTTGTGCAGTGCCCCTCTGCTGTGCTCGCCCTGCAGTTCTGGACTTGGAGAAGCCAACCTGTGCAAAAAATCACAAGGTTCTCTCTGCTTTTGCACACCTCCTCATGTGGGACAAGCATCAGGCTTTGTTCTGACTGCAGCACAGCAGTTTAGTCTGCACTAAACCTTGCCATCATTAGGCAGCACACTTAGGACATGGCTCTAGTAAGCGTGGGAAAGAATAAACAGAGTTCAGTCTCTTGAGCTTTAAGGGCAAAACAGCCAGAGAAGGTTTCTTCAGCTTCCAGGAGCTGAGGGAGATAATGGTGTAAGTGTGAGGCCCACAGGGATCAGGCAGGGAATTGTGGCCTGAAGGCACTCTAGCCTTTGGGATCCCCCTGTCCTAACCCAGCAGCTTTTTCTGCTCCCAGGAGGAAGGACTTTTCTTTTTCAGAGTGCATGAGATAATCTCACACAAGGATAAAAGAATGGAAGGACTTCATAGTGATACAGGGACTGAAGCCTACATCCACTTCAGCTCCAGGCTTCTCTGGTTAGATGTGAATCTGCTCAGCTGTGCAGTCCTCACCTGGGTGACATTCCTGTGATCTGGAGGCCTTGGTCAGCTGCCCAAACAGCTCCATGTCCCAGCCAGCTGGCTGCTCCCCAGCCCTGCTGCCATCTGCTGCCCTGTGCCTCTGTTGTGTCTGGACCCTGGATGCCAAAGATGCTGCCGTAGCTCCTTCCTGAGGGAAGCCCAGACCCTGACAGCTCAGGTGTTCAGAAAATATTCTTCCTGCAATAGAATGCCAGCCCCAAGCAGTCAGGGCATGCTGTGTGTTGATTAGAGCACTGCAATGCATGCAAGACATTTCTCAGGTGGTTTCCTAGCTGTCCTGCCCCCACATTGTTTTATGCTTTGCATGTCTGATGTCCTTGGCTCAAGGAATATCAACACTGTGTGTCAGGTAGTGCCCAGCATGGTGAAACCTCAGCTTGAGCTGGTATTTTAGGTATTGCTAAACAGTTAAAAATGCTGTACTTGGCTTATTTTTGTACTTGTATGCATTTGGCAGTGCTGCTTTGGTGTATTATATTGTTTCCCTCCCAGAGATCTTAACTTTGGCTGGGAGCAAAGGGACTCGATTTATCTATTCCTTGCCTTGCAGGGGTTTGGTGAAGCTCAGCTAGCAAAAACTTGTAAATTGCTTGGAGATCATTAGAAGAAAAGTGCTGTAAAAGAGCAAAGTATTATTTATTAATGTGCCTCTGTCTTGCAACACCAGAAATATCAAGGTTCTAATTGTGCAGACTTGTAATCTGAGTAACTTCCTGGTTTTGGGGGTGTTTTTATTGGTTGTTTTTTGCTTTTTTTTGTTTGTTTTGTTTTTGTTTTGTTTTGTTCTTGGATTGCCTTGGTAAATAAATTCATGGAGCAGTCACTGCACAAAGTGACACATGGGTGTGGTGTTTAAAAGCCAGGTCTGTCAGATAGAAGGCAATGGGATGCCACAGTATCACTTTCAGCTTTCCTCTGGCTGCTCTAATCTCTACTGCCTCTGTCTTATCCTCTGCATCTAAACTTGCTTTTCCTCTGTCCTTGTTTAAACCTGACCTCTGCTCAGGAGAGGAGTGTGTGACACAGTATTACAAAAGTGAACAGAGACCTTACACTGCAGGGATCACTCCATCAGCCATATACAGCTACTGATAAACTAGCTATGCCTGAAAATTTGCACTATTCCCACTTTGGGGTAGGAAATGAATGGCACAGGCTGAAGGGCACAGAAGGGAGAAGATCCTCCCCCTCATCCCACTAGATAGCTGGCACAGGGAGGTGGGAGCTGGCAGTGCTGTGGGCCATGCCAGACCATGACAACAGCTGTTGCAGCCAGTTTAAGGTGACAAGGATGGCTGTGAGCTGAGTAAAGTTACTCCAGGAGTTGTTTGAGCAGACAAAATGCAGTTAAATGTCTTTTGTGAAAGTGCTGAAGTAAGGGTTTTCCTCTGCATGAGAGCTGTCTCCAGAGGAGTGATATTAGAGCCATAATCAGCTGCCACCTTGTCCATCCCTCCAGGACTGGACAGGGATCTTTCACATACTTATCTCTGAGACTGTGGAAAGGTGGAAGCCTGGTACTGCTACAGGCTTCTCTACAGAGGCTGATGTCAGATGCTGTGGCTGGTGGGATGATATCAAGTGATCCACAAAGAATGATGGCAAACACTGTGGTGTGGGGGTTTAAAATTGAACCTTTGTGTAGTATTTCTAATGTGCAATGAGGAAATTCCTTCCCCCTCTCTCTCTGCCTCTCTCTATCTCTCTCCCTTTGCTTGTTTTGTCTTTAGTTGCCTCAGAAACATGGCAAGGCTCAGCCTGCTCCTGTTTCCCCAGGTGGATGGACATCTCGCTGCTTGCTCCTGTATTTCTAGGGTCTGGGACTGGCTCTTCAAATATATCATTCATGGGCCTCTGAGATCACCCCATTTCATACAAAATTCACCAGAAGCAGCAGCAATTTGTGTGTGTTCTCACTCTTTTCCAGCTCTGGCTGATCAACACCAGGTTTAAAATGTTCTTATTGGCTGTCAGTGAAATGTAGAACTGGAAACTTTCCTTTCTTCTGGACTACAAGATATGAACAGCACCTCCATGCTTGGCATGTCTCCCACACTTCTCTCTGCTCCTTCCCAAGCTTCCTGTGGGATTCTGAAGGCTGCAAGATAACAATTTCATAGCAAATTCAAGGGGATGAAATCTTGCATACATGAACATTACAAGGAAACCTTCAGGTTGGGTGGTGAGCGTGTCTCCAGACAGTCCTAGGGGGTTGTGCCTCGGGTATGGTGATCAGACAGCTCCTCTGTTGTCATCATCTAGGCCTGGAAAAGAGAGAATATCCACTGTTATAACCATCACACTGAGGCCATCACCAAAATCCCCCAGTCTCCAAGGGATGTGCTTTCAGTTGGCAGCAGAATTTAGAACTACATCTGACTTTTCCTTCAGTTGTAGCCATCTGCCTTTTCTGCTTGCTCACAGTCTCACTTCCCATGCAATTAGCAACATTCCCCAAGGGACTCAGGTATGTCACCTGAGAGAGAAGGGGAACAAATAATCTGTGCTTCAACGGAGAAAAAGGAATGTCAGCTCTTAATTCAAGTGCTGTGACAGCCTGGTGTCTCCTCCTGAAACAGAGCTTGCACTTTGTAGGAGAGGAAGTCACTAATATCTGCCATTGACTTTCAGAGGGTCCATGAACAAATGGGAAACATCTGCAAATGCTGAGGGCCATGAAATGTGCTCCAGGGAAACATCTCCAGTAACAATTGCCTATTGCTTGGGCATTATCACTCAGGCCTATTCCCTTTAGGTGTGCTAACAATCTTCAGTGCAGCACTCTCTGTCTTGTTTCAGATATGTGACTGATATTGAAAAGGTGAATTTTAAGCATAAGTTTTAAAGATAAGCATTAAGCTTTAAGGACCTGTGTTTATACTTAAGAAAGGAGATCCCTATTTCAAAGGTGTAAATGAAATTACATCTAAGGATGTAAAATAATGAAATAGGAAGGGAAGAAAACAGCACATTTCTTGACTCTATAAAGATTTCAGAAGTATTTTGAAACCTAGAGAAACTCTACACTGTGAAATCTGTTTTCCTCATGTATTTTGGCTGGGACTCCCAATTATTTTTGTGACATGACCATAATCTGGAGTCTGAAGGGAGAATATGGTGGAGTGTGCTGCTGCATTCACTGGACAAGCCTCGGGTGTTTCAGGAGAGAGATGTAGATGAGGCTTCCAGAGGAAACTGATATTCACAAGGATGCCCTCCCTGTACATCTAGGGACAGGGACTGGACCTGGCCTGGCTTTACTGAGGATGTGTCTGGAGTTCAAGAGTTGACTGAAATAAACCCTGAAGACTCAAATGAAGACTTGAACTCTGTCCCAAGATCCTAAGCACAGAATTGATCTCTGTGTCATAAGCATGGGTGGGATGGCTCCTGGCCTGGTCTTTGAGCCTGTTGCTAAAGAGGTGGAGACTGAGGAGGGCCCTGCTGAAGTCTCAGTTCCTGCCTGGCAGCAGAGCTCATGCAGGCTGGTCAGCAGTGATCCCACCCTGTTCTGCCCAGCCCAGCTCTGAGCAGTTCTGTGGTCTCAAAAACATCTCTATATTCAAGTTATAGAAACTTAACACTCTTGTTTCCATGGCTTTTACTTCCTTCAGCTGATGGCTGGTGACTGATCCCTTTAGTGAGGGGCCTTTGAAGTTATTAAGAGACTAATTAAGGTAATTAAATGAACTATATGGTTGAAGCCTACCAGGACTGCTCATGTGGCCACCTATGTTCACATTGGTGCATAAAAGGCAAGAGGCAGCATTTCGTCTGGGTTCTTGGGAAAATACTGGCACCTGTGAGCACATTGTTGTAGCTCTTGGTGATTGCTGTTGCTGCCAAAAGACCCATGGGCAGGCTGAGGAGCCTGGTGGTAAAAGCTGTGTGCACTGAGGAGTCTACCAGCAGACTGTAGCTGAAATTAATCCCAGTCCCTTGAGTAAGGCTCAGCTTGGGACTTCCTGCACAGTGAGTGCTGCAGGCATACCAATAGTTATGACTGGAATTAATTACCTTTATGTCAAGGAGCAGATGGAATAAGGCAAGAGGGAGAAAGTGAAGGGGCTGTGCCACAGATCTTGTTCTCTCAGCCTAAAGATCCCTGGAAGCTTGTGTGGTTGTTGTGGCTGTGTTCAGCTGAATGGGTGCTGCAGAGGAAAACAGAAGAGAAAGGGTTAAGGTGGTGCTTGAGAAATCCAGTTTGGGAATAACAGGGGCTCTTAAGATGGGGACTAAATTGTTACGACAGGCTTATGTGGACAAAGGCAGTGGGGAGACTTCATTTCACCAGTGCTCAGGAATGGAAAAGAAATGAAAAGTGGCACATGATTCTGTTTCCACTTATGAAGCACCCATCTGCCTTTTTAAAATTCAATTTCTGGGAATGGTGAGTAAGGCTGGGCCAGTTCGTAGCTATTAGATCCATGCCATTAACATCCCAGCCGCTTCAGAGTATCAGTAGCACACACAGGGCGAGGGACATCTCTCATGCAGGATTGGCAGAAATTGATATTAATAAATGGATCTAATATCCTTAAATTTGTATTCCTTCCCCAGCCTCACAGCGACCCCAAAGGGCAGGAGAAATAATAAGTAAAGGCCTAATTCATTATTTATAACTAGGCAAACCAGGGAAGTAACTCTGGGAGATTACCTGGATAATCCAGCATTAGCATCTTGTTTCAGATATCTTTATTAGGACTCAGGAAAGGCTTCTGGGAGACTGAAGACAGCACAGTAAATTCATGTGCTAGCCTTTGGCCCTGCCTGGTGCCCTGGCTTTCTAATTTACTTTGGGACGTGTGTGAGTTTAAGAGAAAGATAAACATCTTTGGGTGAAGAGAGAGGAAAGGAGGCTGAAGAGGGGCAGGACCATTTTAGGCTGCTTGGAGTGGATTTCAGAGCTAGGTACTCCTCAATCTTTTAGACTGTTTTACAGAACAGAAAGAATAATATCACATCCTAGAGATCAGGCTGATGAGGTTAATGTTTATGTGATGCTTTGAGGTTAAAATACATTAGTTTTTCTAGTCCAATGTCTGTTATTCTTTCTCAGGGCAGGGTCAGCCTATAGGTCTTTTGAAAAATTATTGCCTTACTGTTCTATGCTTTGTTGCTCTTGTATATGGTATGTGGATGATTTTGCAGAAGGAAGTTGCTGTCTGAAGGCTGAGAACTATTGTCCTCACTGGGTTTTTGTTCTTTTTTTCCTGCAGAGGTTTAGAATGCTCTCAGGTTGCAGGAATGAAACCAGTTAAAATGTGACAAATAAATTTTTGTGAGAAGACATAGATGAGAGTACCATGGGACAGTGAGATCCTTCTTCTGAGATTCCCAGCTCAGCTTTGCAGATGTGAAATGTTTGAATAAGTTATGGGAGAAGAATTTAATGTGTGTTTAGTCCTGATAATGCCTTCAGCTCTTCATGGTTTGCTGAGCAGCCCCTTATTGCATGAAGAGGTTTGCTTTTGTGTAGTAATAGAAAGGCAGATGGGAGACACACTCCTTGGAAAAGTTGTGGGAATTCCCCTCTGGATGACTTTTTGATTGGGAGTGTTCCTCTCCTTAATTCTTTGCATTCATTGTTGGTTCAGGTCTGTGTGCAGGCAGTTCAAACAGAGCAGAGCAGGCTGTCAACAGTTAATAGAGCAGCAGTGCAACTGCTTTGCATTTATATTGTACCTTCCCTCAGAGGTTCTCAAAGTGTTTCCAAATATTAGTTAATCCCCACTAGACACCTACCAGGTAGGTACAGTCAATAATAAGCCCATTTTAGATGAGGAAGTCTGAGGTGGAGCAGTTTAATGGGTCTGTAACAGATCAGTGGCAGTGCTGGGAATAAAGCCCAGGACTCCCAGATGCCGCTCCCTGGCTCTGATTCACTCTTCTTTGCTTCTTTCTCATCAGAATGGATTTACCCATCCCTAATATAAAGCAGATCAGATCACCTACCATGTCTGCTTACACGAATTTCCTTTAAACACTAGCTGTCAGTGGGCCTTTTTGTGAAATTACATGCAGAGAAAAGAGGGAATATTACCATCTGGGATATCATATCAGCACTTCTAGAGATACTCGGTACAGGATGTATCCAATTATAAATGAGCTAGAAGCCTACAGTCTGACAAAAGCACATGGAACCTTATCAGCAGTAATGAACAGTTAAGGGAAAGAGAGTTAGCAGGATTATTAACCCTCATGAAATAGATTCTGTCTTCCAAAAGGGAAAATAATAATGTCCAATACTGAAATAATTAACAGAAAAACAATTTGCAACACTTAATTAAATGACTTAGAATATGCTAATGCAGAGTTAAGACAGCACAAAGGCTTCTGCTACATTGCATGCTAAGTGTGCAATTTTCATACACTCATAACTTGGTTAAATCAAAGCCCAACTTTTTCCAATTTAGGAAAGCAGAGGTTCCTCATTGAGGTGCCACGTGTCAGGTCTCAAGCACCAGCCACGCTTTCTGGCTGGAAGGCTTTTGAGATTTGTTGGGGTTTTTTTCCCCCCAAAGCATGCTTTTCATCATTCTGTAACTCACAAGCAGCTGAAGAGGTTTTTCAGAGATGATTCAAAACTCTGCAGCTCTGGGAACACATGAGATTGTGAAACAGCTGTTCAAGAGTATGTTGGAATGGCCTGGGAATGAGAAGTGTCTTCTGGCCATCCCTGCCGAGGGTTCTGCCACCTCTACCTGTACAAAGCCTGTCATGGTGGGGATTGCACTCTGCTGCAAACTGGGAGCTGTGGGCACTCTGCTCTGCCAGAGCCGTGCTGGGATTCCAGACATCCCTGCTACCAAATGGCCAAATGACAGAGATGACTCTGTCATTATTGTTATGGTGCCAGTTCTGTACCACTGTATGTGACCCAGCTGTCCCACTGGTGGATGGAGCCTGGTCAATTCACCTGAGGGCTGGCAGGGAAGAAACACCCAGAGTTTTCCTTGAAAAGGGCTTCTGCTTGTGCTGAGAGAGTGGGATGAAGTCTAAGAATCTTCTGGGGGACCTTAAAAAGCTCTCTCTGCCTGTCAAGGAGTGCAAGCTGTGGCCTGGTTCTGTCCTGTTCTGCTGGGGTGTGCTTGTGTCACGGAGCCAGCCCTGTCATAGGAGAGTGGTAAATTTGGGATGTGCTGTGTCTGTGTGAGTCCAGATACAGTGACAATACCAAGGTGGGACTGAATCCAAAAGGTTCTGTGTAAGCAGAGCGGGAAATGTGCTGCTTGTCTCTCAGGATGAGGTCCTTTCTGCTCCAATCACTGGCAAAATGGAAATAATAGGAGAACATTTTAAGTCTGCATTTGCTATCTTCTTTCCTGGGTTTCCTCCCTTGCCAACACAGAGGCCGGAGGTCCTGGTAGTGGATTGCCTGTGTGCATTTCCTGATATCAACTTCCAAACGTTATCTAGTGGCACATAAAATGTCCTAATAATCATCATTGGGCTTTTGGAACCTGCTTGCCTTGTGCTGAGAACTCTTTGATTTGCTTTCTCAGTGATGAGCAGATGCCATTCACCAGAAAAGCATTTCCAAAAAAATAGGTCCCCATTTCCAAAGTGAGCCCTGTTCTGGATTAATGGTGTTTGAAGTCCAGCACACCTCCTTAAATTTGCAGGGAGTGCAGAATGCTGGGGCTGATGAGCACAAGTGAGAGCAGTGATGTTATTCTGGAAAATGCCATTGAAGACAGGAAACTGTGTTCTGGACACATCAATATCTGCTTTGGGAGGCGGTTCAGGCCCTTTAAACTGATCCCTGATAGTGCAGATTTCTCTGCTGAGAGCCCCAGTGGCATTCCTTACATCTCCAATTCTTTTATGCCTGGAATTAGCTTTTAAACAACTGGTTGTAAGGTTGGGATGTGGGAATAGGGGGATTTAGTTAGCAGGGGTGGATTGAACTGAGTAGCACATGAGTGGAAGGCTGGGGACTTTCTAGGATGAGCTTAAACCCCTGCTCATCCTCCTCTGCTGTTCACAACACCCAGGCTGGCTTCAGCAGGTGGGGGCTGTGAGAGAAATGTGACAAGAATGTGGGAAGAGGCATGTATGGTTCTTGTGCTTTCTCTGCTGAGCTCTGTGCTTGCTTTTTATTGCTTGTGAGAAAGTTGGAAGAGAAATTCCTGCTCCAGTCCCAGGCACAGGGATTTTAAAGAGATGACTACAGTGACAAGAGGGAGAAGAACACGTGAGAATGGATTTTAGCAGCTCGTTTGAGTCCACATGACCCAAAACAGAAGGCTCTGGCTCTAGCACAGAATGACTTATTCCCACGCTGCCAAAATACACACTTTGGAGTACTGCTATCTGCTGCTTCATGGCTCTTTTAAGGCTGAAATGATAGAGACTCCTCTCCCATGGTAAATGATTGCTGGGCTTGCAGGCTGTTTGGTGGGTCTGACACATCATAAGTGCAGGTGCTTAGGTAAATATTGCCTCTTCCTTGCCTGAATCAATACCCGCACTGATCACTTTGTAAATGGATGCTTTTTGATGAGAGAACAGGGTGCAGTTTGCCATTTCACAGTCATTCTGGAATATCTTTCTCTTCAAATTGTTTTGCTTTTATGGGACTCTGGCCTGTATTCTGCAAATAACCCTGGAATTTTAAATAGTTAAATGGAGTTGGCCAAATTCTTCCCTTGGAGATGCCCATGTGGTTCCCATGGCATTGCTGAGAACTCAGAATGCATTTCTGAGGACAAGCTTAAGCCCAACAGAGCCATTTCACTCCAGGCATAACACTGTTCAAAGTCAATGGAAGCATGATTTGAACACATCGTGTTTGTATTTTTACAAGTGTTTTTCTATATTCCTTTATTTCCAGGCTAGAATCCAACTATGCAAATGCCAGGCAGAAAATTGCTGTTTACTTCTTAACCCTTGTTTTCCGTGAGCTGTGCATGTTTTTGGGGAGGACTTGGATTTCTGGATATGTTAAGGTTATCTGGACTTGTTCCTACTGAAGCTGCCTTGTAATGTTGACTTCCCAGTGGCTAAATAAAGCTAGAGCAGAATGCCTTGGAAAAATCTCATTCCTCCCTGAAAAAGATCAGTTTCTGACCAGTTAAAATAATTTTCTCCCCAGATTAGCTGTCTGAGGTCAGCTCTAAGTTCTGGTAGCCCCATTCTCTTGCCTTAAAGCAACCACTGCCTTAGTTTCACAAGGTTATGCACGATTGCCAAAATTGAATTGACGTGTTAAAAATTCTCTGAGGGGAGACCTGCTCGGCCTGGGAGGTTTCTAGGCTCAAGCTGTCTGTGCTAAAATGTCCATCCTGGAAATTCCACCTGCAATCCTGAGTCTGTTGTGTTTGCTCTCATCTCTTGCATTGTGTATTCAGGGTTTTTACATAGTTCTCTGGGCTGAGATGCTGTGGGAGCTTTGTGGCCAATTGTGGGCCCATGTGTCTCTTGAAAGGAAACTACGAAAAGGCTTTGGAAGGCTACCAAGGCGGGAGTGATTTGGACTGTGGAGAGGAAGCAATAAATGGCATCTCATCTCTGCTCACACCCACAACAAAAGTGTGTCCAGACTGGGGCTGAGAGCTGTCTGTGGTGACAACAGGTGATTTTATACTAAATCCTGGGTCAGAGGGAGTGCAGTGTGCACTGTGTCCATGCTTTATTGCACAGCTCTCCTGACTTCACTTAAATAAGTTTGGGCCTGTCTCGGGAATTGAGGTAACACCTGTGTGGTTCTGTTGGGAGAGCAGTTTAAGATGAGCAGAACCAAGGTTGTCAGTGCAGTTGGGTATGTACAGTGTGTCTGGGTTTGTGCAGCAAATCCTGGTCTTGGATATTAAAAAACCCCACTCTTGGCAAATTCATCTGTCTCCCCAGCAACTGGCAAGATGACAGGAAAATTGGCCAGGCAGATTTCCAACCAGCTTGTGGCAACCCTGATTTAAGACGAATATTCCCTGTCAGATTTATTTAGAAGCTCGAGGTACTCCTTCCTGGTCTCTCCTCATCCACTTCTCATTGTTTTGCTGTCTGCTTCTCAGCATCTTATTTTCTGTTGATTTAAGGCAACCATTGTCTAGGGTGAGTGTAGCCTCAGTTACACAACAGAGTCTTGTGACTGTGTCTAGCTTAGCATTCTGCGCTCTCACCATTTCCCATGGGACAGGCTCATGCCTTGGGAACATCCCTGCCCCCCTGTGCCGTGGTACTTTTGGGGTGGGCTTGCACTGGATGGCTGAAGTGCAATTTTGGGGGGCCTTGTTCTCTGCAGGAGCCTTGGGCTGGCAGAGCTGCTGGTTGGCGAGGTCAGTTCAGAGCCCTGGCTGTAGAGACTGGGGTCACTGTGCCCTGGCAGTACTGCTGTGACCAGTCAGTGGGGGCATTTCAATCCTATGATAACTCTGTGTGGAGACACAGAAATGAAGCCAGTTCTGCTGGAGAGGAGTTGCTGGGCTCTTGGCCTGTGCTAATAATCGAGCTGCTGCAGCAGGAGCATGCACTGAGGCTGTCTTCCTCCACAGCCTTCAAATTTTTGATTGGTACACCTTGTGAGGCTTCCTAAGTGAGGTGTTGAATGCTGCAAAATGAGTTCCAGACTTCTGACAGTGGGCCTGGTAATACAATTCAGAAGTAATTCCTGGGCTCCCAGGGGCATGAGGAGCATTGGCTGAACTCTCCTTGTGTAAGCTGATATGGAGGGGGGCTGTGTCCTTTTGAAACCACAGAATTGCTGTTCTTGCCCCATGTGATTTCCTTATTGTTCGACCTCAATTTAGGCCTTTTGGAAAATGCCAGAGACGCTCCAGTGACCTCCTTGCAGTACATCCCAGAGCTCCACAATCAGATATTAATTACAGTGAGACTCTATATTAAAGCAGAGATTTGCTGGGTTACCATAGGGTGTTCAATACTTGATTCACATTAATTTAAAGTGGAATTTAGAAATCCTCCCCTCCAGCAGCTTTGGAAATCTCATAAAAGCAGAAATGAGGAATTTTGCTGGATGTGCCCTGTTTAGCCAGGTAGATCTCTAGTGGGCACCTGGCTGAAGTAAAAAGGGTTGCCCATGCTGCTTAGTGTTTGCTCTGACCCTGTTTCCTTCTCTGTGCCCCACACCCCCAGCTCTATTGCCTGTAGCTCTGTTGCTTTGTAGAGACCCTAAAAATTGTGATGCCTCCATATGCAAGGCCTGATTCACCTGTCACTCATTTCAGTCCAGTGCTTCATGCTGCTCTCACATTGTCCTCTAAAACTCAGATCTGATATAACTTCTTGGCTTTTATAGCTTGGGAGGACCTGGCAGTGAGTCTCATGGGGCTGCATAACTGTGTAACTAAACAGTGATGTGGCTTTGTAGGGCTTCCACTGGGATAGAAACTGATCCTGGGCTGCTTCTGCAAGGTAAATCCTTTTTCCAGAGAGGACCCAAATTTCGCTCTAAGCATGGGGATCAGCAGGTGAAGCGATGGTCATTGGGCACATGGGGAATTTGACTTTGTTTTGAATGCTCTGGGAAAACAAAGGCCAATTTATTTCTCATTTAGTGAAGTAAGCTGTGTGAAACAAGAAAATCTCCTTCAAATTCCCCTGGAAGTTGCTAGGAATAAACTTCAGCTATCTGCAGCAAGAGCTGGTCACTGTAACAGAGCATCTGCTCAGCATCCTTGTGGGATCTGGGTCACTTCTCTAAATGACCTGCAGCAAAATTTCTTCCTAGGATTCTCAGCAGAGGAGATGTTGCCTCTGTGGTCCCAAGATAGATACTCCCACTATGCTGCCTGCTGAAAGTTGTCCCTTCTCTTTATCCCAGTACTGAAGTGGGATCAGTGTGTCACAGAGGTGCTGTGTGTCACAGTTCCCTGCCTGTCCTGTCTGCACTGGAGAGGAAAGCTGCTTTTGTGGCATGGCAGTGCTGGCTGGGGATCTCACTGGGGCCTGGAGGAAGGGGCATGTGTGAGTGACTGTGTTCCCTGTGAGCAGCAAGGATTTCCTGCTTCTGTCAAATGATTATAATTTGTCCTCTGCCTTCTCTGTCTCTTAGTTTCCCTTTTCTTCCCTTCTCTCATCTTCCTTTCCTCCTTCAGAGTCTGCTATCTCTTGCAGCTTCCTCATCATCTTCAGCTCAATATTTTTTGACAGCAGCTCAGGAAGGAAGGAACAAGTTCAAGCAGCCCTGTTCCCTTCAGAAAACTCTTCCTGAGGAACAGGGCAGCAGAGCTGTGCCTTAGAACAGCCCTACAACAGTGTTTCCCTGTCAGGGCAGTGTGTCTAACAGGCTTTAACTGCCCTGATCACCCTCAGCTGGGCCCTCCATCCACCTCTCCATCCATCAGCCCTGGAGCACCATTTAAGGCCTGGGCCTCAGCCCTTTCCTGGGTTTCAGTGTATCTGCTTCCAGCCCTTTCCTGAACTGAGGGTTGTTTGGATTTCCTGGACTGACCTCAGACTTAGTTTGTTATCTTACTTTTGCCTGATGTTTTATTAATAGATCTGTTTTTAATTGTCTGATTCAAGTGCTCTGGGACTATATCCTGTTGGGGAGGTTGTTGTCCACACTTCTGCTTACAGGTTTGTCTGCATTTATGGAAGAGCAGGACCTTGCTGTTTCCTGACACTCCTCTGAGAGCTAAACTTGGAGTAGTTCTGTCACTCAAGTTAGATATGGATAAAAAAAGCTGTAAAGCTTAGTCTTGCTCATGGTCCTGGGGCCTGTTTTTTACTCTTCTGTTGGTGTCTTGATGTCTGTGCTGTGTGTTCTGCCCCTGAGCAGGCAACTGTGAACTGGCATTCACTGCCTGTACTCGCAGGCTGCAGTGCTGGGGGTGATCCCAAGCAGGACTAAATTCCATTTTGCTTATATCTACAAAAGCTGATGCAATCAAATAAACCTGTTCTGACAGCAGCATTTAATAGCCTTGCTGTCTGCAAAACCCTGGGTTCCTGTGCTCACTGGCAATGAACGTGTGTTTTCAGCAAGCTGAATTTATTGTCTTGGAACTGGATTTACGCTCAGCATCTGCTGAGTACCTGTACACACAGACTGCTATAAAAGACAGGGAAGGGGAGACAGGAGGGGGAGGTATCCCATGCTCAAACAGACCCACAGGAAAGAGGGCAGCAGCATTTGTGCAACTTTGTCACCTGAAGTCAACATACAGGTGACACCTCCATGCTGAGCTGAGGAGGGAGGCAATGAAAGGAGTGCAAGGCAAGCCAGTAGCAGGCAGACATCTCTCCTCCCACAGTGCTCTTGTTTTCTGGAGTGTGGGAGGGATGTGTGTGGGGAGGGATGCTACAAGTTGCAGTGTGTGGAGCAATGGCTCGTGCCAAGTCCGACAGGCTCTTCATCTTCCTGGTGCTTTGCTCTGTCCTTACAACATCCTCAAGCCCTGCCACACTTAGACCAGTGAGGAAGATGCAAATGGTTGGTAATGGGGATATCTTCAAGACGAAATGTGAGCCTCTGAGGTGCCTTTAGCCCTTAGAGTCACTAACGAGGGTCACTGTGCATCAAGGCCAGAGGCAGGGCTAATAACAAGAGCCCTGCTCTTGGTTTCTCTCCTCTGATTTTAGGAAAGTTGTGGCAGGAAGAAATTTTGGTGCTCTCTGACTTGTTCCACTTGTCTCCTGTTGTGGCTGGTACACTCATGCTTGTTTCTGCCTTTATGGATTAGGTGCTGTCACTGCACACAGTTGCATCCCACCCTGGGGGTGGCTGCATTTTGGTGATTCATACTAGCCCAGAGGAACTGCCTTCTTATTCCATCAATTTGATGGAAAGAGGCAGTTGAACTTGTTGTTTACATGATTACTAGAATGCCTGCATTCTAGAAAGCTGTATTTGTAATTAATATCTGTACCAATGGCCTAACAGTTAGTCATCTTTCATTACTGTATGGGCATTCTCTCTTTCCTTGATGTTGTGGCTAACAGCCAGTGAGGGCAGTCAGCTGTTCAGAGCTTTTGGGCTCAAGCACAAGTGTGCTGCATGACAAAGAAGGCATTGCAGCACTCCTTGCTTTGTATCTAAATGGAACTTTCAATGAATGCCTCAGGGGGAATATTAGAGATCTGCTCTGGCTAGCCAGCTAAGGCAGAGGGTTTGTTCTGGTGCTTTTCTTAGGAGTATCTCCTATCCCCTTGGTGGGCAGTTGGTATGGTGGAGACACAAACACCTCTCCAGGCCACAGTGTTCTCTCAGGACCAGGGTTTCCTGGCCCATTCCAGGAGACAAAGTTAGTGGGTGGTAACTCATTTTTATTTTAATATCAAGGAAAAGGGACTGATTTAGCAATCACTTCCCCAAGGACTTCACCAGGCTCTTGCTTTTCTCCTGCTGGATCCTTTGCCCTGCACTGAGGTGCACTGCTTGACTCCTCTTTTCTTCCTGCAAGTCCATGTTGTCTCTTTCTCCTGCCTCTGCTCTCCCTTCTGTTCTGCTTTCTGTTTTTTCCTCACAGCTGTTTGTATTCAGGGCTCTCCTGCTGTGCCAGGCTGCTGGCTTATCCCTACACGAGTTTCCTACAGCTCTCCTAAGTGTTTGTGTGCCAGCACATCCACAAATCATATGGATGTGTGGGTGAGAACTAGGGATGGAGCAGCCACTGGCTCCCATGGCATCACAGGCTCTCAGAGCTAGCAGAGGGAAGGCAGGGCCTTTCTCCAGGGGCTTCACAGCCTAGGAAAAGGGAAAAGCTCCCTGGGTCCTGGAAGCAGCCTGTCATCTTGGCAGGGGAAAGGGAGGGCAGAAGCATGTTGGGAAGGACAGCCAGGGTGGGGCTGGGGAACAGACTGGCAGCGTCAGGGGCAATGAGGGATAGGGAATGAATGAGAAAATGCCTCCCTTTGAGGGTGGGAGTCTTGTCACATGGAGCCCTCAGCCATTTTCCAGCTCAGACATGCTTCTCCTATGTGTGACAAACTGCTGCCCACGCCTTGGCAGTGTTCTTCTCTCAAAGAATCCTCTCCACAAGGTCAGAAACGTGATGCTCTCCTCGCTTGACTTCAGACCCAGTGAGCTTTGTGTCACCCCTTCCCCCTTCAGCACTCGCTTCTGCCTTCTCAGCTGGCTCTTCCTTTGCATCCCTTTTCCCAACCACTCCTGTGGCTGCCACAGAAATCATGTTCACCCCTTACCCTGGGCTTTGGCTTAAGGAAACACTTTCTGTGGGCCCCCAAAAACATTTTGGTCCTGGATGTTGTTCTGCTGGAATTTCAGGGGTGCTAAATGGTGAGATGTTGAGTGAAGGAGCTAGAGGGGACATGGGAAATACTTTACATGGGGGAGCATTGGAGGGGATCCTGGTCTTATATGGAGTTCTGGGGCAAATTCATCATTGCAACAGCCTTGGGTGAAACAAAGCAAGCACAGCTGGGTAGGGCTGGGTTTGTAACAGGTCTGCCAGAAGCTTCACTTGCTGGTCTCAGATGTGCTGCCATTCTCACCTCTCTCATTGTATGTGTTTTCCCATCTCTCCCTCTTCTCCAGAGTGAGTGCTTTGAAACAGCAGCCTCATCTGCCAGTGTGTTTTGCAAACACTTGGTTCATACTTGGTGCTGAGTAAATTGCTGCCATTGTTGTTATTATTGCATCAATAGCTCAGGGCTTCTTAGCACAAATGAGACCAGATCACCACAGCATTTGTTTATAGCACATGGTGGAACCATTGAGGGCTCTCCAGCAAAGCCCTGGGCTTGCTGTGCCAGGGGCTGTGCCAGGCAGGAGGGGTCTGGGCCGAGGTGGGTTGGGTTGCAGTGTGTCCTCCTGCCTCTTTGACTGCTGTGTGGCAGCTCACATGCCAACCAGTGGCATCAAGTCCTTTGATACTTGTACCTTGATTTCCCCCTCTTCTCCCTGCTGCCTCACCTGACAAGGTCTGTTGAGTGAATGCATTGTTTGGCCTAAGGGTCAGTGTGACTCCTCCAAGACAACACAGTAGTCAGGAGTAAACACAGGGATGTTTGCTATCCAGTTGTGTGTTTTAACTGCTCCTCTTGCTCCCCAGGACCCTTGGATCCTGTTGGAAGCACAGCAGATGGAGCCAGGCAGCAGGTCCAGCTCCAGTTGCCTGGCAGGGAAAGGGCAAAGCAGGAGCACCAGTGACCTTGTTGATTTATTCATTAGACAGTGCTTAGAAGAGGGGGAGGATTGATTTGTCTGTCAAATACAACATGAAACCATGTGGCCTGCAAGGGGAGGACTAATTGTGCTGCTGACACACAGGCCAGAACTGACTCACACAGCCAAGCACCTTTTTATTACGTTTTCCTGCTAGTCAGCTCTTCTTTTCATCTATCCTATTATCTCAGGCAATTTATTGATGCAAAGTCAAATTTAAGTGGTTGTTTTGCCTGTGAAAGTGAAGGGGGAAAAGTCTGAACTAAATACTGTGAGGTGTTGGATCAATCTCTGTGTTATGGAACCAGTTTGAAGCCATCCAGCTGTAGGATCTACAGTAACAAAATGCCTTTAAGAGTCCAAGTCCCTTGTTCAAAAGAGCTGTGTGGGCTCTTAGTAAGTGTCCTATAACAGTCAGGTTCTTGATTCTTGAATCCAAAGGATTCTTGAAAGCACCACTACTTGCATGCCTTTGAAATCAGTGCCAGAGCTGCTTTAAAGATTAAAAAAAAAAGAAAAAGAACTTTTTGTATGTACGGTGTGATTGCTCTGAGGCTGCTGTTCTTGAAAACAGGCAAGGGCCAAATTTAAATTGGCTGTTTCACATGCAAGTAGTGGCACTGCTGCAGGAGCTCTCCTAGGCAGCACAAGTGGGCTCTGCCTGTTGTGTGGGCAGCTCAGGCATTGCTGAGCCTACATTAGCACCATGCTGGGATGATGTGTGCCTGGCTGGGTGGCAGCATGGGACACACGTGAGCTGTGCCTTGTGTCGTGCCGTGCCAGCCTCCCTGACCTGCCGAGGAAGCTGCTTTCCATCTTTGCACCAAAGATGTGGCACTGTCCTTCCTAATGACCAGTCATGCTGTCACAGAGGTCAGCCTGCTTTTTCCTGTTTCCTGTCTTGATCAGCAGCTTTGCCTGCACTCCAGCAGAAGGCTTTGGCCTGTTCCCCACAGAGCTGAAGAGATTCCTGTGTGTGCGGGACACCTTCAGAGGCTCCAGGTTTGCTTGGACCCTGGACAGCTCCTGCTAATGATTCCTAGCCCAGGCCTTGCTGGCAGGCTTTGAGGGTCAGTGCAGTCATTTGGAAGATTTCCAATAGCTGCAGTGGGTGCTGAGTTGAGCCTGCACCGAGCACACAGGGAAGAATTCATTGTCTTTACTAATTTGGTTTTGATTCTCCCCCGCTGCTCTGCTAAATGGACCTCAACCCTGATCTTGAAGCAAGTACTTTGCCAAAATTTGCACCCCTACAGGACTTGAATAGCCCCTCCTCTCACTTCCAGCCTCTCCTTTCCTTAAAATTTCTGTTTCTCCTTCACAATTTTTTGAAGGCTGTTTATCCTCTAGTTGCAAAATGTGCCTTTCTCCTCTGCTTTAGCTTCTTGCTGCCCACAGGATGTGAAACAGGATTCTATCCTGTGTTGCAAAAATAATCACTTTTTAATTATGTAGAGGAAAGGACATTGTAAAAGCCCTTCCAAAGCCCAGAGTCCTCCTGCAAAGCAGAGGCAATGGGAGCCTGGCACTTGTTGGTATTGATAGTGAGTTGTTCCTTTAAGCCACGTATTATACCTTCCACCAGTATTTAGTTATGGACAAAAATGCCAACTGAGAGATTCCTGGGCTTTTTTGAAAGCAAAGGGGGATTCATTTGAACAAGAACTGGATTCCTTTCTCTTGGCTCCTCTCATCCCCATGGAGCTAAATTAGGGATACTCTCAGCATGAGGGTAACACAGCTGGAAAGCCAACTGTTCTGCAGAGGGATTTCAGAAAATCTTGTGGATTTGGCAGGGAGGACATCAGAAAAAATGGCCAACTACCTCCCAAAGGGTAAAACTCCTCTGGATCAGGGAAAAGCTGCTTGCAGTTTGTATTGGTGCTTTCTGTCTCGCTATGGGGCTTTTAGGACTTTAGAGAGAGTAATGAATCCAGGGACTCAACTTACTCTTAAGATTTCCTTTTTGCTGTGATGCTCATGTGAAAAAGTAATAGCAAAGGCCTGTAAGAGCTCCATTAATGTCTCTTATTCATAGTGCCTGGTTTATGGGTAGTCACTAAATTGTATGCTTGCTAATAGATGCCATCTTGTGCTTATCTTATAGCTGTGTCCTGCAGCTTCTCCCTTTATAGTTCCTGTCCAAATCGTCTGTAAGAGAGCAATATTCTGCATTCATGTAGCACCTGGCAGTCACAGATAGGCTTAGGCAGCAGCAGTGGAGTCTGCCATGGGACCCTGACCCTTTTCTCTATCCCAGATCAATGTTCCACTGGGCTGAATTATTGAGTCATTGCATTTTTTTCCTCACCCTCCTAAAGAAAAAAAAAAGGGGAGTTTACAGAGCAGTGGCAAGCATTTCTTACAGGTAAATACACCTTTTTACCTGAGCCATTCAGATAATTCAAGGGCAGACAGAGAAACAGGTCTGGGATCTCCAGTTGCTGGGTCATGTGTGTCATAGTAGATCACTCTGTGTGGTGAGGTTGAGAAGAAGCAGCTCCAGGCTTGGATACTTACCTGGATTTCTGTGAGTGGCTGCTCAGAGGGAAAATCCTGTGTGACCACATGTGCTGTTTATTCTCAGCACATGAGCTGTGACAAAGGTGAAAAAGCTACAGAAGTACAACTTTCCTACCAGCATCCTGGGGAGGCTGGGGTGAGAGCCCAGGAATGGGTAAGCCTGAAGGACAGACAGGCTTGGGAAAAAACAGCAAGCTGACTTCAGCTACTGGCATGAAGGTTTAGGGGAAAGGTGAAAGGGGAGCTAAGATGGTGAGGGACAGGAAGGAGGAATCTGAAGATTTCTGTCCCACCTCTGTAGCTACCTAGAAAGACAAATTTGGATTGGTGTGTTCAGCCTGCCTTACCTCTGTTTCCTGTTTTGACACATGGTGAGTGATTCTCAGCTGTCATATGGGTGCAGCTCTACCTGGGGGGACTGGTGTCTGCTGAGTGTTGTGATCCTTGGTGTGAAAGAAGGGCAAAGTCCCCTTTTTTGACACTATATTGTAGCACCAGTCAGCAAACAGCTGTGTTCAATTTCAGAAGTCTTTCTGCCCCAAGAGGCCCACGATTAAATCCTCATGCACTATCCTGAGGACAAGAGGGCTCTGGAGCTGAGGCAGTATGTTTCTCTGGCCAGGCTGTGTGCTGCAGGCCTGTGCTAGCAGTTCATTTACATGTTACCCAGGGCTGCAGGCCTCACTGCAAGCCTGGGAGTCAGCCAGAGCAGCGATGCATTCAGCCAGCAGGCCGGGCTTCAAATCCTCTACAAGGCAGTTCATCTCTTGATCTCAAAAAGACAAAAGTAATGAACCTCTTGAAAGAAGGTTGATGTTTTTCCTGTTGTACTACCACAATGTTTGGACACCGGTTAGAGGAGGCTGGAGTCAAAGCAAGAAACTGTTGAATGAATAAATCGGCTTAGAGGGCTTTGTAGCGATTTACTCCGCTCTTTGGTCCTTTGGGCTTGTGTGCAGCTCATAAACGAGCTTATTATTCTATCATGATTCATAGCTCTGTGGCAGAAGCAGAGGGTGGATGTGCTGCCAGGGAAGACACAGGGGGTAGGGATGGAGCATTTGAAGTGGAGATCAGGCAGAGGTCACCTGGAACATGGGGGGAGAGGGAGAGGCTGTGGCTGCAGCCAGCCCGTGAACGACAGAGCTGATGGATCGCTGTGCATGCAATGCAGGTGGTGGGGGAGACAACCATCCCTGATCAAGATTTAATTTTGTGGCTGCTCTGGCATTCATTTTAGAGATATCCGAGATCTCCCAGTGACAGCAAAGTACTTTGTACATCTACTGGTAGGAAGCTTAGTGATGGGTTACATACAGTCTGTCTTCAGGGAGACTTCAACCTTCCCATCTGTATCCTGGGACTTCTCTGTTCTATTCCACTGTTCACAACACCCATTTCAGCCTTTCCTCATTTCAGTGGCAGAGTTTCTTATTGGGATATTCTGCTCTAGCATGCAGCAAGGCACCTCAGGAGTCCCTCGTGCTCCCCTTAGCATGTATGGCATGATGTCCTACTTACAGTGGTGCACAGCTGGTTTCTGCATGTTGGGGGCCCCTCTGTCACTGGAGATTAATGCTGCAAACAGGAATTAGCTTGAGATGGGGCTTCAAGATGTCCCAGCCCATTATCTGTGTGTCTGATCTAATCTGTCAGTCAGTCTCCCTGGCAAGGGAGCGACAGCATGTGCCAGGCTGCTTAGCCAGATGCTGTGGTATATTTGGTGTTTCAGAGCTGTCAAGGAAAAAAGGAAAAGCCCTGGCCTTTAGGACCTCCCTTTGTTTTTCCAGCATGAGGCTGAATTGCATCTGAAGGGCTGATGTACAGCTCTGCATTTAAAGAATGAGCAGGTGGGCTTTACTGTCCGTGCCCAGGTCACAGGAACCTGAAACATGCTGTCTATACCTAGTCCCTGTGCTCAGTGATGTCCTTTGTGTCCCAGACACCTCCTGAGCAAAGGCATCTTGGCAGAGCCTGACAGCTGCTGGTGTGACTGTGCATGTGCTTTCTCAGCCATGACCTTGGGAGGTGTTCTTTGCACATCCTTCTCCCTAGAATCACAGTGGGACTCTGATGTTGTTTGCTTTTCCTTTGGCCAAATGCAGAGGTTATTCTGGTCAGGAACTTGCCTGTTGTGGCCCAAGATACAGGAGTTTGAGAACAGCCCTTCTCAGGGTGTTCACAGAGATGCTGTCCTGTAATTCTTCAAAAACAATTTTGATGGAAGACTGAGCCTCCAGCAGTGCATTACTTCATCATACAGGGCAATGAGGTGCAGGTTCTGTTCTCTGTGTATATTGTTGAAGTTGGGATTCATCCCATCGAAGCTGAGGAATGCAGATAAAGTGTGAGTGCAGCCCTGTGTGGCTGCTGGTATCAGTCACTGCTCTCAGGGAGAGAGAGAAATCAGCCCATCTGAGGCCACTTGCCTTCTGGCCATGCTCTCCAACTTGCTGGTTGTACAATGAGCTTGGGATGACTATTCTCTGGTACTCCCTTGGGTGTTGAAGGCAATAGAGGTGAATGCAGGTCTAACCCTAGACAGGAGCTCTCTCTGAAGTGTATTGAGAATCAAACACTCATCATGACACTGTGACTCTTTGTTGTGGCTCTTGGTGCAATGTGGTGATGGTGGGCAGCCTTGTGAAGGTTTGTGCAGGTAGTTCAGGTGTATTTGAGGGTGCTTTGCTTGCCTTAGCCTAAATAAGAGCATCCATCCAGCCAAGTGTCCCTTCTCCTGCAGCAGTAAATAGTGGATGCCTGAGGATGAATGTAGGAACAGGATAAGCATGTTGTGACACCTCTTAATGTATTCTCCCCATCTCCAGAGATTTGACATTCTTAGGCAAATGTCATTTCCTACCATCAGTAGCTCTAGATGGGGTTTTCTCCCTTGAATTTGTTCTGTTCCTCTTTCAGCTTAGAAGAATTTATAGCATCCAGCCCCCTGAAACAAGGAGTTCCACTGCTCAAATCCTGTTGGTGTCCAAAACATAAGCTTTTGTGTTGGCTTCTCTAGTAAAGCAAACCTAATAACTCAAAGAGCTGGAGGTCCCTGGGCAGATATCATTGATGCTTCTGAAAACTGAATGGCTTTCTGTGGAAGTGTGAGTCAGCAGAGTGTTGCTTGTAGCTTAGAAATACTTTCAAGGCTTCTGGCACAAATATATCTTCTGAAAACCAGGCTCTGGTTTGTATCTGTGTGGGCTTGGGAACGCTGGGAGTTCCCAGAAGATGAATCTGCAGCCAGGCATTTCTTCAGGCAGCTGGGAACCAGGCTAGAAAGGAGACTCGGTTCATTTTCTCTTCCCATCCGTCCCAGTTACTGCAGCAGTGCAGTCCCAGCTGCCTTGTGCCAGGTGCTGCTGTAGGTGTGAGGAACGCTGCCTGTTTAGGGCTGTAGCCATGCTGCTGCAGAGAAGTCAGATATTCATTGTATTGACAGATTGTCATTGTGTGGGTGACACCTCTGCCGAAGCTGAAGGGAGCACCGAAGCCTTTTGGATGGGAAGGGACTCAAATAGGAGCGCCTGGTAATGGGACAACACGGGAGATCAGAGAGTGAGAGATTTGGTTGTGAGAAATGTAAATGAAGGCTCTGCTGATACTACAGGAGCTCTCAGCAGGCTCATCAATCCCTCTGACCCAACACCCAAGCTGAAAAGAGTGCATTTACATTTCAAAGAGAGGAAGAAGGTGTGCAGAATGAAGCAGATTCTTCATTTGGTGATCCTTGGGTAGGTTAAAGAGACAAGATCCTCCTCCTCTCCTATGCCTCAATCACATGTGCAAACCATGCGGCTGTGCTTTCAGAAATGCTTGGGATCAAGAGGTCTCCATCAGGAAGACAACTCCAATTCAGGGTGAACACAGATTGATGTCACTTTGTCAGAGCTGCACCTGCTTGTGCCAGCTCTCAGGGTGGCTGAGGGCCAGGCAGCACTTGGGTAATCAGATGGGAAATAAGGAAGTGACTTTGATTAAAGCTGAGAGACAACATGTGGGGGAACAGTGGGAGGACCCACTCTGAGCCACTGGAAGGGAAATCTACTGGAAAAAAAATGATGGGGAAGGATTTCTGGTGTTTGAATGGGTGAAATAATAAGAAAAGAAAGGCTCAGAGAAGGCTGCAAGTGTTTTGGAGATATGATTGTTTGGGACAGTAGCAGGAAAACAGCCAAATTCTCCTGTCATCATCTTTCAGACCCACTGTGGGTGAGTTGCATGGCAGTTTTGGGAAGAAATGACGGAAAACTAAACCCCAAAGATTTTTCCTAGCGGAAGGCCCCTCTCCCTGGGAATAAATGAGGGCTCTGATCCTGGGATGTGCCAACCATTGTTGGCTGTCTGAGGTCCTGCTCAGCCCAGAGCTCAGGGTTTGGCCCTGTGCTGTGGAAAGCTTATGCTGGGTTATTGGTGGAGCCTCGGGGAGCTGGGGACTCCGAGGGGACACTGACATGGCTGGAGTGGTGGAGGCAGAGCTACCTGGCAATGCTTCTGTGACACTGGTGAGCAGGTCAGGCTCTGGGGCCATGAAAGCTCCAAACCTGTGAATTTGTTCCTCAGAATAACTTCTTAGCTAGAAATTTGACTTGCCCCAAGCAAGTTTGTTTGTTGTTTTAGTGAACCTCTGGTAGCCAAAATGTGTATAAGATGGCAGGTGGGTGCAGTGGGTGCAGTAAGCTCTGGCTGAGCAGACAGAACAGTCGCCAAACCTTCCTCTAACCACTCCTAACAAAACTTGTTAGAGCCATTGGGTTTAGATGGGAGGAGAGATGGGGGGTGTGGGGCTCTTGGGGGGGACACAATCTGCATTAAAGCCTTGAACAAACCATTTGAGACCCTGTTTGATTGAGTCACTCTGAAGGGAGGTAGAGTCTGTCACACATACCCACTGTAATGAGCATGAACAAACCCAGAACAGCTGGCTGGAGCATATGGAGCATCCAGAAGGGAAAAAAGCTGAAATAATTCCCTTTTCTCTGCTCTTTGCTTACCCTGGCCCGGATTCAGGAGCACACTGGGGACTGTGCTCATCTTTAGTCCTGCACTTTAGATCCCAATGATTTCCCTTTCAGTTTTACTATCAACTTAATGAGTTCTCTGGGCAGATAAGCACCTGACTGAGTGCAGTTGTGGTACAGCACCTTTAATCCCAAATTCCATGAGGAATATCTGGCTCCCCCATAACCAACTGGCTCCTCTGTGGAGTCAGGTGGGGGTCCAGCCTGCACCCTTGCTTCTGGATAGGAATTGAGTCTGTAGATGGGCCTTGGTAGAGAACTCAAGGAAGAAACACAGGAGTGAAGTCATCTTGTCACTCCCAGTTAGCTAATGGTCCATTTTCTGGGCTCTGATCTTTTCACTTTTCCTTAGAGTTTATCAGTTTTTTTTGACTTTGGAAACAAATAGTTTCCTTCATCTGTACAGTGCACGTGTGGGAACAACTGCTCCAGGAAGCTCAGAGGTTGCAGATTTTCTTGAGAGAGTTTGGTGAATCTTTTTCACTCTTTTCCATGGTTTTTTTCATCTCCATCAGGAGGGACAGAAGGGCACAAGCAGATAATTTTTCCCCATTGCCAGTATTTCTGTAGCAGAGCATTGACAGAAGGACTCAATTGTGCCATAACCAATATATATGTGTGTATGAAAAATGAGAATGTGGCATAAATGATCTCACCCGTCATTTCTGGCTTTGATGCACAATACAGGGTAATTATCAGCTGCTCTTGCACAGAATGCACTGGTGAAATCAGGGAGAGTCTGTCAGAAAGCAGTAAGAGGAGCAGAGGAATTCACAGGAAAGTTGTTTTCTCCCTGTTGAAACTCCCTGTGTGTATGTGCACATAAGCACGTGTGTATCAGTTTTGCACTTGCCTCAGCATTTTTGGGTGGGCTATGAAGCAAATTTCCTAAGCAGTCTGCACCTCCTGCTAAGCAAAAGCTGGCCTGAACATTTGTTATGTTAGTAAAATGCATCTTTGTGGTACCCTTTAAGCAACTGCCTCATTTTAGATAAAAATCTGTTTGTGATTTTTTTAGGGCTCTTGCAATTTATTGGTTCCTCTGATATCTTAAACCTATTAGCTCTCTACCCATCCACAAAATCTTCCAGAGAAACAGAATTGACAAGACCTGAATGTCTAATAAAAAAAAACCTGAGCAGGAAGGAAAACAACTAAATAAAGTTAAAAAATCAACAAAACAAAAGCTGGCCTAAGGGTTTCAGGCTCTACTTTGTACAGCATAAGAAGGGGGTATAAAAATAGAGCTGGTTTTACCTCTGCACCTCCCTTTTATTTGGAGCATCTCTGAGCACTCAAGCTCCCAGTGGATGGACTGGGATTGTAACGTGGAAGCAGCTTGTGAGTGCTTGGGGCAGCATTCACAGCCTGAAGTGAGTCTGAGCAGCTGCATCTTTGGTCATTCTTAGCAGAAAGTGCTGCAGTTTGGAATCCCATAGCCCCCAGCTCTCCTTTGGCTGCTGTTGAGCAAAGGCCAAAGGAGACAAGACAACCCAGAGAACCTGGAACAGAAAAGATTTTTTTCAACAACAACCAGCATTGACATTACAACACATTTCTCAGCTCACAGGCAGAAGCAAAGCCTTGCTATTACCTGCTATTCTCAAAGGTGCATTTCATCTCTATTCAAATAGTCATTCAACACTAGATTTTTAAATACAGTCTACAGAAGGCTTTAATGTTAACATTAAAAAGATAATGAAAACAGGCAAACAGACAAATCATGGTGCCCAGTGCTCTGCTTCTTCATTGATAAAACATGAGAGCAGCTCCCCCCCCGCAAAGATTTTTGCCTTTCCAGACTGCTAGTCATTTATGGTTTTATTTATGAAAAGAAGAAAAAATGAGTTTCCATCATAGCCCCTAAGCATAATAGAAAGGAAAAGCTTTCATGCATTCTGCATGGGGCTGTGCTGTCAGGCTGTGCAAGTGCATAATAACGTGATTTCTTTCGTTACAGCCCAAAACCTGCCTTCCAGTTCGATCATAGAGCTCAAAAATATGTTTGCATTTGATGATATCCCTGTTCTGCTCATGCACAACTTCCTGCTTTGTACTTGTTTCCCTTTGCAGTGTTTCTGGGATAGTGCATTCCTGTCCAAGGCACTGCTGCATGCATTGTTGCTGTTAACTACTGTAAGGCAGATAATTATCCGAAGAGGCCCCAACTGTTCCAGGCTCAGTGCATGTAAGAGACAGTCTCTTTCTGAGGAGCTAAAGGCCTAAATAATCAAGGCAGATAGAAGTGTTATCAGTCTTATTTTTACTGAGAGCTTAAATGACCTGCCAAAGGTCACACAGGGAGCCTGTGGTGGAATCATGCCTGGCATACCAATTTCCCATGGTTTATTTAAGCATCTAACCCAGGCCCTTCATTAAGGAAGGCAGTTGTGAGAATGCTGCCTGTGTGTGTGAGCTGGGGTGCAGTTCTGGGCTGGATTTCCATATGACCTCCTGCTCCAAGCACGTCTGCCAGGAGCTCTGGCTGCTGGAATAAAGGTACAGTGAGCAAACAGCAGCTCCACGGTGCAGCTCACCTGGATTGCAGAGCTCTGAGCAGCTCAAGGACAGAGCCTTCAACAAGGTGGCAGAGGTTGGTGGTGCTCATACTTCAGCTTTCACTGGTTTTGACTTACACAAACCTGAACAGTGCTCGTGAAATAGAAAGGACAGTGATTGCTCTGATTTTAGGTTGATGAAGAGCACAGTCTGGTGGGTAGTGTGCTTTGTTGTGTGGACCTTGATGTTCAGAAGCAGCTAAGAACCTCAAATTTTGCATCAAAGCTAATGTTTAAAGTGTTGTTGCTACACATTGAAACGTTATTGAAACAAAATACATGTTTTAAAAACACTCTGAGGTGAACAGCTCCATGTGCAGTGGGAACCAGCCATGATGAGTGCTGGAAGTAGAGTCCACCTAGAAAAGTAACTGTCCTGCAGAGGCAATTTCGTCTTGGCAAAAGAGAATCAAATGTCATTCTGAGGCGCTACAGTAATTACAAATCTATTTTCAGCAATCCCATACCTTGGTCAAACACCAGTAGAACGGGCATGAGGCGGCTTCTCAGTAGACAACCCAACACTAAACCCAATTCTTTGCCCTCCACTTCCTCCTACCCTTCATCATTGCAGGACTTACATTAGTGCATCTCACCTTCCTCCACGAAACAGGATCTAATAACCTGCTAGGAATCCCCTCAGACTGTGACAAAATCCCATTCCACCCATACTACTCTACAAAAGACATCCTAGGGTTCACACTAATACTTATTCTCCTCATTACCCTAGCCCTGTTCTCCCCCAGCCTCCTAGGAGACCCAGAAAACTTCACTCCAGCAAACCCCCTGTCCACCCCTGCACACATCATTTCCTATTTCCCTACGGCATGCTCCGATCCATCCCGAGCACACCAGGAGCAGTCCTAGCCCTAGCCACCTCCATCCTAATCCTATTCCTAATCCCACACTTCATACATCCAAACAACCTTCAATAACCTTCCTCCCCTATCCCAAATCCTCTTCTGGACCCTAGTCACCAACCTCCTCATCCTAACCTGAGTAGGGAGCCAACCAGTTAAACACCCATTTATTATCATTTGCCTCCCTATCCTACTTCACAATCATTCTAATTCTATTCCCCCTTGCGGCCATCCTAGAAAAGAGATAGAAAACCTAGATACTTTAACTAACTCTAATAGTTTATAAAAACATTGGTCCTGTAAGCCAAATTCCCTTTTGCCAGGTCAGGAAAGTTCCCTGGGCTGTGTCTCTGCTGTAGCTGAGGGTGTGGAAATGGCTTCTCTGGAGCTGAAAGCCTGTGAGGTGCAGAGAACCTCTGCTCTGTTTGGCTGAGGAAATGCTGTAAAATAGTTTTGTCTGTCATTGATTGGAAACTAGACACGGTTGGGGCCCTAATATTACAGAATTAGCACAACTACCTTGCTTAGCTAATTGTTTTAAATGACATTTTAAAGAACAATTTTCCTTAACGTTTCTAGTCTGCTTTTCCGTTGTCTGCAAGTACAAAATTCAATTTTCCTAAGTGTCAATTTTTATCTAAAATAAAATACTTATTAGCATTCCCAATGCATTTCAATGTAACTTTGTTTTTTGAAATGATTTCACAAAACTCTTTACATGTATAATTGGAATTGACTTTAATTTGAAGTTCTGCCTTAACAGAGTCACTATTTCTGCAATCTGCCCTAGCTAATTTCTCAAGGAAAATGTTATTTCTGTTGCTGCTAAGGGAGGGAGGGACATGAGGTACATTGCTAGAGCTGGAGACCCAGAGTTTCAGGAGCTTGGGCCAGCTGTGGCTGTAGGATTTCTGAAGCCTGTGCTCGTGTTTTCAGCTTGCTCTCAGCATGTGCTGAGGTCAGGGTACAGCTCCACAGAGCTTTTTGTGAAATTTTGGCCTTGGAGGAGTAATGCTCATGGTTTCCTGAGAAGTAAGCAGTTTTTAACAGTGGCTGAATTGGATTAAGGCACTAGAATTAATTGAAATGTGAAGGCAGATATTTGAGAGCTAATGCATAGTGCTGAATGCAATTCCTTTCCTTTCTTTTGGATACAATGTGTTCTGAGATTAAAGTTGCTGTTATGGTCAAATAATTTCTCTTCCACTCCCTTTTGTAGCTTAGCTTTAACATGTTTTGCCATTGTTTTAATTTTAAAAACTCTATCATTAAAAAGCTTTTAGCACGCTGTGAAAGGACCCTTAGTGTGGAATACTGGAAGTGCTTTCTGGTGTTGGACAGCCTGAAAGAACTTAAAAATTGCTGCTGAACAATCTGATCCTCTTCCCCTACCAAAGTCGCTTCCAGCAGCTTAAGAACATTTTAAAAAACCCCTTTTCAAATGTAGTATACGCAAGGGCCCTGTAGGAAAGCTGAATCACTTTGGGAGATGAGTTTAAAAAGATTTCAAACTTTGCAATGCAGCCTCCTTGATCAAAGGATGATATATCCATGGGATGCTTGCTGTATGATATATTCCTCTGTTCCATTGGCCTTGGGAATTAGAACTCCAGGTACAAATGAACATTACCAGTTACAAGTGGCAACACTTTGCCAATATTGAAATAATTGCATTACAGTAAATCTTTAACTTTTAAAAATATTCCAGATGAAGTTTCAGTGCTGCTTTCAAAGTCATCATGAAGACAATGGGTTACTTCCTATTCAACTTTGGAGTTATAAATGATTATTGAAAATATTTTTATATTTCCAAAGGTTGTAGTGCAAAGATAGCAAATAAAATTGTCCTTTCCTAGAATGTCTTTATTTCCTGTACTGAAAAAGAAGTTAATATGTTTTTGTCAATAAACAAAGATTTTGCCTTATGAAGATGCAGCATTTTAGCTTTGAGTTAATCTTGTAGAAACAACGTTATTTAATTTGCTACCGATTCAAGAGATCTCTGCAAACAACTAAATAGTGGTGTTGTGTGCCTTTGTGGTTTCACAGAAACCATTTTGTTACTCTGTATTTGCAGGCAATAATCCATTTCAGGTATGTTCTGTACTAACCTTTACAGGGTTTTGTTTGTGGACTGTCTCTCATCTTAGTCCACAAGCAACAGACAAACTTCTGCAAAGCCTGTCATGAGTCTTGTGACAATTACAGGTACCTTCAATGATTCATGCAAAATAATTTCTCTACTCAGTTTAGAAAACACCAAATCTTCAGGAGATCTGTCTTGAGTTATTGCTGTAATGCTGCTGGCAGTACCATTGAGGTTGTTACCTGAGCAAGATAAGGTGAAGTAAATAATTCTCAGATTAATTTTTTAATATAGATCTCTAATTTTTTGTTCAGAGTCATTCTGGTTAATGGGCTGGCAACCCTCCAGATAGTGGGACTTTGGATTCAGGTCATGGTACATGTACTAGGAAAAATACTACTTAGAGATCAACAGGCTCAGAAAATGTGATAATATGGGTGAATTTAACTTTTAAAAATCTTGCTGTGATAGCTGAGGTGATTTCTGTATGAAATCTGAAGACTTTTAGGGTCCATTGGTCTTGAGGATATTGTACAAATATGATCTACTGTTTGAGATCACTTACCCAACCCTTGATGTCAAACAACAAGGAGGTCTGGGGAAATGAAGCAGGCTTTGCCAGGCAGCCTGAGTCACTGCACACAGTCTCTGGAGGAGTGAGCATTTGAAGTACCTTTCTCAGTCAGTTCCACTCCTTCAACTTGTACTCATTGATTCTCTCCATTCACCAGCTCTAACCTCGCTGCACGATTGGAGGGAGGGCCTGTGCTGGCTTTTGAGGAAATCTTCCTCCCTTTTGTCCCCAAAAACTCCTGTCCATTTCTCATCCTGAGCTGTGAGAGAGTTCATTATTTCTGCTGTGCTGTCAGCAGCTCTCCTGCTGTGTCAGGAACAAGCAGGAATTCTGGGAACAGGCAGGAATTCCCAGCACAGGGATGGAGCTTCCCTCCACACAGAGACAGCTGAGACTGGGCAAATATTGTCACAGGGCTCTGAAGCAGCCTTCATTTAAAAAGTCTGAGGGCCCTCAAACCCATTTTGCACATGACAGCATTAAATCCGTGCCAGAAAATGAAATAACACTTGCTGTGGCAGTTGTTTGCTTTTCATATTTTCTTAGTGAACTCCTGCAGAATTGTTCTTCCTCGCCCTTAGCAGGGTTACAAAGCCAAGGGCACAGCTCTTGGGTAGCACTGAGCAAAACCGCCTTCATGCTCCTCATCTCTGGTCTCTGGTGCAGGCTTCATACAACGATTAAAAAGCTTTGTTTTTCTCTCCATGGAAATGCCTAGATTAACTTTGCTAAAATTTTAGATCTGTTCAGGTTGAACTCTCGACTGAGACAAGGTTTAATCAGCAGTTACACTGCTTAGTGGGGTTTTTTTTGCAGTTTTTTTCTTTGTTTCAATATTCTCCTTTCTGTACTGATAAATGAATTAAAAATGGATATTTTCTAAAAGAAGTGATGCTGGGCTACTCTTTGCATTGAGATTAGCTGGAGGGAGTGAAAGTGTACCCTGTGGTTTCTGTCCATTTCTACTGTATTGGGAAAATGGATCAAATGTGCATCTGATTTCAAAGTGTTCTGTAATCCAGGCAAAATATCTATATATCCAAATGTGTAATTTTTAAAAAAATACAAACAAAACCCCCAAGCACAAAAACAACCCACAAAATAAAGGGAGATGTAGGCTGAGAACTTAGACTTTGGATTTCTCCTAAAGAAAATTATCTAATCCCCCCAGCTTTGGGGGAGTCTAGAGTGAACTAAGTACACTGGTAAAATTCAGAATTTGTTATCATTGAATCACTTAAAGCTAAAACAATGTTCTGAGAAAGAATTGCTCACTCAAACATGCCTGGGTATGAAATATTGTCTCTGTGTGCACCAGTCCTTCAGCTGGCCATGTCATAAGCTGGATTTCTTGAGGGGTTTTGTTCATTTGTTTTGTGGAGGTGCTGGAAACCTGTAACTTCTACTGAATTTGGCAGGTCTCCAGTGAGGTCCCTGGTGAGCTGACAAAAGAGGACAAGGATAGTTGAAACATTTTTCCGTCTCAAGCTTGCCTAGGGCACTGGTTCTGGAGTGTGGAGGTGCCAGTCAGATTTTCTGTCCTAGTGGTGGTGTTAAAATGGGGACCCAGGCTTGGACTAGCAAGTCAGGAGTTGGAAGAGGAGAGATTCATTGCCAAAGCTGCCTTTTGCCTGGCTCTGGTCCTCATAAATATTAAAAGTTAACCAAAATTTTTTGACAAGAGAAAGATGAAAACCGGCTGAGCCCTCCCCTGAATTGCAGGTGGCTGCAATGGAAAGCAGAGGTGCAAACCCCTCCCAGAGCCAGGGACTGCCTGTGGTACCCACTGGAACGTTAAGAGGGAGAGAAAGGACAATTTTCCTGCTGATGAAATGCTGCTTTGCTCAAGGGACCACATTATTACTGTTATTTATGCGCTGCCAAAGGTGTGCACTGTGCTTTATGGTGCAATAAAGCAATGACTGGTGTCCAGTCCCTCGGGGTGCTGCGCCACTGCTGAAGGATGGCAGAGGGGCAAGACGAAGGCTTGATTGTCCCTCTGCGATGATGCAGAGCTTTGTTATTGTCATGGTGTGTCCTCTTTGGCCTGGCTGGGGACATTCCTGTGCCTCTGTCACTGCTTTGCACAGTCGCCTCTGATGATGATTCAAAGGGCACGTACCCTGTTTGATATGCACTCGGAGTCTGGTGGCACTGGGAATGAGTGAACAATACCTGGGGCTGTGACAGAGGCACTTTTAAATTTTTATTTTTTTTTTAACTTTTACAGATTCCCAGCCATCTGCTGCCTCACCAGCTGCTCACAGTGCAATGCAAAACTTATCTCCATTCAGGAACTCAGCCCCTTGAGGAGACCAAGGGCAGTGGGTGCACAGCGGACCTCCTGTATTCTGTCTGCAGGACAGGCCCAGACCCAGTGCCAAACACCAGAGAGATAGGAATAAATGCAAGGAAAAGGTAGAAGAGCAAACATGTGGCTGCATGAACTCTTGTTCATCCCTTCCCAAATCCTGGCCATAAGATACATTGGCCTGGAGAACTGTGGGAGTGAGTCTGGGGAGTGAGAAGACCATAGGAGATGGCCCAGTCCCAGATTTTACACCCCTTTAGCCATTATTAGGTAGCCAGGAAGGAGGAAAAGATGTTCCCTGAGGGCATGGAGAGGTTCTGGTTCTGGTTCTGATTCTGATTCTGGTTCTGGTTCTGGCTGTTGTGCTGCAGTTGCTGTGAGGTTTCTTTTGCTTGGGAAGGGAGCTGAGGCCTGTGGCAGTGTAACTGGAGGTGGTGGGGAGAAAGCAGCAAGTTCTGCCCCAGAGAAGCTCAGCAGCCACCAGCACGTGTAAGGGACTAGAGAAAGCTACTGGAGATCTGTGGGGCCAGAGAGTTCAAGGAATCCTCCTGCCAAGCAAGTGGCATGCATTATTACTCATTGTCTTTGAGGCACCTAGTGAGAATTTCCTAATTTCATTAAATCTTATTTTTATAATCCCTTTGGGATCAAGGTGGCCAACCTGGATGCTCTTTAATCCTACTCCCCAATCTCTCCTGTGCCTGCTCCCCAGAAATGGAGTTGATGCTGGAATAGGAGAAGGAAGAAAAGGCAGGTTGGCCACAGGAGCCAGGAGGGAGTGACCAGGTTTCCATTTCCAGAGAGCTCCTGTGCTTTGCGTGTGCCACTTCAGACCACTCAGAGCACCCTCCTCCCTCCTCATGCTTTTATGCATTTTCCAATTAAATTTCCTCCACGAGGAGAGAGGCACTCTGAATCCATTAGCATTAGTAATTATGCAAATGCTTCAGGGAGTTGACTGCCCATCATTACATATAATTAATGTTTCTGGTTATGAATGAAGGGTTTGTTACTTTTCTTCACACCCCCCCCCCCCTTTTTTTTTTTTCTGCTGGAATGGGGTGGGGTAGAAGCGCGGGGGGAAGATGGTGGTGTGTGTATTGGTGGTGATGATGTTGCTGTATTTAATTTGCATAATCAGGAGGCCTGATTGGGTATGCATGAGGGTAGGGGCGGGAGGACCTTCTCCAACGTGCACTCAATTAAGCTGGTGGCAAATCTCAGGAGGGACAAGCGGCATGTGAGAGGCGGGTGAGTGCAGCACAGTAGCTGCAGCCAGCTTGGATTTAGAGAGCAGCACCAGGAAGGAAAAGAGGTGCCCTTGAACTGGCAGGGTTCTCTGCACAGGTGTTCTGTGCCTGGAAATGCTCCTCCTGCCCTTTTGCTTTGCTTTCCTGCAAGGGATTCTGCAGAGGATTGTGCAGAAAGGTGCTATCCTGGCTCTTTGCTTGGGCAGCACATGTGTGCTGTGTATTGCAGAGCTGCATTGTGCATACTTGAGCCAGCACCGGGGGAATGGGCTTGGTGCTGGCAGCAAGATTTGGCACAGCCTCATCTTGTGTCCCATCTCCCAAAGCTGTGTGCAGAGATCTGAGTGTGTGGCTGGGCATTCTCAGGGGGCTGTGGATGCTCTGTACCTCTGGAAGGCAGGGGCTTAGAGGTGAAGTGTATTGGGATAGACTGAGCTGTCCATGTAATAGTGGTCAGGACAGACAGGGAAGTGGTAAAGTTCTAGCTCAGAGCTGTACCTCTGTCAGATTTTACCTCCCACATCAAACATTACAAAAGTTGGGGGTGGAAATTTCCTCTGTTCTAGTTGCAACAAATGCCCAGGAAACCTTCCTGGAGATCTCCCTGCTTCCCAGTCTGCATGAAACAAATGCTTTCTGTCCATGTAAAACATCTTCCTCATGTTCTTCCTATTCCCTATCACATTCTTCCTATTCACTGCCTTTTCACTTTTTGTCTCTTCTATTCCTCTTCTATGTTTTCTTCCCCAAGCAGCCTGACCTTGGTCTCCAGCTCAAGACTATCTTGTGTCCATTTACCACAATCCCTGGATGCAGGCAGCCCATCACTGACCTCTCCAGACTCCCTTGGTTATTGTCAACTGCTGCACTCCCTCACTCCTACATGGAAAGAATATAAAAAAAAATATAAAAAAAACCCTTGGTTTTGGCTGATCAAATATGTATAAAAATAGATATTCAGTGAAGGGGATCTGGAGTGGGGGAACAAAAGATTCTGGAAGCAATATACACTCAATGGGATATAATGTCCTTGGGAGGGCAGTGAAAGGATCCAAGCCAAGGAGAACACAGATCCTCAAAACAAAGGGAGATCAACCTAAGAGTACCATGGAGATGAGAAAAGCAGGCCTGCAGCAGAGACTAGATTGGCCAGAGAGTCTCAGTGAAAAACCAAAAAGGGGCAGCAATTGCTTAGATGGAGTCCGGGGAATTGTGAACTCCTACTCTGTAACTATCATTATTTTCTGTCTTGATTATAATCCACTGTTTTCAGTACTGACACTGGAAATTGGATAGATCTCTTCTGGCATCTCCCTCTTTGGTCACTGTGGGCAAGGTGTGAGCTTTTCCCAGCCATGCAGGAATTTGCAGTGTCTCAGTGAAGGTTCCCAGAGCAGGCAAGCAGGGAGAAGATCAGTTTTATTTCCTGCCATGCTATCCCCACAGCTTATAGAAATGTGAGACAGAATTCCAACAAGAATGCCACTATTACTTAGAAGAGGTGAGGAATGGGACACACATTAAAGAAAGAAAAGATGCTGAAAAAATGAATGTGTTCCTTTGTATGTGTTTTCATGTGTGTTTGTTCTAAAAGCAGAAGGAAATTCTGTGTGTGTGTGTTTGTGTATAAGCTTTTAAAGGAGGAGAAAAAACGTGAAACATGAAACTTCCAGGAATCCCTGAGACTCTTGATAGATGGCATTATGAACTGATACCAGTTTTTCTCTAAAGATTGGCTTTTGATACAAGAAACTTGAGGCAGTGGTGGATTCTGTTGTTGTCAAGGTTTTATTTTCTCTGACTTGAAGCTGCTTTGGAGATTTGTAGTTCTGAGGTTTGTGTTGCTCAGTATTTTGTAAAGCATTTGTGCACTTGGCCTGTTGCTACAGAAAACCACTGGGGATGACAGGTAGAAGCACCTGTAAAATCTTCAGTGTACACAAAACCAAGAGCTCTGAATGACTCAGACAAAGAACTTCTCTTAAGGATGACAAAGGTACCAGCACTGATGGGAAAGGTGATCCCTGAAGGATTGGGTGACATCCCAGAAGGCACTTGCCAGGAGTAGAGTGGAGGTCTTTGGGAATTATGTGATGAATAGCTGCTCGTAGCAGCTGCTCATAGCAGCAAGTGATGGTGCTTCCTTATGTGATAGAGCGGGAGCTTTTCTCCTGTGGAATGGGAAGATGTCAGCAGTTCTGCTCTGGTTTTGCTTTTTGTGACATTCATCCCACAACAGAATGTGTGACCAAGGCATGAGGACAGAAGTGACCCACGGAAACAAGGTGGGTCCAGGCTCTTGAGGTGGCCCATTGGCCCAAACCTGGGTTTGTGTTTCCTGAGGTCAAAACTGCTGATGGTACTGTGTCCTCAAAGAAGACACAAGGTGAAGACCTCACTGTCCCCCAGAGCCAGACTGAGGTCAGCTGGACCTAGAGAAAGGATGAGGGAAACAATTTCCAAAGCAGAAGAGAGACTGTGATGAGAACAGAGGCGACCTGGAGCACAGCCAAGGGAAGGAAGGGAAAGGACAGCAAGTAGCATGATAGCACCACAGCCCCAGATAGTGTCCCATCACCCAGAGGGGGGTGTAGCCATGGCCCAAGGACTGTGACCTGCAGGAACAGGGCTCCCAGGACACAGCTGACCTTGTGCAGGATGTCAGCCCTGTCCCAGGCTGTTCTGTATGCACTGACGTTAACAGATGAAGTGCTTGATGATGTCACTGTGGGGGAAGGCAAAGAACAAGGTCCCCTCTGAGCTGTGCTCAGCAGTGACTCCACGTGGGTCACATCACTCTTCTGTGTGGTCGTGGCATTTGCTGTTTCCCCTTGACATTTTATTTATTTTTGTTGCCCACACGGGTGGGTCAGGCTGTGTCTGGGCACAAGGGCACATGAAAACACACCATGGGCACACACTGGCACAGAGAATGATGCACAGACTCTGGAGATTGCTAAAGGCAGAAGTTAAATCCCACATCAAAGCACAGAGCTCTCGGAGCAGCACTGTTCAAAGGCACCAGCTTCCTTCCTGGGAAAGACAGATTGTCACTTTGATTAAGAGATTTTAACAAGAGAGAAAAAAGAAGGACTGAAAGAATGGAGGAGAGAAAAGAGGGAATTTTCATTTATACCTTTTTTCCCCTTTGGCTATCCAAATAAGGTTTTAGTTTGATCAAAAAAGGACCCCAATTTAAAATAAGTTTAATGTAACAATGAATTATTTAAAGGAGAAAAAAATATAAGCTGCTGCTTAAAAAAAAAATAGAAAAAGCTATTATTGAAATGTCAGAACAAATACCCAGCTTGATCTGCATTAATATGATAAATACTAATATATTCATTTCCCCTGGTACTTCTGGGCTTGCAGAGGTACATCTGCAGCACGTTGCTTATGGTAATCAGGTCACAACTTCAAAGGGAGACACGAAAGGTATTCTGGGGGATGTTGTGCAGGCAGCAGTTAGAGACCTTGTGGATCATTGTGTAGACTTGAGGTGTTCTCATCAAGGGTCTTCTGGAAGTTCTCTGATTGCTGAAGGAAATTGAAAATCTCGTCATGTTCTGTGGTGGCCCACCAGTTGTGGGACAGCGCTGGTGTCTGGCTGTCAACTTCAAAGTTGCCATTTTCCTGCAGACAGCCTATCAAGAGAGAAAAACATACTGAGATGGAGAAAGCAAATGAGCTTCCCACCTTCTATCCCCACAACCTAATTCCCAGCCCCTCTGTGACTGGGAAAGCTGTAGAACATAGCTGTGAATAAACCATCTCAGTCTGTGCATCCAGAGTTGCACAGTGAAGTTTTTTTGGAACAATTCAGTGGAGCTGACAGCTTCAGCCTTGACGAAGCTTTATAGAAGTATCTTTGTGTTTTTAGAATCTTAACAAGCTGGGAAGGATGTTTTGGATAGGGATATGTACTATCTTTTACTAGGCAGCGTCTCTGCCTACCCTCCCCTTCTCATCTGCTGGGCAAGAAATTCTGTAGTAATGTGCATTAGGCTCACTGCTATCAGCACCACCTATAACCCTGAAAGAGTAACCTGGAGATCAGACCCCTTTAGGGGGGTCTTTTCTATAGCCAAGGACTAGATTTTAGACCAGAGTGATGCAACCACATACCAACAGAAGCCAATAGTTCAGACTTAGGAGAGCTTATTTAGGAGTGATGTGGTGTGAAAGGTGTTGAAGTGTTGTTTCCTAACATTACTGCTGACAGTTGAGTGACAGATTGAGTGTGGCTAAATTGGGATGCAAATGAGTTAAACTGGTCTTCTGGTTGGTAGAATAACGACAAAATGTTGGAGAGAAACAAGGAAGGCACAATTTTACATGAGAAGATTGAAACAGAGAGAAGCTCAGAGGCAGGGAGTAGAGGAGAGGTGTGTTTAGAAAATCATGTAATATTGATACCTAATGTGAACCTATCATAGAATGGTTTGGATGGGAGGGACTTTAAAGATTGTCCAGTCCAACCCCCATTCCATTATCCCAGGTTGCTCCAAGCCCTGTCCAGCTTGGCCTTGGACACTTCCAGGAATGGGGCACACAGCTTCTCTGGGCAGCCTGTCAACGTGGCAAGGCGAGTTAGGGTAAAACCATGAGACATTCACTTAGGTTTTGACCTTCTTCATCAGGATGACTTGTTAAGCATCATTTCAATTGAGATAGTTCAAACATAATTAATATATTGGTAATGTACTGCCACACTGAAGCTGTTCTCTCACGAGACATTGAGCCCTCCCTCGCAGTGGACACGGAGGCCCAAGGCTGCAGCACGGTGCTGTGAGCTGGCCATGTGCCCACCTGGAGGAAGGAGTGATGGCATCCAGGGGAATTTGGCTGGTGCTGGAGCCTGGAGTTCTCAGGTAGACAGAAGTGTGCCCAGAGCCCAGACAGGGCTGGTTAGAGGTCTGCAGGAACCGTGCCTGAGAGTGTGTTGTGATAATCTGGGCTCACTTGAGAAGCCCCTCTTCTGCGTGTGTGTGTTTCTTCATGAAATGCTCTGGTTTCCAAGGAGCTCTAATGTGCTTTTCCGGTAGATTTTATTCACAAATGCAGAGAGTCTTAGTCCGTCTGCTTCTGTCCCTCTTTCCTTCTATTGCCTGCATTTGAATGTATAATACTGGCTTTTGGGCATGAGTGTGCTGTGCCCAATCTACAGACCAGTTCCTGAATTTAAAAATGCATAAGCTTTATTATTTATGCCATTATTTTTCTAATTATTTTATTTTCCTGGAGATGTCCCACAGGGTCTACAGTTTGCTGGAAACTCCAGCAAGAGTTCCTGGCTTTTGACTTCAGAAGGTTAACTCTCCCAGTGGCCATTTTTGATCCATTCACTGGGAAAATGTGATTACTTCTTATTTACTGACGTTAAGTATTCCTGCTTGTAGCGACTGTGGTATTAAAGTAAAACGTTCAGCATTTAACAGGATGAATGCGGAGACATGAGGCTAAATGCACCGCATAAAATCTTTATGGGGCTGTAAACAGACGCCCAGAATATTTCCAGCTGTTTTGTTGTGAGTCAGGCTGGGGTCTCCTCTCTGCCAGGCAGCCTGCCCCAGGTCCCCTGGGAATCAGCCAAAATGTGTCAACACAGCCTTGGCTTCCAGAGGAGAAGGGGCCTGGGGGACAGAAAATGAACAGGATTGCTTCTGGCGGGTGTTCTGGGGTCTTGCCAAGACTGGCCTTGGCCACATTTGGTGGCTGTTGCTGCATCAGTGCAGATCTGGGGGGTAAATATAGGCTGTGGTTGCTTCAGAGCTGCTTTCTTCAGTCTTGGTCTTGGAAAAATAGAGCTCAAGAGAAAATCAGTTCAGAGTGAGTTTTGTCAGCTTCAAAAAGAGATTCATTCCTGGTGTTGTCAGTCACGGGAGACTGATGGCTGAGATTACTGAGGAAAGCAAAGCCTGTGGGCATTAAAGTAGATACTGTTACTGGAACTCGGGGCTTAAAGATGAGATTTAATCTGGCCCGTGGATTTGTACAACATCCCTTCCAGCTTCTCACTCAGAAGGTCTGGTTTCCATGAGCACACTCAGCTTCCAGTGCTCCTTTTGCACTCATCAGCTATCTGGCCAGCACCAAAATCTGCTCCTGACCTCCTGTGTGCACTGAACACCAAGAGCAAGGGTAAACTGAGAGCTGGGCTCTTGCCTGACCTTGTTCTCTGTTGGAGTGTGGTGTTTGGGCTGTGTTCTCACCCAGGGATAGAAGCTGGGAACTACTCAGCAAAATAGGCACCTCCTGTTCCTGGGGAGAGCAGCTGGGCTCCCAGGGAGCTTGTGCTTGGCTTCCCACAGCTCAGCATCTCTTCTATGCTGAAACCCCTCCAAATCCTCATGCTATTGCAGCACAAGGAAAACCAGTTGTGCCACCCAAAGCACTGCTTGCCAACTTTTACTTGGGCTAATCTGTGCCACCCTTGAGCATCTCGGCAAATTCCAGGTACGGTTCATGTTAAGTGAGGAGGCAGAGCAGAGTCACAAGCTCTGAGTAATTTTATTGCTTTAATAAAAGGCTGTGGAAGGTATTTTAAATAGCCTCCTGAGAAGCATTGAAAGAGCAAAGTCAAAGGCCGCAATTCCATATTTAATGATACGGAATAAAATCGGTTGTGTTTGTGCTGCAGGGAGCTTCACACAGCACTGACCTTCCACAGTTCCTTTCTGCCATGTGTGAGGCTCAGTGACAAACCTGAGATTTTCTCCCAGGGGCTGATTTATTTTTGATTGTTCCAAAACTGCGTCCTGAAATTTGGAGTGGCATCTCCCTGGAAAGTTAACATTTTGCAAGCTTTACTCTTGGTTAAAAGTCTAATGTGCCTGTTGGGAATGGCTCTGCCTGTCTGAAGAGGAGTGATTAGGACAATTTTACACCTTTGCCCTCCCCAATTGCTTTGGATGCTTCACACTGGGGTTCCCAGCACAGGAAGGACATCAGTTTGTTGGAGTGACTCCAGAGGAGGCCTGTACATGATCAGAGGGATGGAGCACCTCTTCTGTGTGAAAAAGCTGACAGAATTGGGATTGTTCAGCCTGGAGAAGAGAAGGCTTAGTGGCCACCTAATTGTGGCTTTCCAGTACCTGAAGGAGCTCCAAGAAACTCAGAGAGGGACTTTGTTACAAGAGCCTGCAGTGACACGACAGGGGGAATGGATTAAAACTAAAAGAGAGAGTAGGTTTAGATTAGATATTAGGAAAAAATTCTTCCCAGTGAGGATGGTGAGGCACAGGAACAGGCTCCCCAGAGAAGCTGTGGATGCCCCATCCCTTGAAGCATCCAAGGCTAGGCTGGATGAAGCTCTGAGCAAGCTGATCTAGTGGAAAGCGTCCCTGACCATGGCAGGGGGGTGCAATTGGATGATCTTTAAGGTCCCTTCCAACCCAAACTATTCTGCAATTCTACAATTCCTTGCTACAAAGGTTTGTGTCCCACATCCATCCCACCTCCCCCTTCATGCAGTGTCTCTTGCCTCTAACCTACGGTCAGAGCATATTCTCAGCCATGCTGACACTTCTGCTTCCTCACTCCAGCAGCCACAGTGACTGTCGGTGTGGTTTAACTCCACCGTTTGCAGTCAGTCACAGACGAGAAGTAATTACGGTGGCGCTAATTGGCCGACTGCAGACCGAAATACCGCGTGCTTAGGGCCAGGGGAGGGATCACTGCCAGGGTCTGTCCTGCTCTTCTTCCAGCAGGCCGAAAGCCGCTCATTTAGGAAGCTAACAAGGATGTCAGCCTCGAGGATCTGACCCTTTTACTAAAGCACTGCTGGTCAGCTGAAGTCCGGGAGGTCTCTCCTGCAATTCTTTCAAGGGATCCTGGCAGGGCAGGCTCTTGGCAGCCCTAGTGCCGCCTGCCTCTGCCAGGGTTCCCCACTTTCCCCTTATCCCGCCAGGCTTGAGCATGTTTTTTTCATTAGCAGTGATGCAGGCAGAGTGGGGCCAATTACTCACTGCTTTATGCTTGCTGGAAAACCCACCCAGGACTGGTAATAGCCATTAAGTGAGGGTGCAGCTTTAACTATGTGCCATTACATTAAGTTTCAAGTTGATATATGGCCAGAGCAAATTGAATTCCTGCTGCTATCCCGTCTGACATTTGTTACATTACAATGCCTGCTCTTTTGTTTTTGAGTCAATAGCTGCTGCTTTCGAGAAATATGGATTATTAGAATTTATAGCCCGTCCAAAGCGTCCTTTCAAACACTCATATCCTTTTATCATTTCGTTTTGTTGTTATTCTGCCCAGCACAGTTTGTATTTCTTCAGGTTTTAGCACCTGGGACTCTTGATACTTGTGCTAAATCAATACCCTTTGTCCTCATTGCTTTAATATATACAACCATTTGTGTGATGCATGAATTGCAGTGGGTTTTCTGCCTGCGACAGTCATTTACTCCTCCTGCTCAAGCATTCCTTCCCCTGTCTGCGTACAGGTTGTGTTTTGCAGTAAATATCACACATCTACATTTAAATTCCTTTATATGACAATTTCTAGGTACCTGGCTGCACACGGGAAAGTGAATTTTCTGGCTCCTTATCAGTAGGGGAACACAGGTTTGACAGTATTCCAGGGCCTCCTGGAAAGTGCTGGTGTGCTGAGTTCATAAAAATCCACCTTTTTCTCTTATAGTGGATTCACACCTTCAAAATCTTCGATTTAATGCAGTTACATCTTTCCATAAAGCAGATGTGAATACTCTCAAGATCCATAAGAGGGTAAAAAAGGGCTTTTGGACTTTTGTTCAGATGTCCTCAGGCCAGCAGCAATTGAAGCTTCACTCAGCAGTTGGCAGTTCTGGAGACTTGTGGGAGAGGAATTGCTCTGATTACTGTCCCAGGTGAACTGGAATGGAGAACCCCAGCCTTGAGACTTGGATCCACCCCTGCAGCTCCAAGTGGATTTACAGCAAGAGCAATGCACAGCCAGTGGGGTCACTGCATCTGCTCTGCCCTTCTGTGCTGATGGAGACATTCCCAAGGCTGTTCATCTCACCCTTTTTATGTGTGTGGGACACTGGAGCAGGCCACTGAGGTACACGGTAGATTTGTGTCTTTGGGTATCACTCATCTGCTGATCCTTATGGTCTGTTCTGCTTTTCCTCTGCTGGCTGTGGGAGTCCAGGATGCACAAGAGCAGCACAGCTGCGTGTTCCCTCTGCATTCTGAATTTGTTCCTTCTGTCTATTAGGAAAGGCAGGAAAGAAACAGGAAAGGTGAAGGCATACAAGATGAGATCAGAGAAGGAGAAGGCTTAGCTTGACCAGTCTGCATTTCCCACGTAAGAAGGAAAACCTTGCCCTCTGGCCATTACCCATTTCCAGATGTTTCTCGTTTCCTCTGCTCAATATACTGGCAGCCACACACCCACCCCTTCATCCCCCAGCTCCCTGCCAGCCCCATGAGCTGCCTGTACTTCAAGTCCTTGACTCAAGCTGCTCAACTTTGTGTTTCAAGGCCTTGGGCTGCTGCTCCCAACTGCTGCCAGCCCAGCCCTGCCACGTCCCTGCAGCCCCATTCTCTTACCAGGCTGAGCAGCTCCCAGCTGTGCCTTCCTGCTTGAGAGGTGACAATTTAACTAAGAGTCATTTCTGAGAGTGATGAGTGTGATTTTGAATGTCTCATTGAAACGCAGGGCAAATCCTTCATCCCCAAAGGGAGATGTGTTAAACACTGCTTCAGAATTAATCTGCAGAGCGTGAATCTCCCTTGCAGCAGCAGGGAGAGGCACCACGGTGTCCTCCTTTGTCTCCGTGTTCATGGCAGTCTCCTGGTTTATCTCTGCCACTGCTGCTCTTCGGGGCTCTCCCTCCCTGTCCTGCCTATGAAAAATGAGATGCCAGCTCCCTTCAGGGTATGGGTATTCCTGATAATATGTTTTCCATGTAAATAAATGGCAGCAATTTGCCTATCACATTAATTGTAGTAGAAACCAGGAGAAGCAGAAGGGGTGACCAGATCCTCTGATGGAGTGACCTCCCCCACTGCTGCACCCTGCTCCCAGGAGACTGCAATTTGGGCAGAGCTGTGGTCTTCTGCACAGAGCATCAGAGCTGCTGTCCTGCAGATTTGTAGCAACATCACTTGAAGTGGAACCTAACTCCCCTGGCTCTGGGATGAGGTGAACCAGCCCAGCATCTGACCTTGATGGATGGGTTTTCCATCATCTTCAAGTCCTCCCCACAGTCCCTTGATATTTCCAGCACAGTCTTTTCCTTCATATGTGATTTCAGACCTTCAGATGAAGCATCCATGTCACAGACCCAGGAGGCAGAGCCCAGCAGGGCTGTCAGAAGGTCCTTCAAAAATCTGTTGGCACAGGTGGCACGTGCCTGCATGTTCCATGAAACATAAATGCTCCTGACTATAAAGATTATTTACATTCCCAAACAAAGCTGCCAAACACTTTTAAAATGCACTAACAGTGCCTCTCTCTTTCCACTGCACTTGCTGATAAAGGGCCATAAACAAGCTTGACACATTTATAATAACCTTTCTCCTCTCCCTCTACCTTGTTCTCTCCTCTTCCTCTCTTGCCTCTCTCGCAGCCTGCATTGGGTAAATTTTTATTCTACAGCCATTAGCTGGGATATATTGTTTGATGGGGGAAATAAAATATCGAATCTCATTTTATTTTTATTTTTATTTTCTTGTTCTAGTAGCAGATGCTTCAAATGCCAACAGCGGATGTTTGGTTTTAAAATTTTGTTTCCCCCAGCATTTTTTCCTTTTCTCTGTTCATTTTCTTCCTCTTCCCTGTATCTCCCTTCTAAAAGGTCATCTCAAATGATGCAAGGATACATGCTTTTGCAGGTTGTTTTTATCACTTATCAGCCTGTTCCAAAGGCCATTTAGTCTTCTAGGCAAAGGTTGTAGCTTTCAGCCTCCACTTCCCATTTACAAAGGAAAAATGGATGCTCCATTTCTAGGTATATAAATTAGGTATAGATACAGATATAAACCAAAATGCTAACCCATCGAAAAGAAAAGATCCTTGTAATTTCTTTGTCTCCAGTCTGAAGAGGTCTCAGGTTCACCTTTTTTCATGTCACCTGTTCCTCTCAGAGATATTGATGGAACTGCCGCATCTAACGATTCCTCCTCCATCCTGTATTGATGGTGCTGTAGAAAGTCCTGTGCGCTGGAGATGAAAGGCAGGGTACAAACTGTTCCTTTGGGATTGCTCAGGAGGCTTTTTTGCTCAGTAACTCGTGGCTGTGAGGGAGGGTTTGTGGGCAGGGGGACACAGGGGACTGTGCTGGGGGCCCGTGGAGTTGAAAGTCTGTGTTTCTGGAGCCATCCTGGCTTTTCAGTTTTGTACCCATAATGATAAAGCACTTATTTGTTTCATCTTCCCTTGAAGCCCTGGCCAGAGGGAGAGAAATGGATGTGGTAGACCTGGCCTGGAATTGCTCATCCTCTGGCAGCAAATGAAGCCGTGGTGAGCTGCACTCAGCTGCTGACATTGGGAAAGCCTGGCTTGGGGGAGGTGTTGATTCCAGGAAATCTGGCAAAGATGCAGCAACTAAGATATTGTGCAAGAAAACATTACTCAAGATTTGGTTAGATAAGGTGAAAATGTCCCTCACCTCTCCCCACTTTGTCTTGCTCATATAATATGTATATAGTATGAATGTATATGGTACTGGCAGGGCAATTAATCACGGTATGCTGACCTTAGCTGGAGTCCCTTTCAGGGCTTGAGACTTTCAGATGAGAGTTGAGGAAAGAATTTTTTATGTTTAATACATTAAAACTGCTGCTTTTCCTCTTCACTTGGTATATTTTGTTGTACGTGATCAATAAATTTGCAGAGATATGTCTGTGGTCATGGAAATCACACAATGGGATAATTAAATGGCCTAATTGTAAAGTATATTATCTTCAGCATTGCACTCACCAGCTATGCTGCCACACCTCATAGAGGAGGGCAGTAATTATGAAAATCTGACACAGACTTGCACTCAGCAGGTGAATCCAGCCGAATCCAAACTTGATTAAATGATCCCACCACCTGTGGGGATGGATCCCACTCCTCCCTCATGGTGCTTTTAGACATGGTCAGTGATTGAAGACATTGAGGAAGGGGATGATAATATAGAAGGGATAAATCATGAAGCATCTGCAACACAGAGAGGGCAGGGACCATTTTAATTTTGGTATCACTTTGGACTTCTAAACCTGTTCTGTGGGTCTGAGGTCTGTGTTGTGTCCAGGCATTTCATCCTCTGTGGTCCTGGCTGGAGTTCTGTGAAAACATGCCTGTGGTAGATATCCTGGGGCTCCTGTCAGCACTAAGGGCTGATGCTGTCTAAAAAATGAGGAAGGGATGAAGTGTCCTCTCTAATATGACACAAAACCCTCATCACCCAAGCCATTTTCTAGCGTATTAATATTAATTTTGCACTAATGCAGGATGAATACATTTCAGTGTTTGGCCAGAGCATATTTGTCATTTTTATGTCATACTCACAGAATGCATCAGTATGATATATTGTGTATTTTACCATAATAGTAGACAATATACCTCAGTATTTCATTTGGACAAGTAGCAAGTATGAGACAAGGAGACAGTCATTGCTGGACCAGGGCTGAGCACAGGAAAACAGAAATAAATTAAAACATATTAATCTGGAATAAAAAGTAATTTCTCCAGTAAATTAAAAGCAGAAGCCTTCACCTCTTGTTGAGCTGCGCTATTAGGCTGTCTTAGCAAGGTTTGGCCAGGAGCTTCTTCTGGATGTGACTTCCAGCAGTGTGAGTTTGGAGACAGGTGGCAAAAGGCAAAACCTGAGAGTGACAGTGCCTGGGGAAAGTGCAGAGCTGGAGAGTCTGAGCTGGAGCCAGGTGGGCTCAGCACCTACTGCCAGCAGGAGCAGGGTGAGGTGCCTCTGGCTGCTGGGAGAGAAGGAGGATCCCTAGGGTGCCCACACAGAGGAGGCTGAGGGGCAGCAAAGGAGGGAGAATGCCAAAAGCACCAAGGAAGTCACAGTTACTGAATAGACTTTTCCCTGTTGCTTTATTTGTTCCCATGTTTTGCCCTGGGCACTGATGTTTAGTAATTTAGACCAAAGGGATCTAAAGCGTTGCCGTAAAGGGTAGTTCAAAAATCAATGGATGTTAGAAAGGGTCAAATGATGCCATAAAGAGATTAACAGCAGCATGGAGAGATAATATTCCCCTGACTGCAGAGCTGGCCCTGAGAGCTTTATGACAGGGAAAGAGCAGAGGCAGCCCCAGCACCTCTTTCCCTGCTTGATTTCTCTCCCTCCTCACAGCCCAGGGCTGTCTGGGGAGAAGGAGGGTGGGACTGCTGGGGTCATCGAGCAGGGAATGGCCATGGAGATGGGAATGAGAGCAGACAGGCAGGTGGGCCATGCTGCTGCCTGATGAATTCTTCTTCTAATCCAGACAAACTGCAGCTCTGTGGACAGTCCCTGCTAAATCACCCAGGAGGAATAACTTACTCAGCAATCAGTCCCAGGTTTATAGCATGAAGGTCAGATTTTATGAGGGTCCCCTGGAAATGCATGGGGGAAGCACAGCATGGCTGTGTGTCACTCCCCTGGCATGGGACCTAAAGCCAGGGCAGGCAGTGTGCTGGGCAGGGGACAGAGCCAGCCAGAGCAGCCTTCCCCTGTCACCTCCTCCCCACACCCCCTGCACAGCCTCCTCACCAAGCTAGGGAATAAAATCAGGAGCCCAAGGGACCTGAGGGCTGAGGCAGAGGTGACATTTGGTGATCAACGAAACATCCTTGTCAAGAGAAGGAAAGCTGCTCTCTTGGGATTTGTTTTTTGCTTTGTTTTTAGCTGTTCTTTGGTTCCATAGGATGTTCTCAGTGCTGACAATGCTCCCATGTAGGAGTACATTGGAATAAGCAGCTCTGTTTTCCCCTGTCACTCTTCTGGGGCACTGTCTCTCTGTGGGGACAGGCAGAAGGAAACACTGGCATTTTTTGCTTAGAAAACACTCTCAGTGCACAAAGATCTGTTCAGGACATGTGGAGGGGCCGCTGCTCCTCACACTTGCAGTTGACTGGGGTCATGGAAGAGCCCTGAAGGAAGTGAAGAGGCTGAAACCCACGTTTGCCTGGGAAGTCTCAGCTGACCCTTCCAGGAAGGTTTTCCCCTTGGAGAGAAGCCAGAGGCAGCTTCCCCACAGTCCAGCTGATGCTTGGGAAGCCTGGGAAGGAGCCAGTGATCTGCATACAGGAATTTTCCTTCAAAGTATGTGCAGTCCTTGTACACACACCTCCCTAAGCCTTCCCATGGTGACAGTTTATGGCAGGATAAAGCCAAGGCAGATAATAACTTGTTTTCCTGGTATTGCACTGTAGATCTCAGTACTGTAGGAAATTAAAAATCACACCCAGAGGTACCTGATGTTTCCTGGATAGAGAGTCCTTTCTCCTGGGTACTGCAGGTTGCAGGCCTGGCTGGTGCCCAGAGGGTGGGGGCTCTTCATGAGGACAGGCACCTTTGGGGTCTGCTAGGGACTCCCCAAGGTGGGAAGAACACATGAAGAATGGGATTGCTTTTGGTGTTGCACTTAAACAAATCAATGTGTGAATCGATGTGACTGGAAGAGATGTGTTGAAGAGCCAGCTGACTGATGTACCATATTAGCAAATCTGAAGGGAAGGGAAAGAGATGGCTAAACCTCGGGAGAAGATGACCTTGATCCACTGCCCTTTAAAGCCACAAAGGCATCTGTTTACTGGAAGAGACAGCTGCCATTTTATGTTGGAGCACTTGAGTCACCCCGTGCTAAGAGGTGACATTCTGAGCTCTTCCTGCTGACATGATTGGGTGGCTTTAGGCCAGCTCAAAGCCCATTTTCCCCAGGAGGAACCTGCTGTGATTCTCTCGCCCTTGCCCAGAGGGACATTCTTCTCTCCCACTTCCTTGCTGATGCTGAATGCAGCGGATCCTGGTGGCCATCAGGATGCCTGGTCCATCCCCAGGGAGTGTTGGCCCTGCTGGGGGCATAGCAGGGCATCCATTCCTATACCCTGGGACAGAGCAGGCAGGAGCCATGAGCAGGGCTTCCAGACCATGGCATGGAGCAGTGGTTTGACCTATGGTCCACCTCCAAGGAAAGCAGCATTTTACTGATAGGCTTTAAAGTGATACCTGCTCTATCATCTCTCCCCTCTCTCACTCTGTTCCTTGATGCCAGTGTGTTGTTTCAGCTTGTTCCGTCTCTTTGCATTTCCCTCCTTCTATGGCTTTGCTTCTGATTCTCTTCTGCTTCCCATTTTTTTCCCTTTTCCACTGTTGACCTCAATCCTGCTTACCTGCCAGCCAGCCCCACTGGGACTAACTCTTGGGCCCCCCTCTGAAAAGATTTATTTTCTTGCCTCAATGCCCAAGTAACAGCAGATGAGAGAGCAGGGTGCTACCACGAGATTTCCGTGCTTGCTTCCATCAGTGCTTCCTGCAGAGTCTGGGTGATTATTATCTCTGTAAATGACTGAAAGAAGTATAGTGATAAAAGGATTAAGTGAGATGTATTTTATTTTGTTTCATTTATTTATATCTTGCTGCTCCTCCTCCCATCCCCCTTGACAAGCTGTGGAGCATATTGTGCTGCAGCTGTTCCAGGGAGGAACAGTGACATGGAGACCAGGGCATGGTGCACAGGGGTCTGGGAGCAGGCAGAGAGCACAGATGGGGGTTTGGCCAGGAGGTGCCAAGTGCTGGAGCAGGAGGGCAACAGACCCCACTGTGAAGGGGCTGGGGATGCAGTGAGACAGCTTATCTGCTTTTTGTCTCCTAGTCCTTCTTTTTAAGACAGGAGTAAAGACCCCATGAGAATGCAATTGGAGCTGGACCTGGAGCTGCTCAAAGTGAGAGTTTCAGGGAGTTATGAACCAGGAGGGCTGACAAAGTGTCTCTGGACAGGAATTTTGCGCAGAAATCCCACAAATTGCTGCTTGCCTGGGGCCTCTGAGTGCACAACGCAGTGGCACAACGCTGGTCCCATGAGCAGCGCTTGCCAAGCTGTTCCTGTAGCAGATCCCTGCAGATGATACTGGAAGCAGCCTATTCCCAGCTGAAGTTTATTTCAGGTCTCCATGTGTGTCTGCTAAATAGCTGCCAACCTACAGACTCATAGGGACAACTGAGTCTTGTCTGGCAACAGAGCCCTGCCTGTGTCTGTGGCCTCTAATGGCCTTTATAAGGGTTCCCATGGTGGGAAGTCCAGGTGACTTCCAGCCGTGCCAGTGGCATTAGAGTTGGATGGGGCTTAAACCAAGACAGAGACTCAGAATTATAATAAAGCACTTTAGCTCAAATGTTCAGGTTTTGGTATTGCACCCTCCCTCCCAGCTCCTTGGCACAGAGGGAACAGTACATGATTGCAAACTCTCCTTGGATTGAGCCCTAGAGGAACAAAACTGGAGATTATATTCCTGGCAAAGAATCCTCTCTAAAACTCATTTGTACCAAGGCTGTATCTATTCTAGTAAATGTAATGAGCCAGGATCCAGTCTGGTCCTGGGGGGGTGTGATGTGGTTTGTGCTGATACAATGAAACTCTGGCCTCTCCCATGCTGTTCACTGGTGACAGTCCCTGGCTCATGCCATCCCCTGAACTGTGTCCAGGATCCTCTGGGATAGTGCTGGCTGGAATGGGCTAGGGAAGCATGGCTTGGATGGCTGTGACAGTGTCTGAAGGCTGGGCTCTGGCCCTGGCTTAGTTACCAATATAGATCTCTCCTGACACAGTTTCACAGGGTAGAAGGAGTTTCATGGACCTACTGGTTGGAGCCAGGAATGAGGGCTTTGTCTGGAGTGCTGCTCACTGGCCACACAGGGTTGCCACGTATGGAGCAGGAGCAAGGGTGGGGTTGGAAGGGAGTGGGGGAATTTGGATGGGAAGAGGGATTTGTGGCACGCTGAGAAGCCTCAGCAAACAACAGTGGAGGCAAGAGGACCCTCTCAGTCTTTTCCCTGTAGTCTCAGTGCTGGCATGATCACACTGCCTGTATCAGCAGGAAGAACTTGGCAGCTGCCATCTCACTGAGTGCTGCGTGGAGACAAATCAGCTGCTGTGTTTGTGTGACTAAAGAGACCCAGGAGCACCATCAGTCAGGAAGTGAAACAAAAGGATGGCAGCATTCAGGCCAGTACCTTCAGCAGTCCTCAGGATACAGGAGCTCTGCAGGCAGGTGAAGGAGCAGCTAGAGCTATGTGTAATGAGTGAATGTTCCCCTGAACCCCTGGGATCACAAACTGGCCCTAAAGGGGCAACAGCTGCACCATGATATTCCCTTGAGAAGTCCAGTCCCTGAGGTGGAATCGCAGGTATTTGCCTGGCAGGCGTGTGGAGGCAGCAGCACCCCTCAATTAGCTCCTGCCATTTGTTCTGTCTTGTGCTGCAGCTGCCAAGCAGCTGATGTTCATTGGGCTCTTGGTGCCTCTGGGTCTTGGTCTCCATGTCTGTGCCCAGAGTTAAAAGCCCTCTCTGGGATTCTGGTCAGCAACAGAGGCTGTAGGTGGGACATGTGCCACAGCTGTCACTCTGAGACACAGCCCAGGGGCTCAAGAGCAGGGTCACTTTGCTGCCTCTGCTGCCTACGGCCCCACCCACAGGTCTAAGCAGGAGAAACGATTTTGTATCTTCAAGCAAGGCCTGTGGGAGATGAAGCCACATCAGAAGGGTCTTCTATGGATTCCTGTCCACCCTTAGAGAATACAAGGCAGGTGAGATGGGCAGCCATCACTGGAAGGTCACCTGAGGAATGGACATCTCACAGCCTTACACAATTCAGCCTAAAGTCAGTGATTCCTCTGGGCTGACTCTTGCTATGGTGGCTTCTCCTCACAAATCCCCTCTGGCATTTGCTTTTCTCTACTTTCTCTGCTCTGCCATCTCTACCTTCCCTTCCACCACTGCCCACAATGAGCAGAGCGAGCAATCCAGCATGGCCCAGTTTAATATTCCACAGATCCTCACACACTGATAAATGAGAACAAGAGAGGGAAGGGGGGGGATGAGAGCCTGGTGCATGGGGGGGATATAAAGCCCTGAGCCAGTATTCAGAGCAGCAGAGATAACAATAAGCGAGAATAATAGTCTAACAAGTCGGAAATGTCACACGCGATCGGGTGCCATTAACACAACATGGATCTGAAATATCACATAATTAGTTTTGTGCCTGTTGTTCTGATTTGGAGAGAAAAAATATTAAAGGGAAGAGATTTTGGGGGGGCAGAGAGGAAAGTGCCAGCAAAGTGAACTCATAAAAGGGTGAAGCCTACAGCATCTAATGTTTTTGGAATGGTATAATAAAGCTCTATCTCCTTACCCATGTTTGAGGCAGAGATTTTTATCTGGCAGTATGGGATAAAAAGAAATGAGAACTTGAAAAGGGTAGATAAAATTGCGATTGATCTCTCTAGGGCTGCCTTGCCTCCTTTCAGGGAAGCTTGTGGGCCTCATGAATTGCTCCACCACTGAGACACATGATCCCCACCCCTTCCCATGCCACCTCACTAAAAGATAAAAAAAACCCAATGTTTTCAAGACTTCTTTCCCCATCATTTTCTAAGCCAGTGCACAAAGGCTGTGTTTGAAGGCTGTGCAGTGACTCAGGAGCTGTTTGTCCCCTGAGAGCAGGCTAATGCATGGGTGTTTGGGGGACCCCCACTGCTCTGAGGCGTGTGAGTGCCTGTGCCTGCAGACAGGCTTGGAATTTCAGGGGCTGGTGTCTGCCACCAGCTGCTGGGAGCAAAGCTCCTGCCTCTGCTGCAGAGCCCACTTTGTGCTGGGAGCATTTTGTCTTTCTGAGGGATACAGGCACTATCAAAAGAGACAGAAATGCTCAGGTCTCCGTAGGCACTGCTTGGGGATGGTTGTATAAGGATTGGAACGTGACTCTTCTCTGAGATGGTAGAAAAAGGGAAAATTGCAAATATCACAGGAGACAAACACTGTCAGTCCTTTCCTGCCCTGCAGCCTGTTGGGGTGGGAGGAAAGTGGTGTACATGCCAAGCTCTTGTGGATCAACTCTGGTTGTTATTAGGTGTCTATATTAGGTGATTAATTAGACTATGAGGTGACTGTACACCCCTCTTTTTCTGGAAGGAGCTGCCCCTTTCTGCAGGGCCCACACTTCAAACACACTTCTTTGAGGCAGGAGCCCTTGAAAGAGGGGGTGAGGATTGCACACTAACCCACCCCTCTATCCTGGAACAACTTCAAGGTCAAGTTGGAGTGAGCTTGGAGCAACCTGGTCTAGTGGAAGGTGTCCCTGCCCATGGCAGGGGGGTGGAACTGGATGATCTTTAAGGTCCCTTCCAACCCAAACAATTCGATGATTCTATTAACTTAGCATTTTCATCATCAACAAGATCATCATAGGCATGGGGATGGATTTCATATCCATGCTTCATTTTAATAATTCTACATGCCTTTTCCAAAAAGCCCTTTAAGTCTGGTGCTCACTGGGATATGAACAGCACGCTCGTTACCTCTTCTCTGGTGAGAAAGCTGGAGCTGCTTGTAGAGAATCAGGCATAGATTTTGTTATCTCCTCTGGCAGAGGCATCCCCTTCTCCTTCCCCTGCCTGTGGGAGGTTGGTGGGTGCCTCCTGCTTTGGTAGGCAGGGACTAACCCACTGGTGCTTTTCCAGGCTGAAGAACCTTGTGGTACACAGCAGCCAGAGCTGGTTTTGCCAGTGTATTCCAGGGACTGTGTTTTGGAGGGGAGATAGGAGGGACATGTGCTCCTGCTGCTTGCTCTTGCCCTGTCACTGCAGAGCAGTTTCAAACCCATCCAGGCCTTCCTGTCCCCATTCCCTGGTCTGTGTGAAAGGAAAGATGTGCTAACCCCAGATTTGAATTACAATGCATAACCAAGCTGTCAGTCACTTGTTTACCTGCCAATTGCTAATCACTTTTAAACATATTCTGGGAAAGAGGTGCTTTCAAACAAAAGCAGCGCTCCTGTGCCCAAGGCATGGGTAGCTGTGTCCAGCTCCTGTCTCTGGAGGATGCCTGTAGGATTGGGATTCAATTAATTCAGCCCCAGCAGATCCATCGCTTTGCCAAGGGCCAGGCAGTGACAGCAGTGTGACAGCAATGCTGATGTATTGCTGCTGCTCTGGCCAGTCGTGACAGGGGGCTGCTGTCACCTCCAGAGCCACAGCCTTGCTATGGAATGAGCGATTCGCGGAGGGCTGAAGTGCAGCCGCCTCTGGCTGAACATGGCAGCTCTGAAACAGAGCTCCCCTCATTCACACAGTGAAAAGTATTTCTGCATTTTGTTAGCACTGAGAAGAAATGATAAATATTAGGACTAGCGAAAAAGTGAGTTTTCCTTTTGACAGGAAAGTCTGTGGCGTCAGTTTTTCTCTTGACTCCGAAATGAATGTTAAAAATTCTGATGAAGCATATGTTCTTCCAAAATTAAACATTTCATTTCTATTTCAGCCTTTGCAGCTTGCCAGTATTTTTAAAATACAAACCAAATGATTTTGTTTGGAAAAATAATTTTGAACAAGGCATTTTAGACTTCTCAAAATGCTTTGTTTCATTTTTTAAATGGAAAAGCAATTGATCAGACTGTGTGATATTAGTATTTTCTGACATGTGTTGATTTAAATTAATACAATTGATTATTTTATTTTGGTCGTAAGCAATTGTTGACAAAAAATTTCTGATCTGCTCTAGAAAGATGGACAAGGCCTGTATTATATATTGGTCTCTATCTAGAGAATGAGACAGCTATTGCAAGAAGCCAGGGGAAGCTTTTGTGGCCATTACTATCAAAAAATCCCTAAACACCCTCCTCTGCATCATATGTCAATGTAAAATATTACATTTCTTCTAGCAGTTTACAGGGAATTTTATCAGAATGATGCAAGAAAGAAACAGGCTGCAAGGTGAGCTTGGCAGTGCAAGTTCTCCCATCTATTTCAGTCTGCTTGAGTTCTCAGCAGATCAGCCTGGACTTGTACAGACCCCTAACACTGTCTTGCTTTGAAACACAGGTGTGTGCCAAGGGAAGCGGGAACCTCCCTTGGAATGGAGAATATCACCCCTTCCCTCCCAAAGATTATAACTTGGAAATTAAGGGGTTTGGGGCAAAGGTGTGGGGAAAGGAAGGGCAGTTGTTTCCCGGTGTGTGCATGTGGCGGACAGAGGAACAGACGGACAGACGGACAGACAGACAGAGGGACAGACGGACAGACAGACAGAGGGACAGACGGACAGACAGACAGAGGGACAGATAGACGGACAGATAGACAGGCGGACACACGGACAGATAGACAGACGGACAGACGGACAGATAGACGGACAGACAGACGGACAGGCGGACAGACGGACAGATAGACGGACAGACGGACAGATGGACAGACGGACAGGCGGACAGACGGACAGATGGACAGATAGACGGACAGGCAGACAGATGGACTGATAGACAGACGGACAGACGGACAGATAGACAGACGGACAGATAGACAGACGGACAGGCGGACAGACGGACAGGCCCAGCGGTGCCGGCCCCGCACAAGGACACAAAGCCCAGCGAGTCCGGCCCGCTCTGCCCGCGCCTCCCCCTCGCTGCAGCTCCCGCCACAGCCGCCAGGGGGCGCCGTCACCGCGGGCCCGCCCGCCAGGGGGCGCCGTCACCGCGGGCCCGCCCGCCAGGGGGCGCCGTCACCGCGGGCCCGCCCGCCAGGGGGCGCCGTCACCGCGGGCCCGCCCGCCAGGGGGCGCCGTCACCGCGGGCCCGGCCGCGTCTCCCTCACGCGGTGATGGCGCAGGAACCCCGGAGCGGCGGCTGGAACGGCAGGGCGGGCTCGGCCGGGCGGCCAGCAAGAGGCAGCAGAAACCGGCCGGTTGTGCCAGGAGCCGCGGGCTGTCCCGGCAGGCGGGCACTGTGCGGCTACAGTGTAGCAAAAACCCGGAGCGGTGGCAGCGGGACGGCGGGCCCGGGCAGCGGCGGCCTGGCTCCCGAACAGGGCCGGGAGAGACTCCCCTGTGGGAGGAAAGGGCCCGGGATCCAGGGGTTTCCCTTGAGACACCCGAGCAGACGGTGAAGGGTCCTTTTTAACTGAGGTCGGGTGTTGATAAGGCTCCAGTGCAACAGCCGCTCCCACGAGCACAGCTTCGCTCCGGGAAGGAGAAGGCAGCAGGAGACGGAGCCTCGCAGCGCTGGCGAACTCTCCCCACAGTGAGCACAGCCGGCTTCCCCTCCGACACCGAGAGAGCGAGAGCGGGGAGCTGCACCCAATCCACTAAACCCAGCCAAATATCGGGGAGCCAAATGCTCTGCCCCTCAGATAAGATAAATGCAGCCAGGTACACTCCTCCTCCTTGATACGTGCACCTTTTCTCTCTCCTAAGTACTGGTCGTTATTGTCTCTTAGCAACACATGGGACGAAATTCCATTAGAGAAAGAAACACAAGGAAAAATCCTAACCCCTAACAAACACTATTGCAATCCGCTCCCGGGGGACCCCTCTGTACTGCCCCCCGTGGTGAGAGCCCTGCTCTTCACGGAACACGGGCGGGGGAGAGGTCCTGAAGTGGATACAACACTGACTCAAAGTATCTAGACACAGGAGGCCCAAGCTCGCTTGGAATAATCCCGGGTTTATTTCACATCGTCCATCGGGGCAAGAAAGACACCGAAATGCCCTGGGTCTTATCTCTTATACTAGAGGGCGGGGGTGATCGGGGGATACGGAGAAGTTACAGCCAATGGGACAGGGGAAAGGGAAAAGGTCCTCAGGTAGGAACTAACATTACACAGACCGAAGGTGAGTTTTACCCTTGGGATATCCCATGATTTTTTGATGCACTACAACAAAACACCAAGGCAAATGTCTGGGTAAAGTACAGGCCCTAGGAAACTGGGCTGCAAGGTTGAAATCCAGTCAGTATTTCAAGAGACTTGGAAAGGAGTGGGCAGCTGAGATGTGTTGGGGCCCAAGTTTGAGGTGGTAGCAAGGCCATGGTGGGAGAAGCCCCTCTGTAATGTCCCTGACTCATCCCTGGTAATTGCAAACAGGTGACACCAATAGGGACTTTCAGCAGGTGAGCATTGCAGCACCTGGAACTCGTAACGAGGTAACGGACCGGGCTGACCAGAAGCACTGACCAGAAGCAAGGAGGAATTGCAGGAACAGTTCTGATGTGTTGCTTCAGCTTCAGAGGAGAGAAACCTCTGGAAAAGCCTCAGGAGAAGTATGGATGTTTGATCATTTGAACAAGAACGGCTCAGGAGCTGAAGGTACGCTTTGCTGGGCGTGTTTTGGTGGTGGTTGTGGTTGGAGAAGGGGCTCTCCTAGCTCTCCTTGTTCCTTCCCTCTCTCTTGAGTTGGATTGTGATGATGGATGGAGCGATACCAGCCCTGTGTGGGCTGGGGGCTGCAGGTTCTGGCTGGTGCCTGGGGACAGAGGTTCCCTGGCCTTGGGGGGCTCTGCCTGTGCTGTGGGTTCAGAGGACAAAGAGAGCTTCACTTCCCAGGGCTGGGGGCTCTGGGGCTGGCTACTTCCTCGGCTCAGAGCAAACATGCCGTATTTCTCCATGTTTGTGGAAGTTATATTACCACCTCTTCCCTGGGAAATAGCCTGCAAATTCAAAGAATAAAGAGAAAAAAAACTTGTAAACTTGTTCTATCTGGCTTGCAGTCCTTTAAGGGCCACTCTTTCCCCCTGCAGCCATGAGGATTAGAAGCATCCTGTCCCCTTCAGTTGATGCAGAAAGTGAGGTTAAGTGCAGTGCCGAAGACTCCAGGACCCGAGGATATGCAATTCCCTGAACTCATAAAATCATGACTTAGCAAAACTGTGCTGCTGCAGAGCTGTTCATGCTCTTAACCTGTACGTTCCCTAAGCCAATTAGGCTGAGTTTCTGGAGAGGGCAATAATGGCTGGGTACACTCCTTTGAACCAATAATGAAGGTGGCTGGAAAGGATGAGTGGCCTGCTAATGAGGGAGTGCTGCCTGTTTGCCGTGCATAGCTAATGACCCTGGCTCCAGCAGTCCACGGCCAAGCAGAACAAAAAATCTATTTCCACCAAGTCCTTTATTACTATCCAGCCGCACTCAAGTGAATAGCTCGGTCTGGTGGGGAGAGGGGACAACAGCATGGCTCTTCTGGGGAGAGCTACTGTGGTTTTTCCTGTGCCACCCTGGGTCAACCTCAATTCCTTTTTAGGCGCTGCTGTTCTTTCCCCTCTCTGCCCTTGCAGTGATGTTGCTTCAGGGATGGTGTTGGGAGCGAAGTGAATTGTGATACATGCTGCAGGGTTTGGTGGAGAGGAGGAATGCCAAAGATGGGATGCAGGCAAGCCTCCCCAAAAAAAGCTTTGTAGTACTTGTGAAACACGGATTTCTCCAGGATTGGTCCTTGTCTGTTGAAATCAGCTCCAAGGCTACAGGCAGGCCTGGGCTCTTGTGCCTGGGCTCTGTCCACTGCATCTCTGCACCGGGAGAAGCACCCACCTCGGGAGTTGGGATGATCTGCTGTGGTGCAGGGGCAGGCACTGGTACCTGTGTGCCAAAGCCCAGGTGTGCAGGAGGCTGTGTCAGCCTCCTTGGAGGGACTGGACTTGCTGTGTGTGAATTTCCTGATGTGTGGTGGCAGGGAGGGTGGGTAGGTGGGCAGGGTACAAAATCTGCGGAAAAAAATTCTTCCTTTCACCAGATTAAACTCTTCTTGCAGAGCTTCTGTGCGTCTTCCCTCCTACTTGAAATTATAAATATGTTTTTTCAGTGAGTTAGTGAAAAATTCAAGCCTTCTACTGTAAAGACCCCATCTTCAAACCAAGCCCTGAGAGATGTACATGTGGCAGTTGATTAAGCTTCATTGGGCTCCTGTGGTTGGTAAAAATGTATTGAGATGCTTCCAAGATGCTAAAGAAATATAAATGATTTCTGTTGGGCTAATTTATTACTATTTAGCAGAGAACAAATACATTTTTAAAGGGGTAATGGCAAATTAAAATTCCTATTAAGCAAATTTGCTTACCTAGTGCTTAGTAAAAAGTTGGGCTTAGATTCTACAGTCTCTTAAATGCACACACAACCGTACGCAAATGTGTAGGCCAAAAGAAACCTTAAATCTCTGTAGGATCAAGACCATGGATATTAAATGTGAAATAATTAAAAATAGAAAGCCCCCACCAAATTAGTCTTTTGCTCTTAGCACTGCTAGTCTGCTCCTTACTCACTGCCTTTGCTTGGAAAATGACAAACGATGAGGTCAGTTTTACTTCTGTTTCTAGCCCGTGTCAAAGTGTTGCCCTCAACACTGGTTTTAGCAGGAGTGTGGTATTGATCCCAGCTCTGATCTGCAGAGCATCAGATCACCTCTGATCTTTGGGCATCAGCAGGCAGAAGGACACAGGCAGTGCCTGTATGCTGGGTGAGGTGGGCCTCATCTTCTTCCAAGTTCTCCCTTGGAAGTGCTCTGGGGATCTGCAGGATGTGATGCTGTGCCCTCAGTTACACGAGGAAGGATTTGGGGAGCTGGCTGCTGCCATCCAGCACAGGTGAGCTGTGCAGCCCAAAGCAGGACTTACTAATGAAAGGTTATCCTGAAAACTCTTTTCTTGGGATGCTGGATGAGCACAGTAAGCTGCTTCACATGCTTCTTGACTTACCTGTCACAGCTGTGCAGCAGCTACAGCCCCTGCACTTTGTAATTCCCACATCCCTGCTGAATGAACTGAAAGGGAGAGAATTTTGGTGAGGCCATGGCACAGGTGCCCAGAGAAGATGTGGCTGCCCCATCCCTGGAAGTGTTTAAGGCTGGGTTAGATGGGGCTTGGAGCAACCTGAGGAGGGTGTTCCATGCCTGTGGTAGGATGCGTGGAATGATAGGATCTTGAAGGTCTCTTCTAACCCAAACCAGTCTGGGATTCTATGATTCTAATTAGTAGAAATTGGTCTTGCTTTCCTTCAAGTTCTAGTTTGTACTGCAAATCAAACCAATTATCTTACTGTACTCCTGAATTGGAGACTGGCATTTACTTATTTTGTTAGCTACAGTTTTTCATGTGTTCTGGTGCAGATAATGGAACTGATATAGTTTTCAGTTTAGTTGTGAGCAGGCTCCTTCTTGGGATGGGATGTCACAAAGGTGGCCCTGCAAGGTTACCTGGCTGAGGTGTGTTGTGGCAGAGAGACACCCCAGAAGTCAGCACAGGTCTGTGCAGGTATGAGCAGTGCAAAGCTGGAATACTGCTGGCATTGGTAATCCTGAACCAAGGGGCACATCCAGAAATGTTTGAGCAGGGATGTGTGCCTGTGGTGGTTTGTTGTGAAGGCAGCTCAGGAAGGTCCTACATGATTCCCTTGGTTCTGCTGAAAGCCGGTAGCTGCACCAGCACAGATAGCTGCACATGAGGGCAGGAATGAGCTTCTGGAGGGGTGGGATTGAACAGGGACGTTGTGGGGGGAATTTCAGTGGGCTTTGCATGGCCAAAAGTGGTATGGTCTGGACCTTTGCCCTGGGATTTGTAGCCCGTGGCTGGCAAGAGCTGACATCCGCTGAGACCTTTTAGGTTGATATCTGGCCTAAAACCCAAATGTGTAGAGCAGTCCTTATTTCTGTTGATTGGAATATGAAATTGAAGGGGCAGTGTGAATAAATACCCAAGCCATTTATCTGTGCTCTTGTTATGGTCACCAGCAGATTGCTGTTCTCCACATGAGCCTCATCCCTTGTAGATCTTGGTGCTTGCTGGAGTCTTCCCTCTCCTGTCCCATTGTGCCTGTCACGTCAGATGACAGTCTGAGGCAAGGTCTGCCCTGCCCACGCTGCGTGTGGGGGCTGCTCCCCTAAGATGGGTGCTTACAAGCTCTTCATTAGCAGTTTACTTGATGAGGAAGGCCTGGGGGGAGCTGGAGGCGATTCTCGCCCCAGGCACCCACGTTTTTGTGCCTGCTCTGACCATATCTCAGATTTGAGATGGGTAGTGCATGTTCTGGTTGGAAATGACATGTGCTATAATTCCTGTAGCAAAAAATATACTTGTGAATGTGTTCCTCAGAAAAAGTGGTGAGTTCAGATGACGACAGCTTTCAAAAATCCTTCCTCGCTATTTGTACAATGACTTCTATTTATGTGAAGGTACAGCTTCTGTGAAGACCCTAAATTCAAGAGGAGTTTGGTAAAAGGATTTTTTCAGCTGAGAGATGAATTTCTGTTAGTCAAAACACTTTGTTCAGATCTGTGAAGAAGTTCTAAATTACTTTTTTGTCCAGGTTTCCCTGGAGCTGCTTCTTTCTCTTGGATATGGCATAGTTTGGGAAAATACTTGGATGCTTTGATACACAAGTGTTTTTTGGTTGGGAACAGCCTGAGGTGTTTTTGGGAAGGGAAGCATACTCATTCAGCAGTCAAGGATTAATATAGCTCTGCCTGCACCCCTCTTCTGTGCCAGCCAGTCATTGCCTTCCAATTCCACAGCAGTGGTCATCCAGGCAAGGGAAAAAAAAAACCATGTGAAGTGACCCGCTGCAGACAGTGAGTACTGAAAGCCAAGGCCCCATCCTCCCCAGCGTGATTTTTATCTGGCTGCAGAGATGCTGGGTGGCCCCTCATGGTCCTGGTTGGTCCAAGTGTGCCTTAAATTTCAATGCACTGTAATTGAATGTGATAAAAGTCAAACCAAGAGATTTTTTGATGCACAAGTAACACCTTCCTATGAAAAGGAGTCCCTCTTTCTATTTTTGGCATGCAAGACTTGGTTTGCAGGACAGCAGAGAGGAGTCTTGTGGGGAGAGCAGAGAGCACTCTATGTCCTTGCCAGGCTGGTGGGGTGGGTTGTTTTCCGGGATGTGGGAGTGGGGTAGGTGTGAGTCATGCCTTGCCCTTGTCATTCCCTTGTTTCCTGAGCCATGCTCGCTCATCTTTCTGAGCACAGGATGTGGTTGGCTTTATTTGGAATGTTACAAGCATCTCCATCTGAGTTAATTGACCAAGACAAATTTTGTTAAAAAACCTTGCCAATAATAATGAGAAATAAGAGCTGGGAGGTAAAACACACACTCTCTAGACAAGCATTAGCTGTAACCCCACCCTTCCAGACTCCTCCTGAGGTACTATGGCAGAGAGCTTAGGTCAGTTAGTTTTAAAATTAACTTCTAGTCCTCAAGGCAGCCTTTAAATAGAGTATTTGAGCTGTGACTATTGCTAGTCTTTCTAGGCTGTATAAGGGAGAGGTGGAAGAGTGTAAACCCAGAGAAATCCATAACTGCTGGTGACTGGTCTAATGACTGATCCTGGGCAGACCCTTCATCTCAAACCCCCGGGCATGCAAACTGAGCTGAGATGTGGTGCACTAGTTAGCAGCAGGAGTGGAAATACTCCTCTCTTCCAAGGGAGAGTGTCTGGATGCTGTTAGGCTGCCCTTTGCAGCTCAGATCCATCAAGGCCTTGCTGTGATAATGCAATCCAAGTGGATGTTGTTCCTGCTTCTCTCACCCTGGGCAGGGGTGTGCTGATGTAGTTGTGTAGAAGGCTTGGCCGTGCATGTGTGTGGAGGGACCAACTGATACTGCTTTGTGTACTAAACATGCACTGAGAAGCTGCATCAGTCCATCTGAGAGGTGCAGAGTTGTTCCCTTCTCTTGGAGCAGTGAGCTAAGCCCAGGAGATACAAAGTTTCCTTGCTGAGATAATTTTAAGGTGTAAAAATTCCTCAGGTATAAAGGGAAAATAAAGTACCAGATACTCTGAATGTCAGGGAAACAAGGCGAGGCTCCTAAAAAAACACCTGTTTCTTGGCTGGGGCAGTGATGGGGCAGTCTGTGCTGCAGGGACTCAATGTGTACTGTATCAAAGCATGGCAGCATTCATCTGCCTCTTCACCTTCCCTTCCCTGTCCATGGGGAGGAGTCTCCAACAGGACTGTGACTGCTGTGCTGCAAATCATTCATCTCTCCAAGGAAGCAAAGCTATCCCTGTTCCAGCTTCCAGACCCAGACAGGAATTTGTTCTGAAAAGACACTCTGAGGCTATCGGGACAGCAGCAAAAGGAAGATATTAATTTGCTTCTGAAAGCAGGCAGAAGCTCAGTGCTTGGGATGGCTCCAGCCCGTAGTCCCGGCGCTGTCCTGGCTCCTCTTGGGACGCTGTGCTCCCTTGCCCGCCCCCGGTGCAGTGGCCTTGCAGGCGATCCATCAGCCGGCGTCTGTGCCGGCGTGGCAGGGCTGCAGCCGCACATCTGATCGATACCGCCCAACCTTGACACGGAATCAGTCACTCGTGGCCAGCTCATTACTGCAGCCGAGCCGCTCGCCTGCAGCAGCCCCTTAATAGCCCTGCTCGGCTGTTGCCGAGGCACAGCAAAAGTGTTTGGCTGTCTTATTTACATGCAGCATTTCACCAGTCCCTCCTTCCCTTGCTCGCAGCTTGCCATCTGCTCCAGAGCCTCGGAGGAGACGGAGGTTGCTGAGTGGGGACAAGAGCAATCGTGCCTGTGCTTTGTCTCTATGGTGACTGAGTGCTCTCCCTTGCGGAGGCTGGGGGGGCCAGTCACAGGCCTGCCCATTTTAGGCCTTCTCTGCTAAAAACCTTACTTCGTCTGGAAGATTTTGGTGGTGTGCTTGGCTTTTATTCTGGCTTTGAAGCTCATTTTAGTTACAGCTGTTTTAATCTGTGTGTTTCTTGTCACTGTGTTTGCACTCTCCGAGGGATGGCAGAGGCTTAGGATACTCTTCCTAGACAGCAGCTTTAAAATGGCAATTTATTATTTATAAATTAGGGGATGGATGAGGTCTGGGAGTCAAGTTCCTGTGAGTCTATTAGTTGGGCAGGTTGTGCCCTGTGTCACTGCAAAGATGCTTTCCTCTATATCAGCCACAAAGTCTCAGACTTGACTCCTGACCTTGGTCATGAGCCATTAATGATCTGTGAAGGAAGAAATGCACTGACACATGCACTTTGGGGATATTTGGTACATCTGCTAGCATGCCATTGATTTCCATGAGCAAACTCTCGAGGACAGGTTTCTTTTTAAATAGCTTTTACTTAAACTGGAGTCTGATTCCTGAACAGGAGGCCCTCTGATTTCCATAAGAAACTATTTTGCCCTGGGGAGCAAGGATGTGGAAAGTGACAAGAAATGATGTGTGTGTGCAGCAGCAGGGCAGGAGAAGCAGCTGGACCTGAGGGGCACTGTCAGGGACCTCTTCTTTTCCTCCTCACTCAGTCTCTTACAAGGCAATGTCACAGGCCAAGGTAGCTGCAGCAGAAAACCCAGACAGAGCAGTATGGGTGTGTTTGCTGCTTTGCTGGCTGTTGTGGTAGTTGTGATGCTCATTTGTGGTGTAGAAACCCCAATCTCCAGTACTGCAGTGGCACAGAACTGAGGTGCAGCCCTGCCCTCAGACTCCCTACATGAGCATTGCGGGTCAGACCAATGTATGTGCCATAGCTGCCAGATAAAATTGAGGTTTTCATGACTCTTAACTAGTTCACTAAACAACTTCAAGTGATTATCCTTTTTCTTTTCCTGATTAGGGAAAAATCTTTAAATACACAGAGCATAAGACTATTCTTAGATGTTTGGGGAGGAACCAACAGTGCTGTAGAGTAAGTTGTGTTAAAGGTATCTTCTGGAATGAAGATAGAGAAGCTTATGGGCAAGGAATGTTTTCTAGTCTTGTGTTTAGAACCACTGTCTTAGGGCCTCTGTTTATTTTCTGCTTGTCTTGTACAAAGACCAGTCTTGTGCAGCTGTGGAGGCCAAGCTCACCCAGTCCTTGCCACAGACCCTTGGAGCTGTGAGTGCTCCCGCCAAGGGAGAGGCTGCAGTGGGAAGCTGGACTGTGTTAGCTTACAGGATTACAGAGAGGATTATGGAGAGGAGACTGTGAATGCTGAAATCACAGGAGCACTTCAGTCAGCATTTGTGCTTCCTGCCAGGGCAGTCATTGAGGAATGAGGTGGTCTCAGGAGATGCGTCTAAACGTGGTGCCCTGAACCTCCCTTGATGCTCTTCTCTTACCTGTCTGCCCTGCCCTGAAGGACTCTCCCACATCACAGTTGCTAATGAAGGAGAGTTTTGTGTTTCAGAGTAAGATTTGTAGGCCTCTGTTTCCCCTCTTGATTTTTAGAGCTGGATATATAGTTTCACAGGCAAGGACTTTGTGCTGGCTTCTTTTGTACAAATGTAGCTCCAGAGACTTGGAGGACAAAGGCAGCCTGCAGTGGCTTTGCAGACCAACTTCTGTGCAAGCAGAGACTGTCTACAGTGCAACCAAAGCTATTTATTATGTTTCTTTCCAAAATGTTTCTCCTATCCGAGTTTGAATTAGACAGCAGCTTACTTTTCTTTTACATGAGAAAAGCTGGAGCTTTTCTGTGGGGTGAAGTAGAAATAGATTATTTTGGCTTGTTGCATCTTGCATAATTTCCTGAAATTTGTTCCCCTTGGAAGGGTTGTTGAGAAAATAAAACACCCCTCCTTGGCTGGCTGGATGGCATGAAGATGGCATGAAGGGCTGGGCTGGGTGGAGAGAAGGCCAAGCTAACAAATCCCCTTGCTTCTCTGGAGACCAGCTGAAGGTTAGCATGTTCTGGGAATGCCAGCAACCTTGTTAGTTAGTAAAATATATATATTTTACATTTTTATTCCAAAGTCAGAAATTAAACAACCAGGTTATTAGGCTTCTAATCTTCATGGTGCCAACAGCTGGATTGGTACATTCTTACCTTCAGTCTGGGCACTCTGGATCAAGTGGGGCTGCACCAGCACAGGTAACACAGCACTGGGATACAGTGCTCTGTTGTAGTCCACAGCCTCAGGATCTCGTCCAGAGAAGCTGCAGGGTTCTGGGGACCAGCATGGAACACCAACGAGATGGGCTTCTGTTCATGAAACCATTTATTCAGCATGGGAACAAACTCAGGTCCAGAATAGAGAGCCCCAAACAGAGGCACAGCAGGGGTTTTTGAGGGACCAGAACCCTTGAGGGTGGAGTTCAGGGTCAGGGACCACTAGAAACACAGCAAGGGAGAAACCCCCCAGGGACTCAAATCCCTGGGGGGTCCTTCACAAGGGGTTTGGGGTGGGACAATGCTTATCTGAAAAGTAACTCTTTGCCTTCCTGAGGCACTTCACAGCAGTGCTCTTCATCTGACTGAGGCTGGGGAGGCCTATGCAGTCCAGTGAGTGCAGGGTGATCCATGACATCAAGGTCTGGGCAACTGCCTTGTCCATCTTCTCCTCAGCCAGACCTCAGCTCCCTCCACTGCAGTAATCCAGATGCAATCAATCTGGCACTTTCAAATATTTATGAATCATTGATGGATTTTTTTGAAGTTTGAAGTTGTAGCTTTCATGGAATTTGGTTTGATTAGCTGGAAAGTCAATATTTTCACTGTGTTGAGCAGCATTAATTCCAGCCCAGGCAGCAGCAATAACAGCACCGCAGTGCTAATGGCTCTCTGCCTGCCCTGGCTGGCGTTTAGGTAGTCTGGGATGAGCTTGGAGCATGTGGAGGAGCCTTAGAGAGGTGATAATAAAGCAGTACAGCTCATGGTGAAAATTGGCAGAGGCAGGTAAAGAAAAGGTCTCTAGCAATGTTTGGGAGTCTGCAGGGTGAGGCTGCCTTTCTTCATAAGTCATCTGTTCCAACACATCCAAACAAGGTGGATTGCTTTCTACCACAGCTCCCATTAACTTGTCGTAAAAGGATAAGGCACCTTCAGCAGAGTGAATCAGAACCTCGTGGGACCAGACCTTTCTTCTTTTTAGCTGATGCAAATAGGAGTTTGATAGGTGAGCCAAGTTTCCCTTGTCTTTACAGATGAGGGAGCGAAGCCATAAGGGAATTGTTTGAGCTCAGCAGAAGCACAAACACCATATCTTTCTGTCACTTCATGCCATGACAGTCACTGCTGGCACTGGAGAACCCACCTCTCCCTTCCATGTCTCTAATGCCTGTCCTGTTCCAAACAACCTGTCCCAGTCCTGTTCCAAAGGAGCCCAACAACTCCCATGCTAATTTGATATGGCTGAACAGGCTGACAGAGAATTTATAAGCTCTTCCCTATTAGCGTGGGCTGCAGGCAGAGCTTCCTGTGCTCTGAGGATGTCTAAGATATTTGAGTTGTGTATGACAGTGAACGTGTCTGCATCTGTCAGGGTCTGGATATTTCAGTGTCATCCCAGGGGTTAAGTGCCTGCAGTGGAAAGTCATGTTCTAGGATATTTCCCTTAAATCCATGTCATGGTGCATTTCTGTCACACCAGGTAGCACAAAGAAACCCGGTGGTTTGCAGCAGGAAATGTCTGATAACCTGTGCTCCCTGGGCAGCAACAGCTCAGCAGGAGCTGAGGAGGTTCTGCTGCATATGGATAGGATAAGCCCTTGGGATCCTGTGGCACTCTGTGGTGTTCCATGCTGACTCCATCCTGGGAAGCAGCCTTGCCTCTGCTGCTAAGGCCACAGGGACATGAGGGCCAAGGCCTTGGGTCAGATTTCTCCTGGATCTCTGGAGCAGGACCTGGGAGGGAGCTGACCCAGCCCGCTGTGGAAATGGGATTACATAACACTCAGAGTGCAGAGCATATTTCGGATAGAGCTCCTTACACACTGCAGGGCTGTCACATTGCTGTGGTCTTACTGAGAGGTGGCAAAAGGCATGAATAGCTGTGGCTGCACGCTGTTCTCAGGCAGGAATGAGCTGACAGGCTGGTGTTAATAGTGTGGATCACAGGTGCTCTGACGTGGAGCTTAATGGCAGCAAGGGATGTGAGGAAGCCAAGAACTGAACTGACTGTGCCAGTGGCATGCTAACCCTGCCTTCCAGTGCTCAGGGCCGTTTTTGAGGTGAATTTACACAGCCTGTACCTTCCATTCTGTTCCCAGCTGATCCTGTGTGAATTCTGGGGCACCCTGGTGGTGTTGGCATCTGTAAGAATGACAGAAGCGATGACAATCCTACTTTAAACTTCACAGGTTTTTTGGCAACTCTAATGATGCCCAGTCTCTTCTGAAGGAGAAAATGCAATAGCAGGCTGTGGAGCCTCACAAGCCTGTGCCAAGGTTGTCAGTGCTGTGAGTCTTCAGTTTGAAGGAGAGTATACAGGTGTGTACATGCATAGCCCATCCTTCATGGACTACATCCTCAGTAAGTACCAGTGGGAGAGATGGCAGATCCTCACAGATTGATGCTGATCATAGAGGTGCTAATGTCTTGCTTTTACAGCTTGATCTTGTTGCTGTCTTTTGTGACGAGCAATAAATATAAGCCACTTCATCCACTTAGTCTCTTCTTTAGACCTTTCTTTAAATTTGGTCAAGTTGCTGATGCATGGATCGTCTTGACCCTCACCATGAAAAGACCTTCCCTGGGATGACACTGAATCTCACTATAATTTCTGCTGCAATGCTTTATTTCAGACTTCATTTTGGAGGGATAAGACTGCATTCAGTCATGCTCCACAGGGTGCTAAAAGCCCATGATCTGGGTGATGCTCCAGTGGAGAGGGTTTTGCCAGCTGACTGGGTACTTCTGAACCTGAAGTACCTTCCCTGACCTGGTTCTCCTGCTTTCATTTCAAGTGTTTGCTTCCCATTCTGGGTTCTTAGAGTGCATGGCAAAATGTATCCCTGGGTGATGTATGTGTGGGGAGCATGGTACAAGGTTTCCCTTTGTTACATGTGTGGGAAGTGTCTCTGTACCAAGGCAGCTGTGGGGGGCAATGCCATTGAGTCTTCTGCCATAGCTGTGGGATTGTGTTCCCATTAGTCACCTCCACAGGAGCCAGATCAATTCCCTGCTACTTTGCAGTCTTCCCTGCAATTGCTGCCAAAGGAAAAGAAATGTCACTTATTTGGAAACTCTGCTTTCTTATTCTGGCAGTGAATGAATGTACCTGGAACATCAGAGTTCCCAGGGCTGCAAGGCCCACTTCCCCACCAGCTCACACTGAGATAAACCAAATGTGCAGTCAAAGGGAAAGCCCAAGGATCATGTGGAGAATGGCTGCAAGTGTCTCTCCCCTTCAGACTAAAAATGTAGCTCATTGCAGGGGCTTGGCCATGGTTTTCCATAAGAAGACCACATCTGGAAATGCTGGCTCATTATCCTTGTGGGGCAGTTGTGCTTTGCTTGTTTCCATTGGCAACCCCAACTGGAGACAGTAAGTTCTTGACTTGCAGAGTCTGTGGGTTAAAATGGTGTGAATTGTCACAGGGAAAGTGGAAGGACACTTGCCAGCAGAACTGGGTGCAGCTGGTTACGGGGAGGGCCTGAGCAGGCAGTTGGGACAACTTTATGAAGCATGTATGGCATGAGCAGAGATTGGATGCAGCGTGTGCTTGGCTGTCGTGATTAGCATGATGTGTTGCTGGCACATCAATGCCTTCCTTGCTGAAAGCAGCTCTTGCAAGAGGCACTCAGTGTGCCAGTTGCAACGAGGTGACAGTGATGCAGGAGATAAAGAGAAGTATGGGAGTGGGAACTCATGTTTTCTGGTCCTGTTCTGGGCCTTTGAGCTTGATACTGATTCTGTTTTGCAAGCTGCTAGGGAACGGGGATCCCTGATGCCTGTGTAGTGCAACGTGCCTTGAACCCTACATGGTACTGTCATAGGGTTAAGAGCAAGAGGCCTCAGTTTCTTACAGTATCAGAAACCCTTGATATGCAAGAGTAGTGAAGCAAGACACCGAAAACTTGTTTCTTCTATTCAGACATTTGTTTTTGGACAGCTGGTTATTCCTGCTGGAGAGTAAAAGTTGGCCCTTGTATCTGTCCTGGGAAAAAGAGGATGATTTCTTGAGATACCAACATTTCCTAATCCTGTCTTCTAAAAGAGCCTGCAGTTCTTCCCACCTCCATGCTACCTGTGAATTTAATGAGTTTCCTTTTTGCTCCTTAATCCAGCTCAGGAGTAAAAGCTCTGAAGAAGGCAGGTGTGTGACAGGTTTCTACAAAATCCTGTTTGTCAATATGCTCTGCCTTTGTAGCAGAGGAGAGGGCTGATATCTGCTCTTTACACACGGCTTTCTGAGCAGTTTTGTGCCTGCCCTGTCACTGTTTCTCTTAAGACCACATTCCCCTGGCTGATGGGAGTGGCAACCTGGGCACTGTCAGAAACCTTACTGTAGTGGAGGTGTCTGACAGGGAGTGCCCAAAGCCTGTTAGACTCTTGGAGGAGGGAGAGAGATGGGAGTGATGTGATTTGCTCTTGACAAATCCATATTGGCTGCAACTCATCTCCTTGTTATTGCATTGATTTTTGAAGGGCTTGGAATTGGGTCCTTGAGGAAACAGTGCAGTGTGTATTAAGGTACAAGAGCTTCCTATCGGTTGTGGTTGCGTTGTGGTTGTGTTGTTGGCCACTGCTCTTGAAGTGTCTCTCCTGTCCCCCAGATGGTTTTTTGCTCCTCAGCATCCCTGAGTACCTGTCTGTGTTTCCCTTGGTGGTGTTTTGTCACACCCCAGTGGCTTGATGGCACAGTGGCCATGGATGTGGCCCTGCAACAGGTTTCAGGGGACTTGCTTTTCTTTCTTCCTTTGGAAGAGTGGTCTGGGATTCAGTCCCATCTTGCTCACGGCATGCCAAGCAGGTTGTCTGCTTGGGAGCACCAACAATGCTCAGCCCTCAGATCATCCCACCTACGACATCTCTTGGGGTGCTGACAATTGTGCCAAGTGGAAGGTGAGATTGTGCTGCTGTAGCAGCAGTTGCTTTCTCCTGTGTTAAAGATACTGCTTTTTCCCCTCCCTCATGAAGAGGCTTGGCTATGGAAAGGCAAGGTGAGGCATCATTTTCTTCATCCCTTTTGTCTGTGTTGCCATCAAAGCCATTACAGTGCCAGAAAGTGACTTCTGACAATGCCAGCAAAAATGGCAGCACCAATTCTGTCTGTTTGGAGGAAAATCTAGCTAAGGCAGGTTATTTACTTACTCTTCTGTGGTTGCTATGATATCATATGTGTGGTGCTGGGTGAGAGTCCCATGGAGATCTGCTGAAGGCTTGAGGGGCTGAACCTAAAGCCTGTTGCTGGCTCAGGACTGTTGTAGGGAGGGGATGAGGCCACTTGTAGATGATAGAGCGGATGGGTGGGACCTGGTGGTGGCTGTGCTTTACCAATCCTGGCCTTTCCAGGTCACAAAGCAGCAGAGGGATGTACAAAGCTAGCTTTGTTATGAGGGTGTTGATAGCATGAGAGGTGCTGGCAGGCAGTGGGGCCCATCTCTGAGAGCTGGAAGTGACTAGATCCAGGGGCATGTGGGCAGCAAGGCAGAGGAGAAGGTAATTTCTCTGTTCTTTAGAGTCCCAGAAATGTAGTTGTATCTGGGGCAAAACATCTGGGCTGTGCTTTTCTACCTATATCTTTCTTACCTATATCTCTGATCAGAAGCAAATTGTGCATTTGAGTAGATAATGTCTTCATATATCCTCTTCATATAGTCTTCATATAGACCCAAGATATGTCTTCACACAGTGAAGTGGTTCAGATTCCTCCAGAGATGGCTGAGGTGACCCAGTGGACTTGCCCTGCAGTGGTGCTCAAAAGAAATGTCAGCTGTCTCAGGGTCACTGAAGCTTCCTGCTGTCCCTTGTGGGGTCAGTTTGTGGGCTTGGTCACTGGGTTTGCTTGGCTGACACACTCTTGGTTTCCCTCTCCTCCTTAGCCACTGGAGAACAAGCAGAAGTTCTGCAGCTACCAGCCGCCAGGGAAGGAAAGCACTGGAATACTTAAAAAGCAATTAATGTTTGCCACCACAAATCTAGCAGTGCATTGCTCTTTCCAGTCGCATTCCCTGCCTCTGGCCCCCTCACCACCTGCTGCTTTTTGTGGGTTTTGTTTTATCAGTTGCTTTTCATTTTCACTTGAGCTGTCAGTGAGAGCTGAAGTTCAGATTAAGTTGCAGCTGAGATGTGCTTTGCTGGGGATTATGGAACTGGCTGTGTCTGTAGCTGCCAGGTAGGGCAGGAAAAACAAAGCTTTTTAGCAGGCTCTGAGCAGACAGAAGCCTCTGCTTTCCAAGGCTGAAAATGCTGCTCCCAGGCTCCAATCTGCACTGGTGAAACCAGTACCACTTCCTTTATGGAACTGGTTGATTCAGTCTGAATAGGACAACTGGTCTGACCTCCTTGGTGAACTGGAGCCTCTGGGCCAGGCCAGAGAGCTGCAAACACTGATGGAGGCTCAGGCAGCACCTGGAGAAGAGCAAAGTCTGCCCCCACTGATGCATTTTGGTCTGATGCAGGTTCTCGGTGTAGTGGAGAGAAAAATTGAGGCTTTGATATATATCTCAGGCTTTGGGGGTTTTTTGTTTGTTTGTTTTGTGGAGTTGTTTTTTTTTTTTGTTTGGTGAGTTCAATTTCTGTAATTGCTTCCTCCAGGAAGCTCCCTGGCTGTGTCTGTTGAAAAGATGAGGCATCACCTGAGGCATAAAATGCAACTGTCATGATCTGGGTGGGCCAGAATGGGCCAGAGAAATCCATGGAGAGGATGGCTTGGACACCAGCAAATGAACCTGTAGGGCTGGTCTGAATTCATGGACTGTACTGAGTTAAAATAACCAACACTGAGTGGCTGTGTTTTTCAAAATGTTAAAAATATCCCAGATTCTTCATAAATCCGAGGAATGCAACCACAGTTGCCTAGCACAAGTGTGGATGACTGTCCTCCCTCAGAACTGTGGTGGGAGCTGCAATACTTGTGCTGAGCTGATATTTTAAGGACCCTTAGAGAGAAAATTGCTTTGAGTCTTTAGTTTGGCAGCTGGGCTGACCTAGGGTGAGATGCAGAGCACTGGTTCAGGGTGCCCTGCTCCTGCTGGTGACAGGGGTGAAATGACCTCATTCATTGCTCTCTTGGGGCAGAAAGTTGACTCCATGAACTTGCATGTGGCTGGTGCTACATATTTGGAGAAGACTGCCATGTTTCCCAAAGAGTCCTGCATTGCTGTGAGAATTTTGCCATCCCAGAGTGGCAGGCTCAGCTCTCAGGTTGCTGAAGGCATCCCACTTTGCCCATCTCTGAGGCTCACTGGGCTGTAGTGTTGTCACACCACAGCCCTGGGGTTTATGTTGCTGTTGTATGACAGGAGCACAGTGATGTGTTTAGCCTTAGCTCTGCCCCTCATTTCTGTTGTGTCATTGCAGCCTGTTGCCAGGTGCCACTGGCATCCCCTCCCTCTGAGTCCTGCATGATGGAAGCCTGATTTCCATCCTGCTATCTCCAGGCCTTTCTTTCCTTGCCCCTCTCATTTCCCTGCGTCTTTCCAGGAGGAATTCACCAAGGAAGCCTGCTATTGCTGGAAGGACTGCCATTTTCAGATCTGTAATCTCCCACCTGCCCTGTTGAGCTCCCAGTGTCACAGACATATCCTTGCTTGCTGGGATGCACTTGGCAGGAATGCTGCACATCTTAGTAGTGGCCAAGGTGATCTCTCAAAGCATCTGTGTGTGGTTGAGATAGCACTTATCTGTTGGGAGAGAGAGAAAGAGTCAGCAGGCCTGACCTCCAAAGCACAAATGAGACTAAAACGTCATACCTGAATCTCTCAGATGATCTCCCAGATCTCCTTCCACCTACAGAAACATGCAAAAAGTCAGTAAATATGATAGCCAGCTGCTAAAAGATGCTTGGTAGAAAGATGATTGTGCTAATGGGGAGCAGAGTGAGGTAGTGTGGTGCTTGCAGCCACAAAGGATGCTATAAATTGGGTCCTGTGTGATGATGAGCCACTGTCACAACATATGGCAGCCAGTGTGGGCTGTAAATTCTAAGCCCCTCGGCGGGTGCCTGCTACCACCCAAAATGGCTCACAGCCATCTGCTGGGACTGCTCCCACCTCCTGCTGGAGGCATGGCCTGAGCCTGTGTTTCCTGCCTGAAGCCTTTGCAGAGCAGCTGCATCCTTTCCTTGGAAGGGTTTGGAAAGCTGGAGGCCCAAATGTTTCATGTAAACCTTCATGTCAACAGCATGTCCACATATCCATGTGCTGGAGATGCAGCAGATGCTTCCTGCCCTCCTCAGCTGTATGCTCCCTCCTGGAAGGGGCTGGGATGCTGCAAGTCCTGAGGGTTCATGTCCAGTCTGAAATTCCTCAAACAAGGAACAACAGTGAAAGTTTGTTTAAAATTCCCTACCATCTAATCTCCCCAGATGCTGGTGAGATAACAACATTTTTTTTGCGGTGTTACTCAGCAACGAAAAAATATTTGGGTCAAGTTGAGCTGTTTACATTCATCTTGGTTTATCCATCTTGTAGGGAATGAAACAAGTTTCTTGTTAAGTTTTTCCCTCTTCATTTTATTTTTATCTTGGTGCTTTGTATAAAAAGTAATCCATGTGAATCATGGATATTATGATTCCAGTCATGATGAAGGCCTTGTGACATCTCTGAGCTGTGATGGTGGTACACGAGGGATGAGTAAGCTGTGCTCTGTGCAGTGAGACCCAGCCTGGTGTGCATCTCCTGCATTTACTTGGCCTTCTGGAGAAGCCTTAGATCATGAAGCTGTGTTGGAAATAGGAGTACATTTATCTCCTGTCTTCTAATGAGGTGCCCAGCACCCCAGGGTTTCACCCGTGGTTCTCCAGTCTGTCTGTGGAAATGCTCTTGAGGGACCAGACCTGTTCTGTACATACATACAAAGTTTTCATGGAATCTTTACTTTCTGATTCAAAGTGAAGGTTCGAATAACAAAATGTCTTCCAGAAGTCAGTTTCTGATTTTTGTGTGATCACAAAGTGCTGAAAAAGAGACTTACCAAAGGATTGCTTGTGCTGGGCCTGGTCTTATGGAAGGCTTAGTTATCTCTGGGGATCCTAAAAACCATAATTTGACTGAAGATTGTCCCATAGCTTTAGAAGAAATATCCTATGCCTGTTGCAATGTATTGGCCTCTCTGATTTGTGCTCTGTGTCCTGGGGCTCTGTTGGTTTCATTGAATCAAATCATTAAAGTGATGTAGGCTGTAAAACTAGAAATGAAACCATCACTGTAGGAGCTTATCCTGTCTGTGAGCCCTCTGAGCTTACCAGCCCGAGAAGCTGTCCCTCCCTTTGGACCTCTTTGGAAGTGTTGCCATTGAAAAGGATGGAGAAAAAGCCCCCAAGAACCAGGCTGGAGACAGATGCTGCTGCACCAACTCCAAGGAAGTGCCAGGCCTAGCTGAATAATCTGAGACCATTATGTGTCATTTAGGTCAAGGGTGTTATCCTGACACCTTTGCCCCATGCACAGAGCTCTAGGTGTTGCCACAGGGTTCTGGGTAAGGGGTGGATGGCTGCTTCCAGGAATACCTGGGACTGCCATGGGAGGTGTCACATGCACATAAATAGGGAGCAGGTCTTTGTGTGGGCATTAATATGTTTGTGTGACTGAGGGAATGAAAAAAGATAATAAACCCTACCAAAACTGTGTTTTATCCTTTTCTTCCCAATGTGTGCTGTGAAGGGAAGAAGGGGTCTTCAGGGACAGCAGGACAGATCCTTCTCTGGAGCAATTCTTTGTAGCTCTGTTGATTTAGTTGGCATTTCACTGATTAATACCAGTTGAGAATCCAGGCTGGAGTGTTTTGTATGCTTGTAAATAATTGAACGCCGTGTGAATACAATGATGTAAAGGAGGATGGAAATAAAGCAGAGACACTGAGAAATTTCAGATTTTTTGCGACAAGGCTTTTATGTGGAAACACATTGGCATCTTGGCTGTGAGGCACTATGGTCGAGTGTGAGGGTTTTTTCATCATAATTATAAGGACTAGAGCTGGAGAGCTGTTGAAAATGTGAAAAATGGCAAGCACATGTCAGATGGGGAGAGAGAGGCTGCTGCCAGCTGTTTCCCCCTCCTTCTGCCTGACTAGGTTTGATAAATATGCATTATTTTTTAATACTAAAAGTGAGTCCTAGTTCTGGAAAGGTGCTAAGTTGAGAAACCTGGAGATTAAAGTCCTCGTTATCCAGGGTGAAACAGCAACAGCACAAGCCTCCCATGTGCGCTGAGGGACCGAGTTAATGCACATCTGCTTTGGAGGAGGCCAAGAGATGCTACTTGTGGTGATGGTGTTTTGTGGTGCAGGCTACAGGCTCCTTTTACACACTGGCTGCCAAATCCCTACCCATAAAAAAATGTCTTTTAACAGCTGTGGTTGGTGGGAGCTGATGTTGACCTGTCCCTCCTCACTGGTCTGGGAGCAGTTCCCAAATTCATGCCTCTTTTGTTTGCCCTGCATAACATGGCTTTGACAGCTCCAGCCCCTGCTCCCAGGGAGATGTGAGGTTAGGAAATCAATTGATGTGTTTAAAGCCATCTGCATGTGTGATTTAGGGACAAGACACGAGCCAAGGCAGTGGTCTGGGAGCTGGTGGCTGCCCTTGGCTGTGATGCAGGCACTCCAGGGAGCCTGGATGGAGGCTGCTGATATGCGGATGTGTGCTTCAAAGCCTGGAGGTTTCCCAGGAGCTCCCATGGGAGGAGATGAAGCTGTGAGGACTGGAAGAGGGCCTGCAGATCATGTATGAGATTCCTAAAGCTGTGGCTTCTGCGTGATCTGGTCACCCAGAAAAGAGGGGCAGTGTCTGCCTTATATCTCCACAAACCGGGAAGAAGAAAATGTGTGTGTTTGGAGAGAGTTATTCTTCATTCTAAAGATTAATGACTGAATTCCAGAAAGACTCAGGTTTGGTGAGAGCCTGTATCTTGTCTTTTTGCAGAGTAGAAATTAATGTCCCCGATTTCCCATTCACTCCTGGGTACAGGAGGGGCAGCTGGGGCAGCAGCACGAGGCAGGAGCTGCAGGACCTGCTGCCATCATTTCATGTCTTGTCCTGCTTGGGCTGTTGGTGAATTTCTGTGCTTACTCTTTTGAGGAGCCATTATATTCTTTTGTCACTGTCTGGAACTTGAAATACAAATCAGTTGGGAGCAGATGAGGGGTTTGTGGTGGGAGTGAGGCAACATAAGAGTGGTGACAGATGCCCTCCATTTCTTGGATGATGGGCACAGTTCAATGCCATAAGCCATTTTTATCCAGAGCTTGGAATTTTCTTGATGTAGTATTTATCAGTTAAATATTCGCTATATTGCAAATCCCTTTCTGCTGCAAGATGTTTGCTCTGCTGGTCTTTGGGTTGGGACAGCCTGCACAGACTGGGTGGCCCCCCCTGCTACCTCCAGCCCTTGCTCAGGAGGCACTCAGTCCCACTCAGGTGGGACTGGAGTAGCACAGAGTGGTGAAGTCAGGATTAAGATGTGCAGATAGACACTGAAATCCCACAGATGGTTGCCCTTGGGATAGGGATGCAGAAGGGCTGGTGCTCTGAGGGCAGACTGCAGAGCCCAGGTGAAATCCCAACTGAGAAATCACAGGTATGATGCACAGTAGTGCTGGGGGTTAGGAGCTTTGGCTGTGTTCTGAGAGAAGGTGACAATTTGTAGTGTCTACAGCTCTACACTGTGTAGAACCAGCAGTGCTGTCCCAAGCAGACAGGTAGCAGGAGGGCAGGATTTAGGGGCTGCAGAGGTAGTCAGACCTGGAGCCTGTCAGAACATTCACTGCAGGGGTAAAACCAGAGCCCGTGGAGAAATGTCAAGCAGCAATTATTAGAGAATATGGTGCTGGGAAAGAATTCAGGCCTAGCCCAGCAGACTCATTCCAAAACATTGGAATTAAGTATTAAGCATTAAGAGTTATCCAGACAACCTTAATACCTTCAGCAGTGGGACCCTGAGAATCACTTGGAGAGCAAGGGACGTGCACACAGTCTCAGCTGCTGGCCACTAGCAGTACCCACAGAGTAACATGCTGTATCTCTCACCTTGACTTCACTCTGTTGCTGTCATCTGAGACTAAACTGGCACCAGGTTCAGCTCAGAGACTTACTGCTGCTTGGGGGGTTCTGGTGAGCCATTAATGCAATACTGAAATATTTATTTCATAAGAATCCACCAGGAAAACTAAATTTCCAAACAAGCCAGCCCTGTGGGGGAACTCTTGAAAGGACACTGAAGAAAATGTTAAGCTCCCTGAAAAGCAATTTTTTTTTTTTTTTTTTTTTAATGGTATGGGGACCTAGGGTGCAAAGCTACCCTTTGGCAGGAGTGCCTACCTTTCTCTGAAAGACAGCACTGAGTACATGGGCCAAGGGGTTCCTAATTTAAATATATGAAAATGGAACTGGGTAACTAAATCATCCTCATGACATTCCTCATACGACAAATACCTGATTTCTTTCTAGATTTCACTTTCTAGAGTGAAACACCAGTGCTAGGGCATTGCCTTGGCAAGGAAGGAAAACAGCAATAAAATGCTAAAATGGCAATACAAGCACTGCTTTCAAACCCTCCTTTGTAACCGGTGTTTCATTTGTCTCGGGCTTCCCAGGGTCTGCTCTGCTCCATGAGCTCCCTGGGGTGCATCAGGATCATTCACTGGCCAAGGCTGGGGCCAAGAGCCTGATGTGTGTGTTGTGTCTGGGAATTCATCAGTGAGAATCTCTGACGAGTCCCTGGGACAGACCCCACACCATTGTCCCCACAGGGGAGAGACAGTGGGGTGCCTCCACATAGCTGCTTGCTTACATTAAAGCATCAAGTCAAAGCAGGAGTCAAACTAGAGGGGATGCTCTGGGCTGGTTGCTGTGAATATCCAGGAGGGTCTGTCTTTGTGGTCTTGCCTGTCTCCCAGGTACTGGCAACCACTTAACCAGAGCTTGCTTACTGCTGAGAGGTGGTGGAAAGGGTTAGAAGCTGGAGGAAGGCAAAGCTTTTTTACTGAAATAGGTCAAAAATGCTCAAGTGGTGACGTTTCAGGCCTGCATTTTGCAGGGGCACTTGTAAGAGCACTATTTAAAAAAAAAAAAAAAAGTGAGATTTCTAATCTATTATTCATTTAGGAAACATCATTTCAGTGTAAAATAAAATATTTTCCTTTTCTGCCTCATTCTTAATATACTCTCTTCTCTCTCTCTGGCCTGCTTCCCTCCACCCTGCAGTGCTCCAGGGAACAGTGTGTATAAAATTATTTTGTAAAATCCAATAAAAATTTTAATCAGGTCAACATCATTACAGGAAAGGAAATTGATGGAGCTTTCCTGATCCATAAAGAAAAGCAACGTAAACATGCAGTTGTAGAAAAAGGAGCACAGAGCTTCCCACCTGGACACCACACAGTGTCTTTTCCTCCTCCTGTCTCCATGGAGCACAGTCTCATGTTCAGCCAAATGCATGCACATATCTCTCATCCCCTTGCACATACACTAAATATACTCCAAAATAGGGAATCAAGGAATATTGAGTTGGAAAATCCAGCTCCTGCCCCTGCACAGGCACCCCAGCAATTGCACCCTGTGCCTCAGAGCATTGTCCAAATTCGGCTGGAGCTCTGGCAGCCTTGGGGCTATGCCCATTCCCTGGGGAGCCTGGTCAGTGTGCCACCACCCTCTGGGGGAAGAACCTTTTCCTGATATCCAGCCTAACCCACCCCTGACACATCTTCAGCCTCTCCCTGAGCTTCTGTCAGTGGTCACAGAGAGCAGAGATCAATGCCTGCCCTATGTGAGAATACTTCAGACCCCAGTGAGGTCTCCCCTCACTTTCCTCTGGGCTGAGCAAACCAAGTAACCTCAGTCACTCCATTCATGGACAGATGACCCTAGACCCTTCACCTTTGTAGCTCTCCTTCAGTCACTTTCTAATTGCCTTATGCAGGCAAAAGTCTTTGGCCAGTGCCCTTTAGGAGAACACCCACCTCAACCTGCTGGCCTTTACAGACCCTGTGGCCTGTATGTCCCAATATTACCTATAAACCATGGTTGGTAAAGCAGAGGGACCAACCAGTTCTGTGGCAACTCCTCTTTTTAATCCCTGTCTCTCCAATTACCATGGAGGGGAATAAAAAGCCCTGGTAGCTCTGAGGATTTGCATAGTGTATTAAGGCTTGCTAAGATCTCCTTATCCTGACATTTACAGAAACTGCAGCTGCTGAGGCTCCTCTCCATCTTCCCTCTTTTTCAGATTAAATCTGAATTTCTAAATCTGCCAGGAGGGAGCAGAGGGAGGGATTGGGAATATAACTGCCTCGCCCCAACCTGGGTTTGTTACCACCATCCAAAATGTGGAGCTGGGCCAAGCAATAGGAGTGATGGATATCTGTGCAGGTCAGAAGCCCTGAGGGAGAGGAGAGACATAGCAAGCCCTAAAAGTAATACACTGTTGACTTCAAGGGATTTGCAAAAGCCTCCAGGAATGAGTGCTTGGAATAGTGGCAAAAACCACAGGATTTCTTGAGAGAGTGCAGGAGGTGCTGACTACCTCCAACACCCTTCCCACTGAGGTCAAAGCGGTGGTTGTGGATGAGAATGGAGCTCTGGAGATGAGCACCATCCTCTGAGGATCCCACCTGTGAAGGGGAAAATGTGATTCCTAAGATCAACACAGCTCATGGTAGAGGTACCCATCTCTGCACTGCTGGGATTTCTCCCATGGAGTGTGGCTTTCCTCGGGGAAAATTAAATAACCATGGACCCTTGTGCTTTTCTGATTCTGCTGGGACATAGGATTGTCCTGGAGGACAAGGGCTGGTTTTTGCAGTTCAGAGAAGCAGAGATGGGAGTTTTAGCTCTTGGGAATGAGGGTGCCTGGTGTTTTCAAGCTGGAGACAGTTGAGGTTGAGTGGTGGTTGAGTTTCCTGGGTGGGTGACATCAGCAGGAGCAGTGCAGAGACTGGTGGGACCGTGAGATGCCCTACAAAAGGTGGATGAATTCCACTGTGGGGTAGGAGGTGTCTGTGGGGGCTATTCCCAGTAAGAGTAAATCACTGAGGTTTGTCTGGTGCCACCACTGACTGGCATCAGGCTTGGAGCATGGAAGTGTCCAGGGCTAGGCTGGACAGGTCTTGGAGCCACCTGCACTACTGGAAGGTGTCCCTGCCCAAGGCAGGGGCTTAGAATGAGATGGTGCTTTAAGGTCCTTTCCAACCCAAACCGCTCTGTGATTTTGTGTTGCAGCTCATCACTTCAGCTGTCCCCTCTGTGCAATGGTGTCCCCCTGCGTGGTGGTGTCCCACGTGCCTTGTGGGGACATGTGGTTGAGCCCACAAGCTGGAGCTCCACTCTCTGCTGGCAGATGGGCTAAAATAGGAGTCAAAACATTCAGCGCTTTGGAAAGAAAAATAAACTCCCAGGCAAGTGCCAACTGCAGCAGCCATTTTGGCAGAGCACCGTGGTGCAGGGGGATGGGGTGACAGCCTCAGGGTTCTTGGGAACATCCCTGAGGGGAAACAGCCCAGCTCAGGCTGTGTGCCCACAGCCCACCCAGCAGTGCCCGGCTGTGCGGGCGGAGGCAGGAGAAGGCACCCTGCCCACGGCACATGGGCTGGCACCTTGCCTGCTCCCCAGGAGGGTTCTTTGCCACCCTCTGAGTACACACACACACACACATCATACAGCTCTGACGTTATTCTCCTTGGGTTCCTGCGAAGGACTCAAAAATGTCCATTTTAGGGTTTTTATATTTTGGGAGCCAGACTGAAAAATTTTTTCATGGTCAGTAACAAGCAGCTTATGGGAAACAGATGAACAATACTCCCAGGAATTTCTCTTATTGCTGCCTGTGTTTAAAATATGAAGTTAGAGAGAGAAGGGAGGGAAAAAATAAAATTTTTTAGGCTGAATTCCAGTCGAGTGCTACAAGATGTTCCCTGCAGTTCTCCCTGTAAGGATGTGGATCTCAGATGATGGAAGCGGGCATGGAAAGCTTGCCTGGGTACACATCTGATTTGGAGTAAGGCCCTGCTTGGCTGCTGGGAAATTTGCTGGTCTTCTCAAAGTGTTTGGTCTTTCCTGGAGCCCAGAAAGAAAAGGCAGGTGCACCGTGAAGCAACTGGCCATGACAGTCTCTTCATGGTAACTGCAGCCAGGCCTGGTGGCTCTTTCCAGAGACCACGTCCCTTTGATCTTCTCACTGTGGAGAACTGATTCACTTCCAGGGGGGCTGGTGGTGATGGAGGACTTGGTGAGCACCCTCAGCCACCACTGGTACCTGCAGCAGAGATGGACTACTTGGGTTTTGTGACAGCTATAGCTGCACAGATAATTTGGCCTTAACAGACACTTGACCCCTTAACAGCTAGCTTGTTAGCTCGTTAGAGAAATAGAAGTAAACAAGCCCCTGGACATGACAGTGATAAGTTCAGACCCAAGCAGGGGACCCCAGCCCATCCCTTTGAAGCTCAGATACACCCATATCATTGGCCAGTGAGCTGGGCAGAGTTGATTGAGATCCTTGACCAATTGTGTCTGTAAGTGCAAGAAATTTGAAAGCCCTATAAAAGGGGCTGCCCAACAATAAACTTCAGCTGTTGCTACATGAGCTTCGTCATGTTTATGTCACATCTCTGTCTCCAACATCAGAGACAGTTTTTCACCTTTCCCAGTGTTGTAGATGTGGCTCTGTAGGTTCTACAGGATCAGTGCCTGTACCTGTCTGGTCCTGGCAGCTGGATCTGATTTCTAAGCCCTGTGCTGCTGCCTGCAGGGCTGTGCTGGCTGTGTCCATAGTCTGCAGCTCCCTGTAATAGATGGCCAAAGGGACAGATAGCCCAAGGGGTAAATAAATCTTGTGGGCTGGGTGATATAACAAAGCACTTGACCTTTGCCCTGGTGGTTTATTTTGTAATCGGTGCCTGGCGATTGATTTATGGGATAATCAATCTTTGCCTCTCTCCCTTCTTCTGGCCTTGGCGTTGCCTGCACCATGGTCCTTGCTTCTGAGTGATGACTCCAGGCTACAAACAGCACCGAGGGATGAGGCTGCCCACCCCTGCCTCCTTTCCCCCATGCCCAGACGTGCTGTTTGCAGCCCCACCTGCCCAGAGAGCGTTCATTAGGTAGCTCACATCCCTGTGGCAGGGGCAGTCCTCTCCGCCTTGCCAATCTGCAGCACTCCTGGCCTGACAACTGCCTTCCCAGGATCTCTGTTTATAGCTCCTGCAACAAATTGTCCTCAGTGAAAGGCTTTCATGCCTTGTGATGGATTTCCCTCACATAAATTGAGGCTGTGAGCATCCTTGCTCTTCCTAGGGATGCATTCCACTGGGAAGCTACAGTTGCAGCAGTGAGGCCTGTGCAGGGGTAGAATTCATGCCCAGGAGATGCTCGTCCCTGGTGTGTGTTCAAAACATGGCTTCAGTCACAGTGCAAAACCAAAACCTGCTCAGTGGCAGGTATGTAACTTCCTCCCTGGCCATAATACCAAATTTTTTATCTTTGTACTTTTATTCTCCTTTATTTTGTACTGGCTTCTGTTTTTTCCACTCAGCACCATGCTGCCTGGTAGCTGCATGAAGCTGTGCTGGGGAGAGAATGACTGTGGTGTCCTGTGGGGATGGGGCTAGCAAGGGTGTGTACTACATTCTCCACTGCTACCCAGTAAATCTGTCCTTCCTGGGCCCTGGCTCCCCTTTGCTCCCTGCCTGGGAGGCTGACTCGCTGCTCTGATAGCTGCTGTGTGCCCAAGGCTGCCCAAGCGATTGATAGGGACCCTGGTGTGATCTCATAAATATGGGATTGGGAGGAAAGAACAAGTGAGGGAGCTCAGCTTGTAGCAGCTGTGTGACGGGGAGCAGGTTCACCCAGTCAGCAATAGCCTGAGGAAGGTGTCCAAGTGTCAATTCCAGCAGCAGGACAGCTGTGATAAGCCACGGAGATCTGAGCAGAGGAGGAAAGCTCTGAATCTCACCAGGCATTACTGGAACAGAGGTAACAGGGCCAAGGCTCTAAGTTCATGAAAAGCTCTGGGAAATGCTTCCCAATTTGGATAGCTTTAAATTTAGGCTCCCATTTCTATCAGAGGCCCATCCTGGCAATGTGTGCTGACTGAGACCTGCCCGTGTCCCACCTGTCCTGAGGATAGGATGTCATGTACCCTGCTTTGAGCAGCCATGGTGACGTGGTGGCACCAGAAGAGCTGCTGACACTGCTGGGCTCCTGTGGGACAGACTAAGGGGAGTCTTGGTAGATATAAAGTGCTTCAAGCAGGAGGTTGCTGGAAAAAGAGAGCCCCAGCCCCTTGGCATGTAGGGCCAGCTTTGTATGTATTACTACCTCCATAATCCTGAGGTGATGCAATGTGGGATGTGGGGCTAGGCTGGCTGTGATCATTCTAGTGATGGCATCTTTCCTCTAAGGTGTTTTTTTTAAACATCTCCTTCTTCCTTATGGAAAGTCTTTCCTTATAATCTATTCTTGTCCTTCTCTTATTTAAGTTCATTCCTTCTTATAATGCATCATCCTTGGTCAGCCTTAAAGGTTGGAAAAGCCTGAGGGAAGAGAGAAAAGAGTTATAATGTCTGAGGGACTAAAGGTTTGATTTGGATGCAACCACATTTATTCAGCAGCAAATTACATCTTCAATCAAACCAATGCAAATCAGGCTCCCAGTTCAGTCTATTTGTTTGGACTTAGTGAGTGCAGGGGGATTCATTATTTCTTGTGCTTCCCCCCATCCCTCTAAGTTCCTATGCGCGTATCCAGACCTGTGCAAGCTTGCCTGTAAAACCCTCTTCCCCCAGGGTGATGTGCTGTTGGGAGTAGGTATATGATGATCTCTGGGTTTGGATAGAGCCTGTATCCCCTGAGAAAGCAGTAGAAAAACAGCAGTTTGCACCCAGTGTGGTGCTGTAGCAGGGAAGAGAAGGGTACCTCGGAGCTGCAATTAGAGCTCTCTGAATAATTCAGTTTTTCAGTGTGGTGTCTGAAGTAGAACAGTTAAAAGAATGTCTCTGGGAGACTGACAGTGATCTCTTTCTCCTCACACACACCCTGAGGAAGAAACAAACCATGAAAATCCATTTCATTTGTTTGGGGTCATTTCATTTTCCTTCTTTGTGCATGCCAGCTCACTTCCTCAGTGAAAAGTGCTCTATTTCAGAAACATCCAGGAAAAATAAGTCAGGGCTAAAATTTTCATTTTCACTTCTTTTTTCTGAAGTTTGTCTCCAAATTTGACCTGTATGTCTTTGGATTTGAAACCTGCATTTTAAGGTGGAGAGGTGAGAAAAGGTAAATCCATCATTTTTATGAACAATTTCCCTTGCCTTCATCCCGATCTGCCCTGGGCAGCTGTGTGTGTGTCCCTGCCCAAGCCTGCTGTGAAACCCCTGTAAGTCCTTCTTGTGTACCTCGTGCCCTACGAGAGACTGGGGACTTGTCCAAGGCCTGAGTGGGACTATGGGCAAGCCATCCATCCCATGCTGAGGCCATGCTGATGGGGGGGCACCAGCTCCCAGCCCAAACATGAAAGCAGTGATCTGATTTCTCCTGGCTTCCCTTGTAAGTGTCCTTTGTTTCTGGAATAGCCATGACAGTGTTTTCAGAGAAGAACCCATTTGTGGGTTTGTGTTAGATCTGCCCCAGCACACCAGGGGGAGGTGAATTGGGTGCCTGCTGTGTTCTGCAGTGCTCCCCAGCTCCTGGGTGTACGTTTTCCTCCCCAAGTCCCTGATCCTGCACTGGCCCACACTGCCAGATTCAATAAAACTTGACCAGGAAAGCTCAGGTGATGGCTGCAAGGTCTGGACTGAAAGTGGTAAATCCTTTGAGGCTGGAGGCGTCTTTATGCTGTATGTGTGTCGTGAGGGATTTTTGTTCCTGCTTGCAGCCTCCTGTTATCCTTGCCTACCAAGTCCAATCTGGATTCACTGCACAGAACATTTTGAGCTGAAAACAGCTCAAAGCACCTCCTGGAAAAGCTAGGAAAAATTTCCATACTGAGGATAATGAGCGGTGAGTGCAGAGGAGGGACACAGCGGGAATTCCTTACTCCTAGAAAGTTGCTCTGAGCCTGAATTTCAGTGCCACAGAAACCTTGGAGGATTTAATACATGGGTCTGGGTTTGTTGTTTTTGTTCACTCCTGAAATGGGTCAAAAAGCTTTGCATTTTTTCATGGATCCAAAATCATGCACTATATTGTCTCAGAAACACTTGCAGCTGCTGTGTGCCTGGTGCTTTCCCAGCTGCCAGGGCTGCTCGTGCTTTGAGACTGGTTCCTTGGGCTGGTGTTGTCTGGCAACAATGTGTTTCTCAAAGATGTGTTCAGATAGTGCCATGGAGGCTGGAGGCAGGGACACTCCTAACAAATACAGCACACATGAGGCTGAGATGTTTCCCCTCTCTTTCAGCTGAAACCTGAAGGAGATCATGTAGTACAGACAGGGTGGTGGGTTGACCAAGCCTGGCTTTCATGGGTGAGCACAGACCTCCAGCTGCTGGAGCCTGGTTCCTCCATCATCCCCAGGTTTTCTCCTGGCAGAAGCAGAGCTGAGCTCACCCCTTGACTGTCAGCAAAGCCTACTGTGAATATCAGGTCCTGTATGCAGCCAGCTCTGAGCTGGCCTGTGGCAGCAGAAAAAAGATCTCAAAAGCACCAAATGAGCGCCTGTGCTTTCAGAGGGGCACGTGGCTCCCAATGTCAGCTGGTTGAACAAGTCCCTGGATCCATCCCTCTTTTCCAGGGACCTTGCTTATGTTGGACAAGAGGGGCTCTCCAAACTCCTTGTCTCTGTCCCAAGCAGCTTAGAAGTTTATCTTTTGTAGATTCTCTGCCCTGTAAATATTTGTATGTAAAGTCAGAGTTATAGACCATGTTATTTATGAGGAGGAAATGGATATTTAAGGCTGTTCCTCTGTTATTGCCCATATTATTTGTAGGATGCCAGACCCCTTTTTATAGGGGAGCTGCTGCTGTGATTAGCAGTTCAGAGCTGGTTGGTTTAGGGCTTTGGTTCCTGATGCCTCTCACCTGGTGCCTGTGGGAGGCCTGGCTGAGCTTGAAGAGGGGGTACAGTGACTTTTTCTGTTCATTGGAATTCCCTACCTCTTTTCCCATTGATCTTCCCTTCCCAGACAGGCTTGGGTTTTTTTCCCTTTTACCTTACACCGTATCAGCTCTCACACACCCCTTTCTTCCCCCCAGTTCCTGTAGGTTTTTGGATGTGCTGCCAGTGACTGCTGGCCATTTTTAGTCCTCTGGCTCCAGCGCAGGGCTGGCCCTGTGCCCTGTTTTCCCTGGTACTGATAAGGTCTCCTTGGCAACAGCTCCACACTGGCAAAACGTTTCCCTCATCCCGCAGGCCTCTTGAAGACCTGCCCTCCCTTGGCAACCCAGATCATCTTTCCTGGTTTTCTATGTACCTCTTCATTTGCCTTGTCTATCTGAAGACCTTTATAATGCCAGTAAGATGGTTTGGTTCAGGGATGGCTCCCCAGAGCCCATCTTCTGCCTGGACTGAGATCTCAGCATCCATGTGCAAGCACCCCATGGATACCTGAGGGTTACCCCTCTCCCAAGGGCCAGCACAGTGTTGCCTGTGGAGAGGGCTGTGCAGGCCTGCCTCATTCCCTCACCTCAGCTTGCCAGGGTACAGGTAAAACTCTCATCCAGAGTGTCATCATCTCACGGCTCAATTCCTTCAACATCCTTTTCTCTGGCCTTGACAAATGCAATCTTCTCCCACTCCTGCCTGTTCAGAGCTCTGCTGCAAGGATCGTTTTCTGCACCTGTCATTTTGCTCGTGTCACCCATGCTTTACTTGCTTTTGCTGATTCCTGCTGGCAAACAGCAGTTACCTGTCTCTGCTCTCCAGCCCTTTCACAGCCTACTTTGCTGTTAACCTTGTAGTCCCTTTCCACACATGGTTTCTCACTGTCACTCACACTCAGGTGACAGCCTCTGCCAGCACTCACCATTGTCTCCCAGCTCTCTGCTTTCTGCTCTGGTGCCTCTGGGAGCTCCTCTTCGAGCAAGGAGAGCCCCTCATTTGCCAGCTCCTGTCCCAAACTGGTGACAATGGCTCAGGCACGAGTGTGGGATCCACCTGTCTATCAGGCAGTGACCCTGTTTTCTCTTGCTGTTCTTCCATCATCTGCTTAGGCTAAAGACCACTGGAGCAGGACCTTTTTTTAGCAGTGTTTGCCTGAAGAAATGCAAGCTCGCGAGACCGTCCTGGCTTTGCGCCTGTGTGATCTGTCCTGCTGCCGTGCTTTGTGGAAGCAGTGGTGAATTCAAGCTGAATTTGGCAGGCTGGGTGGAGATGTTATGTTCTTGCAGGTTTAGTGAGAAGCAGTGTCCAGATATTGGAGAGGGACCTTCTCTGGCAGCCAGGGTATGGAAGCTGGGTCTGTGCTGGCTTTGTACAGCTTGGTGCTGATGAAGAGCAGGCTGAGCTCCTGCCCTATTTTGCTTGATGCCTGCTCCACTGTGCTTGGTGGTGGCCCAGGGGAGCTTTCCTGGTCCTGAACCTTGCTGGTGAACCTCCCTGAAAACCTCAGGTTTTTTTCCTCTTGCTGTTGCAGACCAAGTCTGGCCCCAGACACAACCTGCCTGGACTAATCTGGAGCAGGGGTGATCCTGAGCACCACATAGAGCCTCGCTCTGTACCGCAAGTGCAGGAGGGAGATAAAAATGCATCAATGCCTTCATCTGCCCTTATGGATTTTTCCACCATATTTTATAAGCGTTCATTTTTATTTATGTGAGGTTAAAGTCAGTCCAATTTGGAAATCAACTTGTCTAAGGAGCTCCCCTCAGATCCTATTAGCTTCATGTTGTATTCCTATTCATTTCTGCTAATGCCATTCACCAGGCTGGCTGCAGCGGCGGCTGTAGGAGCTAATAACTCTCTCTTTGCCAGGCTGCTGGGGCCATGAGCTGGTGGCTGTGGGGACAGCAGGATCTGGCCATGCAGTGAAGGGCTGGAGCTCCCAGTTTTCCAGCTTATAATAGCATGGGGGGTCAGTTTCTGACCTCTGCTCCCACATATCCCCCTTGCTGCACCCAGCATCACCAGGATTCTACCCATCACTGCAGGCATGGAGGGCACTTCTACCTGGAAATCAGTGGCTGGTTTGGACAGAGAACAGTTAAGAAGTGCTTGGGGTTATCCTTGTACTTAGAGAAATTCCTGGATAAAAATAAAAATAAATCCATTGAGGGCTTTTAAAAGGAGAGCTAGGATGCCTAACTCAGGAAGTCCGTGAGCCGCAGATTGCCGGCGGCTGGAGGAGCGTCCTGGGGAGGTATCAGTGCATGCTTGGCCAGCTTTCACACCCATCCCCTGGCATTCACTGCTGGCCCCTGCCTGGGAGGGATTGGCAGGATGGATCTCTGCACTGGAGCTGGATAAACACCGTGTCCTCTCCAGAGGCAATATTTTGATAACCCCAAATCAGCTGCCAGGATTGCAGCATTGAGGTGGGGGCCAGCACAAAGGAGGAGCAAGGGTGGCTGCCAAGATGGGATGCATCCTTTCTTTCCATTCCTACCGCTCCATGCAGGTAGCACAGCCCACCTCTCCTGAAGCATCTTGGCTGCCCTGTCTCCCCCCTGCCTTTAATTATTTATTGAAGTGGTCTGATACCGGGTGACTGTAATTAAAAGAAGAAGAATACACACAATAAAATGATTTCTAAAATGGCAACACACTGAATGCAGTGAAACAAGCAATGTATTAAATATTTATAGCCACTGGTCTGCTGGGGGGGGAAATTGAAATTATTTAGCCTGAGAAACACATTTTAATTATTTAATTTGAGGGGAAACCTCCCCCACAGCCCTCCTTAGTAGTAAGCCCCAGACAAATGACAGCATAATGTAAGGTTTGATTAAAATCTGAGTGGTATGAGGGCCTGGAGATTGGAACAAGGAGATAGGGAGCCACGTGGTTGTCACACAAGGCAGAGGTCCCCTTGCTGCGCTGTGGCAGGTCTGTGTGTGTGATCCTGCACACATTCTTCCTCTCCAGGTGTGGTCCATGCTTGGCTGCAGTTAGCCAGGGGTTTACTCTGTATGTGGGAGCCTGGGAGCTGGACAGGAGGGCAGTGACAGGGTGAACCCCCTCATGAGGACGTGGAAGTGAACTACCATGACCCACCCCCTGCAGTGGGAACTCTGTGCCCCTGGGTTGCTCTGAAATGCTTTGCTGGGACAGTAGCTCTGGTGTGTCTGTCCCAGCAGTCCAGCTGCACTAGGCAGGTTCTGTGGGGCTCACCCCATACCAGGCATGTGACACAGGGCTGCCTGAACCCCCAGGTCTCATGGCATTTATGCACTGCTTGTGTGCAGCTTTTCCTGGGAGCCTCCATGCCCCTCTGCAGGAATGGTGCTGGGGCTGACGTCCCATTGGCCCCTCCACTCGAGGCTGGAGCGAAGGATCTCCCAGCTGCATATCAAAGATTGAGAAGAGCAAAGCGTGGGGTCTGGCAGAGGCTGATTGTTTGCTGAGAGAGGAGGGGCTGCAATCTTTTCCCTTGTGCCTCCAGACTGACAGTCTCTCATTATTAGCCCCCTGGAAACAGGCACTTTGACTGAAAGAGCCATCCCAGCCTTCACTGTAACAATCAAAGCGGCTCAAGAATAAACATGGCTTGGCAAGAATAAACACAAATTGCAGTGCTTGCTGTGAACAGCGATATCCAAGGGAGCAAACATCAAATGAAGGATTATCCCTGTTTGCAAGGAAGCTCTTTGAGAAAGAGATTGAATAAGGACCATCTGCAGCCCAGAGCAAGGGGCTACCAGGAGAACCTGCTTGTGCCATCAGGAGCTCTCCCCTTTGAAGCCCACATGGTCTCCTTTAGGCGCTGTCTGCTTTAACTTCATATGCTCTGTCAGCTGCAGGAGCCCTGAGCTTTTGCAGCTACCTCCAGCTTGCAGACAGTGTGAGCAAGCCCAGAAAGCACAAGGAGGGGAGTTAAGAGGGTCAGAGAGGACAAGGAGAACTTCCCTGATGTGGGCAGGTACTGGACCTGATGGAGGCAGCCTGTGGGAAAAATGCAGAGCACCTGTAGGAGCTACAGGAAGATCACACCAACCAAATCCTGCGGGAAGCTCTGCTCTCTGCCCCTGACATTAATGCTGCCAGTCTTAGAGTAGGAGCCCTAAAGGCAGCTTTTAAGCAGTGACTGTCCCCTCACTGCCCATGGGAAGTGAGCACGAGCAAGCCCTGCTCCCCAAACCCTTGCCAACAGGCAGTCTGCATGGCATAAATCAAATTTGGAGGCACAGAGGTTCCATAAACAAGCTTATTTTCTGAAGCCGGGTCCCATTATGTTATCTGTCACTTTATTGGGGTTTCTGAGCCGTTTATTTTTATGTATATACATCAGAGCTGGTGAGCTGGTGTTGGCCTCAGAGTATAAAGCTGACAAGACACAGTAGCAGCGTGTGAAACCTGTCAGCGGAGCAGCCGCCTGTGAAATGAACACGGGAGCCGATGCCGATGATTTTATTTATGGGGAATCTTGGGTAGCGTGTGCCGGAGCAGTGGTGCTGTCCCTGGCCCTCAGAGAAACCAGTACCAGACCCAGTGCAGGCAGTGATAATGGCTCCAGGCAGTTGGAAATTAGATTTTCTTCTTAAGGACTGTCTTAAGCTGCTGAAAGACTTTGGTAGCCCAGAATCTGTATAAAAGGACAAATTTTGTTGTGATGGAAGGTTCTACAACACTTTGCATTCTGGTGTTGTTCATCTTGGTAATTGTTCTCTTAATTTTTCGTTTCTTTCTTTGTTTTTAAGATAAACTCTGATTCAGGGTAAAGATTGTTCTGAAATAGAAAAACTGGAGTTTCTTTATTAAAAAAAAAAAAAAAAAAGAAAAAGTAGAGTTTTGAAATGCTTTTGAAACTTTTTTTTCCCCTATTTTTTTGCACCTGGAGCAACATTTTGCCAAACTCAATAGTCTTTACAAAAGCCTAAATGAGTAATTGTTTCTGTCATGTTCCAGGAAAAAAGTATTTAGGTCAGCAATTTTTCCTCTCAGTTGGAGCAAACATTTTGGGTGTGAGATAGTTTTATGGGTCATCGAGAACCCTAGAGAATTCTCTGGATTGTTATCAGGGTGAGGTCCCTGATGAAAACACAGACCCTGCTCTTAGGCTGTTGTGACCTTGCTCTGAGTCCTCTGGTTTAGCACAGAGAAGATGTTGCTGTCATGTTCTGGTCCTTCCACAGGCAAGAAGGGCTCAGTGCACTTGGAAAAGCAGCCAGAGGTTGTCAGCGCTTTGTTGCAGATGGAAATTGGTGCTCCCTGCCTACTCTTGCCAAATTTTCAGCCTGGATGAATAACTTGGGCTTGCACTGTGCCACGTGCCAGCCCCACTGCCCAGGGAGAGCAGGGACCCTGCAGGGCTGGTCCTGCCTGAGCGTGTCTCAGGAGTATAAAACTTCCATAAATTCCATTTGGCAGGAATAATAGTTAAAATCTTAATCTAGACTCCAGTCTGTCTTCATGGTTCACAAGCAGTAGCAATGCTACTGCAGCAACTCCTAGAGCTGTCCAGGGAAACACCTCTGGGTTGGCTGTGTCCCAGGGCTGTTTTTGGAGAAGGCATGGGTTGGATGGTGGCATGTTTCATCCTCAAAGCTGCAAGTCCTGACTCAGCAGTAGGAAGTTTCTGGTACTGCTATATTGCCTACTGAAAAACAGGTGGTATTATTTTAATCCTCAGCTCTCTGATTTGTGTGAGGAGTACATTTTGTTCCCTGATTCCACTCACAGCCTGTTCCACCAGCACATCTCATGCTGGTCAGATGCAGGAAAGGCCTCTTCACCCTTTTCCATGAGTGAGACAGGCAGCTCTGCCTGATTGATCTGCTGCCTTCCAGCCCGGATCATTCCTCTGCAGGTCTGTCTCTTACCTGCCTGGCCACTGCTAAATCTTCCCTGGAAGGAAGAACTATCTGTCAAGTGAAATAGGAAGGTTTGAGTCTCACGTTCCCCAAGGCCACTTAGCAGGGCTCTGGCTGCTCTCTGGACACTCTCTTTGCTGTGCTGGTGTTGTGTGAGCAGGAATGAAGGCCACGAGGCTTTTCTGCCTGCTGTCTGCACTGTTTCTGTGAGCCCTCCTGGCATGCACTGTGTGTGTGTGTCTTGTGTTCCCCAGGCTGAGAAGGTGCAGCATGCCTCGGCTTTGCCCACTGTGGAGCAACGTCTGTGGTCTGCACGTCATCCTTTGTGCTTCTCTGCACCAGCTCACTTATTGACTAGGAGTGTAATTGTGCTGCATCATGTCTAATTGGTTTGCTCTGTCGGTCTCCATTTGCTTTCCCTGTGTGCCCCCCCGCTCCCCTCCGTCAGCACAGCGAGCTGTGAGCGTGAGCAGGGCACAAGGCCACGCTCCTGATTGCTGCAGGAAAACAAGGCGCCCAACTTCCTCCTTTCTTCTCCTAAATTCAAATGACAAGAAACAGAGGCAAACAATTTTGCCAACCCTTGGCAGAGGGCCAGCGCTGATAAAGAGCCGTAATTAATCTGCCCAGCTTTATTAGAATATCATTACAATTAACTCGGCAATCTTCTGTTGATCAAAGCCATTGTTCCCTGCAGAGCAGAAGAAGCCAGCGTGAGCCTGGATTGTGCTGTGCTTAAAAGCACCTAGAGCTGGATCATTCCTGCCAGCCCAACAGCAGCTCCATGCCTCTGGCTGGCAGCACAAGGGCCAGCAGAGCTGTGGGCACAGACCTCTGTCCTCAGCTGGCCTCTTGAGCCTCTTGCAGCTTTGATTTATTTTTTTTAGCTTCTCTTCTTTGTTGAGCTATTATAGCCCAGATCCTTTACAGGCACCTGTGAGTCCCTCATTCCCTGTGTAGATGCTTTTGGGTCCAGCCTTCTAAGCACCAGGTTGATTCCTTTGTGTGTGTTCATACAGCTCTTAGTGTGCCTGCTTCTTAGGCTCAGCTGGAGATACAGTGACTGCTGCAATGATTCGCCTAACAGAGGCAGAGCGGGCAAAGAAACCAGGGGAAACATTTGTAGAAGCCACATCTGAAAGAAAGGAGAGCTGTCAGAATGAAGCTCCATAAGCTCTACAGTTAAATAGCCCAAGATGTGTGCTGTAGAAAAGCAGGGAAAATGAGCACCATTAAACTACCCCTTTCCTCCCTTTCAAACTCTTCTTTTAATATCGGGTATTTATCTGTAATTTAAGCCTGTGATTAGTTTTATCAAAAAGATAGTTCTGAGGCAGAGATCTTAAAAATGATTAGGTGTGTGTTTGAAAGACAAGAACAGCTCCGCTTGCACTGCAGGATAAAGATGTCTGTCTGTTTGCTGCCTTGAGCATCCATCTGTGAGGGCCCTGTGCCAGAAGAAACCTCCGGTTCCACACAGATCCCAACCTATCTCAGACTTTTAGGGCACTTCTCATCCTCCTTAAAAGATGCCAGAGCAGGATCCTTCTGTCACTGGGCAAGCTTGTGTGAGGTGATTTTATGTCTCTTCCTCCTCATCACACTTCTGCTTTTGAAGAATGCTTTCAGCTTTGGTGCTGTTCCTGGGGTCCTGACAGCACAACTTTGCTGAATGCTCTGTCACCTGTACCTGGAGCCACCAGGAATGTGGAGACACTGACTGGCATTTTGGCTTCAAGAGCATCCTGTCAGAGGATTATTATAGGGGGGGCTGGAGGGCCTGCAGCCCATTCCCCATCTACTCCTGCACCTTTCTGCTTAGTGGCAGCCCTCTGCCAGGCTGGAGCAATGCCCAGGGACTCCTCTGATGCAGAACCAAGGGGATTTCCTCCAGGGCAAACAGCCTGGCCTTCCTCTGTTCTCAGCTTGATTTTAGATGGCAGAGGTGGAAGTTTTATCACAAAATTGACTCTGCCACAGAGGATTTACCTGATGTGAGTAGACTCAGTGGGTGTGAAAACATGTTATTCAGGTACACAGAGAGAGAAGCAGGGGAATTAGAAAAGCTCTGGGTGTCTTTCCCTGTGGTTCGTGGAGCAGGTTGCAGTGGGCCAGTGAGCTGTTGTGGAGCAGGCAATGCTGAGCTGCCTTGCCAGCCAGCCTGGGAAGGGTTCTTAGATGAAGGTGTTTGAATCTCTCTTGCTTTTTGCTGTGAATTTCATCCATTTGAGTAGTCAACCCTTGTGAGCCCTGGGAAAAAGAAAAGAGAAAGAAAAGGCAGGTCCAGGGTGGGGTTTAATTGACCCTTTAAGAAGCCACCCAGGAGAGCGGAGCAGCTGCTCCAGTCCATTTGAGGGTGCAGATACAGCATGTCCAACCCTGCCTGCACTGCCTGGCCTCATCTGCTCTCTGCAAATCCTTAACCCTCCAGGGCTGGATCAGAGGGAGCTGTATTTGCAGTGTAATTTTATATGAATAGTGCTGGGTGTGCTGAGTAAATGCACCCCACTGGTGACAGCAAGCAGGATCCGGTGGTGGCACCCACTGCCACAATTCCTGCTGCAGGCAAGGGCATGAGTACATTGCAGAATGCAATCAGATGAGGGTTGGTTTGATGTAGGCTGCTGTTAGGACCCTCTCCCCTGCCCTTTCTGTGGCTGGGGATCTGAGGCACTAGAAAACCCTAAGAAGAACAAACTAAACCCAAAAGGCCGTAAGGCCTCTGATGGAAGGGGTTGTGGCTCTGTGTGAAGTGCCAGAGTATCCATGAGGTCCTTTGCTGGTTGTACCCTAAGGAGAAAACTTATCCTTTTGGCCACCAGCATTCCTCATCAACAGGTGAGGGCAGGAGGGGCTGCTCAGCCTGCATTGAGCAGGTTCAAAGGGAGCAGGAACTGGAGAGGCTTGTCCAAAGGGTTTAAAGCAAGGCTTGTCTCCCCATGCCCTGCTGCACCTTCCCCTGCTCCTCCACAAATAGCTGAGGACATTACTGTCTGCCTCAGGTCTCTGGGTGAGGTGCAGGGGCTGAGTGTCAGGTTGTTATTAAATATCATTAGTAAGTGCCAAAACTGTGTGTGCTCCTCAGGCACAAACAATGACTGGAGGAGGGATGGTTCACGGTACCATGAGATGAGTGAGTGCTGAAGGTCAGGGACACCTCAGTCTGGGCTGCCTTCAGCTCTCATTACCTGCTCATTAGCAGGTGGAGGCAGGAGGGAGGGGGGTTTCCTTGGAGGGTGTGTGCCACCAGGTACTTCCTTGTGCTCACATGGGGAGTCCCCAGCATGGTCTGTGTGTGAGGAAGAAGGACCTGTGCACCCCCCAATCCTTCTCTTGTATTGCCCTGGTCCATAGGGGCTCCAGTGTGGGGCTGGGAAGGCTCCTGCCCATCACAGTGGAGCAACCCAGGGGAATGATTGTTTTAGCCTCTCTTCTACCCAGCAGAGGCAACTGAAAAAGAAATTTTGCAAATGTTTTTCTTGCTATTTTCCATGCTTGACTCTAACCTTCCCCCAGAGAGAGATGGAGCACTGTTGAGGAGGCAGCACCAGCATCTCCAGGAATGCTGCCTGCTTACTTTAGTGCCTGGCTAGCTGTGGAGATCTGGGGAGGAGCTGGCTTTAGGTGCAGGGACATGGGCCAAAAAACCCAGGAAGCACCTGCCTAAAGGGTGAGATGGAGGCAGAGGCACCTCTGGGGAACACGCCTGGAGTGGGAGCCAGGGGACGGTGAGTCGAGTAATCATTTGCCTGAAGCAATTGCGGCCGTCAGCAGAGCACAGAGACGCTCGCTCGCGTTTATTTAAGGCGAGATGGCCTAGTTTTGTGCTTTCAGTGGAGTCCCTAATTATTCCTCAGTCTTTGTAGTGAGCTAATTAGTATCGCAGCACTCAAGGCTGGGGAACACTGATAGGCTTGGGAAGCACAAGCTGAAGGGATGATGAGGAGAAGAGAGCTGGTGGGAAATGGCTGACTGGTAGATGGGAATGGCTGAGAGCAGGGCAGGGTTTGCGGAGCTGATGGATGATGGTCTGGGAGGATGATGGAGGAGGGAAGAGCCATAATCTCTTCAGGCAGGGTGCTGGAGTGTGACGATATGGGAAACAGTGATGAAGCGGCAGGCGGTAATTGAAGTTGGGGCTGGAGGTGGGGAAGGGAGCCAGAGGGATTGCCCTGGGCAGAGCAGCCACAAAGCCCAGGGCAGGGTGCAGGGGTGGGATCCTGCATGGAGGGAAGCTCAGCACTGGGCAGGGCAGCAGCTGCCCCCTTATGTGGGTGCTTCCGTGGGCAGCTGCCTTTTCCAGGGTGCTGCCTGCAGGACCAGCAGCCCTTCCTGACTGTCCCATCATTTTGCTAACTTGGTGACACCAAAGAGTTTTCCTGGGAGAGGCCCATCCTGGTCTCCAAACTGGATGCTCACTGTCCTGCCTGGTCAGAGCCACTTCTTTCAGAGAGAGCCACCACAGATAAGGTACTGCACTGACACCACAATGTTCCTATGTAGGTGTTCTCCTCTGGCTGGTCTGTGTGCATGGATGCCTTGTTGCACTGACACAGGGCTGTGCTCCAGAGCCCATGCTCTCTACATCTGCACTGTGAGCCCCAGGAGCACAAAGGTCTCATTCCAGTTCTCACTGTCATTGGGAAGTTCCAGTGGCCACCGAGTGCAGTGTGTGACAACTCTGAAGTGCCCAGGTGGCCATGGATTTATTAGGGTATTATTTTATTGGTGCTGCAAATGGTGTCATCTGTCTTCTAAACTTTGCACTTTATTTCAGGGAGAGAATTTAGTATATCCAGGCAATATGCTGTTGCTATAGCATATGATAAAGCCCTGCTGGGAAGTGTAGTTTAATTGATTTTGTTATTAAAGTGCCACTGGAATAAATTTGCTCATTTGAATGAAATGTCTTATTACCTGGATCGTAACAGGCACATGGTGAAATCTCCAGAGGGGCTGGAGCTACCCACTGCCTGGCGATAGAAGCTGACATGGAGCAGCTGGCAGGGACCCACAGCTGCCACCCGTTCACTGCAGGCTGGTCACCCTGAGACCCTCAGCACCCACCCAAATCTGCAGGGAAACTCTGCTTGGAAACCTCAGGATGGGAACAAACCACAGCGGCAGGGCACACTGTGTTTTAGTCACAGTTTATGTTGTTCCTCTAATCCTTTTCTCAGGTACAGACATTGTTTTAAAGGGAATTGAGGAAAAATCTCTTTCACAGGACAGTATTTCTTTAGTACCAGTAGTAATGGGGGTGGATTGGGAAATTAATCGTTCCCCATTACACGGGGACTAACAGCACAGCCCATGCTTTCCAGTTAAAATTTGATTGCCTTGAATCCTGAGGATTATGGAAAATAAGAAAAAGGCCTAGTAAAATTTATGAGTTTTAATCATAAACTGATAGAATCACAGCAAATCTGTCATTAAGCATGCAGATACAGATCCAGAAAAAGGAGAGCAATAGGCTTTTTCTTGGAGGAGCTATGTGTACCTCGTCAGGGCCAGGGAGAGGGGAAGCAGGGCTGCTCCCCCAGCCATCCCCTCTGGGGCGTTGAGCCCCTGCACCTCAAATACTTTCTCTGCTGTGTCCTGCAAAAGCCTGGAAGCAGGGATTGCACTGCAAAATCCCTGCCCTGTCTCATGGCAAACCAGCTGGGCAGGGCTGGAGAGCCCATGTGGAGATAGAAAAAGAGGGACAAGGCAGGAGATGGGGGAGGAGAGCTCTCTGTGTGCTGCTCGCTGTGGTGGAAGCAGGATGAGACCCTGCCAGGGGAGGAGGGAGGTAGAAATGTGGGGGAGAAACTTGTGTTCAGAGGGGACTGCAAGAAGCACAGCCGTAGTGGAGAGAGGAGAGCTCTTGACAGAGAGAAATGGCAGGAGAGCGAGGGAGCAGCATAGAAGGCAGAAAGTATTTAAAAAAAAAAAAAAAAAAAAGCGCGATAAGGAAGAAAAAAGGGGGAGAGTAAAATATTGGCTCTGAAGCTGAGATAAGAGAGAGAGGGCAGTTAGTGAGAGAAGGAGTAAAATTAAGTGTGATAAGGGCTGATAGAAACAGGGGAAGGCAACAAGCCCAGGCACAGAGCTGGGGGGCTGCAGGCAGAGAGCAGAGGGGCTGAGGGGAGAGAGCAGAGGGGCTGAGGGCAGAGCAGAGGGGCTGAGGGGAGAGAGCAGAGGGGCTGAGGGGAGAGCAGAGGGGCTGAGGGGAGAGAGCAGAGGGGCTGAGGGGAGAGCAGAGGGGCTGAGGGGAGAGCAGAGGGGCTGAGGGGAGAGAGCAGAGGGGCTGAGGGCAGAGCAGAGGGGCTGAGGGCAGAGCAGAGAGGCTGAGGGCAGAGAGCAGAGGGGCTGAGGGGAGAGAGCAGAGGGGCTGAGGGCAGAGCAGAGGGGCTGAGGGGAGAGCAGAGGGGCTGAGGGGAGAGCAGAGGGGCTGAGGGGAGAGCAGAGGGGCTGAGGGGAGAGCAGAGGGGCTGAGGGGAGAGCAGAGGGGCTGAGGGCAGAGCAGAGGGGCTGAGGGGAGAGCAGAGGGGCTGAGGGGAGAGAGCAGAGGGGCTGAGGGGAGAGCAGAGGGGCTGAGGGGAGAGCAGAGGGGCTGAGGGGAGAGAGCAGAGGGGCTGAGGGGAGAGAGCAGAGGGGCTGAGGGGAGAGCAGAGGGGCTGAGGGCAGAGCAGAGGGGCTGAGGGGAGAGCAGAGGGGCTGAGGGGAGAGAGCAGAGGGGCTGAGGGCAGAGCAGAGGGGCTGAGGGGAGAGCAGAGGGGCTGAGGGGAGAGCAGAGGGGCTGAGGGGAGAGCAGAGGGGCTGAGGGCAGAGCAGAGGGGCTGAGGGGAGAGAGCAGAGGGGCTGAGGGCAGAGCAGAGGGGCTGAGGAGAGAGCAGAGGGGCTGAGGAGAGAGCAGAGGGGCTGCAGGGAGAGCAGAGGGGCTGCAGGGAGAGCAGAGGGGCTGCAGGGAGAGCAGAGGGGCTGAGGGCAGAGAGCAGAGGGGCTGAGGGCAGAGAGCAGAGGGGCTGCAGGCAGAGCAGAGGGGCTGAGGGGAGAGCAGAGGGGCTGCAGGCAGAGCTGGGGGACTACAGCACAGGAAGGTGAAGGGCCAGCCTGACCCCCTCTTCTCTGGTCACCCTTACCCCTCTACATGCTCTGTGTTCCTCTGGTGATCCATGGAGAGGAGCTGAGTGGGAACAGGGATTGATGGGGAGGGTCAGCCATGGGCCCTGGCAGTAGGGGAATACATGGAGCTGGTGGGGAGGGAAGGGTCCGAGGTGGGTGATGTTCCCGGGCTGGAAGTGCTGTTTAACTACTCATCCTCCTCCCTGCTGTGTCCCCTCACGCTGCCTGTCATGGAGATCCCCATGGGACTCCCAGTCTAGGAAGCAGAGGAGGTAAGGCACGTTTGCCCTCTGTGCTCTAAGCACAACTCCCTGGTATTTTTGCTACCTCTTTTAAACTGTTTTATAAAGTGTTTTGTATATATTGTGATTCAAAAGAAACAAGTGGAAACTGCTGGCTGGCTCTGACACATGGGCCACTGTTCCCTGAAGAGAAGTGCTGGAACCCAGCCTCTGCTTTCTCACCCCTGATTAAACTGCAATAGAAACAGACTGTAAATCTCAGCAAAGGAGAGAAAGAGTCTATTCTTTGGATTTGGTTTTTTTCCTCATATTTACCAGCTATGAAAATGGCTGAGCTTAGTTGCTGGCCACTCTGAGATGCTTTTCTTCTGCTCCATCCATCTGCTTCACTCACACAGTGACTGAAAAAAAAAAAAAATTATCCAGTTCACAAAGCATCGAAGATTAAAAAATCAGTGTGGGTAACAAAGTGTGTGGAAGGCAGCAGTGCCAGAGAGCATTGGGCACGTTCACTAATGAGAGATTTGAGCTGCAGCTTGGGATTTAGGGCAGCACTGTGGCCTTCCCCAGGAAGGTTTTGGGCAGCAGAGGCTGTGGGACTGGGGACAGGTGTGACACTATGTGACAGGGCTGGGCTGGGAAAATTCCTGAGATGTTCTATGGAAAAGAAATAATTTGCGCTCTTATTTTTTTTATTTTTAACCTTTTTTTGACAGTGAAAGACTTGGTTCCCCCACTTTGATTGCTGGGGCTCTGTAATGTGTTGCAAATTCCTCACTGGACTTGGTTCTTAGTATTTTAAAATCTCTGTGTGTTGAATTAACTCTTTTTTACAGCATTAAAAGGGATAACTGGAGCCAATTAAGCAGCTCTTTTGAATGGCCAGTGCCTGTAGCTGTCCAAGGTCATGGAGCCCCCCCCATCACCTCTCTGCTGAGCCACAGGTTGAGTTTGTGTCAGTCCTGGCAACCAGCCTCATCCTCCTGTGCCTAAAGTTCTTTCTTGCTTGACTCCACTTGGCTTAGCATCATCCTCCAAGGGCTGAGGCCTCTGTGCATCCATCCCTGTGCCTGTCTCAGGGGAGTGGTGCTCTGAGCCCCTGCAGCAGGATCTGCAGTCTCTGGAGCCTGCCTCCAGCTTCACCCCTAGGTTTGTGTGTTGCTGTTGGCAGTATTGTGTTTAGCTCACTGGAAATATTGGTTAAACACTGGTGGGAGGGGAAGCTCAATTAAGAGCATTTTGCTTTGACTCTTTCAAAAAGCAAAACAAAAGCCAAAGGCTTTTAAAAAATGCACTGGTTTCAAAGTTAAAAAGGAAAGATGTGCTAGAGATGAGGAAAGAACAAATCAAAGCTTCTGAAACTTGCTGTGGAGAAAGAAACATAAGATGTTTTGTTTGAAGATGAACAGAAAGCTGCAATCAGCAAAAACTCCCCCTCCCTACAGCACAGATGCTTCAGGTTGGTTCTTCTAGGTTGGCACACTGCTGAAAGAAAAGCAAATCCATTCTTTCCCCTCTTGGGGCTCCAGGTTCCTGGCACTTACATTTTACCATCTTGTAGTGATTTTGATCCCTACAGACTCTTTAGGTGCCTTACAAATCAAGAATGCAAATCTGGGCTCATCTGCCTCAGAGGTGTCACTGAGGCTGGGTGGGCCAGGGGGGTCAGTGTGGTGCCACCCTCTTGGTGGCAGCTGGGAGGGTTGGGAAGCTCCTGCTGATTCAGTAAGGATTATAAAACCTTTAGTGCCCATATTGACACCATTTGCAGGGATGTTTTGTGCTTCCAACCCTGGAAGCCTCATGGCCAATTTAACCCCCATTTCCTTTTCTTGCCAAGATGAGATGGTCCTTAAGGTCTCTTTCAACCCAACCCATTCCATGGTTCTGTAAGGGAAAACAGACCTTCTGGACCTGATCCAAGTCCCAGAGCACTGAGCAAAGGCAGGATGTTGCTGTGACCAGACCCCATGGTGATGGGCAAACTGGTACTAGGCAAGAGCAGACAGTGTGTCACAGCCTGTGCCTGTATTTATAGACCTATGGAATTCCATTTTCAGACAAGGTCTCCTGTGAGCCTGGAAACTGAATTCCCTTGGATGTGCCTGAGAGTGCTTGAGAGTCTAGCTGCCAGTGATCAGAGGTCCTGGCAGGTGGGGAGCAGTGCTGGAGCTGCTCTAGCCACCAGTTGCTGGAGGCACCCAAGAGGGTGCCGCCAATGGATGTGTCACATCCCTGCCCATGGGGACAGCTGTGCAGAGCACAGGGGCCAGCTTGTCCCCTATAGGAGAGGAGACACCCTGGTACTGCTGCAAAGGCTGGCAGAGATCATCTCCCAGCCCTACCCAGGGGCTCTGCATCCTCCTCCCACACAGAGGGCAGGAAAGCACAGCCCTGCTCCATACTGCTTATGGACTTCAGTGTCACGGCCCTGCTCCACAGGCTTTGGGGATCGGCAGGGGAGCTGACCGTAAAACCAGGAAAAATAGTCAGACTCCTTCACTGCAGGAGGTACCTTTGGTGTCAGCTGGAGACTTGCCCTGGCCTGGGGCTGCTCTTGGCAAGGCATCTGGGAAGTGCCTCTGAGGCATGAAAGCAAGCGCTTGCCAGGTATAGAACTGGATAGATCAAGAAGTCAAGATTTTGCATTCCAACTATCTATAGGAAATAGGGTTTTTTTATTATTTCAAGTTTTCATAAAAATCCATAATTATTGAAATCAAAGTTACAGAAGAAAGTTTGTAACTTTTTTATTGATTTTATTTCTTTTTTCTTTCTTTTTCCCACCCCCACCCCCCCTGTTGTTTTTCCCCTCTCAGAGTTATATCTGACACCAGAGTCCATCAGACAAAGTCCTTACAAACACAGGAGTCCTGAAGACATCGGCTGAATGTTTTCCTGGTATAAAGAAGAAGAGGAGGAGGAGGTGGTGACAGTGCAGGCGCAGTGGGTTTGGACAGGGGCAGAGGGCACGGTGGAAGGAGAGAGGTCGGTATGTTTGTAGCAATGTTTGTTAATTATTTTTTATTTGTTCATTTGTTCTTTTTTTTAAAAAAAAACAAAACACCACCATTATTATTTGCAAATTGTTGCCTGGTTAAATCATTTTCATATTGAACTTGCGCGGCGCGTCGGCAGAGCTGATGCCCGCGTCGGACTTCCGCGGCACGTACTCAATTTCAATATTGTGCTTGGTGTTGCCTTTCCCACGGCTCCACAGGAAGAGGAGCACCAGACAGAAGAGCACGACGCCCAGGAAGGAGATGAAGCCCATGGTGGTGGCGATGATGAGAGTCTTGATGTCAAAGGGGAAAGGCACGGTGGCGCGCGTGCTGTTGGCATCGCTCTCGTTGGGCTGGTTGGAGATGAACGCGAAGGTCTTGTTGGGCTGGTGGGGCCAGTCTGGGGAGTAGCTGCGCACGTGCAGGTGGGCCAGCATGGTGTCGTTGCCACCCGCGTTGCTGGCGATGCATAGGTAGGTGCCATTGTCCTGGATCTGGGCGTAGCGCACCTCCAGCGTGCCGTCAGGGAAGACAGTGAGCCGCCCGTTGGTTTTGGTAGAGATGAGGTGCTTCCGGGGAGACAGCCACATGATGGTGGGTGGCGGGTCCCCATCTGCCCGGCAGACAAAATGCACCGTGTGGCCTTCGTCCACAAAGATCTGCTGAGGTTTGCGGTCCCGTATTCGTGCTCGGCGGCAGGTGAAGTAGTTGGGCAGGAGGACGTCAGGGAAGTCCTTGAACTCCTTGCCCTGGACAAACTCGGGAGTGGAGCAGGTGGGCTGCTGCTTGTTGAAGTTCAACCTCCATCGCCGCCGGAAAACCCAGAGCAGCCGACAGTCGCAGGCTAAGGGGTTGTTGTCGAGGATGAGCGTCTCCAGGTTGCCCACCGAGTGGAAAGCTGACTCCTCCAGGGTGGTCAGCAGGTTCCCTGACACGTTCAGGATGCGCAGGTAATTGAGGCCGCGGAAGGCAAAGGGCTCGACCGTGGTGAGCTGCCCTCCCACCAGCTGGATCTCCTGGAGCCTGAGCAGGTCATGAAGCATTGAGCCCTCGATGGTGACAATGGGGTTGTAGGACAGGTTCAGGAACCGGAGGTAAACCAAGTGCCTCACTGACACGTACGGGATGGATGTCAGATTGCAGTGGGTGATGGACAAAGAGGTCAGGTTCAACCCATAGAGGCAGTTGGATGTCATAGTATCCAGGTAGGGCCAGTGTGAGATCTCAAGGACCTTGAGCCGGTACAGCCTCTTGAATGAGTAATCCCGGATGGTGTTGATGTTCAGATGGCGCAGCCGCAGCACGATCAAGCCGTGAAGGTGAGACAGGGCCTCCGTGGGGATGGAGGTCAGGTTGCATTTCTCCAGGGTCAGCTGTTCCAGGCTGTTGAGGCCACTGAAGGCCCGGTGGGAGATGTAGACAAGGTCATTGTCCCCCACCTCCAAAGACTTCAGGTTGTACAGGTCCTGGAACATGTAGTCTAAGAGGATCACAATTTTGTTCTCACTAATGTCTAGCTTGGTAAGGTTGCTGAGTCCAGTAAACACCCCCAAAGGGATCAGCTTGAGTCTGTTACTCCTGAGCCCCAGCGTCCTGAGGTTGAAGAGGTTGTTGAAAGCCCCAGGTTCAATGGCACTGATAATGTTCTCATTTAGCTCCAGCTCCTCCAGGTGAGGGTAGTTGGCAAATTCATCCTGGTTGAGCGTCTTGATGCGGTTCTTGCCCAAGTCCAGCAGCCTGGTCTCGGTAGGGATCCCTTCTGGCACGATCATGAAACGCTTGCGGTGGCACAGGACGGCGCGCTCCTGGGCAGAGCACTCACAGCGTGGCGGGCAGCCTGTGGCAGAGCCAGACAGGATGGATCCCAGCATCAGGAGGAGAATCGGCTGCCAGCAGGCCAGGATTGGGCTGCGCATACTCGCCTCCCCAGCTACCATCCTATCTCTCACCTGCAGGTAACAGCGGGAGAAAAAGAGCAAAGGGCACGTGAGCAAACAACAGGCATGGCCAAGGCAAAAGGTTTGGTGTCCTGGCAGAGGTGATGGTAAGGCAAAAGGCACCACTCATGCACAGCAGGTCTAATTTTCCAGCTGAAATCCAGCCCTTTGGCTTCAAGACCCTCTCTCCTCCCCACTCCCTGACTTTCCACTTGATGATTGAACGTGCACAGACTTTTGAGTGGAAGACCTTGAGGAATCTGTGTCAGACAGCTTCCTCTGCTCCTTAAAAAAATAATTTAATACAAAACACATCTATCTACATCCTATTTTAAGCTCTTGAAATTATTCTGTTCCTTGTAGATGGAGTCTGAATATAAAGGCTGCTTTGCAAACAGAGGAGCTTAGCACAGGATGGAGCATCTGGGGGAACCCCACTTGGGGTGAGCAATACTGACAGCTCAGTGGGAGCCAGCTCCCTCCCTCTGTGCACCTCCATGCCCCAGATGCTCAGTCTGTCCCCAGGGCCAGTTCCTTGCCTCCCACCATGCCAGCCTGCAAGGGCAGACCCAAACCATTCCTCCCCCAGAAAAAGCAACTGGGCACACACTGCCTACAGGGCAAGCTGTAGCCTCAAGTCAGGTCCAGGGGGGCTCTGGGATAATGAGGGGGCTGCCTGGAGTCAGCTGGGAAAGACCCAGCCTCCTGCTGATGTCCCTGGGGAGGGCTGGGAGGCCTCCCTGGGGGCTCATGGTCTGGCTTGTGCCCCAGCCCAGAGCCATCCCAGCCCAGCAGAAGCGGATGCTCCCTGTCACGCTGCCTTTGTTGCATTTATTTCCTTGTTCAGGCTGTTATGAGGAATCAAATCATATCAATATTGCAAATTAGATCTCCGGCTACTCCAGCCCGTGTTTATATCTATTGTTATGTTACTCTCTGCACTGCTCCCACTAATGCTATTTATGGCTATTGCTGAACACACCCAATCCATTACTTCCATTGGCTCTGTTTGTATCCATCACTGTATATCCTGTCCATTACTTTCCCTGCTCTAGCACTATTTATGGGGCTGGTACACGTTCTGCACATTCCTACCCATTGCTTCTGCTCATATTCATCATTTCATACAGATATACGACCCAAGGATCACTTTTGTTCCCAAAAAATTATTCAAAATTTCTTTGTAAGATATAAGGATGGGAGATGATGGACTGGCCATAAAAATGTCCACCAGCACCATCTTGGAAACCACCAGCCTTGGCACAGCGGTTGATGTGCTGTGAGGGCCTGGAGTGTCCCCACAGGAACCCTCTGTGGTTTCCTCCCATTTCACTGTCCTCTTCCTCCCCCACTTTCCCTGCTCCCTCTGCAGTGGGGCTGCTCAGTGGGGATCACACTGAGCACATCACTCAAAGTGAAGGGGTGCAGGGATGGAGCTCCTCTCGCAGTGATGCTGAGCTCCCTCCTGCTGGTCCTGGGGCCAGCATGTCCCAGTCCAGTGGAAACATTTCCAGTGGGAGTGCCTGGGCCCCGGCCAGACTGCCAAGAGCCATTTGCTGGGTATTTACAATCCATCATCTGCCATGTCATCACCTCCTGGTGCTGGGCACCAGAACAGATACAAGCGAGGCTGCTGCTGCTGCCACTGCCATGCTGCTGGGTGGGGTTGGGACTGGGGCCTGTGCTCTGGAGCCAGGTTGGCTCCAGGGTTGGCATGGCTCAGGTTGCATACAGATTTGTTCCCCAGGCTCATGCTGCAGCCCTGACTGGAGCTGGGCTGCCAGTGGGTGCCCATGCCACCCCTCCCCATGGCCAGGAGCCCCTTGGGCACTGCTCTCCCACCACATGCTTGTTACTGAGTGCTGGCTCGCCTACAGCCTTTTTTCTCAGAAACCAATTCCTGTGCTCCTCACAGCCGTGCTGAGAAAGCCATCAAAGACAGCAAAACACTGCATGCAAAACAAAATACAGTCTGAGGGGCTTAATTATAGCAGGACTGAAAACACTCAGCTCATTAAGAGTGCCAGGCACCAGCCGTGTTTGTGTGCTGGGCCAAAAGCTCCACTCTGCCTGCATGTGCTGCTCTGTTCTGGTCCCTGCTGGGCACGGGGAGGGGGCAGAGCTGAATCCTGCAGACTGACTGCCCCCAGGCTCAATCCTGCCTCTCCACCAGCAGGATTGCACCTCCAACACCTTTGGTCCAGTGCTGTCATCCCCACTGCAGCCTCAGTGGAGCCACAACTGTGTGGTATCAATGAGTAAAATATCGGCAAAGAGGCAATAGATGAACGAAGCAGAATCTGTGTGGCGTTGCTGATGAGCACAGCCTAGAATTGAAGTCTAGACACACCTCACATGTTATTAGTTCTCAGATAAATTTAAATCCATGATAAATACAATCCCTGACAAAAACATCCGTAATCTTAATAGCCAGAGTCACAGAAGAGCTTTGGGAGAAAGACAATAAATAAGCTGGAAAATTCTGAGCTAAGATGAGCTTTAAATCACTTCTAGCTCCCATTTACCTCTGCCTGATTCGGAGAGAAATAGTTGTGCCTCAAGGTGATATGGATATTAAGAGATGCCCTTCTAAAAACGACTCAAACTGTGATTTCTTTGTGAGCTGTGGGCCAGCAGTGCATGCATAGCCTTACAGCCCCTGCACAACTGCTACCTGCAGGAAGGGCTTTCCACAAAGCCATCCTGGATCTACTCTGAGGAAGACCCTGAAACGTACCTGAGCCCCCCTCCAGGGTGCTGGCCATGGCCCAGCAGGAGCTGCCAGGCAGGAGCAGAGGATTGGGCCATGGCCATCATGCATAGCCCAGCCCGTGAGAGCCGCAGCCCTTGGCGTGAGCATGGTTCTCCTTCCTCAATCACAAAAAAAAAAATTGACAAAAAAAGCAGCAGCTGCCAGACTCGCTGCCTTCAGGCGACAAGCAAACCCAGTGCAAGCCAAAGCAAAACTCATGCTCAGAGCCATGGCAGCCACTGACCCCTGTCCTCACCACCTGCTGCCCAGGGCTGAGGGCCCCGCAGTACAGTCCCCTCCCGCGGGAAGGTCCCGGCCTCGGCCCAAGAGGCGCAGATGGATGCACCGGAGCGCTGCTTTGCTGCTAAATACAGCAGGACCTGCCCAGTGTCTCTGCCTGGGCTCAGTGCTGGGAGGAAAGATGCCATTCTGGGCCTGTGCCTGGAAATGCAGCCTGGGGCCAGATTGAAGCGCTGATGTGCGTGGGGTTTGCTCCAGTGTGACAGGCACAGGCTGCCCTGGTGTGGGAGGAACAGTCCCAGGAAAGCCAAACTTGGGTGATGATCCAAAAGGGAGCCCAGGCTCTGCCCCTCAGTGTGCTCCTGAGGATGCCCCAAGGGGTGGGCAGCTGCCTGGCAATGCCCACTGCTGTCACTGCTGTCCCTGGGCTGTCCCCTGCTCCCCACCCCACAGAGCAGGGAGTGATCTGATGTGCTGATGAGCAAGCGAGCGAGCGAGCAAGAGGCAAAAACCCCTGAGTCAGCTCTAAGCCCACCTGGCAGCCATAAATTACAGGGCGGGAGATGTTCACCCTTGAACCAGATGCTTGTGAGAGCATTGAGCAACAACAGGCAATTTAGGACAAAGCAATCCATATCCCAGCAAGGAGAGGGGGGCACAGTGCTCTGGGGGCTCAGTATCCCCACCCTGTCCCTGCAGGAGCCAAGCTGGTGCTCCCAGCTGGGCACAGCAGTGAGTTGGACTCAGCAGTGCTGGACATCCTCACTGAGTTGCCTTGTAGGGGTGAGTTCAGCCATGGGCTCACCCCATCTCTGCCCTGATGGCTTCATATGAAGCCAACAAGACACAGCTCCCTGTGTCCATGCTCCTGTCTCCTCTAAGCTGCTCCAGCTAAATCAAATTTTATTGAACTTGACTATGTTTTAGAGACAAAGACTCCAGGTTTACAAATAAATATTTAACAACCTTTCCTGCTCCTAGAGGAGTTTCTTATCCAGACCCCAGGCTCTTCGCTGTTTCTGTAGCCATCTGCAAAGCAGCAAAAACAAAGGGAGCAGCTTTAATTTGCCAAACACGTTTGTGTCCATTTCCTCCTCTCATTTCCCCTGTGTCCAGTGTGCATTTGTGGGCCCTTTTGCTTCGTCTCTCCCTCCTCTCTACCCTATCTGCTCCCTCCTCCTCCTCTTTTCCCACCCAGTCCCAGAGTGGAGGCATTGGCACTAACTGCCCTTCTCCCTCCTGCTCAAGGATGGGCAGCAATGGGTGGGAGCATCAGGCAGAGGAAGTGCTTTCCCTTCTGGAATCACTGTTCTTCACATGGGAAAGAAGAAATCAAAGAGGGAGAGCATGAAGTGATCCCAGAGTGCTGCCAAAGCTTGCTGGTGGGCACAGCCAGGGTGGCACAGCACTGGCCTGGGCAATGGAGACCTGCCACCACACTCCTCTGGGCCTTCATTAATGGATGGGCTGCTAACAAAGGGTTAGAGGGCTGTCCTGTGTCCTGGCCTGGCCCCAAATCATCCAGGAGCAGCACAGGAGGGTGAAAGAACGGGGGAGAAACTGGCAGAAGATGAGAGGGACCCCTCAGAATCGTGGAGACACGTGAGCAAGTTACGCAAGGCAGTGAGCCAAGGCAGGTCAGCCAGAGGAGTGCCCACCCCCAGCCCTACCATCCACCAGCTGCCGGGGTCACTGCTCCCCTTCCCACAGGAAGGAACAGCTCCAGCTGGGAGCTCTTGCTCAGCCTCCTGGAGGATCTGCTTTCAGCAGCTCCGAGGTGGGAGCCTGGAATAGGTGTGATGCAACCTGATCTGCTCTGGCAGCTGCTCTGTAGCTGTAAAAGAGCATGAAGAAGCATTGAAGATGCAAATCCCCTTCCGGCACTGACACCGCCCAGCTGGCACCACATTTCTGCCGTGGTTGGCCCATGGGAGTGCCCTGCAAAGGCATTTCCTCATGGAAACAGGCTCTGCCACCCAAAATGTGGTGTCACCAGCACCACAGTCAATAAGGAAAGCACCAAGCCAGCGGGCAAGAAGAGCAGAAAAAACAGGAGATGCCCAGGGGAGAAGAGCTCTAACATGGGCTGAGGGGCTAGAATGCTGTTAAGGGGAGGCTTTTGCCCAGCTGTCTGCTCGTTTAAATCTGGGCTGTGGATCTAGCTGACCCCACGCAGGGACAGCTATGTACAGTGGAGGGACAGCCAGCAGTGGCTCCGAGCCAACCTGGAGAGTGGTTTTCAGGCAGGTTATTGGAGTAGGACAATGGGAAGGAGATCCTGGTTGTCTCTGCAGGATGCTGAAGCTCAGAGCAGTTTTTGCTGAGGCTGTTTCTTGCTGCGATCACATCTGTGCAAGAGCTCCTCACGCTTCTCATACCTTTGCTCCTTCGTTTTGAGCATCTTTTCTCTCTCTGGCTGCACATGCCTCAGTGCCCCATCAGCAGAGAAAACATCCTGACAAGGGATCAATAAGTAATTGCAAAGGCAGCTATGGATGTCAGGGGGTGTAAAGCCCTGAGCCAGCACAAGATAAACAAGGGGGGTGAGGGTGTAGTGCAGAGTGGAGCTGGGGCTTAGGGCCAGCCATGCTCCCCTGCTCATGGGCAGAGGTGGCCAGGACATGGACCAGTCACTGCTGCCACAGCCACTGCCTGAACTGGTGGTTCAGTGCTTCCCAGGTCAGGTGAGCCAGGAGAATGCTCATTTTTTTATTGCCTGTGACAGCCAAGAAGCAGGGGAGTTGTGCTTGGCAAGGGAATAGCTCCTGAAGGTTTTGGTTGGAGACTTCGAGGGCTGGATCAGGAAGAGATGGTTGGAGGCTTGTGGGAGCTGGGAAGGACATGCACCAATTTAATGGGGATTCTCCTTCCTTTATTTTGGCAAAAATTTCCTTGGGATTGCTGTCTCTGTGGATATGGGCTGGCTCACCAGGATGTTTTAAGTGCTCACTGAAGGCACCCAGCTCACCTTGCACTCTGATAAGTGAGCACTGGGTACAGGAGGCTCCAGTGTAGCATGAGGGTCTCCCTAGCTGGTTCTTCCTCCCTGTCTGTAGCTTGGAAAGGGAGATGGAAAAACCCCAGGCTCCTCTCAGGGCAATGGAAAGGCACTTGCCCTGAAGAGGTGAAAGAAAGTCCAAGGAGGGTGTCTGCTGGGAGAGCCACCAGGGTCACAATGACATTGTGAAGGCGTCCCCTGCAGTGCACCCATGGCCCAAATGCCTTCTGAGCTCCCTTGAACTGCTCCAAGAGCCCTGCCTAGGGTGGCAGTGCTGGGGCTGGAGGATGGGCACAGCCCAGACAGGCTCCAGTGCTGCTGGGGTGGCCCTGCATGGCTCAGCACATGGCCCCAGTGCTGCTGAATCAGCCAGAGCCCAGCTGCACGGAGCCTGAGCTGGACCCTGTGTGCAGGGCAGGACAGCACCTGACGTGGCATAAAAGCGGCTGGAACAAAGTCACCCCACTGCCAGAGCGCCTCCCCTCCCAGCCAGGAGCAGATGGCATCGCTGTTTGAGCTTGCCTTGAGGGCTGGGCTGGTGACAGGGGCTTTCTGCTCCCCCAAAGCCGGGCTCCAGCCTGTGCTGTGGCCAGTGTCCCAGCAGCGAGGAGGACACAGCTCTGCCAGGCTGAGACACTGCTCCTGGCCACCCACAAGCCACACCTGGGGGCACCAGGAAACACGAGCTGCTCCCTCCTATTGCTCCCTGCCTGGGAACACCCAATCCCCTCCAGCTACCAAAAGGCACCCGTGGCTCTACAGCTCCCCAGAGCTCTGCTCAGTGCCCAGAGAAGGGCTGGGGCAGCAGCAGCTCCAGCAGCAGAAACACAGGGCTGACAGGCAGAGCTGGGGGAGTCCCACCAGTGCCTCCTGCCCTCATTTACCCAAGGCTGCCCCAGCAGGACAGCGCTGAGGCTTTGGGATGTGACGTCCTCTAAATGCCACCACTCCAAACCACTGCGTCCTGTCCTGGGTTGATTATGATGTTAAATTGTATCCCCATTTGTCCACCTAGCCCAGACACAGGTTTTGTACTCTTAAAACTTCATCTAAGAGTAAAAGTGAGTGGAAAAGAAGCACCGAGTCTGTTATCAGAGACTGTACTTGCTCCCCCCCACATCCCGGGACGGGGTTTTGACTACAGCACAGACAACAAGGCACAGATCGCCTTGGCTTTCCAGCTAGCCGGAGCAGAGAGGTTTTTCTGGACTGTTTTCTTTCCCTTTTCCTTGGAAAGGATTGAACCTGCTCTGGACTGGGGACTCGGGGGAGCACCGGGAGCTTGCACCCGTGGACTACCGGGAGCCCAGCCTGGGCAGCGGCATTTTCCAGCGCCAGAGGGACTGATAACAGAGCAAACACCCACAGGAAAGAGACCCTCTGAATTTTGTCATCTCTTCAAAACAGCGAGAGGTTTTGTAATTTGATATTGTTCATTCTTGTGCTGGGTAGTGCTGTGCCTGTTAAATAAACAGGTTTTTTCCACTTCTCTCAGAGAAATCTCTTTCTGAACCAGTTGGGGGGTGGGAGAAAGGGGCCATGTGGGTTTGCTTCCCATGGGGGGGCCCATTGGAGGTTTTCTCCCAAATTTGCCCTAAACCAGGACAGTCCCTACTGCATCGCTGCCACTGCTCAAAGGTTGAAACCCCAGATCAAAGTCCCAAAGGCTGGGGAACAGCAGGTCCAGGGATCAGTCACGTTCCTTACATTTAATTTAAGCTTAGACTGTACTTACAGCGTCACTTCTGTTCCCAGGGCACATCCCTTGAATCCCCCTACAACCAGCACAGGATACCAAGAAAAGTACAAGGGCTGCTCTGGAGCACTGCGTTTTCCCCTGGAAACCTTTGGGATAGCGGCGAGAGAACTTCAAAGGACATAGGACATAAAGCTGTCAGCTTTGCTGACCTCAGGGAAACCTGCTGATTTACCCCGCTTTAGGACTAGCCCTGATATTTTTATACTGCTGCCTAAAATAAGTGGCCTCAGAAGCCTTTGGGAGAAGCCAAGTGCAGCCCAGCCTGGCAGAGCTGGCTCTGGGATCACCCACTGGTAGGACAAGTGGCAAGGGTGGAGGGACTGTGTGTGCCATGCTGCCAGGGCTCCCACGAGCACCGGTGGCATCAGGAGATCTGTCCTTGCTCCACACCCCATAGGGACATGGGGCAGAGCACAGCTCTGCTTCAAGACACTGAGAGAGATGGAAGCCCCGGTTCGCTCCATCCACCTCATTTCCCGACTCCTTCTCGCAAGACAGATCTCTCTCTCTCTCTCCCCCTCCCAGTTATTATTAAGTTTTGTTCACATAATCACAAATTTGGTGCCGCAGGAATTTTCAGAGAGAGAAATGGAGAAAAGGGAGGCACAGAAAGCATGAGCAATAGCAAGTGCAGAGGGAAGATTCTTCTTCCCAGCCTGGTTTTCTCTGGGCTGGTTTTACATGTATAATTCCTTTTTCTTTCCCCCTTTCTCACTTGTTTGATTTTTGCATTATTTATGGCTTGTCTTCAGGGCCTGTATTTGCTGTTATTGTTTCATTCAACAATAAAATGGATTAGATAAAAACAAACTGCGCCGAGGCACGGCTGAACCCGCCTGTCCTGCATCCAGCTGAACCCACACAGCCGGGCAGAGCGGGTGAGGGGCTGCCAGCCCTTCCCAGCCCCAATCCTGCAGGAAGGGAGGTGCTGCAGGATGTGTCCTGGACAGGGTTTGGGCTGACAGAAATCCTTGGCAGGTATGAGGCTGTGCAAGGCAGTTGTTTTAATGCCCACGACAGGGGTTGTCAGCATCAGCACAGGGGCAGATCAGCCGTGCCATTCCCCAGCCTTTCCAGGACAACCTGAGCCCATGGGCACGGTAAAAAAAGAGGGATCCACCATGGGAATGGAGTGGCTCCCCACTGCCCTCAAAAGAAGGCAGCTATGGGGTGGGTTTGCTGCGTTTTGCTCGAGCTAAAAGCAAAGCTTTCTGCCCTTTCCTCCTCTCCCAGCACTGTGGATAATGACACGGAGCCTGCGCTCTGGACTGTACGTGAGGACAAAAGTAATCACGGGGAAATACAGTGCATCGGAAATGCAAGGCCAGGGTTTCCATTTCGCTGCCGCTTCGGTGCCGTTTCCCATTGAAACGGATAAACAGGCTGAGCACAAATCAGTTTAATGGCAGCACCTAATGGCAGCGCAATTCTGCGGTTCCCAGGCAAGCTGGAGCTCAGGCCCAAAGCGGCAGGGAGATGCCGGCTCGGTGGGGTGGCCACCCCACGGCACAGCCCTGACAAGCAGGGGGGCCCCAGGGCTCCCCCAGGACTGGCTGCCCTGGGCAGCAGCACTGAGACAGCCCAGACCACCATGGCACAGAGACTGGTGCCTCTCTCCAGCCCTGGGGATGTCCATGGACTGTTGTGTGCCCAATTCCCAGCAGAAAAGAGGTGTCCCTGTGGGTCTGTCTCACATCCCTGAAGTCTTCGGACTCTCAGGGAGCCTGTGGAGTGCCATGCCTTGCTCTGTGCTACAGCACACAAAGCCACCAGGCCAGAGCTTACTGTGATGCCAACCTGGCTCCTCAGACTCACATTTTGGGTAGACCAGATGGATCTGGCTCCCTGTGACTATTCCCAATCCAAAGGAGGGGTGGGAAATGGCTGGGTTTGGGTATGGGAGGGAGAGGTTTGGCTGCTGGAGGGGGAGAAGTGCCTCTGGAATGCTCAGGCTTTGCTCACCACCCCCAGGTTGCCTCTGAGGTCTAAATCAGTTGTTTCCCATTTCACACTCGACATCTCAAATCCAAACAAAGAGCTGAAAGAATAGATCATGTCAAAATATTTCTGCTTCTCCCTCCTACGAGAATTCCCCATCAGAGACCAATCCAATTAAGGTGCAGGTTATGAAATTAACCATAATTACCAGAGTGATATTTAATGTTTTGCATTCTGATGAAGAAACTGAATGGAAATAACAAAAAAAAATAAAAATAGTGGGTCCTACTGATATAACTAAGAGCAATATAGGGTGGGGAGGGGAAGGGCTGCCAGGGAAGTGAGGGCTGTGTGGGGTGGCAGGGTGCATCAGGAGCCTTACACCCCTAAGGGCAGGGCTGGGTGCTCAGGGGCACATCCCCCAGAGAACCACGGCCAGCCTGTCCCCCAGAGCAGAGCTCTGCCCAGTCTGATGGCAACCACAGGCATTTTGCCATTTGAGCATCCCTTGGACAAGGCTGGACCACAGGAATCATGTCCTGGGAGGCACAGGCCAATTCTGCACCTCCTCACTCTGTCCCTGCTCCCTGTGGGGACCCTCCAGCTCACCCAAGGACTGTCCCCACCTCCAGACAATGACCCCAGCCCTGAGACAAAGGACACGAGTGCTTCAGTGGGGAAAGCTTTTGGTCTTTGCGAGGATACTCCTGTGGAGCCCAGGAGAGGAAAGCTTCTTGTACACATGTCCATTGCAGGATGCCAAGGCACTGACCAGCTTGCAGGGATGTGAATAAAATGATGGAAAAAACCATGCAGGATGGTTAAAGAGAACCACGTCTCTGCTTAACCATGGGAATGAGCAAAACGAAGCCGAGTTCCCCAGCCACTGTGACAGGGACACTGAGCTGCTGCCCTGCCTGATCCTTACTCAGGTAGGTGATGCTGTCTGGATGGGGTACAGGCCTGGGGAGGGCAAGAGATGGTGGCCAAGATGTTGGTGAGGCCAGAGGGAGGCCAGAGCCACTGGTGGGGCTCATGGCAGGGCTCCCCCAACACAGCCATCCTGCACCAATATTCTCCATGCATCCCATGCAGGCCCAGAGAGGTCCCATTGGCCATTCCTGATTGCTGAAAGGTGGGAATCACCCAGCAATCACCCCAGAACAATGGCTGGGGTCTCTACTCAAGGCTGGGCACTCCCCCTGCTGTCCCCCCTTCCTGAGCCAGACTGGTGTGACCTCCTGCCCTGCCTGGGCTGAAGGGGAGATGATGATGTCACTCTCGGTGACATTTATCAGCATTTATTCAATTTCCTGGGTCAAACTGACAACACTGCTCAGACACAGCCAGCTCTGTACGACCCAGCTTTGTCCTGGTGACAAGGGGACAGAGGCCACACCATGCTGCTGACAGTGCCTGGGGGCTGGGGAAGCACTGGGAGGGGGGACTCTGGCTGGTGTTTGTCCCCCAAGTAAGCCCCATCTCCAGACACCCCTCTCCCCCTCAGTATCACACATGCCCTGGCACTGCCCAACAGGCAGCAGGTTCAAACAGCCACCAGCACTGGATGTGAGTAAGGCACATCCCCAGGCACGGTCACAGGGTGCTGGGATACAGTAGAGGCAGAGAGATCTCTCTCCCCACAGCCATTCCCTGCCAAAAGCTCCATTTTTACTCTCCTGGATAGAAAGAAAGTGGAAAAAATTGACAAAAAAGAAAATTGAGGTCATGGCCTTCCACTTCTTTCTCCCTTTGTTTTTCTTGGATTGTTTGATTTAAGCATTTGGAGCCCTATTCTCTCTCATCCCAGCCTTCCCTGCTACCTGAAAAGCTCTTCTGGCTTTCTTCCCACCAAAAGCCATTTCTGCTCATGGTAGGATGAGCCCTGCTTGAGGTTCAGCAGAGAACAGAGGAGAGCTGCTGACTCAGTGCGCTGGCTGTGTTGGAGAGACCAAACACCCACCCTGACCAAGCTGTGAGTTGTGTTTTCCACCTGAATGTTCACAGAGATGTGCCCATTGCCAGCTCTGCCTCCAAGGACAGGGTCCCACCAAATAGCAGCACCCAGTGGTCATCCGACTTACCTCATCAAGCTCCAACAGGTTGTGTTGTGGTTTATAGCTCAACAACTGTAATTACACTATAATTGTGGTGTTATTATAAAGTCATTTATCAACCCCTGAATTAAAGCCTCAAGTTAGAGGATTTTATACTTGTCACTTACATGGAGCAGCACTAACTTTAGCAGTGCTACTGTGGCTACGTGAAGCAGGATACTAAAGAAAACAGAAGTCCTTCAGTGATGCTGTTAACCTTCCAGGAAACAGTGGTAATTAGAGGTATCACACAGTAATTACATTACAGGTGTAGAGTAACTGCAGCACAGTACGCTGTTACAGTGGTACAGCCATTTGTTTAGTAATTAATCCGTCCACAAGAAGGCCTGGAAAACCTGACTCTTTCTTTCCAGGAGCTGTAAAAGCAGTGTCACTGTCTCCTCCAGTCACCTCCTGCCCATCCCACGAGACCCAGCGAGAGCTGGGGCTGTGTGAACACAGGAGCTGGCAGGTGCTATGGGGAAAACTCTCTGTGGGAAGATATGGAGGCTTTAGCCGAGGGCACATTTCCCTCTTGGCCCTGCTCATCATCTGAGAGCTCCAGAGGCCCCCTCTCCATTCAGCAGCCGTGCCAACAGGATCCAGGGAAGAGCCAGGAGTAGCATGTGAGAAGGCACAGCCAACCCAGACATGTCCTCCTACCGCACCCCACCCACTCTGCTGGACGGGCAGAGGGCTGAGTGGGCTTTGGCACCGGGAGAGGGAGCAGCCCCTCTGCTCCTGGCACCGGCACAGCTGTTCTGGCCATCTGTCTCTGCAAGAGGTCCAGGACAGACACAAAGCATGCTCTTGGAACCAGGGGAACGGACAGGGAAGAAGCAGGGGAAGGAAGGTTTGGGCAATGATGCTGGCTGGGATAGCTGGTGTTGAGGTGGGGAAGGGCTGTGAGAGGTGCTGATAGCAGCTGTAAGGTGGGAATGGGCTAGGGCAGCTGTCAGTGGGGATGGGCTGGGATAGCTGCTGTGAGATAGGGATGGGCTGGGATAGGGGCTGGAATAGCTGCCTTTGGGAGAGGATGGGCTGGGATAGGGGCTGGGATAGCTGCCTTTGGGTGGGGATGGGCTGGGATAGCTGCCTTTGGGTGGGGATGGGCTGGGATAGGGGCTGGGATAGCTGTCTTTGGGTGGGGATGGGCTGGGATAGGGGCTGGGATAGCTGTCTTTGGGTGAGGATGGGCTGGGCAGTCCTGTACGGTCTGTGCAGGCCCTGTGCTGGAAGACACGGCCAGAGGCACGGCCACACTGCTGCTCCACAGCCATCTCCAGCGTGAAGGTCAGGTCAGGGCTGCTACAAGGTGCAGAGCAGTGAGGAGATGGTTAAGGCTGGCAGGAGGGCTGGGATGGGGCTGTGGAAGGGATATCATTGCAGAGCAACAGCCGGGCTCTGGGAGGTGGTGCAGAGAAAGGGGAGATGGAGGGAGATCCACGGGGTGGGAATACACGGGAATACATGAACTTCCCTCCGCGAGTCGAGACCCCAGAGAGCAGCGGGGCAGTCCCGGCGATCCCCTGCTGCCGGCCAGCGGCGACAGCCTTTCGCTGGAAAGGGCGTTCGCCGGGAAGAATCGCGGATGGCGATTGCTGGGGCGGCAGCTGGGGCAGGGACAGGCAGGGAGAGGCAGCAGAGCCTCGGCGACGCCAACCAGCCCGAGCACACCCGATCCCAGCAGTGCCCACGCTCACCCGCTGTCCCTCCCTCCTCGTGCAAATCACTTTCGCGGCACCAACACTCCCGTTCCTCCTCGGAGGTGGCATCTCCAGCACCTGGATCGAGTCGTGCCTCTACCCGTCACACGGGGCTATTTATACATCCAAGGCGCAAGGTGAAAAATCCAATAACCTACACACAATAACGGAGAGCAACAAGCGCCGGCACCTCCCGGGAGGGCTCCCAGAGCCCTTCTGCCAGGCAGGCTCCCGGACATCCTCGCAATCCCCCACTGCCCTGTGGAGCTCCTTTAACATTAAACCACTTCTTTTTTCTGCCAGACACAAACCGAGGGCAGAGCCCGCGCCGGCAGCCTGACCCTGGCCCAGCATCTCTGGGTCGGCTCCTGGCTCCGGGGTGTGGGGCTCAGCCCAGGCAGGGCTTCAGAGCCCCCAGAGCCCTCTCGGAGTCTGAGGAATCGCCCCACTCGGCATTAACTCCCCACGTCCCCGACTCACCTATCTCCAGGCTGGGGGGGCTGGTGACAGAGAGGTGAACCCCTGCCCTGGAAAATACCCCCTCCCCATGACTCCTGCCTCCAATCTGGTCGCTCAGGGCTGGAGAGCTGTCCCTGCCCGTCTTTTACCCTTAATGCCTCTGCTTTGGGGATGGGCAGAGGAACAATTCCTCCTCTTGAGTTAACCCTTGCTGGGCAGGATATGGGCACAGCCAGCTTAAGGCTGATCCCTGCTCTCCTGCCAGTCCCGGAGGGTAGCGCTGTCCAGACTATCCGTTCCCTACCTTAACAAGGCATCTGCTCCAGGCCGGCCAATTCACCCGGGAACTACCGGGAGAAGAGGATACTCCCTATCAGGATACAGCCTCAGTCCCGCCGAACCCCAGCCCTCTCGCTGGGGCCCCGGCTCCGCCTGGTCCGTAGCTCCCGCAGGGGCTGCGCCGAGGCTGCGGGAACGGTGCGGGGGTGCGGGGAGGAGACGGCCAGAGGGGAGCGCCCGGGCAGAGCGGGGCGGGCAGGCGGCAGCATCCGCACCGGCGGGGCTGGAGGGCGGCAGCTCCCGGAGCACACGGCTTCCCCCGCACCCTGGGGCACGCACCGAGTTCCCAGCCCCGCTCCCTCCGCGCAGGGTCCGGCCCCGGGGAGGCGCGGCGGCGCCGTCCCGGGGCCACGGAGCCCCGCTCCCCGCCTCGCCGGTCCCGCCATCCCCGTGGCTCGCTCCGGTTCCCCGTCCCGCTTACCCGCATCTCATCCTCGCCGGCGATCTCCTTCGGTCAGAAATGGCATCTCCCCCGGCCCCCCCGCCAAACCTCCACCTGCAGTAGCGCAGCTCCCCCTCTCCGCAGCGACAGCACGAACGGCGGCGGCGGCGCTCCCGGGGCCGGGCCGCCCCCCAGTCCCGCGCCCGGGGGAGGGAGGGCCGGGCCGGGCCGGGCACGGGGCCCCGCCGGGGCCACCCTAGGGCCGTGCGGCCGGCGGCTCCCTGCCCTCCGCGCCCGGGCGGCCGGCGGCGCTTCGGGGCGGCGGCATCGCCCCCGCGGGCGGGCGGGCGGCTGGCTCGGCCCGGGCTCCGCACGCCCGCTCGGCCGGCCGGGTCTGCCGCGGCGGGGCCGGGCTGGGTGCCGCCGGCCCCCGCCTCCCCTCCGGGAGGAGCCGGCGGCGGGCGCGGGGCGGTGCGCGGAGCGGCGGGCACGGCAGCGGCGGCCGCGGCCGGTCCCTCCTCCCGCCTCCGCCCCCGCTCCGCGCGGGGGGTGCGGGTCCCCGGGGCTGCGGGGCGGGGGGAGCGGGGATGACTCCCCCGCGAACCGGGGCCGCTCGATGGGTGGGGGCCCCTGCAGCCCCCGCCCCGCCGCCGCCGGTGCAGCCTCGCTGCCCGCAGAGGACGGACCGACGGAGCTCTGTCCGTCACCGTCGCGTCGGTGCCCAGCCCTGCCCGTGTCCGCCGAGGGACGATGCCGGTCTACCCCGGGGATTCCGGACGGTCTGCCCTACAGCAGCTACCTCAGCACAGCGTTTTGCTCCTCTTTACACTGCCACCCCCCACCCCAGCACGTAAGAGGGAAAGGGCTGCAAGCGGAGAGGGGACGCCTTCGAGGACAGGTCTGGGACCTGGTGATCCCGAAGGGCCCCTCGAAGGATCCGGCGCAAGCCAAGCTGGTGGCCTTTCATTCAGGACTAAGTGCACGACTTCCCGAACACTGCCTACCGCTTCCCCCCTTCCATAATGGACACTCTTTATCGAGCAGCATTAGATTTGCCCAGCGCTGGCTCTCACAGCTGAGGCAGTAATGGACACAAACTTTCCTTGTAATGTGCACTTTCCCCTCCTGCTTCCTCTCGGCTGGGCTCTCCTGGGGTGTTTCCTGCTCTGTTCTGCTTCTACCCAGCTGTCCCTGGCTGCCGGCCAAGGCGGACCGAAGGCAGGGGCACCAGGGCCCTCTGCAGCAGCACGGGCTGGGGCCACGGGTCTTTTCACTGGGTCCCATCAGCCTTCCCTTGAACGGCTCCTTGAGCAAGTGGGAGCTTTTGAGCTGGCCCCAGGCCTCTCCTGTTCGATGGAGCCTGCCATGGAGTGCAGGAGAGGCCATCCCAAGCTCGTGTCCCTGCAGTGGGCTACGAGCAAGCCCCGGGAAGCTCGATCCCCTCCCGGCACTCAGGCAGAGGCTGCTGCCTCCCCGGAGCCCCGTTATCCTCCTGCTTGGCACAGGCGAGCTTCCGAGCAGGGGAGGAACAAACAAAGGGTGGGCACGGTGAATTCGCCAGCTGAGGGCTGAATCACTCCAGCTCTCTGCTCCCGCTCCTGCCTACTCCCCGGCTCCCCCAGACCCCGGCTCGGCTGGAAGGGTGGGTACCCACCAGGCGTGTGGATCCCTGCATGCGCTCATGGCAAGAAACACAGTGGGGTGACAACGCGTGTGTGCCTCACGAGCTCTCCTGCCATCAAGGAAACTCAGCCTGGCCCCTCTCAGTGGTCCTCAGACCTTTCCTCAGCGCGGATCGATGCCTCTTATTGTTATGGCTATGGCAGCGATGCCATCGATGTTAATAGCACTTCACAAACACAGACAAAGCCGGCAATCTGAATGCGGCCAGGAAAAAAACCAAAAACAAACAGAGGACAAAAGACAGGCTAAGAGCTCTGAATGCCGTTTCTAATGCTTCCGCTCCCCTTCCCTCCCCTCCCACCCCCCATGTTAAAGCCCCACTAAAGTGCAGGGCACCGCGTATTCAACAGTACAACTCCGGAAAATTCCCGGAATTGTTGGTGTGTGAGGGAGGAAATTTCACTTCAGCCCTTCCACAAAGACACGGCAAGTACGCCATGCACGCAGCGCTGGTGGCGTGTGAGAGTGATGCTATGCACTGCCTGGAAGCAGGGGGCCTTCCAAGACCGTCTTTCCCACCTCGGCTCCGACGGCCATCCCCACCCTGGGAGCGAGGCAGAGGATGGGGGACTGCCCGTGCAGGAGCAGGGATGAGCTTTTGGGCTAAGATGGCATCCGTGCAATCACTGCTATAGAACAGTCCTCTGCAAACCCTGCCTTTTGTGTACTCTCAGCGTGTGATTCCCGCCCCTGGAAGTGTCCAAGGCCAGTTTACATGGGGTCCTGAGCAACCTGGTCTAAGTGTTTGGAATTAGAGGATCTTTGAGACCTCTTCCAAAGCAAACCATACTATGGCTCTATGATTTTGGAGCTGCGTGGAGGGACCAGGGGCAGCAGGAGAGGTGAGGGTAGCACGGGTGCCCCAAGAATGGCAGTGGGGCACAGCCCTGGTTTGCTTTGACAGCTACACTGTGCATTTTGGCCAGCAGTGGGGAGAGGCAATTGGAAGGATGGAGAGTACAGGAAGAAGAAAACATCACTGAAAAGCTGCTCTCTCAGCTGGAGCCCCAAGGCCCTTGCCCACAGTGCCAGAGTGTAAGAAGAGCCAGTACAACCAATTTGCCATTTGGGCTTTTCTGTCTTTAACTCTCAGCCCACCTCATGGGCAACAACTCCTCACCCCAATAGCTTCAAGGACACTTTGGACAAAGGCAGACCCTGGTAGCAATGAACCCTGCTGATCTCTGCCAGAGGAACTGCATTGGCCCCTGCTTGGAAGCCCCAAAGGCTCCCATGTTTCTGCATTTATTGACCCATCATGACTGCTGAGCTTACTGTTAATGTCCCTGAGGCAGCATGGGTGACAGTGTGCTGGAGACCACACAGCCAAGCCTCACTGGAAGCACCATCCCCTCCTGTCCCCACTATACAGCCATGTGCAGCTGACAGCCTTGCAGGTAACACGCCTTTTTTCCCTCTCCCATCACCTTTACTAGATTCTCCCCCATGTTGTAGAGACCAACTCCAGCTGTTGTGGATCAACCCCTCAACTGGGTCAAGCTCCTTTTTGCAGCTTTCCAGGTGCCACTATCATGTGCTGACCTGTGTGCAGCCCCTGGACGCTGCCGAGCAGCTCGGCTCACACGCCCTCACTGAACATGTTCATCTTTAAAACCTGCAGGGAACAGCAAGAACATTTGGGTGTCCATCTGCAGGGGCTCGTCCCTCAGACAGATGCTCCAGCTCTTTGCCACTGCCATCCTCAGATGATAACAGGCTGTGGCAGATGGTTCCCTTCTGTTGGCAGGAGGCAGGAGTTTATCCCCGCTCTCAGCTCCCTCCCGGAGAGGTGGCACCTGCACACTGCATGAGGGACCTGGGCAGTGGGGAACAGAGCTGCCCCTCGGGGGAGACACTTGGGCCACGCTCATCTCCCTTGCTTTCAGTGCATGAGTCCAGGAACGCCGCAATAAGTCTGGAAAGGGCCGAGCTGGCAGGAGGAAGGTGGATTTTAATTACTCCCATTATTATTATCATTCCTTTTCTTTCAGATTTTCACACTTTCGTCGTAACAAGCTGAGCTGAGAAAATACATGCAAATGCCAGGCAGAGATAAGATGTACCACACCTTGAAGTACTGCCAGCGCTGGCTCTGGGAACGCCAGATCGGCTGTCTGCCCCTCCAGCCTCCTCCCTTTGGCAGCAGGAACGGGGGAGGTTCTGTCCCTGCTCTGCCCCTGCACATACAGAGAGGAGGGTACCTCATGTGTCCCCTGGGCTCGACCAGCAACCAGCTCCTTGATCCTGCCCAGTCCTAACCAGTCCCTGGAGAAGGCACCAGGAACTCCCAGCTGCTTGGGACAGGGAGGAAAGGTCACCCTGATGGCTCGTGTGTGATACAGACCTCTCCTGCCCTCCTCAGCACTGTGGGCAGCAGGACCTGTTCCTGAGGAACTCTTGTTCCTGAGGAACCCTTGTTCCTGAGGATGGCTGTTCCACCGGGCCCCTGCAGATGCAGTCAGGGAGAAACACGGTCCCAGATCACGTTCTCCCTTGGAGGTGGTGACATTTCAGGGTGTGTGGGGGGAGTGGGACGAAGAGGCAAGGCAGGATATTCCTGCTCCCCCAGCTCCACGGCCATCTGGATGTGTGCTGATGCCTCCTCACAGCAGGCTGACTCAGTTCAGGGGCTTCTCATTATCAGCTGGAGGGAATCCAAATTCCGCACTGTATGCTGCTCCTCAGTGAAACTGAGGATCCTTATCAAGTATTATCATAATGCTTTCTCTCTCTACTGTCTTGTACTGCTCCCTGCTCTGGTCAGCTTATTGATTTGGAGAAGAATGATCCAAAAATTCTTTGACCACCAGCCATTCACCTGGGACAGCTGTGGCAGGAGCCACAAAATGCCCCCCTGGCCATGGGCTGGGAGGCCTTGGAGGGGATCCCTCCACTGTCCCCAGCACAGCCTCGCTTGCTGGAGGCTGCAGGCGCATGGCTGGACCCATCTCCAGCTCTCTGTCCAAATGAAAGCAAGGGGAGAGGTAGGAGATGCCGTGCTCATGCCTTGCACATCTCAAATCATGACATGACCTCCATGAAGCTCTGGAGAACAGGGATAAAGAGAAAAAAAAAGCCTTTCCATAGGCCCCCACGAGTGAGTGCTACTCAAGATGGGGATAAGCTGCTCATACCCAGGGTCTGCCCCAGCTCAGCTCATCCATGTCTCTGCCAGGGCACTATCACCACCCCAACACATTGGAATTCTGGGTGTGGAAATTAGGCCTTTCTATGCAATGTTCTGGAATGGAGAGAGGCCACGTGTCCTCATGTCAGCCTGAGTCAAACACTGATAGCTTGACTGCTCTGTCAAGCAGCCCAAACACGCGATGTGAAGGGCTGAGGGAAAAGGCTCCATTAAGTTCTTAAGCCCATTGACACATATATAGAAGGTATTAATAATATCAAGCACCTCAGTGCCTATTGTAGCCCACGTTCAGGAGATGAAAGATAATTTCTGGGACAAGGAATTTATGATAGTGACAGCTTTTTAACAGCTTGGTGTAAGAATAGGAGCTGCACAACAGGACAAAGAGCAATGATTAAAGAATTTGGCACGAAGGAGAGAGGGCTTGGAGAGCTGTGGGAATGGAGGACAGGAGTCAATTGCCCACACTGGAAAAAAAAAAGGCTGTGCTGGGGATGGAGGATGGGAGGTGATGTGGGAGCCATCCTGCTGGGGCTGACTCACAAATACTTGACAGCTGAGAGAAAGGGCTCAGGGTGCCCGGAGGGGATGGAATGTGCTCCTCACCTTAATGTTTCAAAGGTTTGGCCTCTGCCTGATGTGGCAGGCCATGATGGGCATGGCTCAGCTGGGGCTGCAGCCACACCAGCAAGGGACATGGGGAGAGGCTCAGCGGGGCAGCAGCGGGGGAGCTGAGCTGCACAGCTGGGCACAGGGAGCAAACACTCCAGTCAGGGAAGCAGGGCTCTGCATGGGCCAGGCTAAGGAGGGAGCTCTGCTCCATGAAGGCCAGAGCTGGAGAAGCAGAAGTAGCAGACCCAACAGCAGGACACACTTAGGGTGTAATTATTACTAATATCCTCAGTGTTCCTTTACACACATACGTGCTCCCCTAATGTACACTGCACATGTAAACAGCCTCCTAGTGACATTTGCATGCCCAATTACATCTGCATATAATTGATTTGCATGCACAGTTGGAGGGTGTTTAAAACACTGAAGTGCTTTGCACTTTCCCACAGCCACCTCCCCAAATCCACAAACCCATGCCAAAGGAAAAGCACCTCATGCTGGAGCCAAACCCCACCCCAGCCCCACGGGGCTGTTTGGTGTCTCTCCCTGCGGGGCTGTGCCACGTGCCGAGCAGGATGGGCTCACAGCCATGCCCTTTCCTGCATCTTCATCATCTGCAGCGACCCCAAACCCAACCCCAAACCCAGCCATAGTGTTTGCTGTTTGCTTAGCTCCTGTTATAAGTGACTGGCACCATTCCAAAAAGGATTAAAAGCAGGGAGTGAGAAACATAAAAGCTCATGTAATTACGTGCAAAAAAGCCCTTTAATAATTTATAGAGGGAGAGGGTAAATATCTTCGTGTGTTATTCAAGTGTAGCTCATTGTCCCGTCTGGCTAATACCCAGCGTACACGCATCACAGGCTTTATCCGGGAGGCTGTTTTGCCTTTAATACCTTCCATAAATTATTGAATTTATAAAGAGGAAAGCAGGTGTCATGTCACTCCTATAAACAGCTCGTTAGTTAAAGCTAACGAACTTGGGGAGCAACAGTTTCCTCCTGGCTTGTCTACCTCCCACCTCGCTGTCTGTGCTGTCACCTGTGATGCTGCACAGACACTGAGCTGGGGCAGGAGAGTAGTATTTACTTAAAAAAAAATCTGGCAGCAGATAGATGGCCTGTGGCACCCCTACACTCTGGCTTTCTGAGCTCTGCTTGTGCCCTCATGGAGGTGTGAGGATGAAAAGGATCCTTTTTTCCATTCCCAGCTTGCCTGCTGCATCACCACTTCCACGTCACCTGTGATCTTCTGGGTGCAGCAATGGCCCATCAGCTCCTGGGAGTACCTGAGGATGCTCTGGGCACTGCTCCTGGCAGGAGCTCTGCACGAGGGTGAACTCTGAGGGCCAGGACAGGCCAGGAGGCAGAGATCTTTGTGGCAGGAGGGCTGAGCACAGACCCATGTCACCCTAAAACCCACGCCTGTCCCATTTCCAGCAGCCGAGGGCCAGGTGGAGCAGCCCAAGAGCTGCTCCTGAGCACAGGGGATGTGTTTTCAGGCTGGCTGGGGGAAGCACAGCATCTCCCTGGTTTCTGCTGAACGAGGCAGGGTGTTAGAAGGCCACCTCTAAAAACAGCAGAGGTGTGACTGAGTCAGCAGCACGTGTCTGCGCGAGGGAGTCAGTCCAAGCTCAGGAAAAGCAGCGTGCGAGCGTGGCCACGCAGCCCCCGCCGGGCAGCCGGGCCCCCCCGGGCTGTGCCCCCCACCCCTGCGCTGCAGGACGGAGCTGCTCAGGGAGCAGCTGCTTCGGAGGCTCTGCTTTTGCTTTCACACCCAGGAGAGAGTCACCAAACCCCCACACGCAGCCTCTCCAAATAGAATACATATGCATTAAAGAACAGCCATGGAAAGGGGAGCCATCAGAAGTATTTCAGACAGCTTCAAGTGAGTGCCAAATCTGGGTGAATAAGCTGAACGCAAAGGACCCACGCGGAAAACGCTGCCGGCAGTGCCAGCATCACGACGGGCACAGCACGGAGATGGGGACGCATGGAGCAACCCAAGCTGCGACTGCCAGCAGTGAGGCACGTCCCAGCCTCATGATGAATGCTGGCCCCTGAAGAACACCCAGTAGGGCCTTGTGGGCATGAGGAGAGGGAACTCAAACTATTGATAATCAATTAACTCCTTCAATTACAGCAGCCTAATGAGGTAGCGCCAAGTCAGCTCTAATGAACATCAGTTTAATAGAGGCAGTTCCTCAGGCGCTGGTTTTTGACTCAATCTTTACAAGGTAGGGAACACTGCAAAAGTATCGAGCAATTAATGTCACTAAATGAACATCCGCTCCCAGCTCTCTGCAGAGCCCACAGCTCGTGGGGGGCTGTTGTAGCACGGGGCATCCCTGACCCCTGGGCAGGTCCTGCCTGTGCCCAGCTGGTCCCCAGCAGGGGGATGGGGTCGCTCTGCTGGCAGCACGGAGCTCTTTTATCCTGGCAGAGAGCGCAGGGTTCCTGGGGATGCTGCTGGATGGGTTAGCTGCTGTGAGATGAAGCGAATGTCACTGGGCCCAGCTCTCCCCTAGAGGCAGCTATTTTTTAGGGATTTTTGGTGACGACAGCGTAAGTGACAAAACAAATGTCACCGCCCGCTGGCCCCAGTGCCTCCCTGGAAACCTGCTGGGCCCCATGTAGCACAGGGGGAGAAGGGGGGAGTGGAGGAGGGATGCAAAGCACCATCCCTAACACGTGCCTGTCACGGGGGCTGTGCCAGCACCCCACTGCATCACAGCTTGCAAGCAGGGCCTGGGGAAGCCCCTGCCCAGCAGGACATGGCTGAGCAGGAGCTGGGGTGGGGATCCCCAGGAAAGCCGGGATCCTGAAGGTGCCATCCCTTCGGAAGCATGTGCTGCACCGACCGTGTTGGGGAGGGATTTACATACTAAGGAGCCTTCAGCGGAGTAAAGACAGCCTGACATCTATTTTGGGTCTCAAAGCCAAAGGCTGTATTTCAAATCCACTAATCAGGTGAGAATACAGCAAACCCATGCAGAGCAGAGCTGGGAAGGAGGGGGAGCCTCTGGCTCCTGGCAGCATTGCCCACTCTACAGCAAGGGCCCCATGGCAGTGGTCCCCAGCACTCCATCAGCACCTACCAAACTGGGCTTCCAGGGGAAGGGACCCCTCATTCCCACGGGGGATGATCCCCAAACTCCTGCTGCACTGGGTCTGTACAGAGAGGCCCTTTCAGCATCTAAACCTCCATGGGCAGAGACTGCCAGGACCCTGCCTTCACCCAAGGCTGTCCAAAGCTGAACTGAGCTGCTGGAGGGGCACTGGTGGCACAGCCCCACTCCCCAGAGATGGAGCAGATGGAGGGCACAGGCCGGCTCCCCGAGCCCAGGTGTGTGGTGCAGGGGCTGCCTGTGCCTCCGGATGCTGTGGCAGATGGAGGTGGATGTAAACTGCCTGTGCTGCCTCCTGGGACCACACAGGGCCTTGGCCACAGCCTCCCTTCCCTGCTGATGGGCTTGGGAGCAGGCTGGGGGAACAGTGGATGGCTGGAAGGGCTCAAATGACAGCAGAGGCACATGTCAGGTAATTCACCCATGTGGATGTGTTTGTGAAAGCTTCTGGGTCTGAGCACTGCTCCCAGGGGTGCAATGTATGGGTGGATAACCTCTGGTCCAGCTTGGGGAGGGTAAAGAGAGAAGAAGACATTCCTGCTCCCTCTGCTGCTCCTGGGCAGAGCTGGGCCACACTTGCATGGGAAGGACACAGGAGACCCAGGATCACTGGTTCAGGCCAGGATAAGCCAGAAAGGCAAGTGCAAGGCAGAGGATCGGAGGGAGAAGAAGAGACATGAGGAGATACACAGGGAAGGTAAGAGCCCTGCATGCCTGGTAGACCCACACAAAAAACTGAATCTGGCCATCTCCAGTTCCCATCAGCAACTTATCTGAGACCAGTGTAACCAGCAACGGCCCCCAGCTCTTACCAGTCCGACAGCACTGACTACAAATGCCAACCTTGGGGGATTGGACCCTGTGCCCAAAAGGATCTGCACAGATTCCCCTGGCTCTGTCCAGCCTCTGGATGAGCAGGGGGTGCTTCCAATCCTCCCAGTGCCCATCCACCCTGCAGTGTGGAGGGGACACAGGGTGCTGGCTGTGTCTGGTCTCCCCCAGACCACTTTATCACCATTCATAAGGGCCAGAAAAGCTGCTGAGAGTGTCTTTGGAGTGTGAAACACCAGGGGTGATGGGTGCAGGCTGCTGCACTGAGGATGCTCACAGAGATGCTTTAATGACACAGCCATGCAGCTCCAGGCACCAGAGATTATTCTCATCTCTTTTCTTGTTTGGTCGACTTATTCAAAGACTGTTAGTGGATTAACTAAAATTCTTACGATGCTGGAGCAGCATCTTTGCAGGGGTTTATGGAGGTGGAAGGGACAGTTTTCACAGGCAGCTTTCATGTTACCCTGCAGCAAGTCTGCAGCTGGGTGGGTTTGCCAGGGGAACAAGATGAAGCTCAGAGTCCTGGCAGCAGCCGCTCTCTTCTCCAAGCTGGCAGTGCTGTAGAGGAATTGTCTGGAGGGCAGCAGTGGCTGGCAAGCCCTGTGGTCCCTCCTGTTCTCTCATATTTGTCTTGCAGCTTCTGGGCTCCATTTCACAGGGAGGGCTTGGGGACATGGGGGACTGAACCCAGGGATGGGGGGAATCTCTCCACACCTTCTGTTGCTACATCCTCCTTCCCACAGGTAACTCCTCCACTGGGGCTGTTGCTCTTACAAGCTCTGTTTCCTTGAACAGAAGGTCCCAGGGCCGTGCCCTGGTATCCCCACAGCCGACAGACAAACAACCTCACAGCATCCCTTGTTTTCCCAGGCTGCATTGGTGCGTGTGGCAGAGTCTTCCCCCTTCCCACCCCCTCCTCATCAACTGGCAAAGCCCCAGCGGTTTTCCCCAGAGAGCACGCGGTGAGACACAGCATGAAACAACTGCACATAATTAGAGGATTGAATGGGGTATGGGAGCAGAGCAGGGAGCTTGCAACATCCATAAATAGCTCGTCTTGCCGAGCTGCTTAACTCCTTGCTTGTTCTTGCCAAAGTGCAGACCCCAAAGGGATGGTGCCTGTGCATGAATAGGGGTGGAAAGTTCAGAAGTGTATTTTTAAACCATTCAAGCCGTACTCGAGCTGAGTGATACGTTATTGTCTCTGTGTGTCACTTGAAATGTCTTATGAATGCAAGAAATAAAAAAAAGCCACCATTTTGCCTCTCTACACTCCCACCCCTCTGCTTCTACCCAAATAATGTCAGGCTAGAGCTGACAGGCGAAAAGGAAAGCACCACAGGCTAAGGCTGCCTAAAAGCAGCACGAAAAGCTCTTCTCTGCAAGGAAGAGCCCTGGATTGTGGGGCCAGAGGGCAGCAGAACCAGCAGCAGGCGCAGGCATCCACAGACAGCAGTGCCAGAGCCTGCCAGGAAAATACTGGGGTCCCCAAAAAGTCCCCAGCAAGGACAGCAGGGCTGTGTGCCTAGCAGCAGGGGGTTAGGTGGATATTAGGAAAAGTCCCTCACCCAGAGGGTGGCTGGGTGCTGGTACAGGCTCCCCAGGGAGGTGGTCACAGCACCAAGCCTGACAGAGCTCAGGAAGTGTTTGGACAATGCTCCTGGTGCCACTCTGGGTGATGGTCCTGTGCAGGGCCAGGGGTTGGATTCAATCCTTGTGGGTCCCTCCCAACTCAGCATATTCTGTGATTCTGTGACTGCATCAACTAATCTTGTTTTTTGTCCCATGAGAACAAGGGACTTACCCCTGCTACCCCACCTGGGGTCAGTGTAGGACAGCACCACCTCGATTCTGCCCATCCTGAGCTCTGGGGCCCCTCTGGGTGGCTGGCACTTGGTGACAGTGAGAGTCCTCAGTTCCTGGGGCTGGCAGCCAGCCTCAAGCTATGGTTGGAGACAGAGATCCCAAAGAGTTTGACAAACAGCTGGAGCCATGGTGAGATACAGCGGGACAGAGGGAAAACAAACCAGAAACTCACTGGGAAATCATTTTTCTCCTAAATGGGGCAGATATAATTAAGCAGCACGGGCTTTATGAATGATACCAGCTCTGCTTTGAAACACATCATTACCTCTCTCTGTTAGAGCAGTGTTTTTAAATACATATTTCCTTTTCCAGTGCTAGAGGAGAAGGCTCTGTGGCTGGGATGCTGGAATATTTTGCTAATTACCTCTTACTTCACCTAGTGGCACTAGTGCTGATCTCTGGCTTTCCTGTGCACACACCACTGCTGGCCACTCTCCCTTTCCTCTCCCTCTCTGCCACCATGAATACCAGAGGGGAAGATGGCACTGAACCTGGATCCTCCAGCCCCAGAGGCTTTGAGCCTCTCTGTGCCAAAGCTGTCTGAGATCCCAGTGCCAGAGGTCACCCCAAACCCCTCTACCCAAGCTATGTGAGCCCCTCACCATATTGTTTTCCTTGTTTTACAGAACCTGGGGCTGAAGGGGAGGGGATATTTCCCTGAGTTGACCCAAGCTGGTTTCCCCCATTTGGCACCCTTTACACCCAGCAGGGTCTGGGTGTTCCTCTCACTTTGGTACAATTCAGGCCTTTCTGTTCCCAGACAAGTCCCCCAGCCTATGCCATGTCTGCCATGAATGCTCACCACAATGGATTAGAGAGACCCGAGCAAGAACGAAGGGTTTTTGTACTAGAAATTGAAAGTTGATGGAGTGTGTCATAGGAAAATGACAACAACCTACTGTACCTCGAAAGACAATTATTTTTCCCTCATTGGAAGTGATTGAATTTCTCCATCAGTGACACTACCAACATCGTTGACACCAACAGGTCTAATGGAAAGGCTTTTCCCCAGCTGCACACCTGAGTTTTCTTACACCTGCCCTCTCCTCCCTTACCTGCTCTGCTTCCTACAACTTTGGCAGGACATGCTCAGGTCACAGCCCATACAGAGACCACCCTCAGCTGGGTGTGCTCTCCCTCCCCATCCCCACACTCCTGCAGACCCTTGCTTCCCTCAGTTCTGCTCCTCTGGACTAATTCTGAATATTCTGTGACTCAGTGAATATGCCAGGGCTGGAAATCACACTATTAAATCACTTACTGTGACCAGCCGTGGTAGCAGGAGCTGCATCACAGTACTGGGGCCATGCTCAGTGTCTGATGTAGGTACTCACACTGGCAATAAGAAAGAGCTGGGAGACATGGTGACCTTTCTAGAGATGGGGAAAAGGGTCAGGCAGCACCTCAATCTGCTGTGGGACTGGAGGGTTGGATAGCACCCTGGAGAGCTGGCTCTCCCTGCAGACCTGGAGCACCATGTCCTGGACACTTGTGCTGGATGCTGGCCTGGGGACACCAGGGTGAAAGGCACAGCCAAAAGCCCCTTCTTGGAGTGGTTTTGGCCCAGAATCTGGAGTACCACAGGCCCAAAGAGCTTTGGGATAGGTTCCTGTGTGTCCCTGGGGCACAGCTGTGCTTTCCATGGGCTCCTTCCCATTCCCAAGGTGCTTCCCCTGCAACCCAGCCTGAGTTGCTCCCTGCTGGCAGAGGGCCAGCCTGGTTTATTAAGACACATGAACTAATGAAGGAGCCACAGTGAAGCACAGGAGCCTGCTACACCCACCTGCACTGGGAGCTGTGCAAGGCTCCTCACAATCCTCATCCTTCTCCCAGCAAAGACCAAACCCTGAAAGCCTGGGGAGCACAGGAGGGTGCCACCACCCCACATGCCTCTTGGGGGGACATTGGTGACAGCAGGACCACGTCCACACTGCGCAGGGTGAAAATCCCAGCGGGGAGGATCGGGAGGGCAAGGGCAGGCTGGGATGAGTGGTGAGGCTGGCACAGGCAGGACATCACCTCGCCCGCTCCGTGGGTGCCACGCGAGTCGGGAGCGAGGAACACGCACGCTCCGGTGGCATTCAGAGCCCCATATGTTGTGTGGGCTGGGAGCACATATGTTAGATACACACACATCTACGTGTGCCTGCGTATATATATACACAGACATACATGAGAGAGACTATTATAGATACAGATTTACATATACAGTCAACACCAGCAATTACTGCAGGATTTTGAAGGCAGCAGAATCAGCCCCAGATATCAGAAAATGCCTATCTTTATCCCTGCCCTCTGAGCCTGTGCCTTTGGTTGGGCTGGCAAATGCCACGTGCCACAGCCCCAGCTGGGGAGGGTGCTGGGGGGAAGCAGGGCTGCCCATCTCCCACACCTGCACTCTGCACAGTGCCCCAGGAAGGAGCAAAACACCTTCCCTGGCCATGGACAAATCCTCTGCCCAGCATCCATCAGGGATCCAGGGGGATACATCTGCCCAAACACAGCCTGCATCCATGGACAAGCTGGATGAACTGCTGTATCGCTAACAGAGAGAAAAGACCTCTCAGGGGCAGGATTAATCTCATTCTAAGGTGGCTGCCTGAGAAAGGTCAGATGAATTTTGCCTGGACATGCCTTTTTTCTCCCCACTGACTATAAATGTCATCCAGCCAGTGGGCTCCAAGGCAGGTACCTACAGAGAGGCCACATGCAGACACGTAACGGGGATTCAAGTCCATAGTTGCTGCCCTGGATCAATCCTGGTGCTGAATACATCCACAGGCAGGACAGGGAGACAAACTCAGCTTGGGATTTGAGACCCTGAGATTTCTTCCAGACACACAGCTCAGCTGGTAAAAAGTTCATCTTGGTAACTGAAACTTTTCCATTCATTGTCTGCTGTAGCCCCAAGCAGCATCACCCAGCTGTAAAGTACTTCAGAGTTGACTCAATGTCACATTTAAGTGCTGGATGCATCAGAATTCAGGATGCTTCAGAAAGGTTATGTAAACCATTACATCAAATCCTGGGAGAGTTATTAAGGTGAGCGGCAGAGCATGGGAGAATGGGTGATTATCTCACAGCAGTGCTGTGTAACCACACCAGCAACGGGGCCAACAGAAGGATGTAATTCATTCTTCTTACAAGCCCAGTTTTGTTTCCCCCTAATGTGTCTTAAATAAAAAATAAAAAAATCTGTCCACCAAAGAATTCTCAACTCTGAAATATAATTATTCAACAGTCTCCAATTAAACAGCTAAGGCACTGGGGAGATAAGAAGGTATGAAGGAGGGAAAGTTTCCAACTATTGGGCAAGTCTTCTATTCCCCCTCCCCCTTTTAGAAATGCCATATTTCAAATTCAGTGTGGTCTATTAACTCCAAATTTATTTTATTCATCTGAACTTGTGCCTTTGAGGACTTGGGGGAGGCCTGCATGGTTAATTTTGGAGTTATTTTCTATGGACTCTTGAACCTCTCAGAAGTGTGCGGGTTCTCCAGGGAGGCTCTCCAGTTGGCAGAACTTGTCCTCAAGGACATGAAAACATCTGCAGGGGCCTGCAATTTTTCAGAGTTTGGAACAGATCCAGGTAGATTGAAAGACATTTAGAAATCTTCAGGATCAGCAAATGTATTTTGTAAAGCACAGAGCTGACCTGTTTGGGTTAAATAATGGTAAGAATTTTGTGGGGGCAACACATCTGGGAATTGCAGGCCCAAAGCAGCCAGCTGAAGGACTAACATTAAGTCAGGAGTCATCACGCTGAAAACCTTTGGTGCTGGTGGGGTAAAGTAGCCAAGAAATGCTAATTATAACAATATCCCTGATGGACATCCTGCAGCATCCTGCCCAGAGTGCTCTCACACGGCAGTGCTGCCTCCTCCTCAGAAAAGCCACAGAAACCACAGGGAGACAGCCAGAATAGTCTTGTAGAACCCCTAATCCCACGGGATTTATCGCACAGGATTTACACACCTCATTTCCATGCCAGCAGCCTGCATCCACCTCCAGGTGAGCCACTGGGACGTTGCTGATGTGTGCCCTGCCATCAGGATGAAACGAGGAGCAGATCCCATGGCAGAACGATCCATCCCCAGCACACAGCCCCAGTCCAAAAGCTTTCATATTGGAGTCTGGGAATGCAGGGAAGTCCATACTGGAGGCTGCACACAGGAATGGGGATGGGGTGTGTGCTGGCAGTCACAGCAGTCCTGGCAGCATCTCCTGCATGGGACACATGGGCTCTGCCTTCCCAGCCCCTCAGGCAGAGGAAAATGAGGCATTGCTGAGTAACTGGGTGAATTCCTGGGATAAACAGGCAGCAGAGGAGACTGGGGGTGCCATAATAAGGTTCAGCCCTACGGCTGTGCTGCTGTCACCCCCGCTGGTGGGTCACAGCTGCAGCACATGCCACTGGCTTCCCCTCTCAGTGTGCTCAGCCGTGCGTAGCCGGTGTCAAACAAGGGGACGGTGACTCACAGTGGCTCTGGCAGCACACGGGCAGCGTCCTGGCGAGCTGTGCCTTTCAATGCCACTGAAATACTCCTCAAATCCTGAAAATGCTGCTACTGAAGAACCCCTGGACATGAGCCTGGCCCAGTCATGCCCATCGTGAGCTCTTTGGAGGGTGCAGGGGATCCCAGTCACATTGTGACTTTCTCAAGTGCTGTTGTAAGCAGGTCACCCACACCCTTGAAGAGGAACATCTTGTCCCCAGAGGTGGCAGGGGACCTGTGCCCATGGGACACATGAAGGAGCATCTAGGCTGGCCTTAACCTGCTCTTAAAAAGGCACAAAAGGAGCCCTGACTCTTGGGCTACCAGCCAGCACCTTTCACTGATGCTAACATTCATTTAAGAAAAATTACAAATACCCCCAACATAGGCTAATTAGCTAACGACATTATTTTGGCCTGATGTGCCATATAATTAAACAACTAATAAACGGCAAGAGTCCTGTGTTGCTGAGGCTCCTGAGTCAATACCATGCTATTACCACGGTGTAATTGAGTTTACAGAGAACCTCAGCACAGACATCCCAGAGCCCATGCAGGAATGGTATTGAAACAGCCACCAGAGACCCACCTGCTGGATAAAAGAGAAAGACAAATCTTTTAATCTACAATACAGCCTGGAGTCACACACAGAGAAGACAAGTCTGTGCTTCACACTGTGGTAAATGCATTTGCTAGAGGAGGGGACATGCCTCCCAAGAGGGGCTACCTGTGCAAGAGCTGCTCTGGCAGCACAGGAGGCTTCCAGAGCTCCAGGGAGGGTGAGATGAAATGTGGCTTGTCCTTACTTCCACAGAAGTGAGGACTTCCAGAAGCCTATTCCCATTTCTCCATTTAAAAAGTGCCTTTTTGGATGCATTTCTGATGACAGAGCCAAAGGGTGCTCTGGGGCTACTGAGAGGTCTCAGAAATGGCTCAAAGCTTCCTTCTGCAGCCCTGACCTTTGTAGACCAAGTGCCCCAACCTAATACTCTGCTGGCAGGCTGCAAATGGGCCAGGAGCTGGATTTAGGGCTGCAAAACCCTCTTTGGGTTTTTTTAGAACTAGTAGGAAAGAAGGAGAAGAGTAGGTTGGCAACCAAGCTCTCATTTGAGTCATGAAGCATCTACAGATATGTCTCAATATTATTTGCCATCCCTGGGGTGGGGAAGGTGATTTTGAGGTGTTCAGAGGTGACTTTGCTATATGGACAATGATTCAGGCAATGAACACCTGACCTTTGTGCACACACATCCTCCCCTAGGTCCAGGCTCCTCTCCCACATGCTCCCTGCAGCCCTGCTGTCGAGCTCGTGTCCCCACATGCACCCATGCTCCAGCTCGTCCTCCTCTTTCTCCTCACCTCCCTTCCCTGGCAATTCCAGGCAAGAGCTCTTTCCGCTCCCGACCACTCTCAGGCAGAAAGAGGCTGGAAGCTCTGCTGGGGCACAGCAGCATCTGTCATCCACAGGCAGAGGCACAAGGCTCTCGCCCCGTGCCGCTGTCAGGTCCCTGCATGGCAGCAGTGGGCAGAGCTGAGTCCTGCTGGCAGGCTGAGGGCTCGCTGGCCCCACGCTGGGATCTCCTAGAGCAACAGGAGGACAGGGCACTACAGGGGATGGATGTGGGGCTGCTTAGCCAGGAGCCACGGCAGGGCTGGGGACCTGCACTCGTCACATGCAGTGGGACAGTGGCTGCAGCCCAGTAGGTCCAGCTCACATCTAGCACCTGCATCCCACACTGGATGAACTAAATGCAGCCCACAGGAACAGGAGCCTGGGCAGGCAGCCCCATCCCAGGGGATGCAGCCACAGTCAGTGCAGCCTCAGTGCTCCTGGAGAGTTTCTGGGAGTGTGAGGAGGACTGACAGGCCACAGTTGGTGGCTCTGAGCAGGGCCCGGGCTCTGCTGTCACCCACATCCCACCATGGACCTGCTCCAGTAGCTCATCCCTATCCCACAGAGCTCCTCAAGAGAAGAAGGCTGGAGACAGAGAGATGAGAGCCCAGAGGGACCACTCTCAGCCTATACTCCCAGCTCTTGCTTAGCGCAAACTACACCATCCCCAAGGAGCTCTGCAGCAAATCCATAAGGGTTCCTCACTTCACCTGCTGTCAGTATATAAAGCAGACTAAGCTTTGATCCTGGTGCACGAGGATATGAGGATATCTGCCCAGGACAGTGGGAGAGGGATGATGGCAGGGAGATGGTGAGCAACAGGGCTACAACTAAAGAGGGGCAAAACCTAAGCTTGCAGGAGGGCAGGGAGTGGGTGCCTGGCAGTACCATAGCTGCAGGCAGCCACGCGAGAGGTGCCAGGAGCAGAGGCTGGTGGAGCCGCCGGCAGCTCTGGGGAAGAGGTGGGTGTGCAAAGGCACAGCGACGGCAGAGCTGCTGCTGACAGTGAGAGGCAGCTCCTGTCATGAGCGTGAGCCAGGCTCTGCCAACACAAATACCCAGGTTGCTGAAAACAAGATGTGTGGCCGCGCATCTTGGCTGTCAATCAGCAGCACACAGGGAGCGCGCTGCGGCCGCTCCGGCTGCAACAGGGGAAGGATCGTGCTTTTCCTGAAATGCTGCCATGGAGGTCATGGGCAGCCCCACCAGGCTCTGGCCAGGAGATGACAACTATGCCCGGGTGGCAGGAATGGTCTCCATCCTCCTCACTGGTCAGGGAAATCCTCCCAGCTCCCTGGCTGCAGCTCAGCTGCTTTCCTCCTGTGTCCACAGCTCAGGGAGGGACCGAGGAGGAACAGCAAACACCTGCTGCTGCTTTGGAGAGGTGCTTGTGTGGAGAGGGATTCTTGCAATCAAGAATTACTCACAGTGCACTCAAGAGCCACACCAAGGGCAGGCAGAGCTCACCTGCACAGACATGAGCCCATCACTGTGGGGTCACTGCCTGCCTGCCACTCCCAGCGGCTGCAGCCACAGGACAGCCTTGTCCTGACAGAGCAAAGAGGCTCAGAGCAGCCAGAGCTGCTTCCTCGCGTGCTAGAGCAACACCAGGTGAATGGAGACCTCCCCCGGTGCTGGGGTGGACACCTGGTGTGACCCTAGGGACCCATTTGTGCCAAACACCAGGAGTTCAGCTCACAGAGGGAGAAGACACCCAGACTCCAACCTGCTGGGATAGATCCTGCAAAAAACAGCTGGAGAAGAGCAGGCGGTTTGCACACCAGTGCTGGCTGGAAGTCACCACTGGAAGTGCACCCATCACAGACAGCATCACAGACAGCATCCAGCCCCCAAAAACCCACCAACCCCCCCAAAATGGCCTGCCCATGGCTGAGCTCCAGTTCCTTCCTTCTGAGCCACGCCGCTCTGCTTTGCCATGAATGCAAAGTTTAAACATCCCTTGTGTCTTCCCTTTTGTCTTTCATTTCTATGCTGACATTTTGAAGGAAATTTGTTCTCCTCCTTGAAGTACGGAAATCCGCGTCCAAGAGTGCCTGGGCCCAAAAAGCTGGGAAGATAAACATATTTGGACGTGTGATTTCACAGTGGCTACGTTGATAGCTTTCAGAGGTCGGGTCCTGTCCATCAATTACCCACAATGTGCATCCAGACGTGATATGGGAGAACAAAAACCGACTCATTAGAGGGGAAGAGAGGTAAGTGAACACCAACGCTGGTTAAAGAGAGCAGCTCATATTTCAAGGAGTAAAGGGAGAGACTTTTCTCCTGCTCTTTTCCCCCACTCCAACAGAAAGCTACAACATGTGGGAGACACAGCACAGCCTTGCCCCACAGAGCATTGCCATGTGGCACCAGCATGACACAGAAGGCACGGGGAGAGCTGACTTTTGGGCATGAGATGTGGCATGGAACAGAATCTGCAGAAGAGACTTTGAAGTGGAAACATTTAGAATGGGATTTTTAAAGATATTCAAGCCCCTCTTCTCTCTTCCCTCTGGCCTGCAGGTACTTAGGAACGCTTTGCACATAAAGAATTATTTGTCTAATATATCACGTTAGAATGCAAGATGACATATCCAGGACAGACTTTTGTACTAAGCAGAGTTTTAAAAGCTGAATTTTAGCAGTCCCAGGTGGGCCCAGGGCATATACAGCATGCAGTGGGACGAGCAATGATTTCTTTTTAGCCCAGGCAAGGATTTTTGTTATAATTCTCTGTCCCTAGGAAAGGCAATTATCACTGGCACCTCTGAGCCCAGTGCAGCCCCAGAGGGAGGTTGCAGAGAACTGTGGCAGGTGATGGGATGGTCCCAGGGGGTCGCAGCAAGGTGGGGGGAACTGGATGTTCATTTCAACACTTTACAGATGGGAGCAATGGGCAGGGAGTGATGGAAGCTGGCTCTGGTTCTCCAAGCCACTTGCCTCCCCTTTGGCTTCCAAGTTTCAAGCACAAACTTGACAGTAGGATTAAACAAAAAGAACCATCACAGTCTCAAGCACATCACTTTTCCCTGGGGATGTGACAGGTGAGGCAGGACAGACCACCCTGTGCAAAAGGGTCCCACAGAGTGTGTGTGGGGCTGCCTGGTTTGGGGACTTCCCAGGCAGGGGATGGACTCCAACACCATCCCCCTCTGCCATGGTGGGGTGGAACCTTCCCTTCCCCTCTGTGCCTTGGCATCCCAACCCTGGGGCCAGCATGGACTCAGTAGACCCCCTTTGCAGGTGTCTCCTCCTGCCCTGCTACCTCCTTCTTCTCTCCCACAAGTATTTCTCAGGGTGTTATTTCCTTTCTAGTATGCTAATCCCTCTCCTGAGTACAAACTGCTGCAGCCTTTAGAGGAGCAGGGAAATATTTCTGTTCTGCATACTCCAGAGATCCTCCTCTGCATGGAAATGGACACTATCATTATTGGGATTCCTCTTTTCAACATCTCAGCTAAGGAAACTCTTTCTCCTACTGAGCCTCTGCTAAGCAGAAATGAGGGAGAAGAGGTGTAAACCAGCCAGGCTCCTGCAGTGAATCTCTTTTTCCTGCCACTCCGTAGGGAGTCTCCAGTGCTTCCAAGGTGCAATTCCATATTAGAGGTGGCATGTGACATGCCCAAAGGCCCTGTGAGAGTGGACAGTGTGGACAGAGGACATGAATGTGTCAGGGCAGGTGGTCTCCAGGGCCCTGCCATGCTCCCAGCTCCTTAGTGAGAGAATTGGAGGCTGGGATCTTGCTTGAGGACCCTCAGTACAATGGGGTCCTGACTGAACGGCACCTGGGGTTAAGATATTTCAAAGGCCAGTCCTGTGGAGATAATGCTACATGAAGGAATACAGCACTATCCTCCCAGGTAAATGGGAAGACAATCCACATAAATATATATATATATATAGATGTAGAACTGAACATTCAGACCAACACAAGCCCACAGGAGCCCTCCCCTCATGCCAATAGTCCCCCACAGTGAGGGTAAAGGCTTCCCTGCTTTAACAACCAAGGCACCGACCTAGATTAAAACTGATTCATCAGCAAATGGATTAATTGGTTGAGGAGGAATTTAAATGAAACAATCACAAACACTCAGACTCAAGTGCCCCAGGGTCAGGCAGTGCTGAATGGTTCTGCCCATTCTGGACCTGCATGGATTACCCTGGCCAGTGTGGGGATGGAAGAACTTACTGGAAGAACACCCAGATCCCCTGGCAGGGAGCATTTTGCAGGGATGGCAGTGCCTGCAGGTAGGCAGGTGGCTGGTTTGAAGTTTTGAGCTTCTCAGGTAGAGGATCATATTACTCTGGAAACGGAGGATCAAATTATTCCATTATTCCCCAGGGAGGGGATTAAATTACCCTGGAATTAGAGGATTAAATTACTCACCAAGGGAGAGGATTGAATTACTTTGTGAGTTGTGGGATTAAAACACTCCGCAGGTGGCAAGCTCAAAATAGACCTTCACACAGAAGGCAGGATTAAATTATTCTATGGCTGGTCAGGGAAAAAAACCCCAAACCACCATACTCTGGAGGAAGCCATATTAAATTATTTCTGGAGATTAAATTGCTCCACAGGCTTGCTGGATCCCGGTGCTGTGGAGCAGACCATCTGCTTGGGAAGGTGTGTGGATACCCAAGCATGAACAGCCATATGATGGGGTCCCGCTGGTGGTACCCAAGTGCCTCCTGGCACCGCAGCACCCGGCGCCTGACAGTTTTGACTATATTTATTTGCACGTCAAGGTTGGGAGCCTGGCAGGGCTGGGCTCTGCTCCCCCGCACCATCCGGGAAATCCGGGGGGATCCCAGGTCACCTGGGAGCACGAGGCAGACCTGGGGAATTGAGCCAAATCTTAATTTGGTTTCTTAAGGGAGGTTTTATCTTCTTTTCCTTTTTGCATTGATGACTGTCTTGAGCAATGGCACCACTGTGTATGTAGGGCAGCAGATCAAAAACCTCCTTGCTACCAACCAGGACTGGCTCTCCTCAATTCCTCATTTCCACCCATCACCTCTTCTCCCCTTTCATCCGTGGGCTCAGCTCTCCACCTGGCATCTCCCACGGGTCAGCAGTGGCTGGAGCGTGCTGGCGCTGTCAGCCCTGACTCATTCTGCTGTGTCTCCTTCCCTGGTGCCTGTCACTGCCTGTTCCTAGTGATGGTGACAAACTGGCATTTGAAACTTGTATTGGTATTTTTTATGCTGATTTCTTTCTGAGGCTCCACTGCTGAGATTTTGAGAGAGAGAAAGAGAATGAGCATTTTAGGATAATCTTAAAAGCAGAAAAATTATTACATGTCAAACACCGAATGGGGAGTTTAAAAGGCTCCCAGGTGGGCTGCAGAATTAAATGTTTGGAGGCTTTTTTTTCCCCCAGTGAGGTAAGAAATGGCAATGTCACCATAGCAACTGCAGGGCACATTCTGGGCAGCAGCTCTGGCGTTTTCAGGAGCTGGGGCTGCCCCAGCCCCTCTGCACAGCCTGTGGGGTGCAAGGGGTTGGGATGGCTCCAACCCTCACATGTCTGAGCCCTGCAGCCAAGGCAGGGAGTAGCCTTGGGAGCCAGCAGATTGACTGGAATGAGATACACCATGGTCACAGGCTCCCAGAGACCCATGGGATGGGGTCTGTGTTCCTGGTGAAGGACCTTCCTGATCACCTCAACCCCTCCTGGCTTCTCCATCCCAGCTGCTCCACTCCCTTGCACCAGGACTGGATGCTCCCTGCATTTCTCTGCCTGAGTTCTTCCAGGGATGGAGAGGTGGCTGGGACCTGACACTCCTGACTCAAAGAGGGGTTCCAAGGGGCCCCAAACCACCAGGGAAAAGCAGCTGAAGAGCTCAGTTGTGTGGCCTGGGATCCCTTGGCTCTGTGGCTCCTGAGCCACACAGGAAAGCTGTCACCTCCCCAGTTGCACAAGAGGCTCATCTGCCTCCTGCCTGCCACTGTTTCCTTGTTGACTTCTGAGACTGCTGTGAACAGGGGAAATCATCACGAGCAACCAGGGGTTAATTGAGTGTTAGTTAACTCCTGGTGCTCTCACCGGCCTACCAAGTTGCTGTAATTAGCGCAACATGAGCTGGCTCATTAATGAGCTTTGCAGGAGAGTCACAGGTAGCAGGGGGGTTAAATCGGCTTGATTACTTCTCCTCTCCATTAGTACCAGCCACTGAGACAGGATTTGTGGGAGGGAAACTGGTTTCTGTCCGGATGAAGCAGGATATACCCTGGGAACAGGGCTGATCCCATGAGAAGGGACAGGGACAGCAAAGCTTTGCCCATGGAAGGTGAGGAGGGCTCAAAAGCAGCTCAGCTCAGGGCTGAAAACTGCTGTGATCCCTGAGAGAGCTGCAGTTTAGCTGCAAATGATGATGATGAAGGGAAACAGTTATGAAGGGCCGTCATTTTCCAGGGGCTCCAATTCAATTTCTGATCTACACGCAGGAGCTCGCATGCCAACAGCAGCCTTGGATGGCTCTGACCACAGCAGTCCATCAGACAGAGGAATCACAGCCAGAGACCATCCTGACATCCAGCTGGTAGCCACCATGTGAGGAGGGTGGCCCAGCGCTCCACAGCTCCTCCATCACCACCTTCCTTCTTCCTCCATAACACATGGCTTCACCGGCTCCCTGGGAAGCTGGATTCCAACTCCTCCTCCAGGAGGAGACTCCAGGCCTGCCTTGGAGCCACATCTCCTCAGAGATTACCCTGAACACCGGCTCCTGTGGGGCACTCAGAGCCCTGCTGGATATCCCAAACTCACTAGATCCAGCAGCTGCTCCCAGATCCCATCTCAGCTCCTCTACTCTCCTGCCTTGCTCCTGCAGTTCAGTGACCCCAGGAGGAACCTCAACAAGTAGCACAGGGGGTGTGGCAGAGCTGGGAGCCAGCAAGGCCAGCTGCAAACCCAAATAGTGCCCGGCAGAGGCAGGGAGTGATTAAAGACCTGTCCCTTGCGGGGCTGGGCTGGCCAAGCTGTGCAGGATGGATGCTGCTGTCTAGAGGCAGCAGGGAAGGTTTCCCTCAGCACCAGATTTATGGTGAGGCTGTATATCAATTATCAGCAGCCTCTGACCTTGAAAGCAGAAGCACAGAGGGCTGTAGAGCATCTCCCTCCTTTTCCTGGGCAGGAAGTGCCCATTTGGCGGTGATAATCTGTGGGAGACCTGCCAGCAGGAGCCCCACAATTCCTGGAGGGGATGCACACACAGAAGAAGTTTCCTCACATACCACACACAAACTTCTTCTGGCACCACTGTACCCTTGTTTTCCTCCTCCCTCATGTACCCAAATACACAGACTGGCCCCACATCCCAGGCAGGGGCAGGAACCCAGCTCCTGAGACTGTTGCAAAGCAGCTGACTGACTGATGTGGCACACGAGGAGATGAGGGAGCAGACAGAGAGAACCCAGCTTGGTTCTACCTTCCCTGAACCTGACACAGATGCCAAAGAAACCTGATTTTTGGAAGGAGGTAGAGTTCCAGGAAGTCCAGGGATATCCCTGATGAAAAGGGGACAATTCAATTTTGCAAAGACTCATCCTAGGCTGAAACAGTATAAATTGTTTCAGAAAGCAAGCACTAGCCTTCATGCCAGCAATGGGCAGCTCCTGCTTCCAAGAGCATGGTGGAACCATAGAGGTGGTCTTGTATGGATGGTGGGAATGCCATCCCTTCTCCCAGCTGAAGGAGGGGATATGGCACCCAGCTCTCCCCCCCTCCACCTTCTCAAACACTGAGGCCTCGGCTCAGAGGGCTTTTTTTTCTTTTCCTCGTGGGCAAACAAAGTGGAAAATGAATTCCTTCAGATAGCAAATGAGTTTAATAGAAATGGTGATGGAGTTACGCTGTGCCAGGAATGTTAATCCCATACTTGATGTGGCTGGACTCTCAAGCAAGGCAGTGTGGGGAGGAGGAAGGTTAAGAGCAGAAACATCAGGTCTGTGTCCAGAGAGTATCCCCAGCTGCTGGCCACACCTTGGCAGGTTTGGGGGACACCAAGCAGGAGGACATCCAGCTCTCCAGCAACTCCTCCTCCACCAAGACTCAATACACTGAGACAAGGGGTGACAGCTCATTGGTCCTTGCCTGTAATCAGTGACTTTTGTATGGAAGGGTCCAGAAGAGAAGTGAGTCCCAGTGCAGCAGGAGGGACATGGGGCAGGCTAGGAACTGGTCCTGGCAGAGCCTTTGCTTCCAAAGCCTGTGGCTCTTGGGTCAGCAGGGAGAGGACTTGTGTGCAAAGTGGGAAAACCCACTGTGTGGAGCACAGCAGCTCTGCCAGCACACAGACAGCTCTGGAGAGCATCCAAATCCACCCCAGGGCAGCGGAGATTTCAACTGAGGTCTCCGTAAACAGAGTTACACAAAAACAGGATGTGAATGTCCCTACTTCTACTCTCATTGAGAGGTGACCCGAGGCCAAGCACAGCCCCAGGGCTGTGGAGCTGGCCACAGAACTCCAGATCCCCTGGATTTCCCTTTGGGAGCAGCAGGTTAAACAGAGCATGGGACACATACGCTGCTGGGGACGCTTGCTGGGCCTGCAGCTGCCCTTCCCTCTTAGGCAGACACTGCCACCTCTGCAAACCTCCACCTGAGAGCAGCCTCCAGCCTAACCTCTGTCCTGGCACCAACAGATTACCTGAACCCTCTGCTCCTCCTGCAACAGCCCTGTCCTGCTCCAGCCCCAGCCCAGGAGTGGGGACACAAATGAGGACACCAAGGAGTGCTTCCCTTTCCCCTGCAGCTTCTGCTGCCAAGGTGACACGTGTCCGAGTTCAATAAAGCCTTTCAAAGGTGGGCTGGCATTTCTCTGCACGTGTTTTTTTTCACTCATCCTTTTCATCTGGATAATTTCTTCCCCCCTTCCCCAACATGGCTTTAATTGAGTTCACAGCAGGATCTCGGCTCTGGAGCAAAGAACCAAACACCACCAGCTTCCCCAGGCAGGGACCGCACAGAGAGCTACTGAGCAAGTGCTGTGCCTGGCCACATCCTGGCTCCTTGTGTGCCACTGGGCATCTCCTGCCTCTCTTGGCAGCCCCCCAGGCAGGGCAGGAGCTACTTGAGCCTCCAGGGCAGCAGTTTGGCACAACCTCCGGCTGGTGACACACAGACCTGGTAAGCCCCAGTTCCCCCCCATCTCCTGCTGCACTGCTTGGGATCAGGCCAAGCACAGCCACACACATCACCCCTTTTCCAAACAGCCCTCCAGGGAGCATAAGCCTAGGGCAGGACACCCCCATGCACCAGAGCATGGAGGAGAAGGAGCTGCTGCTGCTTTCCTCTCCACTCAGAGTCACCAGGAAAAGCCCACGCTTCGCTGCCAGAGCATATTTGATTCTTCTGCTAACCTGACCTTATTTAGTTCATTATAAGCCCCCAGGACATTGCAACTGTAACTTAAAAAGAAAAAGAAAAAAAAAATAGCCTAACAAAAACACAAACCTTTTCTCTGATCAATAGTGCAGGCAACTGGAAAAGGTATAATTCAATTTGTCAGCACACAGTTATTAGTTACTGTGATGGAGCCCTTCCTCCCAGCCCCGCTTCCCTTGACGCTCCCAACACCGCTGTCTCCAGGGCAGGGGAGCAGCCCATGACGTGACATGGAACCCGAGGAGGGCTGAGACCCAGCACAGCCACGCAGGAGCTAATGGAGCTGTGACCTGTGAGTTGAGGCTTCACTGTGTCTGGGAAAAGGCAAGGAGACAGAGGCTCCTGTGTTAAACACAGTGCTGACTGCTCTCGTTCTTCCGGCAGCTTAGCAAACTCCCCTCCTGGAGCACACTCAGTGTTTAGGGGTTCCCACCATATCCTTTAAATGCCACTGCTCTTCCCAAGCTGTCAGTCCTCCCTTGCTTCATCCCCCTTTGTGCTGCTAAAAAAGCCACATCATCCTCAGCAAGAACCAGGCAGGAGTCTGGTCCTGTGCAAGTGCTCTAAAGCTCCCCCCTTCCTTTTTCCAAGGGGTGGCAGGAGCCAAAAGAGGGGACAGAGCCAGTGTCCCCACATGGCTCTGCTGTGGACCAGCTTGTGACCAGTGAGAGACCAACAGGAAGGGAAACAGGCCAGGGCATGCATGGCCTCCGAGGAAATAAATCACCACACGAAACAAGGGGCCAGAGGCTTTGGGGAGCCTTATCACACACCTTCCACAGCTCTCCATCAGCAGCCTAGCCTGAAATTACCTCCCCTTGCTCTCGAGAGCAGTGAAAGGGGAGGGCAAAGATGCAGAGTCATAGGTAGCTGTGAATACCAATGGCTTCTGTGAGTGCTGATCCTCCTTGTCCATCCCTTGGCCTCCTGAGCCACCGGTCCCAAGAGCCCACCATGGAGCTGAGCGTGGCCACCGCTCCTCACTGAACCCCTGAGAAAGAGGCACTTCCAGCAACACTCAGCTCAGCTCCCTCCCCGCTCTCCTCCCCCAACTCCTTCACCAGGGAAACCTCCAGATATGCATCCAGAGATGTCTCTTTCCATTTGTTGATGTCGACAGGCATATCACACACACATTCATTATTTAATCTACCTTTGAATTGGGCTAAATAGTTCTAACGATAATTACAGAGCATTTGTATTTATAGAAAACCATCGTGCACGATCTGCATCCACACGGATAATGCCGCTGTGATCTATAAATACATAAGGGATGGTGTGGGAAGGCAGACGACGCTTCCAGTCGCCATGAAATGCAAAATGCACGGATGGCCCCTCTGCACAGGGAGCTATTATGGTTCCTCTCCTTCGGATCATGCTGCAAACAGAGCCGAGGTGCAGCTGAGCAGCAACACAGCATGGAAGGGACAAGGAAGGGGGCAGGAGCACACTGCCATGGGGCAGATCAGCCACAGGGATGCAGGATAGGGAGGGGATCAAAGGCAGCAGAAACAGAGGAAAATGGGATGCACTCAATGCTCCCTGGCACAAAGGCTCAGAGCCCTGGAGGGTGAGCAGAGCCAGAGTTGGGGAGCAGCATGGAAAGAGAGAAGGGAGAGAGGGAGGGTTTGCTGTTCCTCTTCCCACAGCAATAAAAGTTTTACAGCAGCGTAGCCAGCACTTACGATTTTATTGCCAGCATTACAGAGGTAGAGCTTCTCCAAGCCCCAGCCCCTGGAGTCAAGTTAAGAGACAGGAAGCTTGGCTTTCATAAGAAACCGACGGAAAAGGAGAGAGGCCAGCGGTCCTGCCTGCACAGGAACACTGGGGAACGTGCAAACACCCAGCTCCAACTCCAGGCAGCAAATAAAAGGAAGCCATTATTTATAAACTTACTTGTTTTTAAACAAATTTTATGCCTCTGGAGTGAAGGCATGCAGAGAGCAGTGGGCTGGACACTGTGATTTGGGAGGACTTGCAACAGGCAGCATTAGCACTACCTTGGTGAGAGTCTCTGCACATTCCTGTGATCCCTGTCCACCCACCCACCCTCAAAATCTTTTGGTATTTCTCAGGCTTTAATTCCCCACTAGCACAGAGCCCCAGCTCAGGTGTGATGCAGAAACACCCCAAATGAGCCATGAAGACATTTCACAGGTGAGCTCCAGAAGGACAGGACCATATGGAATGCTGCTCAGCACCAGATCAGGTACACTGCCTGTGCCCACACAGGCACACACACAAATTACGAGTACTTCTATTGAGTTAGTGCCTGGAAATTTCATTCCAGTCATATCCCATTCAGTGAGATCCTGCACAGATACAAGACCAAGCAGCATTTTTTTTTTACCTAGAGAGAAAAGCTGTTTTTCTCTGCATATTGGTTTAAAGCAAACACAGCCAGAGGCTGCACATGCCTGAGTAATGGCCCGTGACTGTGCCAGTGAGGAGGGGAGAGATGACAGTGCCGTGCCTGGGATTGTTGGCTTTGAGATCTCCTGGTGCTGCCCCCCACAATGGATCCACTCAGCCCTGCTCTGCAGAGACCATCCAACACAGGAGGAAGAGTCCAATCCAAGCCCTGGGTTTCTTCAATTTAGGCCTTTGCATTGCCTGCTTCCCATTGCTAATTTATAAGCAAATATTTGGCCATCTGGCAGCCCTGTCCAGCAGGCAGCAAAGCGAACCGCTTGGCTTTGCTGCAGGAAGGGCAAAGCTGACATTAAACTTCTTTCCCCGAATGCCGGGCACCCCCTTCCGACACGGCTTCCACCATTTGGCAAACTGCTCCTCTGCCATCTGCCTGGAGAGCTCTCCAAAGGGCATGGAGCCTGCTAAATATAGCCAAGGAGCTCAGCAAACATTTGCAGCCAGTCTGAGAAGACTTCTCTCAAAGTTACATCTCCCCCGGCCCATCTCCCTTGCCTGTGACGTCTCAGATATCCTTAAACCACCTCTGCGTTTTTTAGTCCCATTTCCTCTTTGGAGCCTTTCCCTTCCCTTCTCACTACCACTCTTCACCTCTACTTTTACAGTTGATTTCTCCTAACACTTTCCTTCACACTTGGAGGAGGGCTCTAGATGATGCCAATGCTCCTTTCCCAGCCCACGGATCCTCAGATGCAGTGGGAGATTGCAAAGCCCGTGGGCTGACTCTGCATTTACTTTTCCAGGACCATCCTCTTGCACACAACACCCCAACTTTCCCTGACAGCCCCATACGACTGACATGGGGTGCACACCATGTCAGAATGAGCACTCCTCTCTCTGGTGGCCCAGCCAGCAGCAGGCTGATTTTCCCACCTTCTGTCTGACATGGAGTGCCACAAGCCTTGACCTTCACATCCATCCACACCTTAGCAGGCCCCTACTCCTTTTTTTCCAGGAAAGCACAAACCCAGCTGTCTTTTCTCTGGCCCAGTTTTTCCTTTCCCACCAAGAACAGGGACCAGGAGCAGTATTCTTCATGGCACCTCACTGACCTGCTGAGAATGAGGATAACTATTGTAGTGTTGGGCTGAATCACACTTACAGACTTCAGACAGCTTGATCCTATCGTATCTGTTCCCTGGAAAAGCAAGAGCTGTCTACTTGTGTTTTATCATGGCAAACAAACTAAGCACAGAGGAAAAAAACAAGCACCCATCATCACGGGCATGGACAAACTCAGCACGAAGACAGCTCTTGCTGGTATATGGAGCTGTTAACAGTGAAGCACCTGGAGTTTCCTCCTTGGGGAAGCAGAGAAAGGGAAAAAAACCCACAAGAAAACAAACCCCCTTTAACAATGAACTCTCGTGTTCAGTCATACGTGAAAGACAGGAGAAGGGGGGCAGGAGAGAGAGCGAAAGGGAAGGAGGAGAGACAACAGAAGACTGAGTACTATTTCTTCTTCAAATATTTATTTTCAGGTCTGTCTTGGAGTGCTGCTTATTGAGATACAGAGCCTTGCTGTGCTGCAGCTTGTAAGCTCCTGCTGCACATGTTCATGGCACTGCTTTAACTGGGGCTGGAACCACTGGGAATTCCCATCACCCTGTGCCAGAGCCCACAGATGGCAGCTCTCCTTTGGGTCCTACTCGCCCCCAGGCATCTGACCGTGCTCTCCAGCTCTCCATCCTGAGCCCAGCACCTCCGTGCATCTTCACCTCTCCCAGCACTGTGCTTGACTCTAACCTGGGACCTCAGAACACACAGCTCTGCTCCAACCCTTGGCTTCTGGCCAAGGCACAAGGCTTGGAGCTGGGGCCTTGAACTGGCACTCCTCAGTCTCTTGAACTCCTTCAATACTCACCACTGCCCTCAGGGGCAGCAGAGGTGGCCTGCACGGAGGTGAGAGACTCTCCAGCCAGTTATTCAGGTGAGCTGAAAATAGTGACCAGAGCAAGGTGGCAGTGAGCATCAGCCTGCTGGAAGTGACACATCTTGGAGGAGAGCCAGAGCTGACATCCTGATCACAGACAGCAATTAAGAAATTAAGCTATCAGAGAGGCTTTTTGGGAGGGGTGAGTGTCTGTGGTTTGGTCAGATGCCAGAGCAGGTCAATAACATTTGTCCTTCCCACTGCAGATGGAGATCCTACTCCACCCCTGATCCCAACACAGCGGCACAGCTCCCTCCTCCCACCACACACCATGGAGGAGCAGAGAGGAAGAACACCAGAACTCTGCAAAGCAGTGACTGAGGGGAGAGAGGTTGGACAGAAACCACCTGGAGAACTCAAACCTGGCAAAACCAGTTTCACCTGCCCCTGAGCTACAACCCCAGCTGTAGGTGCCTTCAGCAGGGAAGGATGGGAATCTTTAGCAGTGCTCCCAGAGCAGACACCAGGGGCCATGCCCCAAACAGCCTATGTCCTCTGGGCAAGAGAAACACCACGGACAAGGACAGCCATGCCCAGGATATGCTACCATAGGTCACAGAGTGCTGCATGCATCCAGATCAGTCCTTGGGCTGGACAGCAAAAGCACCCCATCCATTCACTATCTCAACCACTTCCATGCTCCAAATGATGGGGCCTGCGGGTCATTGGGAAAGTCCTTCACTCTGCTAGAATCCCTGATTATTCCCATCTCCTGCACAGCTCAGCTCCATGCACCAGGTACCAGAAACCAGGACGTGCAGAATGCACCCTGCAATAAGCTCACAGCTTCTCTCTCACTGGCCACTAAATTACTCCTCTTGAAACAGGAAAAAAACTGTGTTTCCTTGTCTAAAAGACTGTGCTGGGAACCCCGTGGAGGGAACCCCAGCTGTGTCACACACCTGAACAAGATGGATTCACCCCCACACCTCTCCTGGAACAGCACACACAGCACTGGCACTGCAAACACCGTGTCCTTCTCCCCATCCCAAGTCTCAGCTCTGCCACTCTCCCAACCCCAGCCTCATGTGTGTGCATATCTGCATTTGCACGCCTGCAGCCACACACAGACAGTTTCCTCTCTGTGCTGGGCACGAGAAATATTGATTTCTTTCCCCCTGCAATATTTCGCTTGGCTGAGCAGACTTAGAATTGAAGAGTCAGACTCTGCCTAGAGACTAGAACCATATTTAATTCCACGGTTTAAGAAGCCCTGGAGCAGGTTATTCTTATTTTAAACTACTAGTGCATTTTAAAGCAAGTGACATTTCAGAGGGATGGGGTGGGAGATGGCTGGTGGCCTCTGCCTCAGTCCAGCCAGTGCTGGGAAGAGTTTTGCAGCTCCACTGCATCCCCACAGCCCCATCAGCTGCTCTGGCTGTGCCAATGAGAGGCAAGGGGTGGTGGTGAGCTACCCAGCAAAGCCTGGGAGACCTGAGGAGAAATGAGGGGGAAAAGAGAGAAGAGAAAGGCAAGGTGTAAAAACCTCTGATGAAAATTGCTCGGTGCATTGAGGTTTCAGGATTCATATTGCCTGTTCCTGTACTAGGCTCTGCTCATGGAGCCCTCAGTAAGGAGAATTTTCCAGAGAGAGAACAAAGACATGGTGCCTTGGCCAGAAGATGATCCTTCACAGGTCCTGATCACAGAGCAGGGCTGCTGGAGGACAGAGCCATCCCCATCCACCTCCTAGACAAACACACCCTCCCAGCTGCTGCAGTCAGCACAGCCACTACTCTCCACAAGCACACAGCCTCAGCACAGACCTCCAGAGGAGGGACTTTTAAGGGAGAACAGGGAAGAATACAATAGCAAAGGCTTGCCCAAAGCATCTGTGAGCCTCTGCCACGTCCAGGCAGGGGGGCACATACATTACTGCCTCCGAGCCATACAGAGCATGTCTGCTATCCAACACAGTGGCAGAAAAAAGCCAAGTGCCCAGGATGAAGGGTCCAGCTCAACAGGAAGGGTCCAGGTGAGACAAGCCCTGCCAAGGAATGTATGAAAGTATACTGGAGAAGAGGAAGGGAAGCACAGATCCCTACACACTGCTCATCTCCCCACATCACATCTCCAAGGACTCATAGCACAGGTTCAGCTACACAGTTGTCACCCTGCCCTGGCTAAGGTAGTCTGAGCACACAAGCATTCACTGTGCCCTCTGCCTAAGGCACCATCTCCTAGTCCCTGCCAGTTCCAGCCAGCCAGTCATCCCTCAGTGGTCCCACAACGTGCCCACGTAGCGACAGGCGGATTGAGATGCTCTTCACAGCCTCTAAATAATGGAGATGAAGACACCAGGTGCCAGACACCTCAAGGGCGCTCTGGTACGTGTGTGCCCATGTGCACACACGTGGCACTGAGCAGAAAGAGATCCCTGATGTGACAGCACTGCTCCAAGGGCCCCTGCAGCAGAGGCTCAGCTGTGAGCTGTGAGCTCCCAGGGTGGCTCCTGCTCATGCTGGGAAGGCAGAGCACCAGAGAGCCGCTCCCCAGGCTGGGAGTGGAGTCCGGCAGGGCTGTGGTTGGCAGCCTGGGAGCTCCAGTTCCGTGGTAGGAACCGTGATTCACAGCAGGGTGAGCTGTGGGCTCCGGGGGTTGTGGCGGGGCCGGGACAGCTGCGGTCGGGGAGATGGAGCGCCCGCCGCAGCAGCCATGCATTAGCTCGCTGCGGTCAGCCCTGACACTGCACCCTCTTAGCTGGAGCACTATTTTGACTGAAGCAGACAAGCAGGGGAATGAAAATGGATCCCTTTATATAAGCTCCCCACACACACTGTAACAGCTCTTGACATCTTTGCCCAGCTGTGTTCCTTGCTGGTGCTCATGTACTGGCCGAGCTAGGATTGTACAGGGATTGCAGAGTGCTCCTAGCACTGAAGGCATCCATTTGGGCACTGGGCTAACAACCCACAGGGACACAGGTAGAGGGTGCCTTGCTCAGGAATGGGACAAAAAGCCTGGTTTGGATCTGGTGCTCAGCTGGCCGGTGCCCAAGGCTGCAGGTATTGATGCCATGGGGCCCCCAGCACAAAGGTGTGTCCTATGGCACCTCCTGGAAGCAGGTCCAGCTTAAACTCAAGCTCATCTGCCTGGATAATACCAGGCACAGGCAGCTCCAGCAAAACTTGGTGAGTTCATACACAACAGGGCCAGGCCTGCTGCAAGTTTGGATGCAAGGAGGTCACATACAGGGGGCTGTGTAGGGATTCTCTGTGCCTGGGGAAACGTCTGAGTGAGGAGGAGACTGGAGGAATGGATGAGCACAATTAGCTGTGGTAAAAGCAAAGGCTGTGAAAGCCCATTACCATTAGTGTAATTATTGCAATTATTATCTTTTCATATTTTTGACAATTCAGTAAGAATTAACCAAAGAAAACATTTTCTGCTAAGTGCTGGTGAGTCTAAAACAGAGAAGTAAAATGACATTTCACTTTACAGCTGGACATTTCTAAGGATTTACCCAGTTCTCTAAAATAAAAGTCAAGGAACTTCCCAATTATATTTTTCCTACTAAAGGAAAGTAGTAATTAATTCATAGAGAAAACAGCACAAGGAAACCCTAGGACATTATCCACTTTCTGCCCCAAAACAAAGGCAGGTCTCTGGGGATATGGTTTAGCAGTGGGCTTGGAAGTGGTGGGTTAGTGGTTGGACTCAATGATCTTAAGAGGTATTTTCCAGCCTAAACAATTCTGTGATATCTTGTCCTGATCTGCTGAGACAGGCTGGTGTCACTAGAGCTAATGACAGCTTTGGCATGTGGGTGCAGCTGGGGCACCCCTCCTCCTTCCCCCATCCACCCAGAGAACCAGCACAGGCAATGAAACACCCATAATGAAATAGCTTTAAAGAACAAAGTGTGTATAAGGACAAAGCTGGAATGAATGAAAGAAGTATATAAAATACAAAAAGAAAAAAAAATAAAAAAGCATTGCAATTAGCTAAACTGTTAAATGAATAAAAAGGTATTAAACAAAATTTCCTGAATGTCAAGTTGACACAGTTTTTACATTCAGGCAAGGAAATGAGTCCCTTGAGCAGAACTCCCTGCTCCAGGGCTGGGCACTAAAGGCCTTCTGGTGGATGTCACTGGCTGAGGTGTCTTTGATCTGGGCTGTTGGATGCAGTTCACATCTCCCAGCCAAGGTATCCCTGAACAGAACCCCTTCTCCCACATCCACAGCCCAGGGACACCAGGGCTCCATGGGAACTGGGGAGCTGAGCCTCTCCAATGCAATCCAAATGCCTCCAGAGGGTCTTTTCATCAGGGTGCCTTTACACCCAGCTTTGCCATCTCTCCTCCAAGCAGGACAGAGCAGCAGGGCTGCTCTCTGTCACACCTCCACTTTCACCTCTCCTGCAGGCACCAGCAGCAATTTTCCCTCCCTGGGCAAAGCAGCTTTCTTTAGCAGCATGTTACCTGTCAAAGGCTCTTCCCTCAGTGCCTCCTGAAGCAAGCAAAATCTTTCTTTTTGGGAACGAGGGGAATGCTCCCTCCCGTGGCAAACACAGCGCCAGCCCCGCTCCCTAGCGTGAGGAGCCCCAAAAGGGGCCTGGCTCCCTCACTCCCTGGACCTACAGAACAAACATCCAGCTGCACCACGCAGGCTGGTGACATTATTTCCTGCCTGCAAGGTCATTCATGGGAGATAACTATGGATTCAGAGATGTGTATACATATGTATGTATTTCTGTAATTCTCCTGTGCTTTGTATATAATAATAAATCTATAACCCAGGAACTTAACCAGTGAGGTACCAACAAAGTCATCAAACAAAGCAATTTGTCTCAGACAATTGCCTGAGCTGCCTCTGATGTCGCTGTCTCGCCACTGACAATAAGAGGCTCTTAAGTGTCCTGAAATTGTACTTTGAGCTCCCCAATGCTCTCACCGCCGCCTTCCTTCCTCTCCCTCGAGCTCCTTCCGTGTTTCTCCAGCAAAACACTTTCTTACGCAAATAAACATGCAGGGAGGCACAAAAGGCATTTTGTCTAGGATTTCAACACAACCACGTTTCTCATTCAAATATTCAGCTGTATCCTTCAGAGATCAAAAGCACAGCACTGAAACGAGGCGAAGCACAAATATCCCAAGCCAATAGCTCAAGCTTCCCTTTCATTCCTGTTCTGGCTGAGGAAGCAAATGAGAATTCCATCGCTGTGGTGACTCCCAGGTGTCAGAGGCCAAGGACTCCTGGGCACACAGGTACAGCTCTCTCACACCACCCATCTCTGCAGAGCCCTGTACTGCCAGTGGTTATTTTAATGGCCATTAAAGCCCTTATGAGCACTGCCTGTACAACCAGCAGTGACCTATGTGCTGTGAGATCTCCAGGGAGGTGCAAGCTGGGTCCAGCAGAGCCTGGACCAACTGGAGAAAGCTCACTGCTCCCAGATACCTGGAGTGGGGTCTGCTCCAGGGAAGGGCTGCCCTGTGCTGCACCAGCACCCAGGGAAGCCACAACTCCCAGCACAGCATCCTCCAGCACAACCAGTACTGAGGCATCCCTGCCACCTTCACACAGGGTAGAATGGATATGATATGAGGAATGGATAAACTAGTGTAACCCTGACCCAAACCTCAAGCTCCTCCTGCACCCCTGCTTTCAGCCAGAGATCACACCTGTACTGCACCACAGGCTCAGGTTTATTAACAGGGACTAGCTTCCCTGCACAGCCACCTCTGTGACTGCAGCCCATCTCCCATCCCAAACAGCCTTTCCCCATGGGAACATATCGGGATGACAGGGCTGAACCCCAGCAGCTGCCCACTGCTCTCCCCACCTTGGTGAGGATGGTGCTTAGCAGAAGCCATGGGCTTGGGCATGTTTACTGTGTAATATATGAACTCATACCACTTTTATAAGCCCCTCCTGGCTCAAATCACATTGTAATTCTGAACAGTTTTAAACTCATTTAAATCCTAATAAAAACACCGCCCTGCATTTGCATTCACTGCTTGCAGGTCCCTGCGGCTGCTGTGACAGCGGTTCCTGTGCAATTGGTAATGTTTGGAAGCTGCACACCAGAAGCCATCCCTCCCAGGAGGGGTCAGGATGCACACTTAACAGGACAATTAAAAAAACAGATGCAATAAATGGACCTCCAGACTGACCCAAGATGATTGACAGAGCAGTTGTGTGTCAAAGCTTTCACAGTAACACAGGAGAGCAGCAGCACCAGCATGGAAACATCAGTGTCCCACCTCCTCTGGAATCCCAGAGGAGATTCAGGCCACCTATGTGGACACACAGGCACAAGGCACCTGCAGACAGCACCATAAGTGGCTTTAAAAGAGAACTGGGAATGACTGATGAAGGACCAGTAAACAAACAAGGCTGCAGGTGCTGCAGGAAGCGTGTGCATGAACCACACAGGTTCCCTGGGCACGTGGGGACAGACCCATCAGGAATATGCCCTGCATGGGATATCCCTCACATATCCCAGTGTGCTGGACACATGAGGGTGTTGCTGCCACAGTTTGGGGTCACATCACACCCTGGGCAGTGGCACTGGGGTTGCATCTCAGCAGATCCTCCACCTTGAGCACATCCTCCACACTGGCACAAAGTGCCAGTCTTGCCCTTCCCTCGCAAACAGAGACTGTCCTCCAGCTGGCCAGAGGATGCAGTGAGGGGCTGGCTGATGCCCCATGAGGCCCAGCTCCCCTCACCAAGCCCACACAGCTCTCCCACCCCACCACACGCACAGCAGTGCTGACTCAGGCCCCTCCTATTTTGTCCTTCCCCAGCACTGCTGCCCCACTGTTCCCTGCTCCACAGCCTCTCACCTCTCCTCCAGGTTCAGCCCTGCTCCATTCCCATCCCTCCTCGGCACTTGTCCAGTGCTTTATGCCTGCCTGGTTTTGGCAGTGACATTAATAGGCTCCCCTGAAACAGTGAGATTATGAGCTATACCCATCCAGCTACAGAAATACTAATTATTAGTAACTGTATGAGATAAATGGAAATATCAATGATGAAAGTCAATATTATTGCCTTCTTTGTTCCTGTTTGTTTTATTTGTAGATGAAAGGACCACTCAGGCCGTCTCCCCAGGATGTGGCCGGGAGCTGGAACAGCTCCTCTTGGCAAGCTCATCCAGAGCTGTGCTCCGATAAGAAATCATACTGCACACATGCTTGCAAAGGGCTCTCTAAATCAGCAGCCCTCAAAAGCAGGCATTGTCTTTGATTGATTCATAAAACTGGAGCTGCTTCCATTCCCTGCTCCAGAAACAGGCAAGGGAGGATTTAAGGAAGGGAGAAGGTGTAGTGTGGGTGGAAGTGATTAATTGCAGAACATGGCACAGCACTGGGAATGCTCCGTGCTTTGGCTGGGTTTGATGCTCACACCTTCATCCTCCTCCCATGGTGGTTTAGGCACCAAGATGGGAACCAAGGACCCCTCCCAGGCTTTGACAGAGATTCTCAGGCAAGTCCCAGGGCCCTGCTGTGGCCGGGTGAGCACTTAAAACATCAACATTGCCTTAATCAGCAAGTCTGCTCCCTCTGTGTGTTCTGAGTCAGAGCTGCTGATTTGGTGACAAGGGACTTTTTTATTTTTTTTAAGCCCTATTAGCCTTGCAGAGCTAACACAGCTAAGAGCAAGTGAATGGGATACTAATTTTGGATCACACCTCACAGCACTGGGAGAGCACTTCCTAGAGCAGCCTGTCTCCACAGGCAAGCCACGTGCTCCCCACAACCACGGGAGGCAGGACACAGCCAGGAGGGAGCCGTGGGGTGCACCAGGGGCGTTATTCTTGTTTCTAAAATACCCTAATATGTCACTAAACTGCCTCCATTCCCTTCCAAGCCCTCAGTCCATCACCAGCAAATATTCATAGGAACAAACAAGCCCTCTGACTCCCAACTCACCCATCTCCAAGTGTCAATGCAGTGATCACCTCCTGCAAATTATTATTAAAAAATTATTCCTGTGAATACAAGCCATCCCAGCCCCTCAGTGCCAACCAGGACAAACACTCCTGCTGCCTCTCTCCATGTGCAATGAGATCAGGAGAAGTGAAAGCCTTGCAGGAGTAATTAGAACAGTCTTTAAAATGCAGTCAGCCTATCCTAAATATTTCATGGAAGGTAATTTTATTTTCAAAAAGCTGCTTTAAAACCCCTCCTTGCCCCTTGGTGCATGTCAGGGTGCAATTAAGCAGAAAGTATCAACTCATAAACCCAAAGAAACAAACTGCCACGCACCCCCACCTCCGCTCTCGCTTCTTCCCTGTAGTTAACATTGATGTGACATCCCAAAGCTGTGTGTGCACACGATATAATCTCCCACCCCAAGACAAGAGAGAGCTGCCTCAACTGCTAGAAAACCTCAGAAGCCTCCCAGTCTCACAAACACAGTCCCCAGATTCCTGCCACAAAATGCTCCTGATGGTCCCCACCAAAGCTCACAGGTACTGGAAAGCCCCTGAGCATCAGGCACTCTGCATAAAATCCCACCAGCAGGCTCTGCAGAGCTGCTGGACCGTGATGGTGGCATCCACCAAATGCACTCATGGTGCCGCCCTTGGGCAGGGCAGCCTGGCTTGGTAGATTTTGTCAGTATTAATAATTATTTTTATCAACAGAAAAATATCTTAATAGCTTTGTCTGCTCTTGGAGAGGTTTGAGAAGAAAACTGTTTTAAGCCAGAGAGCCAGGTGGGAACCACATAAGGCACAGAAAGAAATTCAGGGCTTCCCTTGGCCCTACTGTACCACCTACTTGGTGAAGTAGCCAACCTTCCAGAAGAGACCACAGACACCTTTCCCTCTGTGACATTCCTTCCTCCAGCCCAGTTCTCTCTCTCAGCTCTCCCAGTCACACTGTTCAACCACAGCGTTTGGGCCAGCTGAAGACAAGAATGGCCCTGGTGTCCCCACTGTTCCTGTGGAAAGCCCCAGCACTGCTGTCACTCCTGCATATCCTCTCCATCGTGAGGACACCAGGCTTTTGATGTAACCTTGGTGCCAAAAACTTGCTTTTTAATAGTGAAAATCCAAGACATTTCACAGGGGCTTAGTGGAAGCCCTGCTGCGAGTCTGTGGCCACTTCACCAGAGCTAGCAACACCACAGAGGACATGGAGAATTTTTTGGGAGCATTTATGGCACATGCAGTCAAAAGAGGAAGAGAAACATCCCTCAGAAACCACAGCAGTTCAAAGATCTACTCAGTTTAAACACTAAAAATTAATGCATTAAAAATCTACTCAGGCTCAGAACTAAATAAAGCCTCTGACCACACGATCCAGCCCAAGGTTTGCAGGCTCCTTGGGGAGAGGGCTTATGTGCCTACTGGATGCTCAGGCTGGGATCCCTGGTCTCAGCACCACCATCCTGCTTCCCTCCAAGCTTTTGGGCAGGGTAAGAGTCTGTGGGGTGTTTGGGACCCCAGTTCCACCTGGCTGCCCTATTCTTGCACTACTCAGTGGACAGAGCAGCCCCCCCCGCCTCCATTAGCCCAAATTCCCCAGGAAATAACTTATTTTCTCAAAGGAAGAAGCAGAAGGAAAACCAAAACCACCTAATTTTCTAAATACTGTTCTTAGAAAACACCTTCAGTTTTTGCAAAGAGCACTGAAAGAAAATACCCAAATCCAAACACAGAGCAAATGGTTCTTGGTGCTTACATTTTCAGGAGGACTTTAACCAGCAGGATCATTTCCCAGCAGAATTTTGTTTTAAGAGACAATCACTAAAAATAAATGCACTTCAGAGCTTGCTGTTGAAAAGATATTTTCACAGAAAACTGCTATTTCCATGGTCCCTGTACTTGCTTTGTCAGCCCTGACACGGTGGGAGCTCCTTCTCGGAGCATCCTTCACACACAGCTTCTCCCAAGGTCCAATCCACACAGAGCACCTGTGGGAGCAGGGAAGGACGTCTGGGCTCATTCCTGATTACCATAAAACAGAAAACAGCAACAAGAAGCTACAAATACATCTCTGCAAAGCTGGAAATGCCTCCCCACACGCTCCTCTCACACAGGAATGTGAGGCAAGGTAAAGACAGGTCCCTTTTTTGCATGCACTGGGTTTAGCCTATGCAGCCTGCTCTTTGCTTTGAGCAAAGAACAACATAAGGGAGAAATTACATATCTGAGTGTGAAAGAGTTCTGCCTCACTGTTTTGGTTCTCTTTTCCCTGAACCAGGCATGGAACACTGCCCCTGGGCAATCCCAAGTGAGCCCCTGGGCTCCACCCCAGGTAGAAGTGCCCCTCCCAGTGCCATCACTCCTGTTGAACAGAAATCCCAGCACAATCCTGCATCTCCTACTACCTTGGACAACATCCAGTTTCAACAAACCCTCCCCCCAGCTGTGACAGATGAAAGATGCTTGAATCATCCTAATTTTTTTTTTTTTTTCATTAAGAAACCAAACCCTGCTCTTCACAGAGAGATCCTTTTTATTCTCTCTCGAGGACTGACATCCTGGGAAATTGCCTCAACCCAGTCAGCTCTGATGTTTGCTGTCTCACACATCTCCTGCATCAGGCTGACAGCTCACAGACTTCAGCTGAGGATGGGGATGGGCAGAACAAGCCAAAACCTGCTCCTGTCTCTTTTAACTGTCCCAGCCAGAGCACAGGGAGGAGGCTGAGTCGGGGAGAGCGTGCAGAAGCTGTGCAACGAGAATAGAGACATCACGAAAAGCACTGCTTTTGAGGACCCTCTCGCCTGCCCTCTCCTGGAAGATGAAACCACTCCTGCCCAGCATTCCCAAGCTGCAGTGTCTGGCTGTCCACGCTGAATCCCCCCACGTGGGCAGCGTTTGTCCCTCCCTGATGGTAACAGGAGCTGGAGCAAACCCTCCTAAGCAGAGCTACACAGTCCCATCACACAGGCGTTTCTCGAAAGTACCACCATCCAAATATTCACCTTAGAGGCTCCCCACCCCATAAAATGCTCCCCTGTGCAGGCACGATGGACTGACCGAACACTTCCTACCTGCCCCAGATCCTAGCTGGAAGTCACATTGCCTCAGCCCCACCAAGAGGGCTGGGAAGCCACCCCAGACTAAGGGGGAAGGAAAAGGCATTTTTACCATGTTTTTGGCAATGGAAACCAGTCCAGGCCTGGACTCAACACAACAAACACATGTGATCATCACATACACCAATGCTCCGAGCTCGGCTGCACCTACCTGGGTCAGATGAAGGCAGGGTGCTGGGGGATCAGATGCCAGGTGTGCACTGGGCTTTGGCCTCTCCTCTGCTTTCCACTCATGCACTGTGAGCAAAAGGAAACCAAAATTAGGGCTGTAAACCTGGCATTTGAGAGGCGAGCAGGAGAGAAATTAAAAAGCTGTGAATGCTTTTCCCTCTCTCCCTCCCGAAATTGAGCTCAGGCAAGCTCAATCTTCATCCAAGCTGATATTTAAAAGTTATAAATCAGGCTGTTACAGACAGAAAAACACAACTACCAAAATTTAGTGGCCCTGCTGCTGGAAGGCCCAAAATGAACTGCTTAAGAGAACCATTTTCCCACTGAAATAGAGCAGGTCTGTACTTAGTAAAGCATTGATCTGCTGACAGCTACCAGGACAGATCTGGGCCAGAGCACTTGGGAATCATTTGCAGTGATCTCTGAAGAAGCACATGCATGCAAAACCCCTTGGAAAAACACTGTTGTAAGGCACTGCTGCAGCTGATTACGAGCCTAGATTTCACTCACTGGTCAGCACAGGCTTACACCTTGTTCTGTAAGTCTCCCCAGGCAGCTCAGTCCCTGGCTGCATTCGTGTATCCCAGCCAAATGCTTCACAGAGAACAGGAATCACAAAACATCACCAAAGCACTGAGATGCAAAAGCCTCTCATGGCTCAGGACCCCAGCAACGAGGCACGAGACTCAAACTGGTGACATTGCACTCCATGGACCCAGGGGGCTTGAGGGCTCCCCCATAGATGTACTGGGCTTTGGAGATGCTGTGTTACAGCCAGGGTCAGCCCAGAACACTGCCACAAGTCCTGGGCATAGGACTGCCACAGGCTGAGCCTTTAGAGATGCCAGGAGCTCAGTCCAGCTGAGGGATGCACAGGCTTCCCCAGTTTACCCAACCTGAGGTTCCCTCCCTCTGCCACCACAGCCGAGGTATGTGCTAGAGATAGAAGCACTCAGCTGCAACCCTCCTGCAGCTGTGGAAAGAAGTGCCCCACATTCACCATTTCCCATCAAAATTTTTGCTGTTTCTGGAGGTGAGGTCAAAGCAGGGGGATGTATTCCTCCTTTGTTGCCATAAAAAGCCATTCCTCAATCCTGAGCCATGCCACAAACAAGGGGCAGAGAGGAGCTTCAAGGAGGTATAAACACTGCTGGAGGGGCTCCAGACCCACAGTGGACTCCATCTGTCTTCCCAGCACATGGACACAGTGTTGGGCTGGCCAGGAGCCTCTCCCTTTCCCACCAGCTTTCCTGAGGCAGTTATCACCCAAGGTAACCCAAGAAAAGCTAAAGCATCTGATTTCCAGAGGTGTCGAGTGCTCTTGGCTCTCACTGGCTTCAAACCCAGGTGTTGCTGCCCCAGCCCTTGGGTAATTCTCACCATCACAGGGCCCCCACAGCAGCAGAGGACTCGGCAGACAGGTGGGCAGGGAGGGCACCGATGAGGGGGATGTGGTGCTTGCTCACCTGCCCAGCCCCCTCATGCACACAGCTCCTGCACATACAGGATCTGTAACACCAATTAATGGTTCCTTGATATTTTGGGGAGTTATTCCTGTTACTGTCTACTCCTCCTTAGGAACTCATACATGAGCAGATCTCACAACAATCCCCAAAGTTACCAAAAAAAGTCTGTCTGTGTCAAAACTGGGAGCACAAATGCCTCTACTTTAGGGGAACAGAACCTGCCCAATCATGCTTCAAAGGACATCTGAGGTCCTAATATTGCTCAAGATCCTGCAGAAGGCATTAGAAAAATGGGAAATTACTTATTTGGTTTATTTTTTGCTTTCACACATCACTTATTTTAACAGACTAAAAACATGTTTATGAGTTTAACATATTTAAATGGCTCAAAATCTGTTCAGCAAGGATGGAAAACAGCTCTCCCACCCCAAACTTCTTGTGGGCTGGGACCTGCTTTTCAGTCTTCCACCCACAGCAAATATTTCAAATCCATTTTTAAACTGAAAGGCTGGGGACACATCGGGGAGAGGACCTGTGTGGGGGGACGGTGCCACTGCTCTCCTCATCATCACCCCAAGCACCCCTTACCTAGAGTCACTCAGGGACACCTGGACAAGGGATCAGCTGAGAACAGGGGACAATACAGGCATCCATGTGTGGGGAAGATCATCCAGAGAAGATAAAATGAAAAGCTTTCCTTCCTCCTCCTCCTCCATCAGCAGCTTTCCACAAGGAGGATCAATGCAGCCCACTGTAACTGCACCGTTGTTCCATTTTTAATTAATGAAAGAAAAAACTAATCATTGAATTAAACTTCTCATTACTCCAGCTGAATACCCTCTAAGTAAATTTAATTACTGTACAAATTGGGTTTCTCCCTGCCTGTTTCATTAGCTACTGATAAAGATGGAGGGAGGGGGGGAAAAGAGGGAGAAATGAAAACGGAGAAAGAGAACAGAAGGTAGGAACACTAAATGCAAACCCAGAAGCACATGATTCAGGAGGTTTCGGGAACTTCCAGTAAGGGCCTGGGGAAAGACTCTCCCCAAAGCAGGGTGGAGGGATTCCCTGTGGGGGGGTTAAACCCACAGGGACAAGGTTCTACCACCCTCTCTGCAGCATTGCCACTCACACCCTGGGCTCATGGCCACCTGTAAAACAGCCAACAGAGCTTTGGGCACAACCAGCTCCCCTCCAAACAAGGGCAGACACTGATTTCAGACCTGCAGCAACCCTGATCCCTTCTGATCTCACGTACCTCTGAACAGCCAGTTTTTTTCCTCTGCAACAAAGGCAGCAACCCTACAACATTCAGCAGGGAGCCAGTGCTGACAGAAGCATGGCAGCACATGTGAACAGATCTCAAACACCTGATGTCCCACCACGCTCCCAGACACCTGCCTGGAATGCTGTGTTTGAAGCCTTCCTGCTGGAGTGGGAGTCCTGCACACCCAGGCTGTGGGGAGCCAGGATGTGCCAGCAGCACACTCCTCCCAGGAAATCAGCCCAGGATGCCTTCCCGCACTCCCCCCGTGTTGCTGCACAGATTTTGTTTATGGCATGATTTTGGGGCTCTCCTATTCTCCTTCTATGATTCAGCCCTCCATTCTTCCTTCCTAACAAAGGGCATGAGCCAGCACAGCCCTATTCCAAGGAGTCCAGCAGCCCCCACCAAGCACAGCCCCCTTCCAACACTTGCCTCCACATCAGCAGTTCTATGTGACTGGATAGGGTCACATTTGGAATAGACTGGGGGTGGAGAGGGTGTGGTAAATGAAAATCACAGCTGTTTTCTCCAACTGGGTAATTTCAGTTGAGCTGGGTGGTGGAAGTGCTACCCAGGTGCCAGCCATGATGGGATTTGGGACAAATGAGTCACATCACCTCCTCCTTGCCATTAGGAGGCCAAGAGGAGCCTGTGCAGCTTCTCCTGCGGCCCCACAGGGAGGGTCTTTTTCTCCCCCCCCGGTCCCTTCCTTCTCTCCTCCATCCCCAGAGTGGTTCCTCCTGTTCAAAGAGAGCTACAAAAAGGGTTCTGGGCAGACCAGAAGGTCCCTTCTGCACCACATTTATCTCCCCAAACTGGGCTTTCCCAAACAGCAGATGGGGAAAACAGATAACAGGCACAGATGCTGCTCTGAGGAGAGGGAATGGCACTGGGTGAGACCCAGCACACACCTCTGGCACCCAGCACAGGTCTGGGCACTGGGGCCACCCCCACAGCCTCGGAGGATGCTGACTCCAGGTGGGCTCAGCACAGCACGCTCTCCTCTCGAGCACAAGCTTTCTGCCGTAGCTAAAACTGGCTCCCACAGGCTCCTGCCATCACCAAAGTCATTGGTACAACATGTTCTGCCACCACAGGCTCTTCCCAAACTCCCACTCAAAAACCCCCAACGCTGCGTGCTCTGGGCCCCACAGCTCCCACTCCTTCACACACTTGTCTTTTGTCCTGGTGATTAAACAGAGAAAAGAAAGTAATTCAGGATGACCAAAGTAATTTTTTTTATTTGCCAAATTTTAAAGCTCCAGTAATAATCTGGGGCTGAATGAAACATTTTGTTTGGGCTGAAGTGAAGCTTTCATTTTGTTTGTAGGTGGCTTCCCCCCCACACTGGAAAAAAAAAAACGTAGAAAAAATTCAAAATGAAATGTCATCTCGAAACAGATGGCTGAAAGGTTTCATTTTGAAAATGTCAAAATCAAACTTTTCAGTGTTTCACTTTTTTTTTTTTCCCAGCCAAAGCCACTTGCTAAATACAACCTGAATTCGTGAGCTGAGTCTGTTGACTGAAACCTGAATTTTTTTGGTGCATAAGCTGTTCCCTCAGAGCATGTTTTTGCAGGCTGGCACACGCACTCCACACTGTGACCCTGCTGCAGCCGGGGGACACACATGGAGCACATCCCTCCCCAGGAAAGCGTCCTGGGAAAGGAAAGCGCGAGGCCAGGACTTACCGTGGCAGCAGCTCTGTGCAGCTCCGCTCTGGGGGCAGAGCCGGCTGCTGCGGCCCCGGGCGCGAGGGACAGGGTGGTCCTGCCTGTCTCATGGGACCCAGCGTGGAGCAGGGGGCACCTGGCTCAGCCCCAGACACACAGCCCTGCAAGACAGGAGGCAGGGGACAATGTGAGGAGGTGCCCTCTCCCGCGCTCCCTGCAGGAGCCCACCCCGCAGCAGAACGGGCTTTGCTCAACTTGCTCCAGGAGGGACAATGTCCATCCCAAAACTGGTCAAAACCAGATCCCAGGGATGAGATCAAACAAGCAGGCTGGTGCTGATCAGATCTTACCAACAGCAAATCTCCCAGCCTCCCATGCCCTGGGTGCCAGTCCCCACAACTGCCCTGTGCCAGCAGCGCTGCCAGGTGACTCCATCCCCTCACGCAGATGTCTGGGTGACAATGTGATAACGGAGGGCGACCACACACAAGGCTCCCGCCCTCAGCAAGCAGGAATCAGGTTTTGATTGCCAAGTTCAACAGTCCAAGAGTTTTCAAGCACATTGCAGCACCTCTAAATTCTGCCTTGAATTTTGGGCCTCAACACGCAGAAGGAAAATGGAAATACTTTAAATCTGCTTTACACTCTCTACTGATTCCCAAAGAGTGACAAGATTCCCATGGTACACTGGCACAAGCACAACAGGCCAGATTCACGAGGGTGCTCTCAAGAAAACCACCCCAAAGCTTTAATCCGACACATAATCAGTTATAAAGATCTGATTCATGCTCCACAAGAAGCTGGATAAGGAAATCACACACCACAAAAGGCTGTGAAAGTGGGAATAGACACCTAAACCCAAAATCCACCAGTGTTTGGGAGAGAAACTTGTAGGTTCGTTTTCTTTTCCCTTTCACCTCTGGTTCAGCTCAGGAGCAGCAGCAGAAATGCAGCAGGACCATCACCCTTCCAGCATGATCACAAACCACAAAATGCTGAGGCTGGTGTTGGAAAACCTGTTTGCAGGAGATCACCAGCCCGATAGCTCCCTGAAAGAGGATTAGATGGAGCTTAGACTAAGCATCTCAACAGTATCAACCCATAAGAAGATGCTCAGCCGTTGCCACTGCTAAGGTAACATGGAGGCGGATTTATCCACTGAGAGAGAAAATCTTACTTCTGAGAGCCTCTCTCATCACAGAGAGGGGAATTTGCTGGGTCCTTGGCTCTGTGTTGACAGGGGCAGGGCAGGCAGGAGCCTGCTGGATGGACTCATGTAGAACAAGAGGCAGACTGGCTCCAAACTCGAGCCTCCTCCCAAGTTCAGGGGGCGGCAATCGGAAATTAAGCCCATCTGTTCCTAAAACATTGCACTAGTGGAGAGGTAAGGAGACTGAGAATCTGAGCTCCAAATTAAAAGCACAGAGAGACAGAGCTGCCTGTGAGGGGAGGAATGCTGTTATGGGCTCACCACTGCAATGAGTTTGAAGATCTCAACTAAATCTCTTGAGCAAAGAAGGTGCTGCCAGCACCATGTGGGTCCCCTGCATCAGCCCACCCTGGTAAAGAGAGAGATGAGGCAGCTCAAGTGCCCCAAACATCATGGAAAAACTACAAACAAGGGAAGAATAGATTACATATTAGGAAGGAATCCTTCCCTCCTGCCAGAAGGCCCTGGCACAGGTTGCCCAGAGAAGCTGTGGCTGCCCCATCCCTGGAAGTGTCCAAGGCCAGGCTGCACAGGGCTTGGAGTGACCTGGGATAGTGGAAGGTATCCCTGCCCATGACAGGGGGTTGAGACAAGGTGTCCTTGAAGGTCCCTTCCAACCCAAAACATTCTGTGATTCTATGAAGGGAAACTGAGGCAGGCACCAGGAGCTACCACAGCCAAACCAACAACAATTCTGGCCTGGAAAACTGACTTTGTCATATGGAATGGTTTCATAAAGAGTATCAAGGAACCCATCAGCCAGGTTTCAGGTGCTTGAAAGGAAACACTGCCTTTTTTCCCCTCCTTCTGAGCCCACTTTTAAGTCTCCTCATTTCTTTTCTACTCCAATCTAAACCAACTCTGCTGTCAAGTCCTTGCATTTCTGCCACACTCACTCAATTTCAAACCAAACCTCCACATTTTCCTCTTCTCCCTTGAAATAATGATGCTAAACCAGGAAATATTTTTTTGCCCTGCTAAAAGCCAGGACAGCAGGGTGTTGGCTGGGAGCAGAGGCATGGGAAGTAGCAGCCAGGTGGGATTCGGAAGCATTGTCTCCAAAGCATCTCTTGGTTCCAGGATGTTCAAAAAGTAATTTTTTTTTCCAGATCCTTTATCCCTGAGAGATGGAAATAACAAGGGAACAGAACTGGATCAGGCATGGGAAGAGAGAGGGATATTTAATATCCGATCCTGAGCATCACTGAGGTTACCCAGGGTCAGAGCAGTGCAGGAGACTGATTCCTCCAGCATCAGAACAGGGCAGGAGTACCTGGTCCCTTCATGCTTCAAGTATTAAAAACTCAGATTTAGCAAAGAGTATTTATGAGTATGGGGGGGGCAGGGGGGAAATCCATGCCACAGGGAATAACAAGGCTTTCTTGTGGCTGGCAGCTGAACAGAATAAATCTATCCACTGGGTATAAATTGTTTAAGCAAAAAATCCTGCTCAACTGGAATATTTTGCAAGAAAAATAGCAACAAAAAAAGAAAGAGAACTCTGAACCCTCATCATTTCTCTCCTCAAGGTTAGAGCTGTTATCCTCTTTTGTGAAGGAGAAAAAAACACCTTTCACCAGGAAGTTTAGCCAAAATAATTGAAACATTTAGGATGTGAGTGCATTACTGCCTGGACTGACCTGCCCAGCTGGACTAGACTAAACCTCTCTATTTTACAGGGAGTTATCTTTCAAAAGAAAGTGGTGGGGAGGCTGAGGCACCCAGGGTAAAGGAGACATCAGCCCCTGGGACTACAGCAGTCAAGGAAAGCGCTGTGTGTCAGAGCTCAGGATCTAGAGCCTCTCTGGTTATTATGCAGAGGCTGTGCTAAGGTTGCTGCTTTAGTGCACTGCAGGCACTAAATTAAGGGGACATTTACAACCCACAATGCAGAGAAGCAGCTGCTGAAGGTGGCCATGGTGAGTGACTTCACCTCTGGGTGAAAGGCTGTTTGAAAGAAGTCTCAGCCACAAGGAATCGAGATGGGAAAACAAGCCCTTCCATCCGCTCACCGCCCTGCCCAGCAATGCCAGGACATCTCTGGGCACCTGCGGCAAGTGGGGCCCAGGAGCAGCCTGCTCTGCCCAGTGCCAGCCAGGTCTGAGACTGCCCTGTTTGGAGGGGATGTAAAGCACACAAAATACTGAAGCTTGGCCCAATTAGCAAAGTTCTCATGCAACAAACTGCACCATCACCAACTGGGCAGCACTCCAAGGGATCTGCTCCCCAAATAAACTCCCAGACCAATCCCTGACCGGACTCTGCATAACACAGACCAAGAAGGCAGCTGCCTACAGCATCAAGCAGTTTCTGGTGGCAAAACAAGTCCTGGTGCCTGCTCAGCCCTTTAACTGCACTTGATGGCCAAGCAGGCTGGGGCTGCCAAAAGGGGGGTGACACATGGTGACAGCTCCTGTGGCTGCTCCTGGAGGTAGTCAGCACTGCTCTTTCCCTCCTCCCACACCCATGCCAAGCCCACCTCACCAGGGCTTTCCACCCAGCACCACTCCTTCCTCCTCCTCCATGCTTGGAACAGCCAATTTCATCACAGGCCAAACCCCAGTGTGCTGGCAGAGATGAGCCAGCCCTGCCCTGTGCTTTCCCTCTTCCATGGTCCTGTGGATGAAGCCAGCTTGTTTCCTGATGGAAGTCACCGGGAGCTTTTCCTTGCAGGTCCAGGGATGTACTGTACTGAGCTCATGCAGGGAAGGGGATGGCTCTTGGTGGGAGCTGGCACAAGCCTATTCCTGCCTAAGGCACAGGGCCCAGAGGCAGCCACCTCCTGCAAGTGGCCAAGGAAAGGGGGAGCAGAGATGATCTGACAGACATGCAAGCAAGATGAGGAGAAAAGGATTCACTGGGAGTGGATCTTAAGGTCACAGCACACACCTTGGCTTCAGTTGAGAATTCCATGTGCTGCATTGAGAGCTCAGCTGTAGAGGGGCTGCAACAGGGAGCACTTGTGACCAAGCAGAGGGACAAGCAGCAAAGGGTGGGAGCCCACCCCTGAACACAAGCAGGGTGCTGGGCCCCAGGGAGACTGGCCCACTGGAAGCACAACTGGCATCATGCTGACAACCGTGCAGCTCAGAGATGCTTTTGAGAAAGTTAACTGAATGAATTTACACCTAAATCCCTCCAAACGTTGGGTGTTTCCTGCCTGTAGGGATTTACAGGCACTATAACCACCTCCTGTTTGCTTGGAGGTACCATGTGTTAGAGAGATTTGAACTTTCAGTCCCCAGGACCAGCCCAGGCAGTGCCTGGGATTCTTTGTGTAAACAGGCAGTGACACCCAATGCAGGCCCAGGCACTCACAGAGCACCTCTTACTCAAAGGGATAACTCCTAACACCCCAGCTAGGAACAGATGGGAGCTCGTGGAGACCTCTGCTGCCTGCCAGCAGAGCCAAGACCCTGCAGCTCCCGTGTCTTTGGGAGCCACACGCCTGAGTGCACCCAGAGTTGCTACACTTGACAAAGGAATCAGCCAGGGACAAGTTCTGGCTTCCGTTCCAGAGCAGGTCAGACCACAGTCATAAATCTACTCCTCTGGCCTTTAAATGTGCAACAGGTAGAATTCAGAGGTCTTGAACTCCTCTGATAGATGAGCCCTGAGCCTGGAGGGCTGCCCAGAGCAAGGGATCCTGCCATCTCAGCCCAAAGCCTCCAGGTGAGCACGTTGCAGGGTGCGCATCCGATGAGCCACAGGGAAGCCAAAGTCATAGCCAAGGCCAGTTACAGGAATAGAATTGGCTCAGGCTGAGCAAATGTAACTTTCCATCACTTTGCAATCAGCCATCCATCCTAGAGGCCAGCTGGCTGCCATGTCAGAGCACCTCCCATCCATTTCAACTGCCCTGAGAATGCCGATGCTTCACAAGACTAGCTCAAGAAGACTTGGGAGAGTTATTATCCAAAGGCAGGTGGCTGGACTTGACCCAAATCTTAGGCAAGTGATTAGAATGATTGGCATTTTTTTGGAAAGCAAACTGCTGTGCTGTACCTGCCATCCATCTTCAGAAAACTATTAACTGCACAATCACCAAACCAAGCACACCTGTAAGGCTATAAAAGTGCCTGCAGACTGATGAGGCTTATCCTCACATGCAGCTCTGGGACCAGCCACCCCTGTATGCTCCAAAAATGGGGTGCATTGGCCAAGATGCTCTCCTTGAGCATCATGGTACCACGCCCAGACAGGATGGGATACTGAGTCATGGGGATGAGTGCTGAATCTCTGGACTGGGATGACTTTCACCCTGTGGGTGATGTGATGAGTCTATTCTGGCTGGGAACAGATTGTCACAAAATTGCCTTTGCTGAAGATCTGGAGTCGGGTCTTATCCAGGCCCCTCTGCTGCAATGGGACACTGCAACACCACCAGTCAGCAAGCTATTGTTCTCCCCTTTGACTACATATGTCAAAAATAGTGTATTTTCTTTCAGAGCAAAGGACACTAAAAGCAGCAACACTTCCAGATGAGTAGAGCACAAGAGCAGCTACTGAATGACACCAATCAGCTCCCAGCCTCTATCCAGGGCAGCCCCCAACCCCACCAGCTCTCACATCACCTGCTGTCCCCACTCTAGGGCAAGGTCAGGAGCAGGGAATGCTGCTCCCAGGCACACTGGGATCTCAGCCCAGCTTTCCTGAATGCCAGGGCAGGGGGACTACCCACTAGCTTCTGGTTCAACACCAGAACTCAGCTATTTCAGGTTTGAAACCTGAACCCTATTCCAAAATTATAGATTAAGGGAATAAAGGGAACAACAAGCCCTATTCAATGAATCAGAACAAATCCAGCACCCCACATCTATTTGTTTCAGTTTGAACCACATCACCCAAAGGATGAGCAACCCAGGATTTACAGACTGGGGACATTGTGTGGACTCAGGATTATTTCACATGTCCTTGTCCCTGGAGAGTCCATTAACCAGGAACCCTTGAGAAACTAAGGGAGGTCATACAGTTTTATGTTCTGTGCATCACCAACCCATGCCAAATGCTCAGCTGGGGCACCAGCACAGGAGCTGCCAAACTTGCTGCACCAAGAAGTTGAACTGTGCTTAGATGGGGAGCCCAAACAGGGTAAAATCTGCATTTAATACCTATTATCCTAACATCTCCCCATCTGTCCACATCCCTCACATGCCTGTAACTGCAGCGTGCCACGGCTGCCTCATGTCAATGGCACTTTAATTTCATCATTCCCAACTTATTTAGAGCAATTAGGAGGCAATGAGCACACGCCAGGGGCCAGGATGCACTTGAATAGCATCCAAGGGTTACCACAGTATCACAGGAGACTTTCAGATGGAATTATCAGCCTGAAAAAAAAAACTTAAAAAGGAAAGCAGTCCCCAGAGGGAGGATAAGGTTCTTCTTGGTCTGATAGGTCCCTTTTTAATTTGAAATCAACTGACAATTATAAAGAGGTGATATTCCTCATTTAATTAGTGAAGAGACAGCATCTCAGGTTGGAAGACAGATAGATGCTTTGCCTGGGCAACGGGCTGAAGAATGGATCAGGGGAGCAAGGCAGGGATTCCTGCAAGGGCAATTGCCTAATCCCACTTCAGGCAAGCAGGTTTTGCTGTTTGACATTTCTGGGAGAAAAGGAAAACCTGAGCCATTTTGGAAACTCTGGTGAGAAAGGCGAGGCACAAAGTGAGCTGTTTCTCCCTAGTGATTTCTGCTGGATGCTGGGAGCAATGCACAAAGCCAATGCCACCAAGCAAGCTACCAGGAAAAGCTAGCCAGCCTGCAGCCCAGCTTTCCAGTGGCCCCATTTCATGGAAGGCAGGTGAGGTGCCAAAGGAGGGGACAGCTCCTCACTTCTGATTTAGCCACATGCCCACACTCCTCCCGCACAGGCTCTTTAAATGCCTGCCTGCGTGAGGAAAGCAATGGCCTATTTTTTTCTGAGCAGCTCAGTGCAGCCTCCACCTCGGAGCACAGTGCGCACAGGTCTTATTTAGGATGCTTCAGACACATCCAGAGGGACTCTGGGAACAGTCTGTGGAAAGACAAGACTGAGTGGGCAACCTGAGTCACTTCATTGCTTACAGAAGTGTACACAAGCATCTTCCATTTGAGCAAAGCCCAGCACGTTGGCTCTGGGGACCAGAGGGAAGTGCATCTTCTCCAGCACACTCCACCGATGCAGAATGGCTGCTCACCACCTTTCTCATCCAGGCTTACAGAAAGAGGAATCATCCCCCACAGCTACAATCCAGACCTCTGATCCTGGCAATTCCTCTGCAGCACTGGAGGAGCTGCTCTAATCTGCTCTGATAGTGCTTCCTCCCAAGGAGGAGGAAGCAGCACAAGGCATGTGAGGGGAGAGGAGCAGTGCACATGCCCTGGAAGGTTATTTTTACAGCTGGCTGCAAAACTCAGCTGTGAGCCCCTTGCCAAAGAACCTGACTCATGCAGACAAATCAACTCAGCACCATCTACTGCACATGGGGAGAAGATAAGCACAGGAGTAACTGGAGACCCCAGTCCACAGACAAAACACACACAGCCTTTGCCCTGAGTCCTGTCCTCAAGGAAGTCACTAAGCTGTTAAACAAGGGCCTCTGGAGAGGCTCCATAAGCTGAAGCTGAGAAGGATTGTGCTGAGGCAAAGCCATGCCCTACTATGGGGGGGCCCTCACATTACTTCTCATCAGTGCAGTAAATGGTGTTGTTTGGGCCCTGAAAGCTCAAAGCCTCTGCTCATCTACGCAGAGGCACAGCCCAGCTCACACAGATGTGCTCAGCATCATTCCAGTGAGCCTCTACCTTTATCCAGGGGCCATTATCCTTTATCCAGCCACCATGGGCTCCCCTCCCTACCTCACTTTTCTCTTCAGGCTGGTTCACAACAGCACCACACAATGTCAGCCTGCTTGGACACCCTGAGCCAGCTCAGAAGGAATCCCTTCTCATCACTGCTGCAAGATGCCAGAGGCTCCTGCTTCTGCCCTGCAGTGACCAACAGCACTCCAACCTCTCTCCATTCATTTCCCATGGGATAAAAGCCACAAAGTGAGATCCAGCAGAGGCAATATTATCTCACAGGACTACTGATGCTGTCAGCAACCACATGCACAGCAGCTTCCTGGGGCAGCAGGGGAAGGAGCTCATGGGAATCCATGGTAAGTGCCAAAATATGAACTGCTAATAAGATGTATTTTCAAATATCACCACATTATGATCTATTGATCTCACATGAGAAACTTGACTTTTTCTATGTAACGTTAATTTATGTCACTTGCACATTCACATTCTGGGAACAGCAGATTAAATTACTGCCATTACACTAAAATTAGATATTGCAGTTATTAAGTGCCAGGGGCCCAAACTGTCGAGGTGCCAATCCAAAATACCAGCACCTCTACAACCTGCAGGGAGCATCCATCCACATGGGAGTCCCAGCCCCCATGTGCTGTGCTTTGGGACAGGGGCACAAGGCTCAGCACAGAACAGGCTCTGCTCTAGGGTAGCAGCCTTCCCAGGAACAGCCTACAGGATAGGTAGGAACAAGAGCCAATTCCTGCCCTGAAGCAGGGGAATGCCAGGCAAGGCAGTGTTTCCAACCCCATCCAACACACAGCTAAAGCCTGATGACACCTCCTAGGCTGGCTCAAGCCCTACAGAGCATGTGCAGCTCCTCACAGAGGTGATCTGAAACCCAAGAGCCCAGTTCTGGTAGGAACTCTAGAAACAAGTTGTCTAGCAGAAGGTTTTCACAAAAGCTGAAAATGCTCCAATGGGACTTTGGCCAAATATTTTGCTCCCTTTTAAAACAGGGCCAATCCACAGTCATTTTTAATGAGCCCACTGCCTGCTTTTCAGAGTGCTCACAGAGACAAGTTGTCACCTTTAGACCACTATATCATGGCTGAGAGCATCAAGTGGGGAAGATGATGGGCTTGGAGAGGAAGAACATCCTTCCTTTGCTCCACTTGAGCTGCTGATGGGTGTGCCAGAGCTCTCTAAATAGCATTACATTAGTGCTGCATAAAAGCAATAAAGCCCTAAAACACCCCATTACATATTTACTGAACTACACATCACACAGACTGTCCCCAGGACACCACACGAACACTCAGAATAACAAAGCCAAGGACTGTAAAAAGCACCAGGCTGGGCAGAGATCCACAGTACCCACAGCTGGGGTCAGGGCACATATAGGAGCTGGGTACACAGCAACACAGCTGTGGGGAACCCACAGAATAATCCAACCATCACATCTAACCAAGGAAAGCAGCATAAAGCACTGTCTCCTCTGCTAGGAACTTGCCCAAGTCACAACTTCTGAGCACAGAATCTGCAGAAGAATCAGCATTCAGGGTGAGACCTGCTGCTGTGCCAGTGCACAGTCCTGGCTGCTGCCTGCCTGGCACCAACGTGCACTTTCCCCCTGCTGCTCTGGTTTCACTCCCAGAACTTAAATTTTTACTGTTAAGCTCAATGAATTGTCATCTCCAAATGCCTCCTGCTTAGAGGAAAGGGGGCTGTGCTAAGTGCTGTTTGGTATTTCCCAGTAATCAACACTGGGGTACAGGGCTGTCACAAAGCCTTCAGTGTTGCATTGTCATGACAATTTTGGTAAGGTAAAATGATGTGATGGGTTTTAGAAGACCTTTTTCACCCTCCACTCCCACCACCTGGCATATGGCAAGATCACTGGCCCTGCTCTGCCACCACAAAGGCCATCAGATGCACCTTGGCTGGAGAGGTGAGGTCTCCAGCAGCCTGTGGCAGAGGACAAGCTGACAGATGTGCTGGGACAGAGCTGAGGACTAGAAGGGGTCAGAGACAGAAAGGGGAGACTCCTCTTTGTGCTAACACTGGAGAAATTGAGTCAGTTTGGGAACTTTTGGATGCATGTTCCCCACCCCCCCCATAAGGCACAGGCTTGCTAAATCAGCACAGCTTTGCATGAGAGCTTTGCCCTTGTTAGCAAGTAGGAGGGGCACAGGAAAGCCACAGCTGACTCGGAATGCACTCTCAGCTGCTGGCAATTAGGGATGCACCCTCAGCACGAGCAAGTACTCTCCAGAAGGTCTGTGCTCCCTGCCTGTGACATCTGGGGTACAGATCCAGAGTGCAACACTGAAACAACCCCAAACAGACCCCTGTCCACCCAGCTCCCTGCTGCTGGAATCATGGCAGAACCCTCCAGCAATGCCAGAGAACACCCTGAGCACAGGCTCACCTCCCCCTCCAGAGATGCAAGCAAAGCCCAGGTTCTAAGGGCTCCTTCTGAGTAAGGGTTTCTCCAAGCCTTCTTGCAGAGGTGTGGCCAATGTGCCAACCCACAGAGGTCTTGGCACACCTGGAAAGCTCAGCCCTGCCCCAAGAGCACATCCAGCCGCCCCCCAGCTGCAAGCCCACAGTCCCTGCACTCAGGCACACACCCAGGGGCTGGCAGCCAGAGATGCAATGCCCGAGAAGTTTTGTGAGTTATTGTGTCCCCCACCAAATAGCTCTGACCTTTTCAATATTCCATATTTTTATTGGCTGCCCATTTCCCCCCAATCCCCACAGGCTCATTAGACAGCGAACAGCTCCGAAGGCAGTTCCACAGCCAATGCTATTGCACGACACTGAAAAGGTCAGAGACATTGAGGCCGAACAGAGCCCTCTCCAGAGGGTGGTTAGAGCAGGACAAGAACACTCCTCAGCCAACACAAGCTGCAGACCAGGACCTGCTGCCCAGGGACCCTCGGGAGGCAGAGCTCCTGCTGCGGGGTGCCAGGGGCGGCAGGCTCCTGCACCACACCCATCCTTGCTCCCAAACACACCGAGCTGGTGCTGCCCACCCTGATACAGATCCTCCAGTAAAAACCTCGTATCCCAGGAAAGCACAATCCAGAGCTGTGCTCCTACAGCACAGAGGCCAGAGCAGCAGGAAGGCTGAAGAACTGGTGCCGGCTGCTGCCACAGAAAGCCCTGAGGCTGCTGCTGAGGTAGGGGGAAGCACGGAGATCATTTCCCAGAGCCTCTGGCACACACACACACCGGGGATAGAAAAGGCAACTATCCAAGGTGATTACCAGCCATCTTCAGTAGATGGAAGAGGAGACTGTGAGTCCAGGCCTCCCTCAAGGCATTCAGGGGAATGAAAGGAAAAACCAGCCCTGGAAGCAGGCAGCAGAGCAAGCACAGCATGCAGCAGCAGGGACAGCATAGCTGCTCCCCTCACAACCTTTTCTTCAACTCCTGTCCAGCAAAGCCGTCTTACACAATAGAAAGTATGACTTTCCCTCTTTATAACACTGACACTCCCTCTACCAGCTCTACAGGCAATGGGGAGCCCCAGGAATTAACGTTTCTCATAGACAGAGGCTTCGATAGCAGGAGCTCCCCTACTGTGGGGTCAAAACTCACCGGCTGGATTCAGGAACGTGTTCCCAGAGCACAAGGCTGCAGCGCGGGCCGGCCTCTCAGAGCCCAGGAGCAGAGGGTGCCCTCCATGGTGGGACACATTCCCCTGGTTCCAAAAACAGCAGGAGGAGGTGGGAGCTGTAGCCTGGTCCCCCAACAGCAACAAATGAGGCTCCAAAATCCACAAGCTGGAGCCCAAGAAAACACATCCTCCAATGCTGAAGCTGTGGAAAAGCATGAGGGGACCGTTCCTGAGGTTAACCAGGGCTCTGAGGGAGTGGGGGGGGCAGCCCCAGGTGCAGGTGATTGGGGCAATTAGGGCAATAAGGCTGTCACTAATTAGCTTAACTCGTGCCAGCTGAGCCTCCAGGGTCCTGAGCTGCTTTGTCAATAGCAAAACACGCCCATAAAAAAGACCCCGTCCCAGGGGGAGAAATAATAAAAGACAGAAATAAAGAAAGCAACAGCCAGAACCAGCCCAGGAGGGAACAGAAGGAGGCAGAGCTGCCCAGTGGGGGAAACCCTGGGGATGAACACCAGGGGTTAACACTGCAACAGCTCCTTCTAGAAAAAGGGAACATATCACTGCTCTGGCAACACGGACTCAAGATTTTTCTAAAAGTATGTAAGATTTTTATTTTTTCTTTATAAAAAATGGATCTGGGCAAAGGAGTGCCTTGACATTAGTGACAGATGGGATGGAAAAATTTTTGTTTGGAAAAAAAAAAAAATCTTCATTTGAGTCACACATATGCAAAAAAGAAAAAAACCATTAACCCCTCTAGGCCATCCTCTGGGATGAGCTGTATCATGTCAGCAAAAAACCAAATCCTGACAGTCTTCAGGGACACACCCCTGCCCTTCAGATCACTACAGACCACAGCTGGAAGGAGCAGAGATGGGTCTGCCCTACAATAAAGGTGTTTCTCTTCCTCGCTGGAAGATGGTGAAGACAAAGGGGCACTCAGCCCTCCCTGTCACACCAGATGGCTTCGCTTGGGAAAGTTGTCATCCCTCAGCTGTGCCAGTGGCATGTCCCAGGAGCCACATCATCACCTTCTCGGCTCCACTTGGCCAAGCCCAGCCCTCAGTGGCCACAGTGGCCCTCTGAGAGCATCCACCACGAGTCAGGGCTGAGAGCTTTGCTCACACTGCAGACACCAGGAGCTTCAGAGCCAAGTCCTGGGGAAGATGGGCTTTACCTGGGGAGGCAGAGCAACATGAGCAGCAGCTGTGTTTGCCCAGGGAAGGCGTTGAGAAAGGAGGAGTGAGGGGCAGGGGTGGGCTGGGATAAGGAGCTCGCAAGGGAGGGAATTACAAAGCGTTTGCCCTTGTGGTGAAACCGGCTGGAGATGATCTCCCACTGCTCCTGTTTTGACAGCCCAAACGCACTTGCTCGCACAATATCTCAGTCTCGTTAAAGGTAATTACAGTTCTTCCTGTGTAATGAGATGGTTTTTAAAGGCCATTCAAAAGAAATTTTCTATAATGAGGTTAAGGGTTTTATGGTGTTATACATCAAGGGAGCTGGTAATTGGTCGGATCCAGGCAGCATCCTGAAGCAGGGAGATAGGAGGTTCTGTTAATAATAGGCTAGCACGGAGTGCAGAGTCTCCAAAATGTTTTGATTCTGCAGAGGAAGGAGAATAAAAATGAAAGAAGGAGGAAAGAAAAGACAGAAAGGAAAAGGCAGAGAGTTGGATGCATCTGGCTCCTTTTGGACTACAATGGCTTCTTCCATCTTGCTCTGGGTGTGTTTGGATGAGCTCCATGAGTGAAGAAGTGCAGTGTGTGTGTGTCCTGGCTGGGAAATACTGCTCTGCTGGTTGGTACAGAGTGGCAGCCGGCTCGGTCCTGGGCAGGCAGGGCCTGCCTGCACCACAGGGCACAGCTGTGAGATCTGGCTGATGCAGACATGCAGCCACCTCCACCCACTCCATCTGGAGGAAGGGAGAGCAGAAGGCTGTGACCAGGTAGGGATGTCCCTGCTGCACACAGAACATGGCTGAGTCGGGCACAATACCATGTGGGTGGGGTGTAGCTCCTGCTTCTCACTTCCCCCCAACAAATCCCTGGTCCCTCCCTCAACCTGTGCAGGAAAAATCCCCTGCAGACAGCAGACCTGTCTCCCAGCCCTCAGATCAAAGCCTTTCCCTGCTGGATTGCTCCTCGGTTATTATTGCTGTTGCTGCTGCTTCCGCTGCCTCCTGTCTCCTCTGTTCTTCCAGGGCCTCCCAGCAGCAGGATCATTATTCCAGGGCGTTTAGCAGCATCTCCCCAGTGTAGCTGCTGAAGGCCTGCAGCATTTCTCCATATTTAGAAGCAGCTGATGGTGGCTCAGACACTGCTGTGGGTGAACAACAGGGAGCTGAGCTGGAAGAGTAGCTATTTTGGTGCCACCCCCAGCCCAAGAGCCCCAGGCAATAGCAACTCCATAGCAAAGCTTCTTTCCCTTGGGATCTTCAGCCCACTTGATCACACTGGAGTGGCATCAGAGAGACAAGGACCTGAACTCTGGGCAGCTTGAGTGCTGCTCTGATTGAAAAATCGGCCTGTAGACATGTAGAGGTTCACCCACCACTTGTGCTGGTGACACTGGAGTGGTCGTACAAGTGTGCTGGAGATGGCAGGGCAGGATGCTCTTTGCATCGCTACCTTTGCTGGGAGGACTGCTGGTTAGGGGATCGTGACAACCCCAGCTTCCCCTAAAACCTAAATGTGCTGTTTCTGCACAGCTGAGCCTCCACTGAACATCAAAAGGTCTTTGAGTAGGGCTTTGTTTGTTTTAGTTTTCCCAAAGGTTACCTGCCCATGCGCCACTGCAGAGTTCATAACTTGCCCATAGCCAGGCCAAAGCTCTTGACTGTGATCTCGTGTCACAGCGGGGCAGTGGAATTGACTTCCCAAGGCATGGACTGACTCCAGGACATGTGGTGCTAGAGCTGAAGTCCTCTGAAAACCTGCAACAGCTGGAGGTGGGAATTAGCATGCAAATCCTGCAACATTCTGAGCAGATGCAACTTTTCAGCGCTGCACTGGAACACTGCACTGCACCCTGGGACTCAGACACCTAATCTGGCTCTGTGGCTTTATTCCAAGCTGAACTTCCCAGTGCTTTTTGCCCCTGTCTACTACTGTAAATGGCACAAAACCTGCTGGTCCTTAGAAAACAGTTTTTAATGGCTGGAACTCCCACCTCCTGCTTGGCTGAGGCCAGCAGCAGAGGTTGGAGCAGGAGACCTCGTCAGCAGACATGGTGGAGGGTGTGTAAGCAATCCCACATCCCATTTCCAAAGTGAAAGTCCCATGTTTGAGCACCTCCAAACTCCATCTGGGAAACAAGAACAGGAAACATCTCCCAAGCCCTTGGTTTCAAGCCACACTAAAAGTGCATTTTGCAGATGCCACCAGTCGTGGGTAACATTCATTACTTGCCTTACTCTGCCTGAGGAGTTGCATTTAATATCCTGCCTATTTATCTTTTTTAAAGACCAATTAAATATTAAAGGCATTTATCAAGGTTTAACGCTGCAGTGAGTCCAGCAGCACAGATGCTAGTGATGCCAGTGCTTGTGGTTTCTGTGGGGAGCTGCAAGCAGAGTCATGGAGCTGTTCTGCTCCATGGCAGGGACACAGGTGGCCCAGGGGGACTCAGGAGGGGACACTGGCACCCTTCTCAGCTCAAGGTCTCTGCATAAAGAGCTGGAATAATCCAAGAAGTGCCCATTCTCAGAATGCATCCCCACCCAGGATCTAAAGTTCCTTGTCATGTACCTAAACATTCCTCCACTCTGCTCTGGAAACCTGAAATAACAGTAGCTGGTTTGGGAATTTGTCAACTCACTGTGTTTTCAGCAGTAAATACCAGTTTGTTGAAATTCAAAGCCTCTCAAAAAAGGATCAATTGTGACAAATTACCCACTTCATAAAAATCCTGGAAAAAGGCTCAAAAAGTCAAAATGTCCCATTTTTGACACATTTGAAATAAGAGAGAATCAATTTTTAGGTTAATAAATCTAAGGTAATTTATAGTTTGCAAAAAAGAACTAGAAATGAAAAGCAACTATCAAAATGTTTTGAAAGCATATAAAAAACCCTTATTCAGTGGAATCAAAAGGGGGGTTTTCAAGATTTTTTAAATTTTTTTTTTACTGGTATTAGAATTTTTCATCTGTGCTGCTGGTGGTAACTCACTTCTTTTCTATCTCAGGAATTGCAGGGATGGGGAGATGCTTCCTGAGCTAGTTCTGGCCTCACTCACATGGCCTTAGTTGGATTTATGGCTATTACTGCCTTTACCAGATGCCAGAGGGCTCTGGAGACTCCGGGTGAGCTTGTGTGCAGACATCCAGCCCTCTCCCACTCGGAGTGCTGGCCCTGGCACAGCAGGGGAGGGAGGGAGAGCCACCAGATCAGCTGTCACTGTCACAACCTGCTGAAGGCAGGGCAGAGTGCTGGGTACAGCCCATGTGCAGCTCCCACGGAGCCCTGGCTGTCCCCATGCTCCCCTCAGCAGGCAGAGGGACAGGCAGAGAGCCCCTGGAAGCAGAGCAGATGATGATGCTGAGTAGGGAGCAGATAAGGGGAATGCTTTTATTGCTGTCCCCATCCCCCTCAGCCTGGTTTCCCCCTGGATCTGCAGCATCAGACCCCATGCTGGAAAGCAAGGCCAAACTCCTAGGCAGCAAAAAACCTGCAGGCCTAGAGAAAGGGTATCCTGGTCACCACCTCTCTGTCACATTTGGCTCCCTCATGGCTGTCCCACCAAGGGCCCTGTGCCACCACTGGTGTCACCATGCCTTGGGGTGAGCTGTGCCAGGGCTGTTTGGGGCTGGGGGGGCAGACTGCAGGTGGGCTTTGCAATAGGCATCTATGCAGAGATAAAGGCAGCAGAAAGGGAAAAGAAGCTGATAGAAATAAAGGAGGCTGAGATTATGAAGCAATAGCCTGTATTTCCTGTGATGAGTAAGAGGCACCCTGTTAGGGGTGCAGTGAGAGAGGGAGACAGCCAGTCCATCCCTCTCCCTGCACACTTCTTCCCCCTCTGCCCCCCTCCTCTCTTGCCCTGTTCCCCCTGAATTTATCTTTTATCCAGAATAATGTTTCTCTTCATAAGGAGAGAAAGAATTAAATATCTCACAAGACTGCAGTCAATCTTGCAGGGCCCTTCTGTTGACATTTCAAACATATATTTGACATTGCTTTCTCATTCCCTCCTGGTGGAGCAGGGAGCTCTGCAGAAAGCCCTCTGCAGGGAGGGACACTGTGGGCTGTTCCAGCCACCCTCATGGGGAATGAGATGGAGGAAGCATCCCTTTGCCCTTTTATCTCCCTTTCCTTTCCTTCTCTCTCCATCTTCCTCCCCAGCTCCCCCAGACCACAGCCAGCCCCTGTCCTCTGCTTTGTCCCTTCCTTCCAGGAGAAGCTGAGTTTGTCCTAGCTATGCCTAAAACAGGACCTAAAAGCCACCAGTTCAACTGAGGCTTTGCTAAAGCTCCATCCTGTGAGAATCTCAGCCCCTCTGCTGTATGGTACCTGTAAGAGCCCTTCCCTGTGAGCACAAGGCAGAAGCTACATGAGGAAGAGGATATGGGCTGGGGTTCCACTCTGCTGCCACCCTCTACATGTCAGGTGGACACTGCAATCTGTAAAGAGGTTGATAAGAAACCTTCTCCCCCAAATCTATGTCCTCTGCCACCAGAGAGAAGGAGGCTTGGGAAGCATGAAGCCAGTGTTAAGCAGCAGCAGCAGCAGCTACAGAGTCTGATTGCTCCATGAGACGAGTCAAGGTCGCCTTGCCAGCCTGCTGGGGAAGGCTGGGAAACTGCCAGAAAAACCCTGGAGCTGTGCCATTCCCCAGACTCCTTGTGCAGAGTCTCCCTCACAGCTGGAGCACCAAAGGGTGGGGAACCCTCACCTCCAGACAAGAAATAAGGGAGAGGAATGGTGAAGGGACATCCCTGTTCCAGCAGCAGCACATCCAAATGCCTCTCAAGCATGTAAACCATCTTCAAGAGCTTCCCAGGTGCCAGAAACCCCAGCTGCTCTCTGGGCTGCTTCCAAAACCTCCAGGAGGAGGTTTTTTTTGGAGGTTTTTTATGCCCAGGAGGCATAAGGCTGCAGCACACCGAGTGCTCACAGCAGGGCTGGACAGGATGGGAGCACGTTCCCACTCACAGGGTGCCACGTCCAGCCTGTCACCCCCTGTCAGTGCTTCTCTGGAAACAACCCCCAACCCCTGCAGCACCTCACTGTCCTCTCCCAGCCTGCTATTGAGAGAAGGGGAAATGGCAAAACCATCCCAGTGGCCCTTCAAAACAAGGAGGTGAGGAAAAGAAGCCACTTTGCAGCAGAGACACAAAGTGATGTTTCCAGAGAAGAAGGAAGATCACCCTCAAAGTCAAACTGACCTGAGGCACTGCTCTTTCCATTCCTTCCACTAACATGAGCCTCACGGTGCATCTCAGGAAACTGGGAGAAGCAGAACTGCTTATGAGGAGGGACCCTGAGTGCTTTTATATCCCACATCACATCTCCAGGGTGTCAGGATGCAGCTGCAGGCTGGTTACTGCTCTATGGACACAGCAGTAAATCGCTGCAGACCAGAGGGAGAAGGAAAGTTCAAAGTTCTTCAGGAAAACTGGACGGATTTGCAGAACATTCTCCTATTTAACGAGGTTTTACAAATTGTTTCTAAGGTTCCTACAACTCCTCTGGTGTGTCAATTGAACAAATTCCTTTCTTCTTTTTAAGTTCTGTATTTTAAGATACATTTAATCTTCCTGTTAAAATATTTCCCATTTCCTAGTAAAATTACAGAACTAAGATTTTCATCTAGCTCTGCCGCTCTAACTCAAACTCTTGCTGTAATCTTCTTCAGATCACCAGAGGTTGATGCCTGCAGATCAAAAGGAAATATTTATGATCACTGGTGTTTCCTTTAGAAACACCCACGACCTTCACAAGCTCACAGAATGAGATCCAATGACTCCAAGTCAAAGCCTGACAATTCCAGGTGGGAAGAAGATACCAGTGCTTAAGAGTAAAGGAAACAGAGTACCAGAGCTGTTGACTGAAGAGCACGATCTCCTGCCCTGCAGGACCTCTCGGTCCAAGGCAGCATTTCCAGAAGTGAAGCTCTCCCTGAGGATGCCACGGGGACCCTCGGAAGGGCAGCAGCAGCGTGACCCCCCCCAGCACATGTTCCACAGACCCACACGGGTCCAGCACAGCCACCACGGGGAGCTCAAAGCCTGGCTGAAGCCCTGCAGTGAGCATCAGGCAGGAGGGTGAGCTGAAATCTCACATTGATTTCTGCTGGCATTAAAGCTCCAGGAAGAAAAAAATACCTTACGCTGCAAGGAAGCATTCTGCAGTGAGGCGGTTATGTGCCAGTTCCCTTCCCTGCTAATTTTTGCTTTGTCAAAGCCACTGGAAAGTATTTCTTATGACTGACAAAGCAGTGGGATTTATGAATAGGCAAATTAAGAATAAAGAGGGAAGAAATAAGTCTGTTGGTAAAAAAGCTGAATAATTCAGTTGAGGATCAGTTACTTGAGTTGATTCCCCCAGAATTTGAATGAAATAATTTTTACTTAAAGTAAGTTTGTCTTTTGGTTTGAAACCCTGTGAGCCGGAAAGCAACATATTTGCATTTTGCTTTCCAATACATAAACGGAGACTTCATTTTGTAGGCTTTCTTGTTGAATAATCTGCTCTAATTTAATTGGAATTTGAATCCTATAAAAAGCATTTTCTACTTAGTTTTCTACTGATCTTGGGTATTGAGATTTTGTGATCTGAAAAAGCAATACTTCTACGTGTGCTGATTACCATCGTCAGAGGAGCTTCATTGTTTTCATGTTTTCTGCTGAATAATCTGTTGAATCTAAAATGCGGTTTTGACTTAGCTCCTTATTGATATTTTTATTTTAAAATGCTATGATATGAAGAGCAATTTGTTTGTATTTTCTGCTGGGAAGTGTTTTCTCTTGAGGAATAGGAGAGCTGATTCTGTCAATGTTTACAGGAATAACTAAGTCAACAGAATTACTCACATAATTAGCTTTACTTGGTCCTAATGGCCAGATATTGAGACATTTAAAATGCAGGTCAGTGTCTATGGGGCAAGTGAGGAGGGCATAGCCACCTCATCTTCCTCAGCTTTTCTCTCCATCTTTAACTGAGTAACTAAGTACCTAAAATCACTGGACTCAATACCCAGAGGTCCTTTCCAACTCAGGATACTCTGTGATGTTGTATGATACCTTTATAATTCCAGCCCAAAGTTCCTCATTCCATGAAAAATGGGAGAAATAAGCAACAGTAAAGTTTGGTTTTGTTTCTGGATGCCCAGGAAAAGCCAATTGCTCCTGTCTGGCTTGGAGCAGACAATCCCAGGGCATGGGGACATCCCGGTGTTGAGCCCAACACCAGCACTCAGACACACCAGAACTGAAATTGAGGAACTGTAGGCATTGAAATCCCTCTGCAGGTCTGGGACAAAGCCCTGTGTGGGAAAACCAGTCCTGTCTCATCTATCAGCCTCACTGAGCCAGGCCCTGAACATTATCTGTGCCATGGCTTGTAGTGCCTAATCGCTATCAGGCTACGAACAACCTGGCACATCCTTTAATCACAGCAGCAATCATAAGAAATTAAAATAAATTTATATATGTAATAATCACTCAGCCCTGGGTTATCAATAATACATGAGCAGCTTGTGAGAGAGCAGGCGGATGAATGAATCCCCCACCCCTGCTCTGCCACAGCCGATCAGGATTCCCAGCAGCAGGCAAGCACCACGGCCCGAGCTGCTGCTTGGAAACAAAACGGACAGCAGGAGGGCTGGGGGGAATATAGCATTTCATTCTGTGCATCAACTGAAATGGATTAATATAAGACAGGGATCCTCTGAGCAATGGCTGGGTAAAATATCACCATGAGGACAGGAAAGCTACATTGACCGTGAAATAATTCCAAAGGGCAGTATCATAATTTTGGTATCCCTTCTATCCCCTGGGTGTTATTTCACCACTCCTGTCATCAAAACAATGCTACAGACCAAATTCACAGCATTGGAGACTCGCAGAGTCTCCCAGCCAGGCTGTGGCTCTCACAAGTGTCTGGGGGTCCCTGCTGCAGCCCTGTGTGAGCTGGGGTACCAGGGAGGAGCCAGTGTGGCCTCGGCGGGCACTGGAGATGGGCAGGTGTGCATGTGGGTGAAGGGCACCAGCTGGATTAGCCAGATGCTGAGGGCATCGTGGCACAACCTTCAGTAGGGGAAGAAAATACAGATTTGGCTCTTTTACAGGCAGCCACAAATCCCCCTGACCTCGGCGGCGGCAGGGCAGCCGTTCTGCAGGGCACAATTTGATTTCCAGAGTTTAGGAGTTCAATGCCAGCTGTTCAGACATGCATAATCCCCCACTTAACTACAGGCGACCACGTGCTGGTGTGGCCCAGAGGCCGTGGTGGGAGGAGCCTGGGATGCACCCGGCTCTCATCGGATACAGATCTATGGCAGGACTGTGCTGAGCCCTCTGATGTGCCCCTTGGTGCTGTGGCAGTGAAATCCCCCTCCAAAGCCATCCTGAGAGCTCCTGAGCTCATGGGGCTGCTTGTTTGCCCCACGTTTGCTTTTCTGTGTGGTCTGAGAACCAGATCCTCCTGCTGCATCCCCAGAGCCTGCCATCTCCAGCCACCATCCATCCTGGTGTAACCCAACAACACCCCAAGGTCTCTCCAAGCGTGAACGAGCAGCCCCTGGGCATAAGGACACACGCTGGCAGCACACATTCATTGTGCATCCCTGGCACACATGTGCACACCCAGCCCTGCAAGACATGGTAGCAGAAAGCCCGTGCTCCAGACTTCAGTCAATAAGCAGATGGCTCCCCAGCACTATCATTTTACAACATTACAGTTTCTGCTCTGCTCATGCAGTAAACATTTTCTGGCTTATTGCATGAAAAACTCAGCTACCATGGCTTTGCAAAATTCTACATTTTATACATTATCTTTTTATCAAATGCTTTTGGGATGGAGGGAGGGAAGAGCATTTCTATTTTCGATTTACATCCTGCAGGACACAGCGTTTTCCCTGGATCCCAGTGGGTTTTTGCTTCTTGTTTGCCTCCTTCCTGATTGTCATAGCTCTGTCACTGTTTGTGGGGAACCAGGAGATGGAAAGCTGTTATGCAGACATCAAGGGGTTGCAATTGCACGCTGGTAAACATGAGATCAAGAAGTATTTCTTATGGTATTAGAAACCACAAGATACCTGCAGATGTAAGTAGTCCTGGAGGCAGCGGGTCTAGCTGTTAGCAGAGCAATTAGACCTGGTGTTATTCCCAGCCCTGCGAGTCACTGAGGAGGAGGGGACAGTGCCTTCATCCCCACCCACCTGGTGGCAGCTCCATGGCACATGTGGGTCCCTATATCCCACCCTCCAGCCAAGTCACTGCTCACTTCCACCCAGGCCTTACAAGCTGGGGGAAGGGGGAAGGAAATGATCTGGAGGATATGGCACAGTGCCTTGCTTTACATGTACAGCAATTACCATTCTGGCATTTTCCCTGTGTTCAGAATAAAAATGTCAATAAGGAACAAGTTATTACACCAGAAAGAGGGTGGAAATGGCAAGAGCTCATGCAGGCTTGAGGGTCTGGGCATTATTGCAAATGCTGCCCATTCCTGCTGTGTTCCCTGAGCTCTGGGATCAGGCCTGTCCCTCCCTTCAGCACCATGAGACCGACCCAGTTGGTGCTCCCCAGTTGAGCAATGCACTGGAATAAACTGGGATGGTCGGGGACTGGAGTACACAGTGTACAAGAAGTTGGGTTGTCAGCCTCCAAGCAGACCTTACTGCCCTCCTCCGCAATCCTGAGGCTGCCCCGTTAAATAAAAACGTATTTTTCTCTTTTAATGAGACTTTTCTGTCCTTTTCACTTTTCCTTTCCGAGCCTTTCTTTGGTGCCCTGCTGAGCCTTCTGCCTCCACCAGCCCCTCCAGAGCCCTCATCAAGGAATGACGTTTCCAAAGCAATCAGTGCAATTCCAGACTGAACTTCAGGGTCCCTGCATCCAACAAGGCTCTTGGCAAAGGGCACCCCCAGAACTGTGAATACCAGAGGAGACCCAACCATGACACAGGATGGAGGAGGAGGGTGCCAAGGGGAGAGGGATGCTCACAGCCAAAGGAGGGTATGTTTGCTCACACAGAACCTGGCAGGCTCTTTGAGAGATGAAGCTGAAGGGCAGGAATCTGGGTGCCCATAGCCCCAGCAGCAACTACAGCCCGGCCCAAGGAGCAAGGGCAGGGCACCCTCCTGACCATGAATGATGAATTGATTGTGACTGCAGCTCTGCTATCCTGCACCTACACTGCCTTCCTCTCCCCCGTTTTCAATTATGAAAGCAAAACAACACACACCAAAAAAAAACAAAACCAAAAACACTCAAAACAAACAACATTAAAAAAAAAAAAAAAGAAAAAAGGAAAAAAGAGCCCTCCAGGAATTAATTAATGATTCATGTTGGAGCCTTGGCAAACCTCACTCTGCAGAAGTTCAAAGCAGGAACAATAAGTATTTGGCAAAGAAGGGGCATTGGGCTCGTGCTTGGCGGCGTGTGGTGCGGCGTGCTGGCAGCATGGCTCCCTCACAGAACCGACACCTCAGGGACCACAGGAAAGGCTCTGCCAGGCTGCTCCGAGCCAAGTGTCACATCCAGCCCCAGGGACCAGCCACAACCCAGCTGTGAATAACTGGGGACAGAAACTTGAGAGGATCGTGCCAGTACTGCCAGCGGTGGCTGTGCCTGCCCTGCCTGCCTTGAATGAGATGCGTCCTACATCCCATGTGCCCGCACTTGTGTGCCCCCCAGAAAACCTGGCATGAGCCACTCCAGCCCAGCATCCTGGAGATTTAGGATAATGAGAGATCTTTAATGCAATTAATAGATGTCATGGGACATGGTCTTGTGAGTTTAGAGCAAATGAGGCTTGGATAATTGGTGCTGAAACACATATATCAGGGAGATATCAGTTTTTCCCCCCTGCCAGAGCTGGAGGCTGGAACACGCTGTCGACTGATCCTGTACAAATGTGTTTGGCTATTCGCTGGCAGCAGCTTCCAACGTTCTAGTGTGGAGCCTCTGCCAGGCAGGCCTGCAATCCTAGCAGCAAACAAGCTGTCATTTGGTTGTTAAAAGAACTGCCTGGAAAGTTGTTTTATCCCCACATGCATGCACAAACACCCGCGCACGTGCTCATGTGCACGGAAACAGCCAACAGGCATTGGCGGCAGCAGCTTTTCTGGTCTCCTTGAGCTCTGCCTACAGCTCCACTTCCCCCAGGGGGGTCACTGGGGGTGCAAAGGAGGCTTTAACCTGTGGCATCCCCACGCTGTTCTGGTCTCAGTGAGAGCAGAGTGGTCCATCTGTAGCAGGGGAGAGGGATGTACCCACCAGAGGGATGTGCCACCTCCCAGCACTATCCCCAGCAATGGACCCACAACAGCACAGGACATGGTGCTCCCCAAACACCACCATCCCTTGGTGGGCTGGTCAAAGCCATAAATAAATCTACCTCTACATTGCCTCAGCAGCACCTCCAAATGCCAGACAAGGACACGTGCTGCTTCCCCAGATCTCCAAACCTGCTCCAGGGTATTTCCAAGGCACATGTAAACAAATAGCCATGAATTTTCAGAAACTGCCTAAAAGAAACCAATATCTGGTTTGTGCAAAGTTCCTGAATGAGTTTTGTTTTGCACTGAACTCAGGGAATCAAAATCACCTGCAGGACAGAACTCAGGAAAAACCCAAGCTCTGGCATTTCACTGGGAAATATTCAGGAATTTTGCTGCAGTAAGGGAAAAAGTATTTAATTTCTCAAGCACGAACCATAATAAAATGTTAAATACAACCTGGATATTAAATTAAAACATAAAAGTCAAAACACATCAAATCAAAGAGACACATTTGAATTTCCTGGACACTGTCAACAGACAGAAGCCAGAATGATTTGCTTCAATATTCTCCCACCTGAATGTTGGCTCCATGGCTACATGCAGATTCTGATTATGTAGTTTGATAAAAAAATACATTTTCCAATGGAAAATTTTACCCCTGATACCCTCTGCCTCCATTTCCAGAGTGTCTGATGGATGATGCAGGGAACAGAGGTGGTATCACTCTAGGGCAGGTCCCCAGCAGAGAAGGGACCAGCCTTGCGATGCTGTCCCATGCTTGGCTTGCACAGGATCAGGGGAAATGGACCCAGCCTGTGCCCCTTAACAAATGGGAAAGCATTCCCATGGGTTATTAAGCATTTGTGTATGGGTTTGGAAACCATAGCTGCATCACCACAATGTAATTATGGATAAACACAAGGTAGGCCATCAGAGAGCAACCGAGCACAAGGCTGGAAGAAGGGCTCTGTTCCCTTTCCCAGCACTCACTGTGAACAAAGGAGATGGCACTGGGCAGCCTGAGCCATCAACTGTGCACCAGAGCAGGGCTGCCAACCAGCCCTGGGCACTTGGGGAGAAGTCCAAACCTCCTGGCTGGGGACCAGGCTGTGCCAAGGCAAGGATTGTGAGAGCTCCCTAGGGACAAATCACTTCTGACCACAAAAGAGGGAATCAAACCGTGGCTGAGCCCACTCCTGGTTGTTGCTGGGCACCTGCAGTGTAGCCCCAGCCCCCAGAAGCAAACCCACAGCATCACAGGGATAAAAAAAAGATGGGAATAGCATGGCCTTGGTTTCCTGCTATGCAGCCTTGTGATTCTGTGGTAGAGGAAATGTACCAGGAGATGTGCCTGGCTCACAAAGCATTTAAGGAAGGTCCAGCACTTCATCAGACAGCCCTGTGAAGCCTACTTCCACTCTGGATCAGCAGTGCCAAGGGCACCCAGTTGGTGCCAGGGCGTGGAGAGACCAGAGGGCCTCCAGCACCTCTGGTCAGGGAGAAGGACCTGGGGATGCCAAGCCCTCCTGCCTGTCAGGGCTCACCACAGGACACTGGTGTGTCCAGCCCCATGTGCTGCTGGACCTCCTGCCTGTTCTGCCTGCACCCCTGCCCACTGTACAGCACCAGAGGGGAGCAGAGCCTAGGGATGGCTGCTTTCTGCAAGGCCAGGGCTTCCCCAGGGCCCTGGGCACCCCACATTAGCACAGCCCACGGGCACAGCTGGCTCCAGATGCAGAGCAGATGAGGCTAATGCATGCAACACCTTGAAGTCAGAAGTTAAAGAGCAGCTGAGGCAGCTCTGTGGCCATCTGCCAGGTGATACAAGCAGCACTTTCATAATTCAACAGGCAGTGAAGTATTAGAGCAAGGTAAGGCCAGCAGCCTGTCCCAGGGAAGGTATCTTGAGAGCAGGGCTAGCACCTGAATCCTCAAGTCTGCAGGTGTAGACATGCAAGGGGAAACACAGATGCCCTGCAAGCGTCCTGCAGACCTCGCTGCAGGATCAGGTAAAAGCAGGTGCTTCTTTAAACAGTTAGATGTTATTGAGATGAATGAGAACAGGAAATAGAGTTGGATTAATGAGGGCAGCAGTGTGGAAAGTCCTCAGCCCTTGGGGGCTAGGCTGAATAGCTGGAAAGAAGATTTACCTAAGATCTGCCACTTTCTGTTAGACTCATAGTGCAGAGCACGTTCTCCTGCGCTGGGGATTCATCAGCTCCAGCTGCCAGTGAAAGGGAGATGGGATGCCTTCCTGAGGTGTTCCTCCAGTTCTGCCACGAGTTGTCAGCAGAGCGAGAGTTCCCTGTGCAAGCAGCAAGGATGTGGCTTTCTCTGGATGTCATCCCTGCAGAGCACAGTTAGAGGTCCTGGATTTTGTGGCCTCACAAAGCCACAAAGATGGCACTTGGCTGTCCCATCATGAGGAGCTTTGGAACAGCCTGGGTCTCACTGCATGACTTGCCAGACCCACCCACCATGCTACCCACTTTCTGCCAGCTGCCTTCCTCATCTCCAGCTCTGCTGACCCAGTGAGGTGTTGGGAGCAGTGGTGACAGAAAGGGGAAAGAAGGTGGCAGCTACAAACCATGACTTAAGATAAAGCCAGAAACCACCACTTAAGATACAGCCCAGCATGGGAATCCCAAAGGCCTGACATTGCCCAGCAAGAGGATGTTCATAGCTGGCATAGGCAACTCTCCTGCCCAGGGAGATGGAAAACATCAGGAGAGCCTTGGAGGCACAAGGAGGGTTAACTCACAGCCATGGGAGCAGAAAATGAGGTTCCAGTTATTAGTTGATTTATTGGTCTGTCCTCAGTTGGCACTCAGGACTCAGAAGAAAATGTTCCACTCCAAAGCATTAAGCATCTTCAAAGAGCAGAAGCATTAAAAATTGAAATCATAAAATAGACATGTAAATATAGCAGAGGTAAACGGGGCAGCGAGGAGAGGAGTGGAGCAGAGCCAGCCCCAGCCAAGCCTGCAGGGCAAGGAAAAGGCTGTGCCAGGGGGCTGGAGCCATGCTGGGGTGGCTGCAGCCCCACAAGTTGGGGGGATAACCTGCAGGGAAGCTCTGGATAGCTTCCCTGAATGACTGCACTGCTCACCAAGATCTGAGGGTTGCAAACACACCAAAGGGCAAAACTGCCTCCCTGGATGTGTGCAGAAACCTCACCCCACAGCCCCTCACCACCCTCCCCTGGCCTACACTCAATACACTAAAGCCTATCGGGGTTTTTACTCCCCTTCTCCCACACCAATCCTTCCCAAAATACTTCAAACGTGGCAAGAGAGGGGAACTGGGGCTGCCTGCCAACTGTTCACCAGGTCAAGCAAACCCAATGAAGTCAACCAGCTCTACATCAGGAGTCACAGCTCAATGGCAAACTAATGCTTTAGGCAAGGGCTGTTGGTCACATGCAGCATTACACAGAGTCAGGGACAAGCACTCACTTTCCTCCTCTCCTGGAGGAGCAGAGCAGAACAGACCCAAACTCCTCAGGCCAGCTACCTGCAGGGCAGAAGGATGGTGTCACCCTTCCTAAAACACCTGCCAAAGCATAGGGCTCAGCAGCACACCATGAACCTGAGGAGGGGCTGCTGGAGGTGCTGGTCCCTTCCTGGGCATAGAGGAAGGGAAGGGACCAATGTAAGTCACTACCCTGTGTAAGAGTCCCTTGCTGGGCCTGGGAAATGGGAGCTAAGAACGGTTTCACGTGTTGCTCCAGCATCTGGCCCAGCAGGGGTAGCAAGCCAGGGGAAAGGTGTGATGAAAGGAAAAGGGAGGGTGGGGAGGACACAAAACCTCCTTGCCACAGTGGAATCATGCATCTGGCTGGGGACTGGCCAGATTTGCGGACAAGTGTGTGTGGCAAACCCATCCTCCTTATGAACACCAAGTGGTGCCTCCTTATGAACACCAGGCTGCCTGTTGATTATATTTTCAGAGCTATCTGCATACCTGTATCTCTATACCAAGCCCCCCCAATTTTTGCCACTGCTTCTCAGGAGAGTGGTGGATGCTCAGCCCCTCTCCAAACCCACACCAGACTGTGCTCGGAGGCCTTGAACCTCCACTCGCAGGAAGTAAATCCCTTCAAGGACCAGCAAACCAGCAAAGGATGAAACACAAGGCAGCCACACCAAGTGGTCACATGAGTTCCCAAGCTTTCAAACCTCCAGAAGCACAACTGTCATCTTGGGAAAGGTCTCTGGTGAGGAACTGGGAAATCACCACATCCTCCAGAGTGCTGGAGTCCCCAAAGGACCCCATCCCGTGTGGTCAGCAAGAGGGACCACCACCACTGCCCCTCACCACACTCTGGCACAAACCCAGCTCTCTTGGCACCTATACCTGCTTTTCCTCTACACACAATTTTTTCTTAATTGGGAGCTTGTTAATTATCGCAATACTTTGCAGAGGAAATAAACAGCAATTAGAGAAATAAGTGGTATTTTTATTCTCTGGCACTCTCGCAGAGCTCTCTGACGCCTCTCATCCCTAGCTCCCACACGGGCACATGTTGCTGCCTGCTCCGGCATCGCTGCCCGAGTGCTCTGCTCCGTCTGTTCCCTGCGAGCAGGGCACTGTGCTGGTGGGCTGCCTTGCTCTCCCCCCGGGGAGGAAGCGTTACTGTGTGAAAGCAGCAGGCTGTCCCACTCTAATCTGTTTTAAAAGTCATAAATTGCTGAGAAAAGCCAGTTTTCCTGCACAACAGAAGGTTAGCGTGTTTAAAGAGAGCACTGGAACTGTTTTTATTAATCAGAACTGCCATAAAGAAAGCATTTTAATTAACATAATTATCCTGTTTGAGAGAAGCAACCCGTACCTCACAGATACTTTTCAAACTAAAGATGCGGGCTGTCACAGTCAGTCATAATTAAGCAAAATGAGCTGGTTTTCCTTGCCCTGTATCTGCCTCCTTCCAGCCACATGCTTCCCCTTCCCTGTTACACTCAGTACAAGGCGAGCAGAGACAACATCATGGGGGTGGCAGGGCAGGTCTCCATCCCTGCATCTCAGTCTCCAGCATGGAGCAGCTGGGGTTAATCTCCATCCAAAGCAGTGGTGTCAACTCCAGGCACTGACCAAGCTGCAAACCATCAACCTGGAAGATGGAGGTGGCTATAAAAAAACCACAAGATCTGTATGACTCTGTTTGCAGCACAGTCTCACAGTCAACAGATAAAAGATTTATTCTCATTGAAAAAGACAAAAAGAAAACCATAAAAAGCCTGGCACTGGGCTGCCCGCCAGCACCGAGAGAGAGGAGCGGGTAAAGAGAATAAAAGCTGGCACGGCCAGGAAACTGTGTGGGTCTGGGTTTCTCTGAGCGTCCCAGACACAAAGCTGGACCCTGGAGGGCAGTGATTTCACCAGGAACTGCAGCCTTCAGCAGCAGCCTTCGTCCTTCTCCTCCTGCCTGCTTCTGCCTGCAGCATGAGGCTCCACTACAAGCCTTAGGCAGCATCTTCCATTCCTCCCAACACAGTAAGAGGCTCAGGAGCTCCCTCGGCACAACCCTGCCTGCCCATTGCTCCTGATGCTGATGTCCCCCCTCCAAAGGGCAAGATGGGGCACACAAAGCAATCAGGCATCATATCCAAACCCAATGTTGGCTGCTTCAGCTGAGACCTCCTGCACCACCAAGGTGGCCTGGAGCAGGACACAGGCATAGGGCTGAAGGTAGCACCCTCAGCAAACAGCCAAAATCCCTTAATGGCTTCACCATTCAGTATTTTAAGAGGTACTTTAAAGAATGCTCTGCTATTCAGCAGAATGTGCAATGTAATAGACTGTTAACCATTTGTGGTTTTAATTAAAATCGCCTTTATTTATAAAAGACTATTCTGAGTTGATGGGTTTGCCCTGAAATAGCACAGCACTGCAGGAGATGCTGGTGTCACATCCTTCGTTCACACCCGGTGTCATCTCAAAGGGACCAAAGTCACCATGCTGGGTTCTCAGCCCTGTATCCAAGGGCTGCAGGGACAACAACACCCATCCTGCCCACACAGCACCCAGCGCTGGACACCACCCTAAGGCAGCCAACATTCCCTTACTTCCAGTCAAGAGCTATCTGCAGGTAGAACAAGGCAAAAAAATTTGAAAAGAGGTATTTTTAGATCTTATTTTTTCTTTTTTTTTTTTTATTGTTGGCGTGGTTTCCTTAAGAAAACAAGCTTTGTGCCATCACGTGCTCCACGTGTTGTCTGTCTACCCTAATTACTCTCAGACTCAGCAGTCAAATTCAACAGCTTGTGAGTGACAGCTGAAAATCTCAAAGTTATTAATTTCCTGGAGGTTTCATGGAAATAGCCAGGCAGGCAGAGTGGAGAGGTCTTCCTCGGCTCAGCTGAGCCAGGCTGCAGCAGGAGCCTGGGTCTTGCAAGGCAACAGAGGATCCACATCGGAGAAAGGAAAAGCACAAAAGCCCCGATGATGCAGGGAAAAGGCTGAATCAGAGGATGTAGTGTGCTAGATATTGAAATCAGTCAATCTTAAAGTATTAGCCCCTGGAAAAGCAGCCTTCTGTAGTGCTGAGTGGCGTGTTAACAACCTGTTTTCAAACAGGAAATACAATTTCCATGGGAGAATCAGGTTTTCTGGATGGAAGAATTAAAATATTCAGGAAAAAAAATCCTCAAACACACTTTTCTTCTCTGGTTCAACACAGACTGATACATTACAGGTGACTAAAATGACATCTGGGACCCACCACAGAAAATCTAGAAGCATCTTCTGCATCAAATTTTGCTGGGCAGGGGTCAGAACTGCTGTCAGCCTGCTCTAGGTGCCCCCAGGAGAGCTGGCCAGGGACATGGAGCAGAAGGAGAGCACAGGGTGGCAGCAGCAGGGCAAAGCCACGGACTGGCTGCTGTCAAGGGCTTTGTGTGGTGCATGGGAGGGTTTTATTTCTACACAGACTATGAAGCACCCACTTAGAGATGTCTCAAGACCTACTTGTAAGACCAAATAAAAATATCTCTCCTGGTTCTCGATTGTGAGATCTGGGAAGGAGGCTTCCAAAATTGGGCTCTTTCTCCCTGCCTGCGCAGAGAATGAGGTTGTGACACCACAGAGAAGCTGTTTGTAGGTCTCCATTCGCAGGCTACCAGGCAAGCAGCCTCACCCTCCCTCAACCAGGGCATCTGCCTTCCCCAGCTCCCAGTCCCGGGCAGAAATAGCGCTCCTTGCTGGGATCGCTGCAGCGCATTGCAGCGGCTCCCCCAGCCCCGGACAGAGCCCCCCTGCCCCGCCCGACCGCTCCCCTCAGCACAAACCAAAGCTGCGGCGAGATGAGGAGACGCTTCTAAACTCCTTAGCAGGGAAATGTTAATGAGCACAGAGCGGAGGGCGAGAAAAGCCCTTAATCGCATTAGCTCCGCTGCCAGAGCTGATGAACGTCCCCCAAGCGGAGCTCCCCGTGCAGACACGGGAGCGGCCCCGGGGAGCCGCACCTCGAACTGCCGCCCCCCGCTCGGGGCAGGGAGGGAAAACAGTCCTTAAAGCCACACCGATCCCCTGCTTATCCTTATAAAAACACCTCCTGCAAGCTGCTGGTGCCTACGCCGTGGGGCTCCGGGATCCCACCCTGCCGGGATGGGATGCTGTACATGAGCCGGAGGCCGTGCCTTGTGTGCCCGCAGCCGCTTCCGCTGCATAAAGAAATCACGCTCCAGGTTTTATACTGGGAACTCGGTTTTGAGCTTGTGTAACTCTCCGGTGTTTTTCTTTTTTTTCCTTTTTTTTTTTTTCCCTTTTTTTTTTTTTTTTCTTCCGCGGCCAGGAAATTGCCATATAAAGGGTAAGTATAAAAATAACGATTTTCCTCAGCTAACCAGCCACGTGAGTGGCTCCACTTGCCTCTCGATGCCTGCACACGCTGTGTGCACACACATGTGTGCTGCTCCGTGACACACCGGGACATTTGTTACGGTGACAGCCTGCCGCTCCCCTTGGGGGAAGATGTGCTTTAATTTTCAGTATAACCTTAAAAAAGGAGACTAGAAAAGCAGCTCTCCCATAAATTTTGTAAGTGACATTTATTTCTTGGTGCATTATCCCTAGTGATGGACAAATCTGGAATTTAGGGGAGCAGCCATCTTCTCCTGTCAGCTCCAGTGTGATGAGGTGGTTATCCTTACTCTCGGCTCAGGCATTGCCTGGAAAATCTCAGGATGCTGAGCCCTCTTCTCCCTTCAAGACCTCAGCACCAAATGTAGCCCCTGTGTGCTTTAGGGGGCTCTGAGTACTTCTTTTGGTGTCTGGAGACCCCAATCTCTAAGGAAGCTCCTATGGGCTGGATACCAGCAGTAACACAGCAAAGTTTCCCACCCAGTCTCAGCAGCTCAGCTCGTGAAAGCATCCCTGGCATGCTCAGATCCCTGCACATCCTGGCTGAGGTATGATGGAGTTTGCATTAAGAGCTCAACAGATCTTTCTGGTCACTGAGGCGAGCTTCCCTGCTACCTAAGCCTGCCAAGTCTCAATTTGAATACATATAAAAGATCTCAACAGCTGGGTGTTTAATGACAGGGACTAGAAACCAGGCTCTGCAAAGTCACACGAGGTTATTTCAGCTCCCTGGAGCTGGCCTTGGAGTGTGCCAGGGAGGCTGGTGCTTCCAGCTCTGTCCAGAAGCATGGTGGTTCAAGGAAACGCAAACCATGCCAAACCCCCACACAAACCATGCACAACCCCTCTCAAACCATGCCCAACCCCCAAAGGCTGAGCTCAGAGGAGCACAGGTGGGGATTCACAGCACAGCCCTCTCCAAAATGTGGTTGCAGGGGTTTTGCACCACTGGATGCCGGGGTGAAATACCATAATTTGTGCCTCGACACAGGAAAATGCAAGATGCCACTAAATCCACTACATCCATATGGATTCTACAAGAGACAGAGGGACAAGAGATGTCCAATTTACTACCCTGGGGCTGGGCTAGACCCAAAGAAACATTTCCAGTTCCTTCACACTGACAAAAGATCAAAGGAGTAGATTGTTAATGGATAGCAAAGTCTGATGTAATTTGTGTCGCAGTTATTTGCACCTAGGAAAAAGCAGGCTGGTGTCAGCCCTGCCATGACAAATCCTTGAGTGTTGTCCTGCCTTCTGGTACACAGGGATCTGCAGAGCCAGTTAATTTGAATTTCTAGGGAATCGGTCCTTTTGGAAACTGTACTCTGAGTCCTAAAAGACTTGGGCATCTCCAACCACAAATTGCTTCAAAATAGCCACAACAGTCTCTCTCCCCATGCTCTGACAGAGTCTGGAAAAGCCTTTTCTTTGGGCAGACAAGCATTTCCCTCTGCTGAGATGGCTCAGCATCCCTGGAGCATCCTGGGGATGCCTCTCTCTGCAGTTCCTGGAGTAGTGTTTGGGTTCCCTCCCAGCCCAGGGGATGGTAAATGCTGAGCAGAGCCAGCAGTGGCTGCCCAGGCTGACTCTGGCAGGAGGCCCTGCCCTGTCCCAGCAGCAGCAGCAGCCCAGCCACCTCTGGGAGACCTGGGACTGACCCTCAGCACTTCTCCTCACACAGCCCAAGCAAAGGTTTCTCTTGGAATCTGCTGCCAGGCTCCTTCCACCCTCTCAAAACACTCTCAAAAAACCTGAGCTGTTATTTCCTAGGCCGTGTGACCAATTCTTTTTCTGGTGTGACCACACATCTCCAGTTCCCCACATCACATCTCAGCTGCTTCCTGGCTCCTACCTGGCCTCTCCACTCAACAGCAGGCACAAGCCAGTCTTGCTTTGGCAAAGGGGTGACTACAAAACCTCAGCTGTAGCCCTGAGTTAAAAACATAAGAGCATAGGAAAAAAATAAGGCAGCCTGAACAAGGCTGAGCAATGCTGACCACCAGGACCCATCACCATGCCACCAGGGTTAGGGGTGGCACCCATGGGAGCCCTTGTCTTGGCAGCAGCTCATTCTGAACATGCAACTGAGAACTGTAATTCTTCCTCTGTGCTGACTGAAGGCTGCATCATCATCCCTCAAAGGCCCTGAGGGAGTTGAAATAAGGATGAACATCAGGTCAGACATGTCTCCTGCTCACAGCCAGGCACACATCTGCCTCTCCAAAGAGCTTGGAAAGAGTCACAAGCACAGCCCAGCCCCAAAATCCACTCTGAAGCATTCAGAGTGAGGAGGGAGGAGAGCTCCTGGGTCAGCCCAGCAGGCTGCAGGGTCTGAGAAGGAGGCTCAGAGATGCTCAGACTGAGCTTTCCACTGTCTCTTGCTCAGCTGCCCGTGAGTGCTGGTGTCCAGTGGCCCTCAGATGCACAGGAGACCAAAACACTCCTTTTTCCTCCTCAAAAGACTATGTTTATCTGAACACCAGCTTATGACTGATCTAAGGGAGTCCATGCCCTTCTAAGTTAAGATTTAAAGTTAAAAAAAAAAAATATTGCTGTTTAGTCTGGGCAAGCTGCTGGGAGCACCAGCAGCTCAAGTTTATTGCTAAAAGCCTCTTTTCTCAAGAAACATGGGACCAGTTCTCCCCTTGACAGCAAAGTGTGAACAACACAGAGCTTCAGACTGCACAGGACAACAGTTTTCCAGCATTTATGCCAGGCTGTGAGGAAAAAACCCACATCTGACAACATCTGCAAAGAGAGTTGCTGTGAAACCCTGAGAGACCAGTGGGCAGAGCAGGTTTCCAGCCTCTTCCATCCTCTTCCAGCAGCTGGGAGCACAGCGAAGGATGCCACCAGTCACTGTATGGGGCATCTCTGTGTTGCTTTGCTTTGCTGTCCATTATTATGCATCCCCAAGGAAGCACCTGCTGTGTTGTCAGCAGCCCCCTGCTAGTTCCAGGAGAGCAGCCCCAGTGGATCTCTTCCAAGGTGCTCCCATCGACCATGGGGGGACAAAGCAATCAGGAAGCAGAAAAGGAACACGTGACTTTCCCATCGTGGAGGGACTGCTGGGATTTGCTGGAAGGCATCCAATTAGTTAACGAGCACTCCAGAGCTGAGTCTGGTCTGGAATTACTAATTAATTACCACAAGACAAGCAAGTGTGAATACATTGGAGAAATCCACATCTGTCCTAGGGATGGACTTAGGAGAAGAGAGTTTGCCCAGCAAATCCACACTGAAATGGAGAGGAGCAGCTGGCAGCCAACAAGCAAGCAGGATGATGTGGATCCCAGAAAGATGCACAATACCAGGAGTGAACGTCGTAACTGGCCCCCATCCTTGTTGTCCTGTACCAGGAACTGGCCCAGCTGGAAGCTCTTGGCCCTGGAGCTGGTTCTCCATACTGATCCCAGCCCATCACAGGCAGCACAGGCACAGCTGGTGAGCACTTTGCTTCCGATGAGCAAAACTGGAGCAATGAAGTAAACAAGACACATCAGCCTGGCTGGGTGCCTCCTGCTTCCACCATCCACAAAGACCATGGATTTGGAAATCCTGGAATAATTCCCTGATATTATTTTCCCTCATTAGTCTTCTGTTATAGGTTCTTGAGCATGCTCCAGTGCAGGAGGACACATCAGCTTCCAGGTCTGAGGTGGCTCGGAGGAGCCGGGCTGTCACCAGCAGCATCAGCCCTCCTGGGCACAGGCAATCCCCCACTAGGTTCTCCTGCTTGAAAATCAGTGGCTGAGCTCTGGGGAGGAGGAGAATGTGTCCTCTCGAGCATTTATTCCCAGGCCTCACAGCTCTTCGTCACCATCTGCCTCTCCGGAGCATGTCCCCATGCGGCAGGAGCTGTGGAGCAGCTCTGCATCCAGCCCCTGTGATAAATTAGCCAGGGATTCAGGCATTTCGACACAGCTGCCTCATCCTCTGCCAGCATGACAATGTGATTAATTTTGGGTGCAGATGAAGCTCATTTATCAGAGGCACGTGATGGCTGTGCAGGCTGCAGGGGTGTGCAGGCAGCCCCAGGGTGCAGGGCAGAGAGGGAGCGGAGGCAAAAGGCAGGAGGCAGGGAGGGAGAGCAAAGAGCCAAGCCCAGGGCTTCTCTCAGGGAGGCTCTTTGCCACGTTGGCTCATGATTAAGCATGGTGGGGGAGAAGAGCCCGAGTGGGAAGAGAGCTTTTATCTCTGCTAACACACATGGCCACGTCTGGGGAGAGATGTGCAATGGGAGGGGTGTAAGAGGATTGGGGAGAAGAAGCCATGAGCTGATTATATATTGTGTCAGGAGAGGCAATTCTACCACCATGGCCACATCTCCCCCACTGAGCCCTGCTCCAGGCTATTTTCCACTTTCTCCCCTTCTCGGGGGGACCAATGGGTCCTGTCTTGCCTGTCCCCACTCTGCAGCTACAGACACTTGCTTTTTGCTGCTGGAGGGAGTGTGGCCAGAGCTGTTCCTGCAGAATTGTCTGGGAAGACAGAGCTGCGTATTCACTTCCCAATGTAACACAGCCCTGACACTGAAAAATCTCTTGATTGGTTCATCCACCTATTGGCTGAGAGTGGAGTGCTGGAGTATGGACTGCTGCTTCCTCAAGACAGCACAGCTCTCCCAAGGGCCTGAGGTTCCCCCAGCTGAGGCTGCCAAGGTCACAAGCAAAGCATCACAGATCACAAGTCTGCAGTTTTGGAGTGAGTAATAGCTTTTGGGGTAAGCTCACACCATGCCCAATGCCTTTAGGTGAGATGGATGCACAAGGAGAGGACATCAGGGCAGTTCCCTAAGCACCAGGACCCACAACCCTCATTTGCCCCCTGCCATGGTTAGATATTCCCCAAACAGTGGTGTCCCTGCCACAGAACAGCTCTGTCTCAGAGCAAGGTCATGCCAGCAGCACCCCAAAACCCTGAGATCACCATAACAATCCTCCCTTCAATAATTTTAGGCCCCAAGCAGTGAACCATTTGCAGCTGAAGAAAAGAAAACCCCTCAAGTTCAACAGGGCCATGCAACCTGGGACATCGGTGGCAAATCCTTGAGCACATGGCTGATGTCAATACCTTCCAGGGGACTTAATTATCAAACAGACAGATAGCATCAGACAAAGAGGCTGCTTTTTTTGATAAATGTGTACTTTTTAAAGAGAACACCTCAAGAGGGCAAAGGTGAAGATGACATGATACATGGTAGCCATGCTGATTGCGAGACACCCCTGCTAATTTACCTCAGCACAGAACCAGGACCCTTTCTAATTGGGTTAAGGGTAAGGTTAGAAAACTCATAGGGACTTTAGAAGTGTGAAAACATCACACACTGAATGGCACAGGGACTTGAGCCTGAGAAAGCCCAGAAATGTTATCCCTCTACCCACTGGTCCCCCAGAGAGTCAGCTGGGTGGCTTGTGGCAGAGAGGGTGGCCTGAGAGTAGCACATTCTTGCAAAGGTTTCAGGTGACAACACTAGCTTGCAGCCAGGACTGTAGCTTCTGCCATTCACATTTCTTCCAGGTCCTAAATGCTCCTCTAAGACCGGCTTCTAGGCAAAAATCCCCAGGCAGGTTGTGCTCTCCTTCCCCCGATCAGTTCACCTTCTTATTATTCCAAAGGTCCCCTGAATCCCACCCAGTGGAAACACCTCTCAGCTTTCATTACAGTCATCATGACAATCACCAAAGTTTTCAGTTCCCATCCAACAAAGTTTGCCCAGGAAGGATTAAAGATGCCCACACTGTTTCCCTTCATGGATTATGGGAGGGCACTGATAGACATATCTCAGCATATTTTCACACACAGAGGAAATAATTTTGGGATGAAGTGCAGGACCTGGCTCCTTAACAGGAGCACAGTCAGGCTCTTCCACCTGCCTGGGGAGCAGTGGTGGTGCCCAGCCCCAGTGCCCTTCCAACTCCACACAACACTTTTGCAGCAGATGTGGTCACAGTGAGGAGAAAAAACAGCTGCACTTACCAGAGCTGAAATCCTACAAGGACCTGCTGGTGAGGCAAGGAACCTGGAAAGGAGGAGAAAAAGAGATCTGATTCAATGGGCTGGCTGGGGACAACAGCAGGGGAGTGTTGGTGTGGCCCAGCCCTGCAGGGGTGGATGGGGCAGCACGTTCAGACAGGGCTGTGGCAGGTGACCTACACTTGCATTGCATCAGGACCATCTAAATTGATCATGGCCACCTAAATCCACCCAGCCTCACTTGTCAGCCTCTCCAGGTGTTCAGCTGGTGCTGGCAGAGCTGGCACACACAAGAGGAATTCACCAAGGGATTAAGAAACCATTTCCATCATTACCATCCTGGTATGAACACTGGGCTGCCCCATCAACGTTCCCCTCTCATCAGCTCCAGGAGCATGCCATGCAAATCTGTGCTAAGGAGTCAAAACAGCTCACCTGGGAAACCATAAATATCTGTGAAAAAACTCCCCATAAATCCACAGGAAGGGGAATTTACAGCGCTTTCTTTGGAGATTTCTCCGGGTGTTCCCTATTAAGCCATTGTGCTTGTTTGCATAAGTATTCCTCAGACAGCAAAGTCTTCTCTGCCATCAGTTATCGGCTCTGCAAACAGGAGCAGCACCAGAGTGGGACATACAAACACCCAGCTGTAAAGATGAGGGACTGTCTCCTCACCTTGTGAAGATATAAAGGGTATTAATTGCTTAGTGCAACTACAGCACACTCCCAGCAAGGACAGGGTGAACTGGCAGCCCTGACATGTACAGAACAACAGAGAAAAGGGAAACAAGCCAAAAAACTCTCGGTATGCTTTCAGGGTATGCCACACAATGGCAAAGCTATAGAAAGAACGAGGATTTTTCACTTCATTGGGGAAAAATGTATCAAGTGGAAAAGAAATATACAAGTGCTGGAATGAGCCCCAGGTTCCCAGAGAAATTGCTGTAATACGTTGTCCAGCCACATACCAAGGCCACTACAGAAATTAGGGAAGGAAGTGCCTTGGCTGATGTAGCAGCAATGAATACACTTGTTAGTGATAATACATCAGTTACCAGGCTGGGTAGAAGCCTTTCCAACAAGAAGAGTTGACACAGGGCCTAGAAGAACTAAAGAATTAAAGAAGGTAATACCCAGATAAGACACTGGTCTCATCTGATGAATGGTTGACACAATATATCATATATATGCAGGAGGGGCTTGAAAATAACAGAATATGCTCAATGGTATCAGCCCACACCTCTGGAAATACAGTGATATAAAACCTGGAGATGACATTTTAATTAACATGTTCTCATGAAAATACAAACTGGAACCTAAGTGGGAAGCACCATATACCATCTCTCTATGTTTGTGTGTTAAAAGTTTAGGAAAGGAAAAATGGATACACCATTCTCCCATCAGGCAGGTGGGAACTAGCCAGCCAGCTGACAAATGACTGACTCCTGGAAAACCTCTCACATCAGCTAAGAATAAATGGGACATCTCACTACTCTTGGTATTATTGACTCTGTTACTGCTACAGCATAGCTAAGGATAAATATGATGGGTGATCCGGATTAGTGGAAAGTTAACAAATCCAAAGGGAAGATAGTTTTCCTAGATTATATAGGAACAAGGTTCCCAATTCCTGAAACACCTGACAGGAAGGCTTTTGCTATCTGGTGTTCATCAGATAAGGTTTATAATTTACCCTGGGTAGAGGTAAGCAGCAGGACAGGTCTCATTGCCTTGATAACACCAGCTGCTCTTAATACCACTTGTTGTGTGATGACAGATAATAGTTTAAGAAGTAATAGTATACAATTAACATCACTTGTGAAGTGTTGACCCAGGACTTACCCTGCTCATCCCCCTTCAGAGCACACAAAGAGGGATGCAACTGCTATTACAGGGACAGGATTGGGAGTCCTAAATAGCATAGATGTTGAAGTGCTCCTAAATAAACTAAGTGCAACAACAAGTGATTTAAGCAAATTAGAACACCCATTGCAATCCTCTCTATTAACACTGGGAACTAATCAATGGCTCTTATCTGATATATTGCCTCTGTGGGAGAAAATTAGTGAGAGAGACCACCGGCTGATTGTAGAGGCACTTGGAATGGTCCAGGGCAATCTTTCACCACCTCTTAGATGTATCCACACTCAACTGTGGATGCACTCCACAGTGGCAGCAATTACAAGCTTGCAGAGCACACAGCACCTTACCCACAGAGGTTTGAAACAGGTTTGGGACAGTACAACTGGAAGAGAATTTCACTCCTGGTGGTATTTGGCCAATTATGACCCCATTAACAATAAGGTCACAGTTTCTGTCTTGATAATACAATGCTTCAGTATACAGCACATAACCAGTTGTTGCACTAAGTCACAATACAATCATCCTCTTTCCCATAGACCATGAAGTATGGATACCACAAAGTGGATACAGGTGGCAAAGAGTATATGGGAACAACAAGGATTCAACTGTAAATGTAACACCATTAAACCCCAAGACATGTCTTGACAGTGAGCAAAATGTTTGTCATTTTGAAGCACATGCTGATGAAATCCCTGAACCTGCACTTATATATATTAGAAAAGGATATGTTTTCTTAAGGACCCTTTGTGGGTTTCTATTAGTAGGTGATATTATTGTAGATACAAGTAATCCTTTTAATATTTGCATTCGTAACTTTAGTGGAATTATAGGGTATGATTTTAATTATAGAGCTCCTATTATGTCCTGCCAGTTGTTATAGTCTAATTATACACTAGTTAAAGACTTGTTACCTACTTCAACTGGAATTAATGCTGGTAAGGAAATTATCACAACATGATGACTTACATCAAGTATTAAAACATATATGAATTGATAGGAAAAAAACTATAATCACTGTCCACCATAATGGGGATGAAATGCAATGTGTGTTCAAAAGAGGAAAAAGAGATGGAGAACACCACTGATGGGAAACTCTCCTGGGGTGGTCACCTACAGCCACAGGAATTTATAACCTCCTGCTCCACCCAGTGGTAATCATACTAGCTCTGAGTCTATTAGGTCTGGTGCTTGTGATCATTCTGTATATAAGATTATGGAAGCTGATCATGCTTTTTGAAAGGCTTTGCAAGCTTTGCTAAATGTATTAGCAGGGATGCTTAATAAAAACAAAGGGAGGGTTGTAAAGAAGTAAAGGATATTAATTGCTTAGTATAACTTGCTTAGCATTAGTAGCTAAGATGTGCTGAAGCTTTAGGCCCCACTTTGAGCAGATTTCACCCTGCACAGCTTCTTCAAAGCTGCCTGGGTTAATTGCCAGGAGAACAGGTTGTATTTCAGCTATGACATTTCTCTGCATGTTTAACATATTCCTATCATGGCTCCAACGTACTTCTGCATAGATGGGTGGGAGACAGGGGAAAATGAATAATACGTTTTCTTCCAGCATGAAATTGTGAGAGTGTCCTCCACAGAGTGCCATTACTGTGTATATGACTTCTGTAGTCTGGCTAATACTGCTAAGTATACTGGAGATTAAGGGATTTGGGGCTGTAAAGTCCATTTCATCCATGCAGGCCTGAGCAAGGCAAGGAGAGCAGGAAAAAAGTCTTGCACAAACTGCTGGATCAAGCAGGGTCTGGCCTGCAGGTGACCATCCCGCCACATCCCCTCGCGGCTCTCAGACCTCTCCCAGGCAGCTCTGAGCTCTGTGGGGGACATGAAGGAAGGCAAATGCAGATGCTGGGGCCAAAACAACTGCAGACACATCCCCAGGGCTGACCCCTCTCCAGTGGCTCCCAAACCTGGTGCACCCCATCAAGGATGCTCCTGAGCCTATGCCAAGCACTGCTGCAACTCCTGGACTGCTGAGCCCTTCCCAGAGTGGCCCTCCCCAGGGTGGCGTGTCAAGGACATGGGATGGAGGGAAGGACTTAACCAGTTATGGTGCTGCTTCTGAGAGTGTTCTGGAGGCACAGGAGAAGAGCTGTTATCCCTGAGCCAGAGACCTGATAACAGCACAGGAGCATTTCTGCTGTGGCCGAGGCGATGGGCTCTCTCTGCCCCATGGGAAGTTGCAGTGTTTCCCACAGGGCTGGACTGTACTGCCAATTCCCAGCCCTGCTGCACCTTGACTCCTCATTCAGAGACTTGCCCTGGGGGTGCAGGCTGAGCTAAGCAGGGGGAAATTACCCTACCTCAGTACTAGAAAAAAGGAAGCCTCAAAAATAACTCTCCTATGGAGCCAGCATCCTGCCCAGTTCAGAGCAGGTAGAGGCTGAGCCCCGCTGCCACTCCTGCCCGGTGGGGATGCCATGGCAATCCCCCTCCAGCTCTTCCAAGCCAATGGAATATGAAGCAGAGCAAATACTGGGTTGTTGTGAGGGCATTGAAGAGTGAAGCAGAGCAAGGAGATAGTTTTGAGTAGTAAAAGCTGCCCTTATGTTATGAGCTCAGACACAGCCTTATGCATCCCCAAGCAGCAGAGGAGCCATCTCCACTTTGATCTGAGTTTGATTTAAAATGGAGCATCTCCCTCAGCATCACCCATGGGGCAGCAGTGAAGCAACCTCATTTTCCTCTGCTTTATCCCTTTTGCCACCTGCTGTGTGCCCAAGGTCCCAGGGCCACAAACTCTGGCTCCCTGCGCTCCCTGGCCATGATGTTCTGGGGCATAGCCCTCAGCTGTGGCTGCATCCTGCTCCCTCCCTGCTCTGGGGTGGGGAAGAGCCAGCACAGAGCCAGGGAAATGAGAACTTGCTGGGGCATAATGCCAATTCAACGCCCATTAACTTCCCACAAATCCTCCGCTCCGTGGCCTTATCTTCCTCTGCCACGTTCCCTTGCTCCCCCCTTCACCTCCTCCTCCCAGGCTAATGGTCTTTTTGGACGTGCAGACAAGCTGTGTAGGTACCCTTGGCTGTGCTTGGGAGCCCTTCAATGGCAGTATCTGCAGGATGGTCTGATAGGAGACATCCCACACACCCCTTGGTGCCACCCCTGACACCCCAAGCACCCACAGGCCATGGGATTGCCCCACACAACACAGCTCACGTTAACTTTTATAGCATAATATATCCCACACCAACCCACATTGCCAGGAGATACCCCAAAGCCATCACCACATGTGGATGCAAATGATTGTTTAAACACCCCACATAGCCCTGTGCATACTGAATAGATTAACTGTCACTTCTTGTAAAAATAGGAAGGGATGAAACCAAACAGCTGAGCAGCAATGTCTGCTGGGCAGGGGGGAAGCAGCACCAGCAGAGCTCAAGGGCTTTGGATAGAAAGGGAGCTCCAGAATTAACACCAGCACAGCTCACCATGAGGCATCTTTGCTTTTAGCTCCTGCCCAGAGTGGATTTGTCCTGGGAGCCCCCCTGACCCACAGCAGCCTGGCAGAGCTCGTTTGAATCAGCACTTTCTGCAAGCAGCCACATTTCAGTGGTCCTTCACTGCAGGGCAGGAGAGATAGAAGGGGCAGGCAGCTCTCCTGGGAGGTCCAGTGAAATTCCTTGGATCAACAACAGATAAAAAGCACTGACAGTGGAGCTCAGCCTGGCTGCCCTCGCTGCCGAGGCTCTCACTGCACTGCTGGCCGTGCAGGAATTCAGTGGCAACACAGAGCCAACAGCAACCCTGCCACTGCCCAGGAAGAGCTTCAGATCCCTCTGTGCCCCCTCATTCCCCTTGACCTGAGCTGTCTGCTCCCCACATTGTTCCCCTGGGAGCTGCATCCATGGGCTAACAGCACTGGCTTTGCAGAGGAGAAAATTCACCTTTTCAGCAAAGAGCCCATATTTTACACAAGAAATTGAATTCAAGCCTTAGTATTCCACCAGAAATTGTTTGCACAGGAAGTTTGTGTCCATTCAGTTCCATCAAGAGGCACAGCTTCCAACACGAGGAAGGGCTTTGGAAAACAGGCCATTTCTCAAGGCAGCAGATAAATGCTGGACCAGAGTTCATGGCTGGAGGCTGGAATCTAGGCAAACTTGCACTGAAATAAGGCCCAGCTGCTGGACAGTCACAAGGAATATTGCAGCAGCCAAGTTAAGAGCAAGAGGAATACTCAGCCTTCAGCTACCTGAAGGGAAAGTGAGGCTGTTTCTCCAAAGGAAGTGCTACAAGCAAAATCCAAGAGTTACAAGTGGAATACAACTGTGGAGGGGCTGTTTCCAGAAGGGATAGAGCTGTGACACGGTGCTTGGGGATGGCACAGCCACCATGGTCTCAGGTTTGGCACCAGCCTTTGCTCCAGCCAGCAGGTCACATCCCTCTCCAGCCATGCTGAGGCTGTGGGACAGGATGGGAGAGGAAATGCATTCCCAAACCCATCTAACCTGCCTATGAGAGCTCTTAGCATCCTTACATCAGTAATCACAACTCCTGCAGGATCTCCCAGCCCTTCCAATGAAGGGGAAGGAAAATTCTCCTTCATTTCGGCTCCCATCTTTTATCTTTAAAAGCCACAACAGGAAAGGTTAAAAAAAAAAAAGACAAATAATCCAAGGAAAAGAATACAACAGCCTTTGAAACTCCGTCCTAGTTGAAAGGGAGGGATGTAGGCAAGGCAAGAAAGCCAGTGTAAAACCTCATTACCATCAGAAATCCTCTCTCCCTGCCCTTACCTCCTCGCTCATTTCCATATCACAGGGGACACAATACCTTTCTTCTCTTGAAAAACATCCCATTTTTGCAGAGACCGGCTGTCCCCACCCCCAGCACTGGCTTATGGAGCTGGGGAACAAAAGCTGGGCTCACACCTACCCTGGCAGGCGATGCCGGTGTGTGAATATCCAGGCCCTTATCGGCCTCTCAGGCGCAGTTTTTACCATTATTATTATTAGTCTACTTTATCTTTTTTTTACCTTAACTTCAAGATCCTTTAGTCAGTCAAATTACACTCAGAGTAGCAGAAGTGGCAGAAAATAAAGCAGTGTAAGGGGTTCAGGAAGTTATTTTCATCTCAAGGAGCATGTAAGAAAGGTTGACAAGTCTTTATTCTGCTCTTATGGGATAATCTGTAGGTTCCCAGCTGATATGGGGGAAAAAAATTAAAAGCATCAGAAGAAATTTCAGGAAGAAGTAAAATTGAGGCCTCTGCATAAATTGAAGTAATGTGCAGCTTGGCTGACAGCTGAAAGCACTGGAGGGTGAAATGTCAGCACCGGGAAGGAAAGGGGCGGCCACAGGGTCTGGGCAGGGCTGGACAGAGGGTGCTGGGTGCAGGGCAGGAGGGTCACTCAGCCCCCTCCAGATGGTCTCCCCTCCTGCTAAGTGGACCTGTCACATCTTTCCAGTCCAGAGCATCACTAACAGAGCAGACGGAGAAGGGAGGGGAAGCAAAGCAGCTCAGACATCAGTCGGCATCCCTCAGACTGCCCCGGATCGCTGGATTTGTCCTGCTCCTGTCTGGCTGCTCTGATAAAAGCTACAAGCATCAAGTCAGGCACGGCAACATTTCTTTGCCCAGATTTCAGGCTCTCACATTTATGCACAGTGCAGGGCCCTGCAAGCTCCCAGCATCCACCCAGCAAGCACTGAATGCCAAGCTGGGAGCGAAGCTTTCATTGCCAAGGAAGGGGCCAGGGTGACAGGGAGATGCACAGAGGGGAGAGAAGAGTTGAGACCATCAACTCCTCTCTGAGCCATTGGCCCGTGGGGATTAGAGATGGATGCAGGCAGTCCTGGATGGCCAAGAGAAGCAGGGACAGGCTGCAGGCTGACACAAGGTAGTGGGTTCCTGAAGAGCACAGAAAAGGTGCACAAATGCATTTGTGGTGTGAGACAGCCTTTCCCCCAGTGAAATGGAATAGAATAGAATCCCTCTCCTCAGAGCCAGGGCGTGGGGGTCTGAGGCAGCCCCCTCCCAGGGTGGCAGGGCAGCCAGCACCATGCCTCTCCGGCTGTTCTGTGGCTGAGCCACGCGGTGCCGAGGCGGTGCTGTCACCAGTGATTGATGGCACGGTTCAGGAGGAAATAAATTCCCAGGCTTTTGCAGGAGGTGAACTGGGGGGTGTATCCATCTTAAAGATGCTTAATGAATGTGCCACAGCCCGCGGAGTGGCAGCAGATACATCTCTGCAGCCAGCATTCCCCACGCTGTTCCTTGAGAGGTTCAGGCACAATTTAACAGCTTCTTATTGATTTTATTTATGTTTTCCAGGCCCTGGCAGTGTCTAGATTGCCCCAGTCCAGCAAGAACCTCATAGTCACAGCAGGGACTTCCACTTGATTTTCCCATCCCACTCCTCAATCCTGGGGACAAAACCTGGTGTTTGGCCAGAAAAGATGGAATTTTAGGTTCCCATGGGCTTCAGCTCCAAGAAAGAGGATGATGCAGGACAACTGGGGTGATGGTGACCACTGACATAGCACTGGGGCAAACACTGCTGCCACCTACCCATATCACCCCACCACCAGGCTCTGGGTTGCACCTTTGGAACTCAAAGCAAAATAAGGACCTTTGCACCTTTGCACCTTTGCACCTTTGCGAGATGGACTTTGGAAAATCCTAGCCTTTATGTAGCTTAGCACACCTTAATTTTCAAGGCAAGAAAAATGGCAGTCAGCAGTTCTGGCATGTGACTCAGCTTTGTTTTTCCCTCTTCCCCTTAGGGGAAAAAAATAGGAAGAAGAAAGAAAAGCAGCAAAGAACAGCAGAGACCCAGCTGACCTTTCCAGCTAAGAGACCTTGTCTGAATCACTGGATGGTAACAATGAATGAAATGCCAGTGCCCTGCCTTATAAATACCAGCTTCCTCTTGGGGTGAAATGCCATCTTCCGAACATGGAACAACTGCAAAGAAAATGTCACCCTCACCAAGGTGTGAAATGCCAGCCTGCTCCAAGATCACCAGACTCAGCCACAGGGAGATGGGCAGCCTAATGCCTGCTGCTGGATCTCCCACATTCCTCCTGTCCAGGGCCTTCTCCAAAGCTCCATGGCATGAAGGGGACAGAACGTCCATGTGGCACAGCCAGAGCATCAGTCCTCTAGCATCTCAGCAGTGAACTGCTCAGAAAAGCTTCCTTGAGGATTTGGGTTATTTCCCCTTTTTCTTGTGGCTGTGAGTCAGAGGGCCACTAAGACAAACAAATCACATTTCGAGAATGGTTGGACAAGCCAAAATAGTTTCTAGTTTTACCAGTGAGACAAAAAAACAATTGAGCATAAGGAGATTTTGCCATCTAAAAAGTTTACCACAACCCAAACTCCTAGTTCCCAGCAAAAACTGTTGTTGCTGGGTTTAACCCTATTTATTAAACACAGGAAATCATCCAACCCACTGTCCTTGTGTGAAAAAATGCTTCCTGTGAAGCTGGTGATATTTGCAACATCTCCCCTCCTCTTCCCAGGGCCAGGCTTGGCTTAATCAAAGCCACACTTTCCAGAAGCTCATCCTCCCTTTTCCCCTCATTTGGCATCCTCCTACCCCAGTTTCCCAGTACCAAAACCCCAGTACCAATCCTGTGCCAGGTCAGGTCAACACAGCACGAGGGACAACTTGGACCATCTCTGGGAACTGCAGGGCTGCAGAAATGTAACCAAACCTTCCTACCTGATAAAACTACATGGGGAAATGAATGAAGTTGCTTTTTGTCTTCAGGGAACTGGAGCTGTTCTCTTTCCCCACACCCACACTTTTTTTTTTTTTCCCATAAATGTGTGAAATAATTTTACCACCCTTTTTTTTTTTTTTCTTTCAGTTACTCCTCCTCCCCTCAGATCTCGCCCTTCCTGGCATTTGAAAATAGCTCATGAAAAGGAGGAGGAAGGACGGGAATGAAAGGAAGTGTGTGGGGATGCAAGATGGAAGGGAAAAGAAGGGAAAAATACATGAAGACTGAAAATATATGTTTTTCAAAGCAAATCAGAATGGCTGATTGCTTCGACTCCAGAACCCATTCTGGAAAAGGGTTGATAATCTGGCAAGTTTTCTAAGGCTCTCTGCATCCTCTCAGTTGTTAGGCAACACCTAGGAAGAAAGCGGCACGGCACACCTGCCTGCACCTGCCTGTACCTCATGTGCAGGCAGCCATCCCAGCTGGGCGTCGGAGCACAGCAAAGAAACACGACCTTCCAGGGACCCAGATACCATCTGTGGTCAGAGCTGTCCGGGATCGCTCTAAATGGATTTGTTTTTGACTTGTGTGACACTTGTGGCTGGAACAGAACTGGCTGGAAAAATCTCCTCGGGTTTGCTAACCTGCTGGTGGAGCAGCAGCTTGGCCCCACAGGACCCAGGGGCACAGTGAGAGGGAAGGTCTCAGCCACCTCTGGCCTCAGAGGGGCTGCAGGCTGAGGACTGGAGGGTTTTTTTCTCCTGTCAGCACCAGGCTAATGACCAGGATGCCCCTGACCTGCTGGGGAAGCCATTAGTGCTGGAGCAGTTCCGGGGACAGTTTTGTGCCCGACCCCTCTCCCTGCCTGCCTTGTGGAAGATCTCCACGGGAAGTGGTTTTAATGCATCAGCATCCATGTGCATCGTATCCAAAGCTTTTCCCCCAAGTGCCTCTCTGTAATGGATTTAATCCTTGACCTGGAGTGATACTGCTTTCACAGGTCCCCAGGGAATCAGAACTCCAGTTGCTCCACAGCTTTCCTGCCAGGGAGAGGTATTGGGGCAGCAGCATCACACCCCTAATGCAAATCTCCTCTCAGCCTTGGCAGTGCTGGGGCTGCCGGCACAGGGGAAGGGATGCTCACTGCTACGGGAGCCAGCCAGGGCAGTCTTTCCCTCCCACACCCCTCGCCTCCATTTGATATCTCTTCTCTCCCTGCACAGCACCTTCCCCCTTCTTCCTGCTCCTGTTCTTTGGGCAGCAGTTCTGGGGCCAAAGGCATGCTTTCCAGCTTTTTTTCTTTAAAAAGCCTCTAAAACCTAACTCATTGCAAAGCAACCACTGCATGTCTGTGTCTGACACAGAAGGGACTCGGGGATTTGTGTTAGTGGCGGCACCAAGGGGAATCTGCAGCTGGATCAGCAGCAGCAGCAGGAGGAAGGCTGGCAGCCAGCATGGCTGCTGTTGGAGCCCTGGGGAGCCACCCCATGAGCAGCACAGCTCTGCAGGGATGCACGGATACAGTGCCAAATCCAAAGGATGCTTCCCATCCCAATCAGGAGCATGACAAGCACTTCTCGCCTTGACAGCATCAGAAGCCAAGAAGGGAACTACGCCTCATTCTATGTCACACCAGCACCAGGAGAGCCAAGTTGGGCTGAGCCTGGGGGAAGCAGCAGCACACTGAGGAGAGCCTGGCTGCTCTGGACAGCTTCAGGCCAAGCAAGAGCACCCCCACATCCCCCAGGAGTGAAGATGGGGGGCTCTGCCATTGTGTGCAGCATTCCTCCCTTGGAGGGAATGAGTTGACCAAACCCAACAGGCAGTGCTGCCCCAGCCCAACAGTCTGCAGGAGCCCAACAGGACCACCTTGAGATGGCAGTGGGACACTGAACATTGCTCCAGCTGAACTCCCAAACCCAGCAATCCACTTCTTTCCTCAGGAGATGCCACCCTGCAATGCTCTCTCTTCCCACCCTCCTACAAGGACACTAATTTTTTCCAGCTGAGTTGAGGAACAAATCATCACCCACTGCAAGTAGGTGGGTTGGCCCTGGCCAAGGAGAAGATGCTTTGTGTTTGGCAATGGTCCACAGAGCTAAGTCAGCAAAGCCAGATGATAGGCAGTGAAGCCACCCTTTCCAATAATAGCTGTGACATGCAGACCACTCCTGCTCCAGAGATCTCCAAGGGTTTAGTGTGAACTTTACAACACCCCTGTTTCTAGCACACAGGAATGCTGCTTGCAGAGCTAATCATCTTCTAGGGTGTCTTCATTAGCTTGAAAGCACTCTGCTTCAAGTCTCCTGAAGCACTCATCTCCTCATCCCCACTGGAGGCCCTGGGCCACATCCTGCTCTCAAGTACCGCCATGTAAATGTGTGTATCCACACCTGGAATCACATTACAGATGTTTCACTGATGTCCAAACATGCTCTTGGAGGCTCAGAAGAGCATGTTTGGACTCCTTTCACTTCTAAGGTGACAAGCCCACAAGACCCCCAGCCCATCCTGTGGATGTAACCAGGGCCTGACACAGTTCCTCCTCCACAACCCCACCTTTTACCTCCAACAATCTGCAGAAATCCTTCTTCTCCTGAGCTCAACATGAGGCATTTCAACTACTGAGCTTCAAAATCAGACAGCACCTTTTACCCACACATCCCTGCATGCCACAGACCAAGAGGCAAACACTGAAATACACCTTAATCCTCACTCACAGAAGTGCCTCTTTCCAGAGCAGCAAATTATTTTATTATAGGAAAAGTCCAACCAGGGACCACAATGAAAGCCCTCACAAGCCATGTGCAAATAACCACACATTAACAGCCAGGCACACACTGGAGCAGGGCAGAGCAATGTGGGCTTCATGTGGAAACAACAGCTCTGCCCAAGGTATGGCTGGCACTGGGTTTTCCATGTGTAATCCTGAGCCCCCCACCCTCCTTCCTGCCCCCCAGCACCTTCCAGTGGGGTCCTTCTATATTTTACTCTGCTCTGGGACCACTCACAGGGCTGTTCATGGGGGCAGCTCTCTCTAGTCCAGCCCTGAGAGTCCACACTCCTCTGCACCAATATGGGAGCATCAAAAGCCTCCACAGGTTTCCCACAAGTGCTTTGGCTTGGCCAAACCAGATTCTTCCCAGGAAATAAAGTTTATTGATGGACATTTTCCAGCTAGCTAGAAAGGCACAAAGTGCCTGCCAGCACTTGCACTGCTTGGGTGCTCCCCAGGGGTCTGGACCAGACCTGGAACAAGCATAGAGCAGCATCTACCCTGGCTGGGAGGAGACTGGCTGCAAACCTGGCAGCTCAGCCTTACAAAGCTAGGCCAGACATGGGGTTTCTGTACTGCATAGCTCCCAGCCCTGCCACATTCCTCACTCAGGATTTAAGATGGCAGGGAGGCACAACAGACCTGGATGAACCCAGTCCTCCCAGCACCACTGGGCTTGGATGTGGGGCTGATTAGAAGGATTAAAAACCGGTTCAGCAGTGGGCAGCAGGAGAGTTGTGCTGGCAAGGCCCAGGCTGGGCAGCCTGTGGGATGCCATGGGAGATTTTGAGAGGAAAGAAAGATCTGAGTGGGCATCGCTGCCCTGCTCCCTCTTTAACAAGGGACAGGAACAACCTGCAGTTCACAAAGAGCTCCCAGATGAAAGCAGCTCCATCCCCAGGATCTTGTTATTATTTCACAGATGTTTCTCACATACCTTTTCTTTATTGTTATTTTTCTAAAGTCGCTCATTGCTCTAGATAAATGTGGCCTCTGTGGCCACAGGCAGTGGGTGGCAGGAAAGGCAAGGCAGCTCCCAGGGGCTGTCCATGGCACTGGCAGGGCCAGACACGGAGGAAACACACAAATGCCACCGCCAGGGATGTTAAGATGTACCATCAGCAGGTATTTGGCAGCAAATACCCTGCACAGGACCTCAGCCCACCTCCCCAGCCCCTTCTGCTCCTCGATGGCAGAATAGGCTTTGCAATGGCTGGGTTTTTTTTTTGGGAATCGCTAAGAAATCCCAGCATGAAAAGCATTAGCGAAGAGCAAACTGTTGTGACCCAGCCTTTACCTTTGCCTCTGGGCAGGATTGCCATAAAACAATCTGAAATCTAGGCTGAGGAGATCCTGTCTGGTCTGCCCCAAATCTGGCAGTAAAAACAAAATCCCCCCCCTCCCTGAAAAGCTAGAGCTACTAAATGGCAGCCAGGCAAAGCTGTGTCTGTCTTTGCAAAGCAGCCCTGACCAGCACAGCCTCCTCCAGGGTTACTGGGCAGAGGGACCATGCAGGGATGGGCTGTCCTCTTGCTCTAAACTGGCCATGTAACCTGGCCCTTGGCCTCTCCCAAACCCTTACTGAGTTTTTGCAGGGTTAGCACGATGGCTGAGTGACAAGGGAACACTGAAGAGGGGAAAGGGAAAGGATTAAAAATAGATTCCAGTTTTGTTTCAAATATTGTAAAATAAAAGGTCCTGCAGCAACTATTGCAGAACCAAAAAGCACGCCTGCATTTCGGGCTGCGAGGCAGCTCAACAGCAGATGTATTTTTCATTAAAAGACTATTTAATATTGCAGGTTCCTGCTGAAGACCTGCTTTCTTGGTTCTGGCTCATCTTCTTCCCCCTCCCTTGCCAGGAGGAGCAGGGATTTGCTCCCACAGCCCAGAGCAGCCCCTTTTGCATGTCTCCCTGCCTTGACATCCCCAAGGATGAGATAGGAGCATCTCTATCCCCTGTCAGCATCCCCAAGCACACACCCAGCACTAGCAAGAGAGCCCCATATCCAGCATACAACCCATGTATCTTACCATCAACCTGGCAAGCAAAGGTAAAGATGAAAAAAATTATCAGGCATTTCAAAAAAAGCAAAATGAAGGGCAGGGGTGATTCCAACTGCACAAGCCCAAGGACTGGTGGTAAAAGGAACTCCTTTCCTCCTAATGAGAGATAACTACACTTTATTTACTCAAACTTTCTCATTTATCACCTTTGCACTGCCTCTGTCTGCCTCATGGCTGTCAGGCCATGATAATCTATGAAAAACAGTCATTTATCCCTCAACACTTCACTCAGTACAGACACACTGTGCTGTAGGAATGGATTTACCCCACGCCCAGTTCAGCTCCCAGCACAATAAGGCTAATTTAGATGTTTCGCCAAATCCTCCTTTCTCCTCTGTCCTCCTTTTATTTTATTTTAAAGCCAGCAGGTGCTGGGCTCAGCAATTGGAAGCAACAAGCAACTGCAGGGAGAACACTGAGTGAAAGCTTCTCCTCTCCTGCCTGCTTGTCTGCCTGTGATGTTCCCCTTGGGTACCCACCCCGGGTGCTGGCACCCTGGGGGGCTGCACTGGAGCACCTGGTCCTGCTTGTGGAATTTTCTGGGCTCTGAAAAGCAGCACAAGAGCCACCAACACACGGGGGCTTCTTAGCAGTGGAGGCTCAACACAGGCAGTGACCTCTCTCGGTCCTCCTCGAGTTGGCTTTGGTGTCCCCATGTTTCCCAAACATGCTGTATTTGGTTGGAATTGTATGCAGAGTGCTGGCTCTGCCTCCCACGCAGCTGTTGATTGTGCAGCAGGGCTCTGTTTGTTCGAGATTTGCAAGAGGGGAGGAGGGAGCAGCAGGCAGTTCTACAAAGTGGGTACGTGGCTAGATCCAGCCATTTTTAAAAATTAAAGGAATTGCCATTAATTAATTCTTAATTAATTAACAGAGGCTTCAACACTGAGAGATGCAGAATGCAGAGGAGAAGAAAAAAGGCAAAATTCCCTGGCTGCTGGACACATTTCTTCTGGTAGAAAAGCTTTTTAGGAGATTAAAAAATTCATGTTCAGATGATTTTGGAGGAGGCATGCAGAGCTGGCCAGAGCCCCGATGGTGCCATCCCCATGGGTGCTGCCATGGGTGCAGCCCCTATCCTGTCAGCTCCTGCTCCTCCAGCCCAGCCCTCTCAGAGGAACACTGCCTGCCATCAAAGGAGCCGCCCACAAAAATCCCCAGGGTTTGCCGACTTGCGGGGAGAGGAAATATCAAACCTGTCTGGAAATCAAACAGCACAGTCAGAACAGAGGGAAGAAAAGAAAAAGAGAAAAAAACATAGGAAACGAAACCTAAACTGACACCCTTTGTAACTGAAAACACCCAATGCGGAGAATCATCGCTTGGGGGACAACACGCTTTCTGCAGAGGAAATCCAAAGTGACTCTGACCCTGGAGCAGCTTCCGAGGACACCGCCGGCCATCAGAGAGGACCTGGGATGAGGATTGGCACTGCTCTCGCTGCAGGATTCTGGTGACAAGCTCTGTGCATGCAGATGCCGCTGTGTGTGTGATTAAAATCCTGTGAGGCTCATGCCAGGAGGAGTGGAGCAGGCAGCCCGTGGGCTCTCCCACCACCAGCAGTGGCAAGGCAAACACCTCCCTGGGGATAAAGAGCCTGGCCACTGGAAGAAATCTTCTGCAGGGCTACCAAAAATGCTCTGATGGAGCCCAAACCTCGGGTTTCAGCCTTAAGATGCTGTCCTCTCTGCCACCCAGCCAGCAGCAATGAACAAGCCACAGAGCCCTGTGGTTAGCCCAGAGGTTCCAGCAAACCAGAGAGGAAAACCAGCCAAAAACCGCTTAGGATGCAGATTCCATGGCTCACTAATACCTCATTTGAAGGTGTTATATTATCCTGAACTTTAATAAAAGCCATGTAAAATAATAATAATAATAATAATAATAATAGTAATAATAATAGCAAAATAATATAATAATAGTAATAATAGTAATAATAATAATAATAATAATAATAATAATAATAATAATAATAATAGCAGTAACAGGTGTTCAAATTGGAAATGGGATGCCATTTCTCTGCTCATCGCTGCTGTGATCTCTTGCTGATCTCCAAGTGGAAGCCATACTTTGAAAATATTAATGCATGCCAGGGACGCTGGAAGAAAGACCTCTGGCAATTTGCCATAAAAACCCATACAGGAACTAGAAATCACAGGCAACAGAATGCATTTGCAGTCCTGCTGGGAAGACCAAGGCAGGTAGAAACAGAAAGTGAGGAAGGAGGGGACAAGACAGATGCTGGATGCTCACGTCCCCTACCCCAGTCTGAGCAGTCAGGGGCAGGCACCTCCAGAGCAGAGCCATGTGGCATCCCTGGAGTGCACGGGGCACCAACACGTCAGAAAGGCTTCTCATGCTCACCAAGGAAAAGCATGGGAGCTTTCACACGTGGCATGAGACTTTCCACCCTGGCCTGCTCACAGCAGGCAGCTGGAGGGTTTGCTGCCGGGCTGGACCCAAGCACAAGGAGATGGCTGCAAAGGAAGGATTCACAGCCACTGTCCCCAAACCACCCTTGCTGCCCCCACGGCTCCATCCCCATCTCCCAGAGCCACCACCAGGGCATAGGCAAGGATGGGAGATGCTGTGCAGGCGGGCAGCCATGGGAGCTGGCACTCATCCTCCCTACCCAGCTCCGTCCCAAGCAAGACAGTGGAATTAAGCGCAAGTTATAATTAAGACTGGATGTTTGAAGAGAAACATAATCTCCGTTCCGTGGGATTCGCCGGCACAACAGTAATTAACGTCTCATTAACATTCGCCTAATTAAGCAGTTTATGAAAGTGGATAGATTTGCATACTGCTCCACTTCAGCTTCAGTGCATCCAGTTATATCCAGGCACCAGAATTAACCCTTCCAGGGCACTTCCAACCAAGTTCCCAACCCTGCAAAGCTTCCCAGCCTCTCCCTGTGAGGACACAAGCTGCTGTCGCTGCACATCTCACTGCACAGTGCTACCCAAAACCTGGTAAAACATCTCTCCATCACCTATTTTCTAGCCAAACACCTCCTCTCTATTACCTCTTTTCCAAACAAACCCGTCCTAAACCTCTCCAACTTTCTCCATTGGTTATCTGTTTTGAAATCCTTCAGCTGGTTTCAACGCTTTCCCCTAAGTCCTCAACACATTCATTGTGTCCTCAACACAAGGAGGCAAAGAAGATCTGTAGGAGTTTCTGAAGATGGGGAGAAGTGTCTCCTAAAACATTTCATGCTATACTCATTCCCAAATGTTCTTTAATGTTTAAAGACAATTACTTCAAGATTAAAGAGAAGCTCCAAAATCTGAACACCAGTTTAAAAGCAGGATGCAACAGGAGCTTCCAAAATGGTTTTGCCATAGGGAATATGTTCACTCTCTTTGAGAGTCCTCCTGTCATTGAGAGGAAAGGCAAACCAGCAAAATCACTGACAACACCGAGAGGATGCCCTGTCCCTCTTGGGGACATCAGGACACCATTCCCAGATGGACTGTGGAGCAGCTCATCAAATAAGACACATCACAAGCACATCCTCTTGGCAATAAGTCACTTGAACTGCTGGACAGAACATTTTCCACTGCTAATACTGGCTTTCTCTTCTGGTGTTAGATTAGTAAATCTGCTGCATCCATCACACGCTTAAAAAGACCATGTGCAAACCTGCCTCCCCCCAGGGCATCTCCTGGGGGGCGAAAAATGAGCTCTCTAGTTAGTGGTTAATGCTTGGAGACGAGATGCAACTTTCCAGCAAATACAGTGGGAAAGAAAAATTCATGACACAGCCTTTCATTGAAAATCAATAAAACCTAGACCTGCCTGTGATGTACACACTCAATTTATTCCTCGCTCAGCTCACTGCGTCTTCACCACCAGCCCTCTCAGATCAGCCAGGTCCTTGCTGGAGGACACAGTGTCCCTGCCCACCTCTGGGTCATGGCACTGGTGTCACCAGAGCCACATTAGCGTGGGGCTGTCACCTCCCTGAGCCTGGCAGTCCCAGGTGCCTGGCGGCAGCAAGCCGTGCTCCTGTGGCTGTGATCCAGCCCCACAGCACCCCTCCTCACAAAATGTCAAGGAGCGACAGCCCAGCTGTGTCCAGTGGCAAAGGCAATTCCAAAGTTTCCTTCCATCTCCCAATGGGTTCCTACAGCTACAGCACAGTCCTGTGCCAGAGAGACACTCTGGATTTGCACTTGGAACACCTCCGTCTTGAAAACACATCTTAATTTTCCCCTCTCCCCAGCAGACAAAAAACCTTCCTGGAAGTGATGATGGAACAAGCCATCCTCCTGAGCCAAGCTAGGACATCCTCCAGTCCTCCCTGAGCTCTATCTGCAGGAACCCCATCATTTATCCTGTGCTGCTCCCCCTTCTCCTCTGAGGAAACTTTGAAATCCATGTGAGACACCCGAAATCCCTAGAGATTTAGGTGGTAGCTTCTGCCTTTAACCCTTTTTTCTTCCTCCCCAAATCTCCCTGACAATGCAGAAAACAGTCCGGGGGGGGGGGGGGGGGGGGGGGGGGATGTCCCTGAGCTTTGCCCACCCCCAGCTAGTGGGAGACCCCAAAATTCTGGGGAGATGGAGAAACAGCTGCTCCTTTCTGATGCTGGGGTTGCATCCTACATCTCTCCTGCAGTCAAATCCTCACTGGAGACAGGAGACCAGCTGAGGGATGCAGGCAGGGGAGATGCAGCACAGCCTCCCCTCCCTCCCGCTGTGCTCGCTCTTGCACAGAGCCCACACTGGCACCCTCACCCAGAGCCACCACAGCAGGACCAAAGAGCCACCCAGACACGGGGGTGAGGGGCTGATGCCAAGCCAGCCCCACAGAGGCTGCCTTTGGTGCAGGGCTGGCTGTGCCTGGCTGTGAGCAGAGAGCTGAGGGGGATCTGGGGAGAGGTGGGTGTCCCGCTGTGCTGGGAGCTCATGCCGGGTTCTGCAGCACAGCCTGACCTACTTTCTGGGGCGGTACAGTCACACCAGCCGCAGCGGCAGCACGGGCTTGCTTTTCTCCTCTACCACGTACAGATGTCTTCTTACGAACTGGCAGTAGGAATCACAGCTCTGTGCCACCACCTCGAAGCATTGGCTGTCCCCTCCCTCACCTCCAGCCAGTCTTGCTGCCTTTGCTTGCCCTCCTTTCCCTACCCTTTCCCAAAAAATTCACGGCACATCTCAGCCAAGAGGAGGATTTATTGATCGTTTTATCTGTGTCTAATCCCAGCCGGAGCGCTGCGATAAACGAAGGCAGCTATATAAAATGCCTTCCTGCAAGGTCTCTGTGTCGAGAGCAGCTGGCTGCTGGCGGGGGGCAAAGTGGGGAGCAGCCCCCAGGGTCCCCAGACCCACCTGTGCAGTGAAGAGCAGCCCATGATGGCAAAGGCCTTGAAAGAAGGAGTAAGGTGCTGTGAACACCCATCCAAAGAGGAGGACTGGGGTGGGGCACAAACCAAACCCCAACTACTCCGTCTAATCGATGGTAAGCAGTTTAAATGCTCTTTCACTGCAGTTCAGGGAGCCCTAATTCCAGGCATGACCTGAATCTCTTTAAAAAGAGAAGGGAGGGGAAGCTGGCAGGCAAGGAGTGGGGAAAGCCAGAAATGCCAGGGATGCTAATTTGTCCCTGTTTCCTCTCTGCAGAGCAGCATCTGGGAGAAAAAGCACCTGCTAAAGAGAAGGGATCCCCGCGGAGCAGAGATCCGGAGGCGCGTGCTCGCAGCAATCCCTATTACCCAGCCTGGACTGGAAACGCTTGACGCAAGAGCAGGATGACGGATGCTTCTGTCTTTGTGAGAGCAACCCAGGGTGCCGACGAGCACTGACAAACCAGCCCACCCCAGCACAAAGAGGAAGCAGGGGAGCTCAGCCCAATGCGCTGTGGCCGTATCCAGGTCAGCTGGTGAGCCTGCTGGGAAGCACAGGCTATAAAAAGCGCAGGCGAGATGCTGGGATCATCCCAGAACAGTGAGGAAGAGGTGAGGATGGCCCTGCCCTCTAAGTCAGGAGTGCCAGGGTGGCGATGGGCCGCAGAGGATGGCACCAGCCACACAGGACCGTAGGCAAGCACCCTTGTCCCTGGGATTTACAAAGTAATGGTCCGTGAGACAGCACTGACTAAGAGTTACTGCTGGTTTTCCAGAGGGAGATGGGGTGGAGGAAGGGGGACTGAAGTTGCCAACAAGGCAGGGCTGGCAGATGGAGAGATGCGGTTTGGCCCCCCCAGCTCTTACTGAGGAGGTGGAAGTGGAATTGCCCTCCCCTGCACCCTTCTGTGCTTGGTACAAAGTGGTTGTACTCCTTCAGCAGGGAGATGCCATGGGGAGCACCAGCCTGGGACCCCATTCTGTATGGAAGGAGACATTCTGGGTGCACTGGAATGGGGACAAATCCACTGACCAGACAAGCCTGTCATCTCAGACAGTGCCAGGACAAGGCACATGCATGTGGCCAAGAGCTTTCCTCTAGCTCAGCATGGCCCCGAATCCCCTACAGACAGTGGACAGAAACAGAGCTGGCTACACTGGGTTTTCAGCTCAAGCTGTTCCCACCCTGCTGTTCTCCTGCCACCCAGTGTCATGCCACGACATTCCCTCTCCCAAGGAGAATCACAAATCTGCCTGCAATCCCTCTTGGAGGCCTGAGCTTTGCCAGACCCTCTGCCAAGCACCACAGACCAAATGGGTGATTTGGGGGAAAGGTTGTGATGCCTGTTCCCCGCTCCCCACCCCATGTCCCCTGCAATGGACCTGTATGGGCAGCAGTCACTGCAGCCCTGCACCCCAGCCCCAATTTTGGTAGAGCCTGGCAGGGCACACAGGGAGCTGTCAGGCCCTATCATGACTCACACAATCATTTCTCCCTTCAAGCCAGGAAAAAAAAAGACATCAAAAAAAAAAATCAGGCAAACATTTGAAAAACTGGAGATAAACAGAGGAGAGAGGAGATGGAGGCGGCTAATGAGGTCCCTGGCCCCGACAAGAGGTGCAAGGAGAGCACAGATGCTTCTTGGCCGGCAGCGATCCTAGCATCGGGCACAAAGAGCACACAAGGGACAGCACTTCCCGCACAGCCCTGGCACTGCTGGCAGGGACCCGCGGGCAGCTCCGGGGAGCCGTCCCCAGGGCGGTGAAGCAGCGGGTCCTGGGGCCAGGACCCCCGGCAGCCCTCGGGCAGTGTCTGCACAGCCACACAGCACAGGGATGGCAGGATACCCTGGCCCAATGGAAACCTCACCGAGCTGCAATGAGCAGACTGGGGACACTCCCGGATTTATTCTTCTCCCCCTGCTCTATGAAACACCCATAAGCTTATAAATGCTTGGTCAGGAGCAAGCCCGAACCCCAAGCCTGTTCCCATGCAGATCCCCAGCTTCCCTACAACTTAGCCAACTCCTGCCCTAGGGACTGAGAAAGGAGAAAAGCCAAAAAATCTTGATTTTTATAGCTAAAACCAAAAGTGTCACCTCAGTAATGAATTGGCCTGCCCAGCAGAAACTGCTTCATTAAAATATATATCCATATTATTCTTTTTGAGTTGCCTTTCCCAAACCTGTTCAAGAATGGGGAAGTTTTCAAGTCCCCGTGGACAGCAATTCTTTCTGCTCCCTTCCCAGCACCTAGCAAGGTAATTATCTGCCAGGAGCCCCGGGCTGTGCCACGGTTGGTTACACTGCTAATTAGCAGAAACAAGCCAGTCCCCCGGGGCACCCTAGGTCCATTCCCATCCCTCTTTGCCTTCCTCCTCCTCCTCCTCCTCGCCCTGGGGGGCATAGCAAAGCATCTTGTGTTTAGCACCGGGAGGGCCTTGTACTCCTCCTCTGGGTGCCAGAGATGCAAAGGTACTCCTGCCCACCCAAGGGACAAGGGACAGAAGGACCCCAGAAACACCCATTTCCAAGAGGATGCTTGCTCCTTGCCATGAGGCTACCAGGCAGATGAAGATGCCATGGAGAGCAGTGCTTCTGCTGGTACCAAGAGACTTACAAAGTGTGTAACTTAGAATCTGTTTCAGCCTCTTCTGGAGGGATACTTAGGAAGTGGAAGCTTCCCAAGAAGTCTTCTCTTCCCAAAATGAAAGGAAAAAAGCTCTGATCTTGCAGGCACTTAAATCTTCCCCCTTGGACTTCTCTAGTTTTCACTCCTCAAAAGTTTCCCTGTCTCCTCACCAGGCAAAAGTCACATTTAAATAAGCCATCAGCTTTGCCAGCCAAAGGGCAAAGCACGAGCTGCACGCTGCCAGAGTGTCTGCTGAGCGGCACGGGAGGCAGGAGCAGCTCAAGAGGCAGCCATGGGAAGCAGGACCAGCACAAGAGGCAGCCATGGGAGGCAGGAGCAGCACAGGAGGCAGCCACGGGAAGCAGGACCAGCACAGGAGGCAGCCACGGGGAGTGCTGGGAAGATGCCCCTCATGCACGTGATGCATCGGGAGGAGCATCCCCCCAGTGCCTGGCCCAGCTAGATGGGAGGGAGCTGTCAGAGCCCAGCCACCCTAGCAGGATGGCTTCAGGCTGCCAGGATGCCACGCCATCATCCTTCTCGCCAGCTGCACCAACGGGAGCTCAATGGAACATGCGGATGGGCGCGCTCCCCACAGGCACGATCCCTGTGGATCACAGAGCGCACACTGGATCGGTGATCTGAGGAACGCGGACGGCAGCTTGGGCTCTCCAGATTTACACCCATCCCTTCCTGATGCTTCAGTGCAAGACATCCGAGGCCCCACGCCATCAGGAGCAGGGACCTTGGATCCCAAGGGAGCAGCAACTGCAAGAACTAGGGCTGTTCTCAGCATGTAAGCTGGTCACCCAGGACTGAAACCTCCAAACGTTCACAGCCGAAGCTACTTATCCAAAGCTATACCAGGACTCAGAAAGGAACTCCAGATCATCACTCCAGGGGATCAAGACTCTGCAGGACTATACACACAGGTTGTTCTCCATCCCCTAGAAGTTCCCTGCTCAGCCTAGATATCCCACCCTGCCCCAGGGAGCCCCGGGCAGGGCTGAAATAGCCCTCAGCCAGCCTGTGCAAGCCCAGAGCTTGTATGCTCCCAACGTCAATCCCTGCTTGTTTCAGCTTCCCCAGGAGATGCAGAAGAGGATGAGGCTGCTCCTGCATACTAGGGCTGCCCCACAGAAAGAAATCAGTGGGGCATCTCCTGCTACTAATGGGCAGGATCCCAGGCAGCCCCTGGAAACACCAGCAGTGGGATGAGCACAGGACTCATTCCCATCACCATAAGGAAGACAGGACTACTCCCCCCCCCCACTAGCCCCCCTCTTACTGCAAGGCTCTGGGGCCCCCAAATGTGTGGAGCTCCTGGAAGGCTGCACCACCCCAGATGGACGGGAGGAAGAGGCACTCACCCGGGCGCCGTTCCTGGGTAACTCAAGCTCCTCTTCCCATTCCCCCCACTCAACCAAGAGCGAGACCAGTTTGCAAGCCAAGTGCCCGCTGCTCCACGCTCACCTGTGCTCTGCCCCTCCAGAGAGCGGCTTGGAGCTGCTCAGCCTTTGCAACAAACTCCCTTCCGCAGCAAGACATCAGCCTTTGGGTGCTGCCTGCCCCTTCCACGCGCTGGCTGCTCTGCCTGCCTTGGGGATTTTTTTCCTTTTTTCCCTTCCACCCCGTAGCGTTTTGAACGTGCAGATGCCCCAGCTTCTTAAAATTCAGCCTGGGGGCGTGGGAAGTGTTTTGGAACATGCCCAAGCTGTCTGCTCCGTGCGTGCGCGCTGCTAAAAACGATCCACCTACTGCCCCCATCTCCTGCACCGCTTGTCAGCGCCGCCGTGCCTTTCCAAAGATAAGCAAGCTTACACACACAGCCCGGGAGCAAAGCCCCAGGAGCAATCCCATCGGGGCAGGGGGGGAACTTCTCTGCTCAGGCACCAGGCAAACTTTCCATGTAACAGTGGACAAGGATCAGAATGCCAGATCTAGTGGAAGGTGTCCCTGCCCGTGCTAGGGGGGTGAAATGAGATGATCTTTAAGGTCCCTTCCAACACAAACCATTCCATGATTCTATGATGGCCAGCCCTGTGAATAATGCCCTTTAGCCAGCACTACCTCCCTCCCCTCCGCATCACAGTGAGGATGGAGCACCACTGTTGGCACAGGGAGAACACATGAAAAAAACCAATTTACTTGCTCTTGAAGGATGCACCAGCAGGGGAACACAGCCACCCTCATTACCATGGGGGTAATGTCATGGGCTGTGCTATGAACATGTTTAGGACACCCAGCTCGGCAGCCCTGCCCAACAGCTGAGCATCCGTGTGGTAGCACGGTCCAAGGGAGCGTAACACATCTCCTCCCCAGCAATTCTCAAGGGCTCCACCAACAAATAATCGAGCTACAGAGATTTGACAAATTAACCTGTAAAACATTGCTGGCAAAGCCCAGCTTGTCTGAGACACCAGCAGGCAGCTCACAGCAGGGCACCCAACCAAGGTAACGGAGCAAGGCCAACACACACCAATTCAGAGCCTGGCTCCAGCCACCAGCACGTTATAAAAAGAAGGGTATATAAACCCCTGAGGCTGGGATTTGGTCAGGAGAGATGGGCTGAGCCCTCCTGCCACATGCACAGTGTTCGATGAAGGCTCTAGGTCCCCAAGGGAAAAGGACAGCAGGGCCTGCTCCAGCCCAACAGCCTGGCTCTGGATTCAAACACAAGCTGCTCAAAATCAGTGACAAGGTTGCTTTTTCTTTTGCTTTTGAATCCCTCTGGCAATCTGGCCTTCAAGTGCTCATCAATCCGTTCAGGGCCGTCTCCCCCCCCACCACATCACTTCTCTGCAAATTTGAGTAAAATTGATATTTTCCTATCAGAAACATGAAATTTCAAACACACAGAACATTGGATTTGAAAGCTGACTTTTGTTGGGAAGGTGCCTGTCTCTTTGTTCACAAAAGGACTCTTTTTTCCTGGAAAAGGGCCCAGATTTTGAGTGAAAGATCAATAACATGCAGAAAATGGGTCCTTTTATTTAATTTTGCCATGATACCAGAAAGAAAAGAAAGAATCCAATGCTGAGACTGAATGACTTCAAAATATTTTGCATTTGTTTACCCCAGTGCAATGCTGGAGCATCTATTCAGAGGAACTCAATGGGAAGGATGCAGCCTTTGGGGCTCCCCTAGAGCATCCCTTCAGCACCTGCTGGTGCCCTGCTGGGGACAGCATCCCAGGCACTGCTCCAGTCCAACCCCAGTCCATTTCTGGGGGTATTATTAGAGATTTAATTGCTGTTTCCTCTGCTCTGCCTTGTCCAAGGAGCTCTTTCACCACGACATTCAAGGGTGACCTTCTGCCTACACTAATTATGAGGAAGGGTGAATCAAACTTTAATTGCAATTACAGCTAGGGTGGGAGGATTAAAGGGAAAAAAAAAAAAAAAAACCCACCACAAAGACACAGCATTCAAGATGCCATGCAACAGTCATGACATGCTGCATCCTCCCCATCCATATGGGGGAAAACTAACACTTTGGCAAATTTATGAGGATGTGTGAAAGTGATTATATTCCTGAAAATATCTCAAGTGGAACGGCCTACCTGGCATATTTTGTTAGTCATGAAACACGCTCCCTCCACCGACTGTAGTTTGTGGCTTTCCATCTGCTTAAATACTTTAAATACCGAAACTTTCTTCTTTTTTTTTCTTTTCCCAAGCTGAAATAGCATGCCAGCAGCAGAGTGCTGACTCAGGGGCACGGGACGAGGACATGCTCACCACCAGCAAAGGGATGCAGAAGATGCCATGCCACAGGGGCTGGAGAGAAGAGGATTTACCACGTGGGTGGTAAGTCCTGCCCCTGGCCAAGAAATGTAAGAGGTCAGCTTGTGTTAATTAATTAACTGAATTAATTGAATTAGTGCCCTGCAAGGGAGCACCAAGTGCAAATCAAAATAATATTAGTTTGGGTCAAGTGTGGACATGACAGGGAAAAGGTTAAAGGAAAGAAATCACACTGGTTGGCCATTTTAATTTCATTTAGTCAGGAAAAAATAGGCAACAGTTTTAAAGGTTACAGGTTGTTGCTGCCAAGCCCAGATTTTAGCAAGACGGAGGTTTCTGGGCATTTGTTCCAGGGCAGTCAGCACCCTGATCCCCCTGGTTCCTGCTTTCATGGGGAGTGATGCCCCTTTTGTCCTGGCAGAGCTAGGGAACAAGCTCCAAGGCATCAAGGAGATCCAGGGCTGCTTCTCTCCTGCCCTCTCCTGCTCTTTAGTTAAGAGTTTCTATTTTACAGCCCTGGCTGGAGTTTCTCTGGCCACAGTGTCTGGAAATGGGATAGACCTGCACAGGGATGGAGACAGAGCTCAGCACTGGTGCAGAGAAAATCCAGCCAAGACTCCCAATGTCAAAGGAGATGGCCAAGGGGCAGCCACAGCAGCAGAGAAACATCCTCCAAAACATTTAGGTGCAAGCCCATTCTCACCAGGGAAGTGCTCTTAGATGTGCTTAAGGATAGTGAAGCCCTGGCACAGGTGCCCAGAGCAGCTGTGGCTGCCCCATCCCTGGCAGTGCCCAAGGCCCGGTTGGACACTGGGGCTTGGAGCAGCCTGGGACAGTGGAAGGTGTCCCTGCCCATGGCAGGGGTGGCACTGGATGGGCTTTGAGGTTCCTTCCAACCCAAACTGATTTTATTATTCTATTATTGTGTACCCTGGCAAAACTTGGAATATCAACCCTATGATTTATCCACAAAGAGATCATTTTGAGTCACTGAAGCAGTTATCTACTTGTTGCATGAGGCAATGGCAATTGTACCCCTCAAAACAACAGTGAACAGCACTCATGGTGTAACTACAGTGCAACTACTCTTTGCCTGATTATGGAGAATCATCAAAATATGGGAACATCTCGGCCGAATCACCTCCTCCCTGGGGTGTGCTGGCTGTGCAAGAGAAACCCCAGCTACAAATACACATAAAATGGAGCAGAGACCAGTGGAATATGATGAACATTTTCCCGAATGGCAGTGCAAAGCTGAATATTAGGTGATTTGTGGCAGATTTCCTCCAAGAGAAAATCTCTCCTACCATAGTGGTGAGGTTTTCACAGCTCATTTGGCTTTTCATCTGCTGAACAGCTTTGTGCTGTTCTCCCTTGCAGGACAAGACCTCATCATCTGTATTTTCTAACAGTTTAGGGGTTTTTTCACCTAGGAGAAAACCATCTCTCCTCTTGCTCTCCATGAGCCTAATTCTGCATCTCCAGCTGACGTCCAAGGGCTTTGGAGTTACTCTAATTTTCAGGGGGTAAGTCACCTTGGAGGGCAGGGGGTTTTTTTCAAGGTCCAATACCTGGAGAAGGAATTTCTCCTTCCAAACGCAGATAGTCCCTGAGAGAAATAATCCCATGGGAAATAATCCAGTACAAAGAGGCTTTATTGCCTCTTTTCACAGGCTCTTTCTCACTGACAATTGATGAGTTCATAGCTACCAATATCCATTAGAGGGTTTATTTTATTTCTTGTTAGAAAATAAAAAGGCAGAGCCTGAGAAGAGTAAAACCAGCCACAGAGACTGAAGACTGACAGGAGCTGCCTGGCAGACAGTGAGTGAAAATGCTCTGACAAGATGAAATGTTTTTTCTTTCATTGAAATCACTCCCTTTCCGAATGACTAATACACAGCTATCGCACCATGGATATTTCCAGAGTGATGAGATGTTTTTAAAATATCTCACTGTGCCTCAAAATATCTCACTCTGGCTCAATAGATCATCCAAAACACCACCCACGGAAATCATAAATAAATAGATACTATAGTGCTGTAAAAGAGCAGACTGGCCAGGGCCAGGGCAGCATCCTTCATCGGTGAGCTCAATGAGGCCACTGAACCCCTCCCCTTGGCACGTGGCTCCTGCAGCCAGGCTTTGTGGAGATGGAGACACTGAGCCCTTGCAAACGGAGCTGGGCACCTCCTACTCTCCCAGCACCTTCACAAAGCTGTCCTGTACAGTTTCTTGATGACACAGATATCTCCTTGAATGAGCAAACCAGATATATGAGGTACAGTGGACTCCATGGTCCACTCAACCGCTCACACTCAATAGACAGCGGCTGCCAAAAAGGCAGGTGACATTCTCTGGCTCATGGGCCACCCCTGGAAATCCACGAGCCCTCTCAGGGACCCCCACTGCCTACACAACAGCTTCAAACCTCAAACTGCAGCAACCAGAAACACTCTGTCCTACTCCCTGCCCTGAAACACATCACTCCAGTCGGGAAAGGGACACCCACAGCCCGGGAACAGCTGGCACTGGGTGATGAGGAGGGGATGAGTGCCAGCCCAGCAGCCTCCACACACCCTCGCCCCAGGCAGCAGGGACCAGCCCAGCACAGAACCCACTGCAGAGCCAGGAAGCTCCCGTTCTCCTGACAAAGAGGAGACTGACTACGAGGGATTGCAAGGATTGAACGGTTGCAAAGCTGCCCCCATGCACCTGATTTTTTACACATTTGGATGCACTTGCTCCAGATTTGGAGAGGAAAAAAAGCAGCAAAATGGCCAGAAGAAATCATGAAGAAGGGCTGACTTGCCTTGCATGTGCTCCAACCATTCTGTGTGCAGAGAGAACTTGTGCAGACCCCTGTGCTGTTGTCCTCCCTGAAGGGAAGAGACCAGAGTCCCATCCCAGGCTTGGATCTCAGTACAAGGACAACTCTGCTTCGTAGCTGCCCAGCCACCCTAGGACAGTAGCTCAAGCAAAACTCTCAGAGAGTTGAAGTGCAGACATATTTTTGAAAACTCCCTGGATCCTGGTGCACACAGCTTAGATCCAGCCCAAGGAGAGCTGTGACTCCCAAAAGCTCAGCTCAACCTAGTCCCAGTTCACTCTGCAGGAGCTGAGTGTGCTTGTTCTCTTCCCTAGGAATCAGGCAACACTCTTTGTTTTGCTGACTGAAAGCAAAGAGAGCAAATCGTTTTGAGGAATTGAAAATGGGCTCCTTTGGCTTTTCTCAGCAAGATAAAAAAAAATGCTTCAGATAACCCTGGCTGTGCTGTTCCTAAGTTGTTTCCTCTTTAGTGACACTTCCTGTAGTACATTTTGAAACTTTGGGAGATAAAGCAGCTTTTTAGAACAGGAATAAGAATATACCCATTGGAAACCACAGACAGTCTGATATTCGTAGTCTTCTTTTGAAAAGGGTTGAAGCTACTTGTCCAGACCCACAGGAACTGGTGGATTCACTGGGTTCAAGGAAGGAAAACACCTTGCCACAGAAATTCAATTCTACTACTGAGGTACATGGGAGCATGGGAACCCAGCAGCAACGCAACCTTCACAGAGCTCTGCCAGCCCCTGTCCTTCCTGTCAACTTCTGCTTGATTTTTCCCTAAATTTCCCCTTCTTCCCTCTGGGAATAGGCAGCACTGAGAGGCTGCAGAGAGATGACAGAGATGCTGCAAAGGCAGGAGGGAGAAAGACAAGGCCCTGCATTTCCAATGAAGATAGCTCAAACATCTGTCCTCAGCCACAAATGTATTCACCCACACAGACACACTCATCAGATGAGGCTCTAAAATATTTACTGCCCAAATATCAATCCTCATAAAGCGAGGCAGCCATTTGGGCTCAGGGAGGGGGAAGGAGACAGGGTGGGTTGTCAATAATGTCATAACCACGGGCAATTTTATGTATCTCTGGAAATGGCCAAGGAACACGCAGCTTGACAGATGTGCAAACGGGTAATGCAGGCTCCCTAGTTATGAGCATGAGGATGTCAAGAGGAATAGATGAGCAGTAATTCAAAGTATATTGGGCTTAGAGAAGTACATGGGCACTGTAATGAATGTGGGATGGGCACTGCGGTGGAGGGAAGGCTGAAGGAGGATGAGGAGGGAGTGGGATGCTGGCTGGAGAATGCACCCCTGTAGTGCTTGAGAGTGACTGAAGGGACAGGCAACCAGCATAGGCATTTGGTGGGCAGAGTCACGCTGCCATGGGGTGCTGCTGCACCGAGGGATGTGTCAGCCTGTCTATCAGAGGCTGGACCAACCTCCAGGCTCCTTCTTCCTCCTTCACAGCTGCATCTCTACACAAACCTCTCCCACCATTGTGCCACCTTTCCTTTCCCTGGCTCTGAAACTCAAAGTTTTAGCCAAATACCTATATTTTTCACCAAGAGCCAAAAAAAACCTCACCAAGGAACCAAATTATGTTTCACATTTAGTCTCAGCAGAACTACAGCTTTTTTTGCCTTCATCTCCAAACTAGAAAACAAACCCGACGCGGCAGCGAGGGCTGCGGCCGCCCCCGGCGCGGCCTGCGAGGCGCAGGCACCGCTTACACCTCTGACTGTGCCTCGCCCGGCATTTCCCCATCCCACCTCGGCGAGATTTAAAAAGCAGCATCACACAGACGCACACTACACCCCCGGCCACACGCTCCTGCCCCAGAGCCACGAATCCTAGCGGCACGACGGCCACGGAGGCTGGCCGGCTTCCAGCATGAGGGGCTGGAAAGAACAGAAGACAAATTTAACTTGGGATGGCATGCTGGGACACTCTTCTGCTCAGGTGTTTGGTTTGCTGGAGGAGTGGGGCAGCATGGTGCAAAGAGGACTGTTAGCTGGTCCCAACTGACCTCATTTGGCTAGCCCAGAAAAGCACACATGGACATCTCAATTCCACTCATTTTTTCCATAAGATTCGCCTCCTTCAGCACTTCTGGCAGTGAAATTCCCCCTCTCCCACGTCCTCCGATGCTCTTTGAAGGGATGCAGTCATTGGCTGCAGCGGTGGAGCCACGCACACCCTTCCTCCCTCTCAGCTCCTGCAGAGAAGCTCATCAGTTTTCCACACCCTTGTGCTTTCAGAGCTGGGGGGAATTACTCATGAAGGCAAACAGGCACCCCACACACCAACAATCACCATAAAAGTGGTTTTTCCTCTGGAAAAATCCATGAATCACTGTAAAAGTCACTCAGGCTCTAACCAAGCCACACTACTCACCATTGTTTATTAAAAAGAATTAATCACCCATCTTCTTCCTGGCCAATTTTATGAAATATGACTTATCCCAACCATTCACTACTAAATTGTTACAGCATCCAGCTGTGTGTGCTCTGGTAGCCTTCCCCAGCCTGCCCTGCTCACACAGTGGCACACAGTTCTGTTAGGTCAAATGACCAATGACTGAAAAAGCTTGAATCTTGAAGGAATATTTCCTATAAGTCTCAGACTGCAGATTTTCACTCCAGAGATACACTTCTGGCACTGGCTGTTCCTGCAAATGCATTGCTCCGTGGAAAATGCTGCTGGAGCTGAGGAGCCCTAGGGTGTTGCAGCCCTGGGCAAGGGGTGACACCATGAGGAGGCCAGGGCACAGGCAGAGAAGGAGCTCACACACACAAAAATCACTCTCTGCCACTATCCCAGGCAAGTGGCTGGCATCACTCTACATGGGCATAGCAGCTCTGACCCAGTGAGACAACTAAGCAGTAACAGATCCTTAATGAAAAAAATCTCTTTTTCTTTCCAAAAAATGTCCTCGTTATAATTTCTCTCTCCTGGTGGCACCCTCCTGTGTGGAAGAACTTGGCCATGACATGGTGTAAGAGCAGGAAATTTCAATGCCCACAGTTGCGAGAGCAGAAAGGAGAGATAATTGCACTTCTTACAGCAGCTTTAACTTATCTTGGGGAAACTTTCCATGCTAATGAGACCATTCTGTTCAGACATTCAGCAAGAGTTGAGAGGGCTGGTGCTGCTGCCAGCCCATGGTGGGTGCAGGCAGAGGGCAGGCAGGGGTGGGAAAAGTAGCCCAGGAAACCACCACCACCACCACAGTTCCAACCTCATCACTTTGCAGCTTACCGGGGCTTCATTTTCCTGAGCTGGCTTTAATTTATTTCTCTTCAAAAACAAAAAAATCCAACTACATCAGCTATCGTCTGCTCTCTCTTCTTGCCTTTGGCAACATGCGAGTTTCAAGGCATCTCCTGGTAAAGCTGCACCTGCCATCTGATCCTAGGCCTCTGCAAAGGATTTTCTTTCTGCATTGGTGCCCACACCCATACAGGTTCCAGGGAGCCTGTGGCTGACACTGCCAGGGGCAGCTGGGGACAAGCCTCTGTGTTGATGAGTGCCAGCTGCTGAGCAGGATGCCTGGGCTGTGGCAGCTGGAGGCAGAGGTAGCAATTTGTGTACTCACCTGGAAAGGCAGACATCCTCTCATCCCTTGCAGAGCTGCTGAGAAACCAGCTCCTGGCTCTTTTCCTAGGAATTTAACATCACCATACTCCAGCTACTAGAAGCAGATGCAAATTCCCCTCTCCCTTGGGTCCAGACAACCCCATAGCAGGGGCAGAGGTAAGACAGTTCTGCAGGAGAGCCAGCTTCCAGGAAAAATGCTTGGAAGGTGGCAGTTGCAGCCAGATGGGATTGCATCTCTTGCTTTGAAGGGATCCATGGGACAGTGCCTGCAGTGATGCTCTGCTTTGGCACATCCCAGGCTGAGCTGCCAGCACCAGCCTCGCTCCTCATTGGCATGCCAAGCACATGCATCCCAGTGGCATGGGGCTGCTCCTCCTGCAATCTGTGTACCCAAGCAGCAGCACCAGGAAGGCTTGGAGAAGTAGAGTAAGAGTGGAGAAAAGGAGGGAAGGGGGCCAAAAGCCACAGCTGAGCACAGCACCACAGCTTAGGCTGCAGAGCCAAGGCTGGCAGTGTTGCTCCAGTTGCCTACACGACCTTGAGAGCCCTGAGCAAGCTGCAGGCAAAAGAGGAAAGCCTCCAGTGGCAGCTCCGTGTGCTAACAGGGACAGGGGAAGTCAGGCAGGGGGCAGAGGGGTGGGTGCCATTTGGGATGTGCAACAGTGCACGCCAGATGGACCAGGCTGCTTTTATCTCTGTCTCAGTCCCAAAAAGGCAGCTTACAACCCACACCTTCTTTGGACAGCACTTTGTGGGTCTTGAATTTGTTCCCACAGGAGCACACGTGTAGGAAGAGGTGAACACCTCATGTCACTCCTCTGGGACCCAGCACAGGGCAGCAGGAGGGGGAGTAGGCTCTGCCTGTGCTCCCCAGAGGGAAGGGTAGCCAGCCCTGCTCTGCCAGGCAGGAAATGCTACCAACACACAGGCAGGCCCCCGAGATCTCAGCATGTGTACCTTGAGAGCTCAGAATAAATATTTAAAGGTGGAGGGAAAAAAAACTTGCTTGTCTCTGTGAGCAAGTTCTCTGTCTTTGCTCTGGGATTTGAGACAGAGACAGAAAAATGACAAAGAAGACACAGGTTTCAGCAAATCATGGGCACATCAGAAGCGATGGCTTTCAGACGCTGGCTTTGCTGCAAGACAAATTCTCTCCCAGCCAGATGCCTGACAACCCCGACAGCCCTCAGGGACTGCAGGTCTGTGTTCCCTCAGACACACAGGGCTGCAGTGAGCCCACCTTCTTACACCTTACATCCAGCCAGGGATGGGAGCCAGGCTGTTCCCCAAATCCCTTTCCAAACCAGTAAGAGCTGGTCCTGACCAGGGGGGACATGTGACCCCTCCTTGCCCTGTCCTGCGAGGATGTACAAGGTGATGGGCTCTGCATCAGTGTTGGACAAACGTTTCCAAATCCCTGTCCCCACAGCAGAGCTCTGCCCGAGGAGCAAACCCTCAGCTTTCTCAGTGCCTCACATGAGCAGTGGCTGTGGGGAAGGATGGGAGGTGACAGCTCTGCTCAGCTCCCAACAGCCCTGTGCTGGGCCATCGCTCAGAGGCAGTGGCCAGAGCAGCCACAGAGAACGGGATGTTCTGTATCACAAGGCTGTCCTTAGGATGCTTTTATTTCCAGAGAGAGCTCATTAGCTCTGGTTGTGCAGGAGTTCATTTTTTTTTTCTCCCTGTTACCAAGAGCTGGAAAACTCCACTGAATAACATTTCTGAGCACGGGTGGAACAAAGACAGGGCATGGTGGGGAGAGGAGCAACTAAACCAGAGATAATCAAAGCTATTGCTGCAGCCTCACATCACTTACAATCTCCGTCTCCTTTGGATTTCCCAGCTGGACTGGTCTCTGCTTGCTCAGCCCCACTCACCATTGCACCAGGGCTGAAGGGCTTGGCTCTGCTCGGCTCCAAGGGGGAAGAAGATGCACAGGAGAGTTTGAGATGTCAGGGAACTGAGCTCAAGGCAGCCCACTGGATCACATGGGATGCCAGGAGCTAAAGGGACTTGCAAATACACTAGGCAAGGAGGAAGGCTCTGTCTCTGGCACTGTCACAGGAAGGGTTTAATACAGGCATATCCTACCCAGGGATGCTCCAGCTGTGATGCCTTCCTGGGATCAGTCTGGAGCAGCCACCTCCTTACCAAGCCCTGGTGCTCCTCTCCCATCACCACATGGTTCAGCACACGTTGCGCGGCGGGAGATGCAGCCGAGAAATCACCTACCAACAGCAGGAGATAAGCCACCTTCCCAGATATGATCACAAAGCCCCATTATCTCTTTAAACCTTATGCATTCACTTATCCATGCCAGATCTATTCCTCCTTATCTAAATTCTCCTCCTGTTCTTTCCCATCTCTCACCATGGTCTCAGAGCATCGCAGCCTCTCCAGAAGCGACGGAGACAGTGGGAGAGCCTGATGCCCCAGGCAGCCACTCACCACAGCTAATGGGATAGGCTCTGATTGACTGGCCCCGGTGATTGAAAGTTAATAAAATGTTAAAAGCAGCCCTATAAATCACCCATGCAGGAAGTGACCTGGACAGGAGGCCTAACGAGTTAGCAGAGGTTTTATTTAAAAGCCATTTGTCTGAGAAGTGCAACACAAAAAGTCAAATAGCTCTTAGGAAAACAGCAGTGATGGAGTTACTGGGAGGATTAGAGCTGGCTGGATATTTACAGCCTGAGGATGTCAGTCTTCCCAGTGCTAACTGGCCTCTGCATCCCAGCAGATCCCAGCTCCAGGTAGGGAGCTCCCAAAGTGAACCAGGACAAGGCAGATCACAGCTCTGACTTGTACTTTTAGCTCTCTGGGTCCACTCTGACTTTCTCACAGACCTCTCAAAACAAGTTTCATGCCCATGTCCATCCTGTGACAAGCTGGTAGCATCATCATCTTCCTCCAGGCCCAGGTCCCCTGCCCTGGGAATCACACATGGAGAAGCTGCTATTCTCATATGCTACAGTACACAGCTGACATCTCGGTTTGCATGGAAAAGCTTGAAAACAAGAGGCTCCAAAAATCTCAAACTCCAAAACCACCCAAGAAATCAAGTTTTTGGTTTCTAATCCTGATTTCCACTCTTCAGCCATGAATACTGATTTTGCACCCATCAGGAAGGCAGCTGGGCCACATCAGCCCTTGCTCATTCCCTACAAGCTGAGCTCTACTTTTTTAACTTTAAAAAAACCCTACTGCCAAGTGCAAGGAGCTGACGAGGGTGTTTCCCTGGGACAAGGACTTGACCCCCTCCCAAATGCCCTCCCCCAGCCATTCCTTACTTTCCCATCACAGGAAGCCCCCAGTACCCCAAAGGCCTTTTACAGTTGGAAGGAAAGGCAGCTCATGCTTGGGAAGCCTCCAGAGCTTCCTCATTAAGAGGAAAATTATAGACAATTATCCTCAGAAGTACATCAGGGAAGCAGAGGCAGTCACAAGGCACTAGTCTCACTCAAGCCTGGCTCCTTGCAGCCCAGAGTAGTTTCTAAAACTATGAGCAAATTCCAATGGGATATAGTCTGCAAGCAACAGGTTTCACCAGCAGCTACCCCACCTTCGAAATCACCTTTTAATTGCAAGAGAAGTTCTCATCCCCAAGCCAGCACCTTTCCTCCCAGCAAGATGAGGGGGAGAGGAGTAGGTAGGAGATGCAATGACACAAGCAACAACCTGATTTCACTTGAATTTACCAAGTGAAATTTGATTGCCTTTGCTTTTTCACAGAAATCCTTACCTTGGGAGGAATGCAGGAGGCTGGGTGCAGGCGCAGTCGGTTCTCCTCGCCAGCTATGAGCACCTTCCAGGGGAGCAGGGAAACCTAAGAGTGCCGGGGGGCTGTGGCAGGGAGGCTGCTCCGGCAGCTCTGCAGGCGGCTCATGGCTCCCAGGCACAGGAGGCTGTGGGTGGGAAGGCACAGAAGGTGTCAGTCTTGGAAATGTGGCCTCAAGCACACCCCAAGTGAACCCAACCCCACAGAAAAGCTGGCTTGAAAGTTAGCTTAATATACTTAATAAAGCTTAAAAACTTAATATATTGATATTTTTCTGTATTTCTCTTATTTCCCCTCCTTCCCATCATCAAGGAGAGGAAACTTGATCTGGTTACTAAGCAGATGTGGGTACCTGAAGAAGTCCAGCATCCCCGCAAGGAGCTCCTGGCAGGCACAGAGTGATTCTTGGGAGCAGTTTCCCAGAGGGTGTTCTATGCTTCTAGCATCACTAGTGGGGAAGGAGAGAAGGCACAAGCTCACCTGGGCAAGCAGCCCCTGGCCCAGGCTGATGCACACAACCATGAATATGCAAGGAAAGCACCTCTCAGCTCAATAGGCCCAGCCAAGGGTCTCACAAGACAAGGGGAGCTCTCTCCATTGCTTACAAGTCAAGGGATTCCACTGGCAACTAGGAAATACTAAGAGAAAGTAGGTCCTTGACCCACTGATCTGATGTTATCACTGATGAGTGATAACTCCTCCCGAATTCCAAACTGAAAGGGAAGCAAGACCCTTTGCTGATGGAGGTGGTACATCCACCCATTGTCTAACCAGCTTCACCTTCACATGCAGCACTTTCCTCTCCAGAGGAGACATTTATTTAGTCGTGAGGTCCCCAAGGCAGAACTCATATCCTCTTTTTATGTCTCAAACAGTTTTGAGCAGTCAGTGTTTAACAAATTAAGAATAATGTGATGGCACCTTGAAAAATAGAGTGTCCTGTCCTCAAAAAAGGGGCTACATTTCCCAATTACTCCAAAGGGCACTGCTTCAGACCTCGCTGAGCAAGTGGCATTTAGGCGCAGCCACCTTTTAATGGCAATGATGTGATCCTGCTACGGCTGCAGTCACAGAATTGTTAGAGTTGAAAGGGACCTCTGGAGGTCATCTAGTCCAGGCCTCCTAATTAAAACAGACCCTTAAAAATTATTAAAAGCACCGTTACACATTTCTCAAATGACAGTATTACTGAAAATACAATAAAATAATCCCCACCCCACCACGATGAAGGTGAACAATGTCGGGGCAGGGGTCAGGCACAACAGAGCAGCACTGGACACTGCACAGCATGAGGGCAGGGGACAGAAGGGGTGGAAACAAGTTTAAAAAATACCTCTTAGCTCAGGTATTTTTTAGCAGCCGTGCCCTACCCGAGGTCTGCCATCCTACCCCAAGTTGCCAGCTAAGCTCAACATCTCTCTGTCATGAAAAGTATTCATGAGGTTTGCGTGGAGGCTGGCAAATATTTGCCAAGGATTCTTCCAAATCTCCAAGCCCACCATGAGCTCGCAGCAAATTTGTTTGCTGATCGTGGTCCTTGCACTAATTTGCAAATGGAGAGCAAAGAAAAAGGCAGTGTACAGTGTAAGGGAAGACAAGCAAGCAGGATCCTATTCCGTGGGGAAGGCAGCCCCACCGGCCCTAATGAGGTCTCATTAATTAACACGTGCAGCACTGGTGCAACACCCAGCTCCTGATGCTGACTGTGCCTAGGGAAGTGATCTCTCAGTGCAGGCAGCAGCAGGGAGTGGGAGGATGCTGCTGGGAATGGCAACAGCAGCACCTGCAGGGTGTAAGGCCAGTGATAGCCACAGTCTGACCTGTCTGTGTGGCAAGTTGCAAGGAGATGCTGGGAAAGCATCTTCTCCCCTTCCCTGCTCCCTCCCCAAAGTGGTTTTAATCAGAGTTTCTCTTGTGGCTTCTCCTCTGATTTTGGCACCTCACCAAGTTCCAGCCCAGGCCAAGCACATTGCTAATTAGCTGCACTAATTAATCACAGTTTCCATTGTTTATTCTTTTGTTCTCACACAAACGCCCATGCTGCCTGGTGTGGTGAGCTGCCATGGCATTCATGGAGCACCAGGACAGCTGGTGGAGCTGACCCCAGAGAATGTGGGTCATTAGCTGCTGGGCTCCCAGCTGGAGACCAGAACAGAACCCATCCCTGGTCCTACTGGGAAGTGAGTTAAAAGCCAAAGCCATCAATTCTGGCCTGAAACAGTACAAGATTCACAACCCCTCTCACTGTTCCAGCCTGGAATTGTTCATGCAATCTGCACAGCTCAGACCATATTTCTAAAACTTCCAGGAGGCCAGGAGCTGCTGGTGGGTCACTTAATCCATTCCCCTTTTGGGAACTGGGATTTACTGTGCCTAAAGCATGCCCAGTCATCAAGCCTGGCCTCCAACATCTCCAGCAAAGCCAATTCTACAGCCTCCCTTGGCTTCCTGAGGGTGCTGCCACCACTGTTGGGGCACAGAGTGCGCTGCATATCACTTGCCACCATCCTTGATCCCTCCTGCAGCCATCAGTGCCACAGTCTATTCTTCCTCTCTCCAGCCGTGGGGATGGCTGACTGGCTGTCACTCCATCAGATCCCCCCAGGGAGACACCCCACACTTGCTCCCAGGAGTGGCCATGGCAGCTGGAGCTGGCACACAGCCCCAGCGCAGAGGCAGCCATCCATCCGCCTCTCCCCTGGCTAATCCAACCGAAATCCTGCCTTTGTGAGCATCACATCCACTGCCTAAGCATTAGGCACCCGCCGATCCCAAGCTAATCTCCGGAAAGCTGCCTCACCCAGGGGGGTTCCCCTTCCCTGGGCAGCCCTGGCACCCCAGAGGCATGGGGGGACAGGAGAACATGCCAGCTGTGACTCCTTGCCAGCACTGGCATGATGTGCTGGGAATGAACCAAACAACCACTCTGCTGGCTCCCTCTTGACAGGGATTTTTTTTTTCAACCAGGTATTTTTTGAGAAAAAAAAAAAAAAGAAAAAAAAAAGACAGACACCAAGGGAAGAAAAAAGAACTGTAAGTCCAAGGGATCCTGTGTTGTTAAATACACAGAAATCCAAGTCTGAAGCCCAACAGAGGCCAAGGTTTCCGGGCTTTGACACAGCTGACAAGCTAGAGCACAATGAGAAAATACGCACACAGAAATAGCCAGGCAGGATAAAGGATTTACTGCTCCTTTCACAGAAAACAAAAGAATAGGCTTAAACACTCCATTTAGGAGTGGTAAAAAAAAAAAGAAAGATAAAAACCAGATCTGCAGGAAGAATATTTGAGTACAGGATTACCAGGAGGTGAAGGAAAACTAGATCCTGTCCTGCGTGCAGCAGGGCAGCAGAATCCCCAGGGACCCTCTCCCCTGGACCAGCAGCATTTTGCAGTGAGCACATACACAAAACACCAGGTCTCACCTCAGAGCCACCCAGTCAGTTCCCTTGTGCCCTGGGTCAGAGCATCCCACCACAGCCCACATCCCAGGACAGCCAGCTGTCATGCCAACATCTCCATGGTCTCACCTCTGGAGCATTTCTCCTGGGCTGATTCTGGCTGGAGGATTCCCTCTTCACTCAAATCCCTCTCCGGGGTCCACTTCCCCAGTGCCAACCACCACAGCTAATAAGGCTGGGGCTCCCCGCATTTCAGACAGGCTTTTCCATGACAGGAAGGCTGCAGGCTCTTGGTTACCCTCCTGTTCATTTGGAAGTCATCTCAGAATACCTCTTGAGACCTCAGCTGAGGAGGCCTGATGGAAAGAGAGCTAGGGCTGGCAGGGGCTTTGGAAACAGCTTCCTCCCATCATCTCTCCAGATCTGTCCTTACTGAAGAGGGAAGTTTTCAGCTCCCTCTAAGTTTCCTCTAACTTGTGATGAAAGAGAAACTCTTTGGAGAACAGACAGGAACCCAGTTTCCCTGATGAAAATACCACAGTGAGATTTTTTGGGTTTCTTTTCTTTGGAGTAGCACCAGCCAGAACAGAGCTTTGCAAACAGGCAGGCAGGTCTTACCCTTTCCATGGCAGCAGATCAAGTCTCCCAGCTGGAGACCAGGACAGAACCCACCCCTGGTCCTACTGGGAAGTGAGTTAAAAGTCAAAGGCATCAATTCTGGCCTGAAACAGCATGAGATTCACAAACCCACTCACTCCATCAGCTTGGAATTGCTCATGCCAGAGTAGCTCAGACTGTCTGTGTGAAACTCCCAGGAGGCCAGGGGCTACTGGTGGGCTATTCAGTCCATTCTCCCTTTGGAAACTGGGATTTACTGTGCCTAAAGCATGCCCAATGGCTATGGTCAAGCCTGGCGTCCAACATCTCCAGCAAAGCCAATTCTACAACCTTCCTTGGCAGCTTACAAGCTGCTGAATTGCCCTGATAGTTATGCATTGAGGGTTTTTTTTGTAAAAAGCAGCTGATTTCTCAGCAGCAACAAATACTTGGGAAAGCTTTCTCTCTGGCAAACTCTCTCTATTGTTCATCTCTTTCACATAAAACGTTCCTAATGAAGAGGGAAAGCAGGATCTTGGCTTCTTTCAAAACAATCTGAAATATTATATTAAAAACATGCACTGAGTGTTGACATATTTAGTGCATTGCTTTATAAAGCAAATTGCCCGAGCTCATTCAGCGCTTGACACCATTAAGACAACACAGAACTTCATGACTGGGAGGATACCACTGCAAGAAGTGCCACTCTGGGGAGCTGTGGAGCACCTTGGAGCAGCCAGACAGCCTTGACTCCATCCTAGTGAGAAGTGGAAGCCACCAGAATCATCTCCTAAGAGAGGGATGCACAAGCACCACTCAATATGCTAATGTGACAACTACGGTTTCAGACCTTGAATCCTCCCCACCCAAACCCTCAGCTCTTCATGTAGGCATCTCCAAATATCCAAGGCTGGGAAGACGTGGTATGTACCAGGCTCTCACAGCAATGGATCTGTGCTGTAGGAGCTAAGCTCAATTTCTCCCTCAACACATCAAGCCAAATCCCTTGGAAGTAGGAAAGTGGCTGTGGTGGCTGGCCAGGTTTCTCTCCACACCTGGCATAGGCAGGGTCCTTACAGAGCCCACTCCTCTCCTGCAGTGTCTTTGAAGTGCTCCGCGCTCTGCTGCAATAGGATTTTTCAGACATTAAACTGATGCTCAGCAAACGAACAGACATAGAGAAAGCTTTCATTACAAGGCTGGTTCATGTCCAAGAGCAGCCCAGGGGCTGGCTAAGATAGGCAGCGATGCTTTAACAGCCTCTCGCCAGAGGCCGGTGTGAGCTATGGCTCCCTGTGGACTCCCAGTCCATGCCAGCTCCACACTCACTTTGCAGGAGCAGGGCAGGAGAAATGAGCAGGTTTTATGGCACATTGGCTCTCCTCCAGGGACCAAAAGCTTTGATGCTGACAAAGCCACTGCATCCTCTCCTGCTGTGAGGGGGCCCAGACAAGACATTTCTGGGTGCTTCTGGAGATGCTGCTGGCCTCACTAGGGATATCTCAGAGATGATGATGATCCCTACCTACTGTGAGTGGTGGTCCTGGGGGGGATCACATCTTCCCCTCCAAGCACCTTAGGAGATCAGCACCTTAGGGGGTGTGAGCACAGGTCAAGGAACACTGCAGCCATAGTGTGCATGGAGGATGTTCAGGTTCGTTTACCTGTGACCTAACTCCATCTGCAGTGTGGGCAGCTGACACAAGGGCCTGGTTCCCCAGGAGAGGTGCAGAACCAAAGATAACTGCTGCCCCATGCTAGAGTGACACTAAAACCCCCCAAGCAGGGCACAAACCCTTGGAAAACCTGATATGCCTCAACCTCCTTTAATTTTGGATCCCAAACCCTCCAGGAGGGTCCAGCAACCCCTCATGGCTTCCACCATCTCCAGCTCCCTTGAGTTTACCAGCAGCAGTGAGCGGACAGGCTCCCTGCAGCAAGATCCACTGAGCACAAGGCATCACAACAGATCAGAGAGACCTGGGGCTCCTCCTCATTTATATTCCCCTCCAGCCACAGCCTTCAAAATGGCTGAGGAAGGCGAGGCAAGACAAGGCCTACAGAGAATGCCTAAAGATTATTTCTCTCGGATTCCAATTTATTTTCCATCATTAATGTGTTTGAAAGCCCAACACGTCCTGCGGACAGAAAGAGCATTTAAATGTGTGCGTGGTGGAGCTGCAAAACCGTGGTGAACACGTGCCTGGCACAGGTACCCATCCCACTGTGGAGATCAGCATGGTCAAGGGAAGGGCTTTGCTGCCAGAGAGCATCACCCTTGCTCCGCAGAAGCTGTGGTAGCAGCCATCTTTTCCCCCCAGAGAGGTCCCCACCATGCACAATTTGAGCCCAGAAAAGCGAGAGCTTCATTCAGGAAAGCGGAGTTTTTCCTCCACCAGCCCCAGTGCTGAGCAAGGCACAGTGGCAGAGAAAAGGCAGGGCTGGGGGAGAGTGACTTGCATGAAGGATGAGAGGAGCTGGAGTCTTCCGTAATGGAAAGAAAATTGCTTTCGCCAACTATCTGCAGTTTTAAAGCAATTACATTTGGGGGGAAGCCGAGAGCATGTCTGAGCGCTACGCGCGTGGCCGGCATGTTTTGAAATACAAGAACCAAGTCAGGAAAAAATAGAAAAAGAAAATGCCATTTAAAAAAAAATATTTGATGCAGTAGGCACTGAGAGGACTAAGTATTTATAACTCAGGGAGGAGACAGATACTGGAAGCAGCCAGACATCCCAGCAATGGGACAACTGAGAAGAGGTGGGGCAGTTTGCTCCTATCAGTGGCTGCCTTCCCCCTGAGAATGGGAAATCCTCCTTGGGAAGCTCTGAAAACACAGCAGCTGAGCACAGCCTGGTCCAGCAGGAATAAATAGAGTTTGTTCTAATTAAAACACTGTTCACCCTCCGCTTCATCTGCTCCTGCAGTAGGGACAGTAACAAAAGTCACTGCAGTGACATCAGGGTCAGGTCTCCATGGGCTGAGAATGTGCTGCCCACAGCCAAAACATGGAACTGCCTTAATACTTCCCCTAACAGACCTGCAGGCTGACCCAAAACCCAGTAAGTACCCAGCAGCTACCGGTTAAAGCCTTTTCAGAACCAGATTCAGACCAGGAGGCAACAGCTTGATTTGGCCACAGATAAGAAGCTCCTTCAAGCTGTAAGAAATACTCCTGATCTTCCCTGCAAGCCGTCACCTTTCACCACCATCCTCCTCTAATCTGCTGGAATTAGGAAGGATCCCAGGCCATAAGCACATCTCCTCTAATGACCAAGGTGGCAGGGCCCGAGCTGCCCTGATCCTCAGAGCTGCTGCACTGACTGCTGCTGGCACTGCTCACACATCCAATTTATCAGGAGGATGTCCCTTTTGCTTTCTGGCCACGCGCCTTCCCCTTGTCTTTATCTGCTCTGGGGACAAGTGTGGGAAGCGGAGAAGTGGCATCCAGGGCTGCTGGTGACAGAGTCCCTTTTCAAAGGATGTTGTTCAGCTGTTATTACCAACTCTCGCCAAGTGGAATTGAGACATGAAGTAGATTTGTGCCCAAGATAATGGCGTTTATTAGACAAGCTATTGAGGAGAAAACAAAAGCTAACAGTGGAGAGCCACTAAGAGCAATGCCTAAAGAGAATCCATCACGAATACAAAGAGAAGAAGTGCTAATAGTTAGTGCTTTCCATCAATGATTTGAAACCTCATGCAGTCTGTTAACTACTCCAGGAGAGTGAAAGTTAGTGTCACCCAGCAAGAGATGACAAACAGCACCAAGGCGTCCAAGCCCTCAAACAAAGCAGTTTCTAACCCCTTCTGCTCTGGGCAGATGTGGCTGAGCATCTCTGCCCCAGGGTGGCAGCCCTCGGCTCTCCCATCACCCTTCTCCTCACCTGTATCAGCATCACGTAACACCTGTTTTATGCTCCCAATGCACACAAGGATGCTCCAGAGCAAGGATCCCAGGACGACTGCACCCCACATCCTGACCTTGTCAGGATGGCAAGGAAGAAGAATTCCAGCTCTGCACCCCTCTGCAGCAACCAGGCCCCTTTTGGTAAAGCTCCCTGAGAGATGCCATGGGTCCATCTAGAGACCATCCCCTTCTTTCCTCACCAAAGGAGACATGCTCCTGCAAAACCTTCTAATAAAAAAAATGCATTTTTAATGGGAATTAAAGTCTTCCATAGGATCTTCACTGGAATGCTGGTTCACTGCCAGCCTGCCCAAGCCCCTGGTGACATTAGCTGGAACCTGGCACAACGCTCACACCCTGAGGCACAGCTGAGATCTTTGGGAAAACACACCAGAGATCATGGCTGCTAAACAACAGCTTGTCTGGATCCTTGATGATTTCTGCTTTCCACTTTCCAGCCCAGACAAACAATATAGGAAGCCCCCAAATCCCCAGCCTTGAGGCCAGCGTAAAGAGATCACCAATTTCACACCCAGATTTCTTCATCCCAACCCTCCTCTCCTTCACACAAGGGCCAGGCTGGGGCAACAGCACAGGGTGATGTGGAGGAGGGTGAGCCAGGCAAAAGTATGAGGGCATCCATGCAGCCCAGAAGCTCCTGAGAAATTTATTGCTTGTGACACGCTGTCAAAGCAAGGCGCGTCTCATTAGTCAGAACCAAAGCAAATGAGAGGGCTCCTTAGCCAATTAAAAATTAAATAAATAAGGAAGGGATGCTCCATGGGGCTCATCACCTCCCCTTTGGCTCTGCTAACGAGTGGGAAACCCAAGGCAAGATGTAACACAAGTCTGAGTCACAGCTTCTCCCCTCCTCAAGATGGTGAATTCCCCACTTCCAGTGAGCAGCAGCAGCTGGGAGCAGCCAACAGGACAGCCTGGCTGGATCTGGCACAGCCAGATGGAAAACAACAAGCTTGAGGAGCCACACCTGACATTCAGGGAGCTGGAAAAGGAAAGACTTCCCTTCACAGCCCCTGGAGCATTTTGTTTCCCAGCTCTTGAAATGGAGTTCATTGACTCCTCTAAGTGTCATTCTCTGCTAAAAAATTCTATTTTTAACAGCTTTTCTTTTTAAAATGACATGGGTTTCCTTTGAGGGTTAAGCTGAGCAGGCACATGACTTTTTCTTGTTGTTTTTTCTTTGTTTTTTCCCTCCAAGATTTATCAGCCATTGGAGCAGAGGGCATTACAACTCTTCTCCAGCTTGGCAGCAACAACAGCCCTCTGGAGTTTTACACTGTTGTCCACCATGCCCACATCCTTGCAGAACTGAGGAGCAGGAGAGCCCATCCCAGACCCCCAAACACAGATGAAGGGACCATTTTGAGCATGCACTTACAGGCAAAGTTCAGTTTCCCCATCACAAGCCAGCTTGAAATTTTACAACAGCACAGAGGTGCCTATCTGCAGCAAACATCCCAGCTCACACATTCCAAATGGGTGCTGGAGGAACCTGGAAGCTGCAGAGAGACCCATGGGTGTTGGATGGATTGGTGGGGGCACCTGAGCAAAAAGCAGGTGTCACCTCCCAGGGAAGGCACCCTGAGAAGAGCCCTCTCTCCTCCACCCATACACGACCCAGTGAGGGAGGGAGTGACCCCAGGGCCAAAGGATGCCATGGCCAGGAGAGACCCCTGCCCAGGGCACACAGGGGCACTCCCTCTTCCCACAATGCTCCCAAAATGCACCCCTTAAAAAACAGCACAGACCTGAAACACGAGCCCAGCAGCATTTCCCAAATCAAACAATAAACAAGGAGCTGTTCGTTGCAGGTTTCCCTTACACTGCAGGTCCTGATTAATACCCACAGTAAACACAAAGAAAAAACCCACCCTAAGGGGAATGCTGTCTGTTTAAAGGCACAAATGGATGCTAAAAGTAGACAAAGAAGCTGAGTGGAAGCATGGCAGGTTTGGGAACAGAAGGGGAGTGGCGAGAAGCCCATGAGCTCTCGTGCAGGAAGGAAGAGCAATGGGAATTCTGCCAGCCATGGCCAGCAGCCCCTAACCCGTGGAGCCATCCTATAGTCCTTGCAGGGTCAGTCACCCTGGCAGGAGGGGGCATCCTGTCACCACTACCAAAACATCCCAGCCCAAACAAGCTCTTCCCTCCTAGTGGTCCCCGAGACCAGGCAAGTTGGTTGGGGCTCTCAGGACACAGTCAGCTCTGGGGGACTGGTCAAGCAGCAAAACAACACTTCCTCTTATGGAAAAGGGCCATGACCCTGGAACTAATCCCCTGTGCCCGGGGACTAACACTGCACAAGACTGGTTTAACGAGAAATGGACATTTGAAGCTTAACAGCTCTTGCCAGCAGATTCCCCCTCTCTTCCCACTGATGCTGCTTCCCATACGGCGGCACACCCAGCTAATTAATTACAGAGCACAATCCAATCAGTCAGGCCATCCTACTGCAGTTAAAGGCATTTAAGAGATAATGCCATGAAACTCCAGATGGACTGGCCTGACCCCAGACTCTGACACCACTGGGGTGCTCAGGCAATGCTGTCGCTCCAGCTGATGTCCCAGGTCCAAATACGCTGGGGGAAAAGCCTTGAGCCTTGCAGTGCTCCCTGTGGGCTGGGTTTCTGAGTCCCTGCTGACTTTACCAAGACATGAGCTGTCCTGGCCCACTGGCCCTTTGCCCCAGGGCAACCTGGGCTCACTGCTGCCCGTGGAGCACACACCAGCCCAGCTCAACACAGGCACCAGTGAGGGAGATGCAACCTGCCCTACTTCTGGCTCTGAATTTGCTTTCAGTGTGGCAGGAAGACAGATCTGAAGGCCAGATGCCAGCCCATCGTCTCCCCACTGCTGCTACACACACCCCACATAGTCAGCTTCAGCAGTGGCTGCCTTGTGCTGATGCCGATGTGCCAGGACAGCCTGATCCCTTCACACCTCACCATACAACTCCACTCCACCTCCCCACCACGCCAAGTACAGAGAGAGGACGGCCCCTGCTCACCAGCAGCAGGGACTGGCCTCACTGGGGAGGGGCTTTGGTGGCAAGTGGATGTGGGAGAGTGGCTAAAGTGATAGGAAGCTGTACGACCAGCCCCTTTACTGTTATTACTGTTGGCACTGATGTGCTGATCTGCAGATAGGATGTTCTCAGCTTTGCAGGGATGGCCTAAATCTCCTCCCTGGGCTAAAAATGTGGCTGTTCTCCCTTCTCAGCACTTCAGTTATTGGTTGAAGTTATCAGACCCCTTTGACAAAGGTGGGGGCTTGGATTAGCTCAGGCCATTTGGTCCTGAATGAGCCACTGTCCTTTGCAGAGCCCCAGCAAGAGGCTCATTCAGTGGGTGTCCTCCATACCACAAGCAGCTCTTGTTCTTTCATCACACCCATCTGAAGCCCAACCCCATCCACGTACAGCTGGGATCCCTGCTGATTGCCAAGCTGCTCACAGTAAAGGTATTAAAAGAAAACCCATGGTGCCAAATCCTCCCAAGGACTCAGTGTGGTTATGCTGCTCCGTGCTAGCTACGTCCCAGCCCTGATGTTTGATGATGAAAGTGGCTGATTCTGTATTTACTGATCCTACCCTTGGTTAGTTTTGCCTACCTAGGGTGAGGATAAGCTCTTGGATTTGCAAACATTTTGAGGATTGTCGTTTTAATTTTTTTTTCTCCTTATTGTGTGTGCAAGCATCAAAAGCTCTTACACCTTGATCCAAAGCCCAAAGTCAAGGCAATGGGATATATATGTAGTCTAAATATATTCTGTCACAGGTGGCACCAAAAGATTGTTGGAACTGAAATAAGTGAGGGTTCTGCTCCTACTTGGTCCAGCCGATCTCCCAGATGCTTGACCTCCAAGGAGAAGTGAGGAGGAGCCTCCTCTCCTCAATCTCACCTCCAAAATGCCTTTGTCAGAGACTCAAGCACAGTTAGCTGTGACAAAGGACAGAAAGCCTCCTCTCAGAGCTGCCCTTCCTCAAACCACCACCAGCCAGATACCCAGCACTCCTGCATCAGGGCCAGCAGCAGGAATATCCATAAAGTTTTCACCCAAGCAACAACCAACAAGTTTCACTAATGCAGATTTGCAAAAGAAGGATGTGACTCTGGCAGGACTGGAGCATGGCAAATGGCAGCATTCACCAAGCACAAGAGTCAAGGGGATGATGCCAAAATGACATTTAATAACTAGGTCTTCCTGAAAACACCATCTCAGCACAACTACAAAACTCACTGTGTTTACTGAATGTCCTCTCATAGTGTTAGAAAAAGACCAGCAATTAGCGAAGGGGGCTAGAACACGATTGCTGTAGATGAGACAGGACCAACCCCAGACCTCTAACACCAACTGCTGTTCCATGCTTCTAGGAACCGCATGAGGGATGGCTTTTTGCACCCAGCACTGAAATGATGTACAGATAAATCATTATGTTGGACCCTAAAACAAGGAACCTAACTACAATAGCACAACATCGTGACTTCACCAGAAAATCAGTGTACCATGTCCCCTCCAGGGAGCCAGAAGAGATGGGGGCACTGTTTCTTTGCAACATCTGTCCCATGGTCCCCTGGGAATGAGCACAGAGGAGAGCTCAGCATATCTGGATAAAAAAATAATAAAAATAAATTTTAAAAAATTAAAATAAATAAAAAAAATAAAATAAAATAAAATAAAATAAAATAAAATAAAATAAAATAAAATAAAATAAAATAAAATAAAATAAAATAAAATAAAATAAAATAAAATAAAATAAAATAAAATAGACATCCTTCTTCCTCATGCTGAGGTGTCCCACACCAGGCTGATTACAGGGTCTGGACAGAGAGGTCTCATTTTGTGGTAGCAATATGGCCATTGTGGGATGCCACAGCTGGAGGAGGTTCTGCTTTCTGATCCAAATCTGGCTCCAGGGGCCAACAACCATGGCATGGATTGGACGGGAGATGAGGAGACAGATGCTCCATGCATCCAGCACTGCAGCCCAGGCAAGGTAGAGACATCCCCCTGGGAGTCAAGCGCCCATGCCACAGCTGTTTGGTGAGGGAAGGGGCTTTTCTCCATGGATTCAGAGAACTGAAACTCTTCAAATGCTTGAGAGCTCCTGTAACCGTTTCAGGGATTTTGGCAGGAGGAGGGAGGAAAAGCTATTCCATAATCCCTGAGGCCATTGCACCTCACCTGCCTAGGTGACAGCCCCAGATTGCCCTGGTTCTGGAGTAATTCACTCATTCTCAGCTCGTCAGTGCCCCATAAAACAGGGTACATCTCCCAGTGGTCCTGCAAGGACTCTCATGGGAACCGACTGAAAAGCTGAGAAACCAAGGGAGACTGAAAACACATCAGCACCTTGCAGGTCGCAGGACATCATGGACTTGAGGCTGTGTTACCAGCCCAGAGCACCTGCTGTGCTCAAACAATGCCCCAGAGAAAGTTCTTAGCCTTCGGCACCCGTCTTCCCCTCCCACAGCTGCAGCACCAGGATCACTGCCGGAGTCTGCACCGTCCCATTTTCTGTACCCTGATATGAACCCTTCCAATTAAACCACTGAACTGTTCCCAGCTCAGCCTCCCATGCATGAAAACGTCCTGTTATTTTGCACCTGCCAAGAGCAGTGTCCCAGCAGATCTATCTTGAACTGACACTTGAGGATAATTAAACCTCTCTCTCCTCCGTTAGCAGCGCAGCAGATAAAAGGAGAGCCCTGGGGCCCTTGCGTCGCTGTTGTGGTGGGTTGATCCTGTACAAGTCGAGGAACATGAGATGAGACTCAGTTTTTCAATAGAGACATGGGCAAGGGAGCAGGGGGGGGCAGCTTGGCAATTTGCCCTAATTTAGGAGAGGAGCAAGATGTAAGAAGCACGCAGGTAGCTCCTCTAGCCGGGCAGATCTTCTGATGAACAGAGAGCTGGAAACAAAGTGTCTGGGATCAAACCGAACCCCTGTTGTTGCTAAACCTAGGGTATCATCCGTCGCGGAGCCAGCAGTCCCTAGGGAGCCAGCTGTGATGTTCCAGGCACTCTTGTCATCTTCTCTAGCTTTAGTCCGAGCAAGGACTGGCTCCCACTGCCCCCACCAGCACCACTGGGGGCCAAGTGCCCCACAGTATCAGCCCAAAGTTGGCCGGTTTCGGGGAGCAGGTGGCAAGATGGGAACCTGTCACCTCACTCCACGCTCTGCCTATCTCCCGAGCCAGCTGCCTGAGGTTGCTGCACGCATTCAACCTCAAAGCCGAGCTTCGATCGGGGCGGTTTTGAGGTTGGCACTGAGCATCTGCCATGGCTCCGAGCTGGGCCTCCAGCCCCTCCGGGCATTGGGGGTCCCGTGACCCTATCTCTGCCTGCCCCACGGAGCTCTTCGCGCCGGGGGAGCCCTTCACTCCGAGAGGAGACCCTGCCTTCATCTCAACCCCGCTGCGAGGGCATCGAGTCCTGCTTGCCGAGTGATGCGCTGCAGAGCCGCAGGTCTCCAGGGACCACGGGGGTATCCATCCCTGCCTCCGAGGGGATGGATATTCTCCCCCGACAAAACCCCATTCCGGTGCCCCCGATCCCCTCCGCCGCCGTTACCTGCGCGGGCTGGGGCGGCGGCCGGGCGGGACGCGCCGCGCTGCAGCTGGGCTCGACTCCCCGGGGCTCGGCGCATCCTCCGCCGCTCGGGAGGGCTTGGCCGGGCTCCCTCGCCCCGCTCCCCGCCGCTCTCCGCCTTCCTCCGCGTTCCTCTCCCGCTCACCCGCATACCCCGGGGCTGGCGGCTACTGCCGGGCTCCGCTCGCCGCCGCGGCGCCGGCCACCTCCCGCAGCAGCCGCCGCCGAACCGAGGCGCCGCGCCCCCCGCCCGCCCCCGCCTCCTCCCCGCTCTCGGCCCCGGGATTGCTTTAAAGGGAGAGCGCCTGCACACAGGGAGCGCTGTTTGACATCCCCTCCAAGATGCACCGCACTCCCCGTAGCTCTCCATCACTCCCTGGGCGACTGGGTGTGCCATGACGATGAGTCCCAACAGCTGGACTCAGTGATGGCCCTGGTCCCCCCTGCAGAGCCCGTTTTAGGGATCGCGTTTGTCTGCTCATCCAGAAAATTCTTATCCCACTGGCTGAGTTAGCCTTACCCCTTCCCAGGGCTGCAGGGAGTGGAGCCGCCAAGGGCTTGGCACACCAGACCCTGTCCAGGAGGAAGCTGTGAACCCTTTCCTAAAGCTGACACCCTGCCACACTTCTGCTTCAGATATCATCAGATGTTTTCATTTTCTCCTGCCAATATTATCTTCATCATTATTCAAGCAGGAGCCGAGGCTTGCAGGTCTGTGGGTTTTAATCAAAACTGGAATTCTCTTCACACAGTCACTTATCTCTGTGTTACCGGAATGAAGCAAGGTGTTTGGTGCGGTGTTATTTAGAGCATCCTGCAGTGTGAGTGCATCCCTGCCCCGAGCACTGTACAGCCGCACAGTGAGGGCAGGAGCCGGGGGCAGGAGCAGGCAGAGGTGCTGGCAGCTGGCTCAGGTGTCTAGAGCTGGGATCAGGGCAGTGGATTTGGGCTCTGCAGCATCCTGCAGCCCTGACGCTCGCTGCTTTCCTGCTTGGTGTTTTTCATCAGTGAGCACCATCTGTACCAGAGCTGGCAATTGTTATGACCTTTAAGGCTCCATCCAGTGGCCACTTCCTTCAGATGCTTTTGTGTCTTACTACGATCCCAGGCATGCTGCCAAACTCTAAACGCACAATGAAGGCAGGGAACATCTTTCCTCCAGTTTCAGAAAGGAGAAACATCACCAAAAACAACCTGCTCAGATGCCAGGATTGGGTCTAGAATTATTCCTGTTCCATTAATACTAGAGATGAGTGAGATAAGAAAGTGCACCTGGGTAGGAGGATTGTAAAATAATTAATGCATAATGTTAATAACGATCTTCTTATTCCAATTCTGCTTATTACCACAAGCTTTGCTTGAGTCCACCATGATGTGCTGCATAAAGCAGATACCTCCTGAACCTGATTTCCTGTTTGAAGATGATCTCTAGCTGAGAAATTACCTGCTCTCGAAACTGATTAGAGTCCTCATCAGCAGATTCTTCACCCATCCTTTAGGCAGGCCCTAGAATATACAGGGAATTGAGAATAATTCTATGCAGGAGGTAAAATCTGGAGCTAGGTGGCTCAGCTGTGTGCCATTCCCAGTGAAAATCCAGACCAAGCAGTGATGGCAGCAGATTCCCAGTCCTAATCCAGGTGCTCTGAGCTGTCCTGATCCGACCAGTTAATGTTTGGCAAACACCACTGGCTTATTTGGTTTATTACCCCTTCCACCCTGAGCACTTTGGGGGGCTGGTGCCAGCCAAGTGCCAGGTGCCTGCCAGCCCCTGAATAGAGGTAGACTGGTGTCAGCAGGCCCTGCCTGGAGGAACAGGGCTTCCTGCCTTGGGAAAGTGGGATCTCTGAAGTTGCCTGCTGTGCACCATGCAGCCAGTCACCCTGGAAGGAGCCTGGCATGGCAGAACCCTGCTGGCTTCCACCCCAGACCCCTGCAGTTGTAGTCAGCTGGCTTTCGGCTCCCTTCACATGGTGGTCCAGCTCCATTTGGAAAAGCAATGAGGTATTTTTCCTCCTCTGCTTCCCATGGTTAAAAACTCCTAATTTCCAGCCTACATTAGCCAGTTTAAGTTTATTTGTTCTTGTGCCAGAACAGTCTTTTAGCTTAAACGGTTCCTTTCTGTACCTGGTGTTTACTGGCTTGATATATTTATGGAGAGTAATCATATTCCTGTTTTGCCTTTCTTTGCTGGGCTAAACAAGCCAAGTGCTTTCAGCTTCATCTTACAAGACAGGCTCTCCATTCTGCTCTATGCTAATAGCCCTTCTCCCAGCATGAATTCATCTCACTGGAAGACGGGTCACCATGGCTGGGTGCATCTCCCAGTGCTTGGCACAGCCATCAGTGCCCACCCTGCCTACACTGGTGCCACCCCAAAGCAGGCAGCCGCAGCTCCAGGCATGGCGGTGCTGCACATCTGCTCACCTTCCTCCCAGCAGACTGTCACTGGATGAGGTGACACTGGCAGGAGATATTGCCTTCTCCCTCAGGCTGGCAGCAGAAAGGCCAGGTGTTCCTGCACACTGAGGAGAGCTGGTTTCTCCCCTCTCTGCCACGCTGCATTGGTGCATGGGTGGAGCTCTCCCGCAGGGGGTTATAAACTTCCATAGCCTTAAATGAAACTCACAGAGGACGCACAGGCTCATCCCACTAAACGCAAGAGGGAGATGGTATCACCATGCTCTGATGGTCACTAATAACTTTACCTCTCCTGTGCTATTCTCAGCAGAGATAAACTTCCAGTGTCTGATGAGCCAGAACAGAAATATCCAATGGCTTTCTGTTCTTTTCTATTTTTGCTGCAAGCTGGTTAACCCTGAAATCCAATTACTGCTCATTATTCAGTGGAACTTGCTTCTTATCAAATGGACACACTGCAGGGCTGCTATGCTGACTCCCAGTGCTAATGGAGCCACAAATTACTCCTGCCACGCTAGTGGACCCATAGGTGTGAGCCTGAGGGTACAGTTCTGGCACCCCACACACACGCAGAGCTCCAGGATGCTGACTCCTGAATCCCTTCCTGTGGCAGGCAGCCTGTTGCTGCTGAGCACACTGGGATAATGCAACCACACACTCCCCAGAGCTGCGTTGGCTCCCAAGGCTGGTGAGGCATGGTCTTGCTGGAGTCACCCTGCCCAGCCACCCATGGGTGCCAAGGGTCAGTCCCACTCCCCAGCAGGGACTGAGCCGGCAGGAGCAGCCTTTAAACCCCGGGGGTTACACGCACAGTGTGAAATGCCAGAGGCTGATCCAGGCGCGCCTCGGATTAGCCTGGGAGGCTCCGGGTGCGGGAGAGTCTGGCTCCCTGCATGAGCACAGGAAGCAGGCACGCAGCCAAGCCCAAATGCCGCCTAATTCACATTCGGTGCTGAATTCAGCAGGTGGGGAAAGAAAAAAAAAAAGGCTTTGCAGTTTTCTTTGCTGATTAAAGTCATGGCACAGCAAGTTTCACCTACATTCATTAGCAAGAAGGGAGGGAAGGGGATGTTCCCAGCAGCAGCTGCTGTGATGCTCCCCATGCTCCCCCAGCATGGAAGAGGCAGCGGGCATAGATCAAACCTCTCACCTGTGACCCCGTGCTCCCTGAGCTGGATGCAGCCCCAGGGCCCTGCATCCATCTTCCTCTCTCTGGCATGGCCTCAGGGACAGTTTCTCTGGTCAGCCTATCTTAAACAAGCTCCACAGTAGTCTCTTTTTCTTTCAGATGGTTGTCAGTCCTTCTAAAAGACAGTTTAGCTAATACCCTGTGGAAACAGGTGATGGGAATGGCTGAGGATACTCCCACTGGGGCATCCTGATGCCATTGGATGTGCCTGCCACACTTTCTGGCACTCACTGCTGCAGCATCACTGGGCTGCTGGTGAGCCCTGCCAAGCCCTGCCTGCTGCTCCCTCCCTCCCTCCCTCCCTCCCTCCCTCCCTCCCTCCCTCCCTCCCTCCCTCCCCACTTCTCCCTACCTGCAATATCCACCCTCAAGTTTCTCTTCAACCACACCAGTGAGCGATCCAGTGGGTATCCAGACCAGCCATGGGCACAGAGCAGCATCACAGCCTCATTACAGTGACACAAAGCCCCAAACCAGTGTTCACTTGTTCATTCTCACCGCAGAGCTGCTGCTGTCGGCTCTTCCCTGCTTTCCCTGGCTGCAGCAGCCCTTTATTCATGGCACTGGCCTCCCATGCCCTTCAGAAGGATGCTCATGTGAAGTGCCATCCACTCACACCCGAGACTTTGTGGCTACTGCCAGGAAGATGGGAGCAGCATGATGGATGCTTGGGCAGGATCATCCCCAGCCAAATTTCAGCTCCTCCACCCAGTCCTCTGCTTCCATTTCCTGCTGCCTTGTCAGCTGCAATTGTCCTTATTACAGATGATTAATTCCCTGTGCCACCCTCCCTGTTGGTTAAAGGAATTAACACCCTGGGAATAACACCAGGGATACCCAGCAGTGGTCTTCCCTCCATTGCAGGGAATTCATCCACACCTGCTGGGCATCCACAAGAACAAAAGCCTTCCAGGTGGCACTCTGTGCTCCTGTGGGACACAGCAGCTCCTCTTGGTGCAGATGTAGTCCCCACTCTCCAGCCCTGGCTTAGCTTCCTTTTGCTCCAGCCAAAGGCAGAGTATACTAGGGATCTGATGGAGGGGAAAGGAGACAAAGAAACCAATGCAACCCAGTAAGTGAAAGATTAAACATAATGCCAAGTAAATTAATATACAAGAAGGGAAGGCAGGTTTTAAATTAACTCATTATACAGCCTGGTTTTCCAACCCATTTATTTATCCCATAGGTCCTGCAGCTTCATATGGAAAATGGCTTCTGCTTGACTGCTATCAGAGCCCAAACGCAGCACGATGTGGTTGTGCAGCGGCCGCCCGAGGCTGGCAGGCAACACCTGAGTGTGCCCACAGAGATGTGCGGGGATGGGTAATTGCACATGCAAAACGTTCGGCTGTGACAGCAAACAGGACGATTGAGCAGAGAAATGGGAATCCATTTCCATGCACAATTACCTGGGGAGGGCTAAACCACAGCTCCAGGAAGCAACAGAGATAGGTCCCCACCTTCTCCCCCTCCCAGAGCACTGGGTGTGCGGTGTGAGAGCCACCTCCTCTCGGTGCCTGCCTGTTTCCCTGGGGAGCAGGGCATTTCCATCCTCCCAGGAACTGGGGGATGCTGTGCAGAGCTGGATGAGCCCAGTGCTTATTACTGGGTTAGTCTGATTATGGAGCAGGCAGCTTATTGAACAAGCTGTTCTTTGGGGTGGATTTTCTGGGAAAAGGGGCAGAGAAGGAAGTGAATAGTCTGAGCCCTTGTTTGGGAAGTGGCTGTGATCAGGCAAGGCTTTTCTACAGCATCTCTCTTATTCAGGAATTGCTGTTTCCAGGTCTTACTGATGAGCTGGAGCTGGTTCTTAATAGAAGAGAATAAATAAAAGGCCAAGGGAAAAAAAAAAAAAGCCGAGACCTCATTCTCTTCCCAGTGACTCCTCTTGAGCTGGCAAACAAAAGCCAAGCTGCACGGTGGGATGCTCAGAGCTCTAGAGAGGTGGCTGGTGCTGGAGGCAGATGCAGGTTTCCTGGGGTCTCTGCATGCAGGGGGCAAGGTCTGGGGCTGGCTCTGCCAAGGGGAGCAGCACAGGCCAGGCCAGCAGCCAGCTGGCAGCCTGGCTTTGTCCCCACTCCTGCCTGCTGGCTTTACTGTACAACAATTCCCAGCCTGCAGGAATTGTACGCCTTTGCCTTGGAAAGCAGCATCTGAGCAGGTCACGATAATGCACTTGGGGGGCAGCAGGCTCAGCACTGACTGATGGAGGTGGATGCAGGCAGTGACACAGCACCAGGAGTTTTTAAGGGCAGGAACAGGGCTTGGGAGCATGGTTCCTTCCCAGCAGCACTGCGGTGGGCAGGGCAGGACTGAGGGCAGGGTGACAGGATCACCCCTTGCACACTCCCACCTCCTCCCAGGATGAGGGTAATGCTTTGTTTCACTCTCCAGCAAGCAGGATCTGCAGCTCAACTGCCTGTACAGGGAGAGGAGATGGTCCCAGATGGCCCAGAAAAGGGTTCTCCTGGTCCAATCTAGGGGACAGGAACAAGGGGGCCACCTCGGTGTCCAGGCTGAAGCAAACCCATCTCTCCAAGGACTCTGAGGGCTTTTGAGTCCTGGATTCACGTGGAAAATCCTGGAAGGAGGCAGCCCCCAAGCCCCCTCTGCACGTGCCTCTAATTATCACACCTTCAGCTCCAGGATCACCAGCCCTACTTTCCCCCATTCATAATTCAGCCTGACACAGCCCAGCAAAAATCAATTCACTCTTATAAGAAAGTGCCAAGGCAAATTATTTCTCAAAGTCTTCGACAGAGCTTTCTTCTCTCCCAACAACTGTATCTTTGGTGTTGAGTCCTAAATTACAGATTAACCCTTTAAGCTCTTCCAGTTTGCCAGACAGGTGACTAATGATGCCCTTGGCAAGAGCACCTCGTTGGCCATCTATTAGAGGATGGGCCCATCTAGTTGTTAGTCCATCCATTTGTCCTTCCCTAATTCATCCCTCTAGACATGCTGTCAGCTGTACAACCCTTGCCATACGACCTTGGCAGGGAAGCAAGTGAAGCAAGGACTGCCTCAGTCCCTAGTGAGACTGTTCAGGCACTTGGGTCTCTGGAGATCCCTGTCTGACCTTCCCCAAGGCAGTTTGTGGCCATCTGAGGGTTTTTTCCCTTTTCACAGTGTCCTGGTAAAGTCACCATAAGGGCAAACCCAGCAGGGCATCCCTGCTTCCTTGAAAGCCACATCCCACTGGCAGGGTCCAGTCCTGCAACACCCCAGGTGACATCCCTGGGAGTATCCACCAGCTCCCAAGCAGACATGGCAGAAAAATACCAGAATGCTAAACAGCCTTCAAATTGGCTCAGTGAAAAGGCTTTCCCCAGCCTTGGGCCACAAAGGTTAGAAATCAGAGGGAGCCCATGAAAGAATAAATCTAATAAAGGGAGTTTTAATCAGAGCCAAGAGAAGGGGGTGAGAGGAGAGATCAGAGTTGTAAACTGGCTGAAAATCAGTCCCTTCATTATCACAAACACATCATTGGAACTTAATAGTATTTGACATTTCATTAATTTAAACCAAGAGTCTTGAGAATAGAGAGAGAAAAAGAAAGAACATTATTAATTTTAAAGACCTCCTCCTGTAACAGCTCACATTGAAAAAGAAAAGAAAAATGTCAGAGGAAAATTGTTTCTTTATGTTTTTCCTCAATTTCCTGCTCTTTTTTCCTATAGCTTGGAAGAGGTTGATGGGCACGAAAAACTCTGGTCAAGGCTTCCCATGTCTTGCCCAGCCCCAACAGGGGAACGTTCAAAGGCCACCCCAGCTCTGGGCTACCATGGAGTGGATGTGGGGGTGGGATACAGGATGCACATGGCATAGCCAGGTGTCCCTAGAGTCACCTGGCTATAAACCAGCAAGAGCCATGTGCTGGGAGTAATTCATGGACAGGCTCACACAGCCTCAGGATGCTGCCCAACAATGTCCATCTGTCCTGCATCCACCACTGGTAGAGGAGCTGAGGACCGAAATAGCCATCCCCAAATCCAAGAGCATCCTCAGAGGCTGTGGTGAGGGGGATATCTGCTCCCTGCTTCCCTGCCAACGAGGAGCGGAAGGCAAAGCTGCCAAAAATAAAACGATTCAGGACACTGTCTCTATTGTAAGGGCAGATGGAAGGCACTGGGGCTGCACTTGAAAAGACAGATCTAAAAGGATGGAATTAAAGAGACTTTGGAGAAAGAGAGGCTTTCTGCTAAAGCTGATGTGCTGCTCTGCAGATAAGGCTCCACTGGTGGAGTGGCAGGCACTTTTTGGATCTAATTGGGAAAGGGAAAAACCCACCTCAACTGTCCCCAGATGCCTTTGGCAGCAGGAAGGTGGCTTCCCTCACTCCTCCAGCTCCCACTGCCAACTTTTTAAAAAGCACTTCTGCATTTTGCCCTGGTATTTCAAGAGAATTCAATAATCTTAGGCAATTATTTCAAAGGATTTTTGAAATTGTCCTATTTTTCCCCTTTCAGTGTGGCTGCACATCACAATGCCCGAGAAGGCCCGGCTGCCTGCGGGGTGGCCAATTTAGCTCAATGCATTTTGACTGCTTTCTCAAGTCCCACTATTGATTTTCTGCTGGGTCCAACCGAGAATTCAGCTTATTATAAAAATCACAACTGGGGCAGAGCTATGTTGCCGGTGCTGCCTCTAGATGAGACTTCCACCTTCCCCAAGAGTGGGTCCTGCTGCCCTGCAGGTCCTGTGCTTGTAGGGCTGATGGGGTGATGTGACCTGTTAATAAAGGAGAGACATTTCCCTGGCTTCCCCAGCGATGCCCAGGGTTTGCTCTGTGCTGGCAAATACCTGTTTCCTGTCTCATGCCCTGTTTAACAGCATTCACCCTCACCTGTTTCCTGCACAGACAGTTTTAAGTCCTCAATTTCTCTCTTCAGCCAAGGATTTCATTTGCTGCCAATGAAGCTGGTGGTTTCAAGAGCTGGGCCAGGTGACTTGCCTTAAGGCAGATGTTCAGTGTTACTCAGCCAGCTGAAAATGGGGAAATAATAGGAAAAACAATGACTTCCATGCTGAGCTGCTTGTACTGGCTCCCAACCTCACCATCCCATGCCCAGAGGACACCCCTATGCCACCATCTCCCCTCAGCTGAGTCTTACTCCTCATTGCTGTTCAACATGCCCTGGAAGGGGTAAGGAGGCATTAGAAATGCTGAAGCCACCCCACAATGGCTTTGGCTTTTGTTCCCTGCTATTGCTGCCTCCTGACAGAGCAGGAACACAGGGGGGATATTTATGAGCCCTACCAGCAGTGGGGTTGGCTCTGGGCTGTGTTTAAAGCATCTCCGTGTTTTCCCAGCTTTAACCACCTCCCAGATATTTACAGCATTTGACAGCTGGAGACAGAGTCAGGCTAAAGTGCTCATCTGCTTCCATGAACGACCTGCACCTCAGGGGGAAATTGTTAGGGGATACTGGAGGAGAGGGGAGGGGAGCTCCTGGATGAAAACATGAACATTTCACTACCACATCAGGTCCCCCTCCCCAAATTCCCCATGGCCAGGAGGAGCTGGGGAGGGGCATATTATACCAGTGTGAAGGACTCCCTGGTCCCTTGCTTCATGCACAGAGGCCAGGCTGGTTGGGATTTAGCAGATCCCCTCTTGCTTTCCCTCTGCTTCCCATCCCATCTATAGATCTGCTTCATTTTTCTCTCTCACCCACACCCCCTTCATATGCTGGTTATTTTTCTTCACCATTTTTGCATCCTATTCATCTGCCTTTCTTTCCATCTCATCTCCCCCATCCTGAAAGGCTTGTCAGGAGAAGAAAGAGCAAGCCCAGCTTCTTCCAGCTCTATTTGCCAAATAAGGCCTGAAGTCAGGCTTTATTTAACAAAAGGAAAATGAACTGAATGCAAGTAGGCCAGAAGAAGCGCCTGTGGATAAAAAGGATGACGGCAAAGAGAAGGATGAACACGGCAGAGCATCCCCTTGGGGTTCTGGACACAAGCTCGTGTCCAGAGCCAGGTCCAGTGCTGGGGCAGCCATCAGCCACAGCCTCGGCTGTTGTGCTCGTTAGTGGTGCTAAAACAGCGTGACAAATACGGGAGTGTCACAGGAGGTTGGGGAGCCAGTCAGGTGGCTAATGAGCTGGGTTAGGGCGTCGTTATTTGAAGCCAAAGCAGTGTTTCTTTCCCCCCATTGGCTATAATGCAATTAGAGACGCAGCAGCTATTGGGAGCAGCAGCAGCGGAGCGAGGAGGGGGAGAGAAGCTGTGGAAACCCCTCCTGCTCCATACAATGGTGCGGGAAGCACAGCCTAAGGAAGAGAAACTTCCTTAAGGAAGGTCGAGCTAGAGGATGGTCTATCTCCTCAGGCCCTCGAGGACATGGAGCACCAAACCCCCCAAGCAACCTGAGGACAAGTTTAGCTCAGCCCTGATCTGCACCACAGCTGCCCACTGTCCCTAAATCTCAGCTCTCCTGGTGCCTCCCTTCCCAGTCAGGGGTGTCTCTTGGTGTTGGGGATCCACCTGCCCTCACTCAGCACTGGGCACAGAGCTCCCTTTGCCTTGCCTGATGACAAACCCTTCCCCATGCCTTTTGGGTTTTAAGGCATCTCTCAGCTCCCTCCAGCCTTCCTCAGTGATACTGAAAGAGGGCAGTGCCCCTATAGCACTCATGGGGCTCCTTCAAGGGACCCGGGGGGATATAAGACCAGCTCCTCTCAGTCTGCACCCCCCCCTTCAAGGCTTTTAGAGTTCTTTCTTCACACAGTTCACTCAAGCAGGCTCAAGGCAGCTGAATCAAAAGCAACTCAAAATACATTTCTGCAGCCTTTCTGGAAAAATAGCCTTTAAAGAGGGGCCTGGCCCTGTGCCCAGGAAAGTTAACTTCAATTGACTCGGCTGCATTTTGCTCCAGGCTCTCTGATTTTTCTGGAGCGCCTTGTAATATCAAAATGCTACTGCGAGGAAATTAAATCCACTGCACTTAGCACCAGTGTAAGCTCTTTCCTCCATGCCACACTCTTACACAGGCACCAGAGTATCTCTACCATCACCTACCTCAGCCTGCATCACTGCAAACACACATCCCACAGCATCTGCAGGATCAGGTACACAGCTTTCCTCCCAGGAATTTGCTAGTTATTCACAGCCATGGCTGCACATCACTCGCCAGCCTTGCTCCCGAGATGGGCAGGAAAAGAGAACCACAGCAGGAACAGAAACACTACTGCATAGAGCTTGTTTTGGGGGTTGACGATTTTTCCTTGTGTTTCTTTCTCTAATGGAATTTCGTCCCATCTGTCGCTAAGAAACCGTAACGACCGGTACTTAAGAGCGACAAAAGAAGTTGCCACGGGAAGGGTGAAGCTGGCTACTCTCTCATCTGAGGTCTCTCTCTCGGAGGGGCAGAGACAGCCGATATTTGGCTGGGGTTAGTGGATTGGGTGCAGCTCCCCGCTCTCGCTCTCTCGGTGTCGGAGGGGAAGCCGGCTGTGCTCACTGTGGGGAGAGTTCGCCAGCGCTGCGAGGCTCCGTCTCCTGCTGCCTTCTCCTTCCCGGAGCGAAGCTGTGCTCGTGGGAGCGGCTGTTGCACTGGAGCCTTATCAACACCCGACCTCAGTTAAAAAGGACCCTTCACCGTCTGCTCGGGTGTCTCAAGGGAAACCCCTGGATCCCGGGCCCTTTCCTCCTCCAGGGGAGTCTCTCCCGGCCGTGTTCGGGAGCCAGGCCGCCGCTGCCCGGGCCCGCCGTCTCGCTGCCACCGCTCCGGGTTTTTGCTACACTGTAGCCTCACACTGCCCGCCTGCCGGGACAGCCCGCGGCTCCTGGCACAACCGGCCGGTTTCTGCTGCCTCTTGCTGGCCGCCCGGCCGAGCCCGCCCTGCCGTTCCAGCCGCCGCTCCGGGGTTCCTGCGCCATCACCGCGTGAGGGAGACGCGGCCGGGCCCGCGGTGACGGCGCCCCCTGGCGGGCGGGCCCGCGGTGACGGCGCCCCCTGGCGGGCGGGCCCGCGGTGACGGCGCCCCCTGGCGGGCGGGCCCGCGGTGACGGCGCCCCCTGGCGGGCGGGCCCGCGGTGACGGCGCCCCCTGGCGGGCGGGCCCGCGGTGACGGCGCCCCCTGGCGGGCGGGCCCGCGGTGACGGCGCCCCCTGGCGGCTGTGGCGGGAGCTGCAGCGAGGGGGAGGCGCGGGCAGAGCGGGCCGGACTCGCTGGGCTTTGTGTCCTTGTGCGGGGCCGGCACCGCTGGGCCTGTCCGTCTGTCCGCCTGTCCGTCTGTCCGTCTATCTGTCCGTCTGTCCGTCTGTCCGTCTGTCCATCTGTCCGTCTATCTGTCCGTCTGTCCGTCTGTCCGTCTGTCCGCCTGTCCGCCTGTCCGTCTGTCTGTCCGTCTGTCCGCCTGTCCGTCTGTCTATCTGTCCATCTGTCTGCCTGTCCGTCTGTCCGTCTGTCCATCTGTCCGTCTGTCCGCCTGTCCGTCTGTCCGCCACATGCACACACCGGGAAACAACTGCCCTTCCTTTCCCCACACCTTTGCCCCAAAACCCCTTAATTTCCAAGTTATAATCATTGGGAGGGAAGGGGTGATATTCTCCATTCCAAGGGAGGTTCCTACCTGTCTTTCAAACCAAGACACTTTTACATTATATATTCTATATTTACTCCCCATGTGTGTCATAGCTTCTCTCATCAATACATTCCAATGGGAGCCCTTGTGCTTCCTTTAAGTTAAACCCTAATTTACCCCAGTAAGTAGGACCTGGATACAGAGGCAGCTGAATCCCCGTGGCTTGTTCCCATTCCCACTCTTATTTGCTGTTCCTGGCCATTGCCAACTAACTGGTGCCTTTGGCTTGGCTTTCTGGGGGAAAAGACAAGCCTAGACATCTCATAAGAAGACTGAGGTGTGATGCAGCTTTCAGATAGTTGGAGCAGTGGGGCTGGGGGATATCCCTGGCTGGGGATGCTCTTGGGGAGTGCATACTGACCCACTGGAGGTGCAGCCCCCAAAGCCTCACATCAAGGAAGGGGCTGCATGACCAGCAGCCTCTGCTCCCAGGAGTATCTGGCTTTTCCTTTTCCACAGCTGGAGAAGCTGCCTGGCCAACTCTCTGCCTTGCTTGAAATGTAGCACTTCTTAAAACAAAGGCATTTGGCCTTAAATCCCCTTTTACTCCTCCTCGTGACCAGCTTTGCTCTGGGAGCCGGGTGTGCTCAGCAGCAAACCCACGTACAAGGAAAGCACATCAGCTCCTGGTGGGAAAGTGAATTATTGAAGCCAAGGGAAGCTGTGACGAAGCAATCAGGGTGGACTGCCGTATGCTCCCAGTGAATTATTCAAAGCCTGGTTTTAAAGCAATTCCTGAAATAAAGATGACAGAGAAACAGGGGTGAAGAAAAAAAACACTGTAAAGGGCCACTGTGATGCCTCCCTAGGTGTGGGGACCAGGCTGTCCCCTCCACAGGCTGCTGCTGCCTGGTAGAGATGGGCATACACACAAAAATACACCCTGGATGTATCTTTTAATGCTCTTTTATCCTAGAGTTGGACAATTTAGTCTGGATGGGCTGGTTTAACCCCACTGGCAGGAGAGCCAAGCAAAGAAAAATCCCTGCTTCAGAGGACATCCTGTGAATTTATTTGATTTCAACAGACCTGAAAGCGGCAGAGCTAGAAGATGTGCAGCACAGGGAATGGGGAAAACCAGGCTGAACTGCCTTGAAGGCTCCTAAAGAAAGCCAAACCACAAAGGAAAACAAGAAGGAAAGAGAAAATGCTTTATTACATTTGTTTGAAGTGAGGAAGATACAGGTATGAGCAAACACTGAACTGTTTTGCTTCTGCTCACAAATGAACACACCGCTGAGCCTAATGGGATTTTAGATTAAAAGTTTTCACAAAAAATAACAACCACCTCCACAAATAGAGTTTTATAAGGTCAAATAATAGATGCAGGGGAATAAAAACCACTGCCAGTGTTATACCTCCTTCTGCAGGGATCCTTCTCTTGGCCTGAGCCCGTCTTCAAGTGTCCTCCTCTAATTCCTGTGTTTATTCTTGGTGGTTGTGTTTCCTGCTGAGGGTGGCTGGGGAATAATCCTCTGGCATCCTATTTTGGCTGCCTTTTCTAGGCAGGGCTTTACAAGTAGTTCAGCTCCCATGGGCCAAGGCCACCTTTGGGGAGCAGCAGGGCTGGGGACAGGGAGCAGAGATGGCCTGGGTGGCAATAGGATGCTCCACAGGGAAAGGCATTTTCCCACAGGGTTTCCCATCACTCTTGGGGTTTGTCCATTATTGCAGGGCTGCAGACTACCTTGGCATCACTCAGAGGATCGCTCCCCAATGCCCAGGAGGGTTCTGATACTCACTGACACCCCCCTTGCTAATAGGAAAAATATCCATTCTACACGCAGACCTTTCCTTTACCTGCTGCTAAAGGACACAAAATGATTCACACTATTACCTTCAGTGTTAGAACAAAAACCCATGACTTTATTCTCTGACTCCAGTATTTATAGATTCTCAGCTATGACCAGGGATTGGATAATTAAGTTACCACCTTCCCAAGCACACTGGTCACACAAAACATCCATCAAAAGACGTTTTTTAGAAGGAATGTGATAAACAACTTATATTTATAGAACTTTCATGGGAAAGTAACTAAAACTATGCAAACATTATCAGAAGGCTTAATTTTCAGGGCGACATTTCCCCACCTGTTTCTGCTGGGCATCGGATGCACGTGCCCCATGACTCATTTTTGGAGGTATCAGGTACTTTCAGCAACAATTAACTTCAAGGACATTGGGGGTTTGCAGCACTCTTGAAAAATTAGGCAACTTCTGCACGCCTAAATAGATGCTTAATGACAGACACTTGTGGGTGAGCTGTTGGCAGCAGCCCAGCGCCGTGGTGAATCAGACACCGCCGGGATGGGTGAAGGCTTTTTCCCGTGAAGTTTTCCCTGCTGTATCCTGCGTGGGACAGGCCAGCGTGTCCCCTCCGCATCCCAGCATCCCGGATGGGCTCTTTGGGAGCGCATCCCACCCTCCCAAGAGCGGGAGCACGCAGCAGCCTCCTGCAGAGGGATGCTCAGGTGGCTGCTGCAGAGGATCCCAGCACGAGGTGCCTGTGTTGGCCGCCCCGCGTGGGTCGTGCCGGGGAGCGGATCCTCTCCAGCAGCCGACCCGGACCACCGGGTGATTGAGAAGCATCGTTGGCCTCTCCAGCGCTCTCAGTCCCCCTTCTCCCCCGCTGATTGCAATCAACACCTCATTCATACGCCTCTGTTTACCAATTTTCCAGGAGGTATCATGCTAATGAAGGGAGCCAAGCAATCAAGCAGCCTCCCAGAAGTGGGGAAAAGAGGAGGGAAGGAAGAAAGGGCTGCTGCCGGGAAAAAGAGGGGAATGGGCGGGGCGAGGCTGGGAGAAGGGAGGGGAGAACCAAATTGGGGGGCTCACTCTGCCCCACTACCAGCCCTGCATCCCTTCCTGGTGCAGCTGTGAGGAGAGAGATGCTGCTACCTCTTGGGCAACATCTGCAGCATCCTCGACAATGGTGCTGAGCTAGCTGGGTACCACATTGAGGAAGATGAGGATGCTGGCCACAGCACTGCAAGAAAGGTTTACAGCTTCTGGGAGCGTTCAGCTCAACCTCAGGAGAGCACAGTGCTGAGCCCGGGTTCACAGGCTGTGCTCTGCAATAATATTTGCCCCAGGAATTATAAAAGTGCTGTACAAGCAAGGGCTCCATGCAGGTAACAGAGCTCAGATTGAGTGCAGGTCCTTCAGGACACCCCCTTGGCTGCCTGGAGGTGGCATCACCAATACTTCTGGTGGGTTTATCACTTCTACTTACCTGGTACAATGGTGAGAGAGGTAGCACAGTTTGCTCCCTTCTCACTAAGATGCAGAATAAGGGGTACGATCCTCTGCCCAAAATCCTGCTCTTGGCAGTGAGCCTGAAGCCCTCTTGGCCAAGGGGGTGCCCAGGCTGCATCCCTGCCTAGAACAGAGGCTGGAGACCAGCAGATCCATGCAGGCAGAGCTGGAAGCAGCAGGGTGGTTTGGGGCTGGATAGAGAGGCCAGAGGAGTGACAGGCAGGGCTGTGTCCCCTCCATGTCCCCATGCCTTCAGCTGCCTGATTCATGCAGACCAGGAGTGACAGCCTTGCCAGACACGGCAGCTTCGAGCTGGCAGCACCTGGAGCCCTTTCCCAGCTCCCAATGTGCTCATCCATCAGGCAGCAGGGAGGACAAACAGGCAGGGCAGGACTGCCCACCCCAGAAACCCCCCAGAACCAGGGTGTCCCTGGCCCAAAAGGTTCGGTGTTGAGAGGAGCCAGGAGGTGTTGAGATTACCCTTAGGGTGTCTCTCCCTTAAGAACACAGGAGCCATAAAAGATTGTCCACCAGGGTTTGCAGAGCCCAAACTGCCCATAACATGCTCCTTCCAGCCTGCTCATGTCCCTTCTGCAAGGCTGTGCTCGGCTGACTGCCCTGGGGCAGGGTCCAGCCCTCGCCTCTCCACAGATGGGGACAGGCTCTCCATCACCTCCCGCTGCTTGCTGGAGCGAAGCTGCCACAGGACAGCTGCCCATTCCCTGCCTGCTGGCTCCTTTCTGCCAGGACTGCAGGCTTAGGGAGGATTTTTGAGGCAAGGTCCTGTTTTTCAGAGCAGAAAGCTCCTTGGGGCAGGATTTCCAGCACTAGTGGACTGGGATCCCACGTGGGGTAGAGGGACCCGAGGGCGGTGCTGAGGCCATGCAGCTGAGGACATCTCCTTGCCGGGAAGTCAAGCAGAAAGGACGGCTTACAGGTGGCAGTCGGGCAACAAATAACACAGTGGAAGACAGACGTGATTCCAGCCAGATGGAGAAACAGCAACAAACAATCTGTCTCCGGCAGAGGAGCCCCGACAGCCCCAGCCAGCACAGAGAGGGGAGCACCCTTGAGGCGAGGCGAGCACGGGCTTTGCCTGGCACCCAGCTGGGTTTGGAGCCCACCGGGACTCTGACACCTCCCCACCCCACTCCGAACCCGGGGTCCCACCCCTTTTCCCGGCAGGAGCTGGATTTTGAGGCTTTGAGAGCTGCCTGTACTCCCCCCTTGCCTGCTATGCACAGCTGATTGATGAATGGGCTCTCGACATGATTGATCTCATTGACAGTGTGAAACATGGTGATTACCTGGTGCTGGCAGATTTTCCTAAGTGTAGCTCACGCAGGCACAGGACGTTTGTGCCATTATCATTATTAACTCCATTGTTAACGACTAATCTATGCAAAGATTCGGCCTGGCCTCTTTGAAGCAGGAGGTGGATGCTGTGTTTATGCTGGAGACGGACCCAGCAAGAGGAAAGGAGATTTTTATCCATTTAATACTATTTTTAATTTTTTTTTTCCTTTTCAGAGTCTATTTATGGAGGTGAGCATCCCCCCAGGCATTCCTGCTCGCTCCCTTGTCCCTTCAGCCCTGGGTGCTCAACATTTCTGGGTGGTGATGACAAGGTATTTCAGGAGCTCTGCCCCATCCACTCCCATTAAAATCCACCACAGGTCTCAGCTTTCCCTTAGAGAAAAAAAAAAAGTCCAAACCTCTTTTTAAAATGTTTTCTCCCCAAATATCTGCCATTTGCCAAACCTAAATCTCAGCCCAGAAACTTAACCACAATAAATGAGCCTTTTGCTTGCAGACCTCCCTGGAGCACAGTCGGCATTTCCTCCTTTGAAAGCAGCAGTCAGCTGAGACCTAATCAATGTCTTTCCAAAGAGGGAAGAAAAAAAATATAAATAAACCCTGCACCAAGGCGTTGTAGCTGATGCTCAAGTCAGGGGATCATTTAGGGGATGATTTATTGAATAGCAAACAGGTAAAAGGGAGATTGGGCTAAGGGAGGACGGGCACGACAAAGCAGGAGGGATTTAGCAACAAGGTAAAAATAGCCTAAAAATATGGCAAATGAGAAAATAGCGACAGTTGCCATCCCCACAAGGATGAGTTAAAATCCTGGCTGGCGTAACTCAGCGGAGAGCCCGGGAAGCCAATGGAGCTGCAGTAATTTACAATAACTGCTAGTTTGGCTCAATTTAAATAGCTCCGCTTTATGAATACCAGGAATATGTGTGTGAAAGAGGAGAGGAGAGTTGGGAAGGTTTTATTTACACTGCAGCTTAGAAGCTGCTTAAACTGATTTGGAAGCAGGTGAATAATTAATTGCATCTTTAAGGAATCGAGCTGTTAATAATACTCCCCACAGTGGCAGTTTATAAATGTTCCTGTCAGGGTGGAACATGGAGCATCGCAGAGGAAAGGTGGTGGGGGGAGGAAAAGCCTCGAGGAAACTCTTACCCCCACTCCCCTGCCTGCAAAATGAATTAAAGTTGCCATTTTTTCTGCCATCCAGCTGTTTCTGACACCTGGATGTCAAATCAATATTATAATGACAGCACCACAGTAAAAAAAAAAAAATAAAAAAGGAAAAAAAAAAAAAGTGCTATTACTACATGGAAAATATTTGTACTGCCTCCCACTCTCCAGGGTACAGCCTGATAATTGGGCACAAAGGGTAGGATCTGCCTGGAGCCTGCAGAACCCATTAGGGAAGCAGCTGGTAATGTTATGATGGAATTGGGTAAACAGATTCTGTGAGGGGAAGAGGGTCCTGAGCAGTGCAGGGGTTGGTCCCTCCTGCTTCTGGACAGCCTGAGACTCCCTGTTGTATCCCTCCTTCCCTTCTGTTCATTCATCCATCCATCCATCCATCCATGCATCATCCATCAATCCCTCCTTCCCTTCTGTCCATCATCCATCCATCCATCCATCCATCCATACATCCATCCCTCCTTCCCTTCTGTCCATCATCCATCCATCCATCCATCCATCCATCCATCCATCATCCATCCTTCCCTTCTGTCCATCATCCATCCATCCATCCATCCATCATCCATCCATCCATCCATCCATCCATCATCCATCCATCATCCATCCATCCATCATCCATCCTTCCCTTCTGTCCATCATCCATCCATCATCCATCCATCCATCCCTCCATCCCTATCAGCAGGAGGTGCTTGCAGAAGGGGGATGGATGAGCAAACAGGTGCTTTCACACCACTTTCCCCAGTTAATCTCCCCTAGCCCAGAGAATCCAAAGCTGGACCAGCCAGCACAGCCAGGGCTGCAGGGATTAAACCAGCAAAAAATCCTCCAGGGGCAGGAGTTTTGGGAAAAATCTAAACACACACACTTCAGCACAGGAATAAACCTGCAATAAGGAGTTGGGAAGGAAAAGCTGGGAGAAAAGCTGGTTCCTTCAGGGAATCTTTGCCTGGGAGAAGGATTTGGCCCTGGAAAATGGTACAAGAGGCCACAGCAGGGCAGGGGCTGGATGGGGACATCACCAAACATCCCCAGCCCCGGGGTGGCAGCAGCCCCTCCATTCCCACTCAGGGTGGGGGTGAGAATATCCCAGGTTTTGCTCATGGTCTCTCTTTTGGTGTTTTCTTGCCTCTTTATTCCAGCTAGGAACAAACACATTGCTCACCCCTCCAATCGTTCAAGCCACATTCCAGGACCTTTGTGCAGGGTAGGGGATGGCAAGGGAGCTCCATGCTGATGCTCCCAGCCCACCTCTGAGGTGGAAAATCAGCACCTGCAAAGCCCTGCCTCGTTTTCCATGATTAATCAGTTTGCTTGAAAGCAGCAGGTCTCCCACCCTCATCCATCCCCCCCGACAGCCACGTGTGAAGGCTGACGTTAATCAGATAAATTCCTTTGCAGTAGCACCAACAATTTTTCTAAAGCACAGTCTCCCTGGAGCCACTAATAATTACTCCAGATCCAGACATTAAAGCACCACCAAAAAAAATGTTTTTAATTAAAAAATTAATTTTTCTGACAGACCCTCTGACGCTAAACTTGGAACAGCACAGCATCCATCAGGAGGGAGAGGAGAGGGATGACAATGACCTGCTCACAAGCCTGTGCTGGGAAAGGGGAAGAGAGAAGGGTTGCATCCCTCAGGGCTTTGGAGAAGCTGTCCCATCTCCAAATGCCCTGTAATGTCCCTGCTCTGTACAACACATCTCAAATGGGGCAGAGTTAAGGTGATGCCCAGCTCAGTGGTTGCATTCCCAGTTGCACCTTTCCCAAAAAACACCTCTGTGCTGCTGGCAGGAGGAACTGTATTTCCCTTAGCCTCTGGGAATGACATCCCACTGGCAGGACACCCTCAGCCTCACCAGGTACAGGAAGAACCCTACAGAATCATCTCCTTTCCTGGAGACACCTGAGCCAGGCTGGATTCATTATCCCTGGGCTGGGAGGGGAAAGGAAGGGAGAGAATGGAAATAAAATGTGTCATCAGTGGAAAAAAACATCCATTAACTCAAAGGGGTTTTGATGGGGAAAAGAAGGGGACAAAAAGGTTCAGATTCTCTCAGGCCCAGTTTGGGTAGCCAAACTGAGATGCAGCTACAGTAATACAGTGTCCAGTGCTAAAAAGCCCTGGTATGATGCTCTGGAAAGATCCATCCCAGTTCCTGGGGTTACAGGAATTAAAAAGCCCCAACTTTTTCTGACTAACCACAGCAATGCTTGAGCTCTCCTTCCCTCTGGCTGCCTCTCATCCAGGGGGCTCAGGATCAGAATATAATGAACCTCTTCCCTTGCCCTTCCCAGCACCAAGGTTTGTAGAAGAGGGTAATGAACGTCCTTGTCTCGCAGGGTCTGGGGATATTTTACACGAGCCTGACGGAGGAACACGGCCAGCAGCACGCTGCTAACAAAAGATGCTTTATTGCAGGAAGATGAAAGGCAGGATGGATCGAGGCAGGGGCTGGATTAATTGGATATGGGAAAATACCTAAATATATACATGGAGGGAGAAGCAGCGAGGTGCTCCTGCAGGACTGAGTTCAGGAAAAGCCAAATTGATGTGCTTAGATAAAGACGCTGAGAGATGATTCCTCAGCTGCAAGTGGTGCTGTCAGCCTTCTGCAAAAGAGGTAAGGGCAAAAATGTCCCCAAAACTGCTTAAAATAGCCCCTGTACCTTCCCAAAGGGCCCCAAGGCATCATGGCAGGGGAAGAATACTCAGCCTGGGGCTCAGGCAGGACCTTCCCTCCTCCTGGCCTAAGAACTTGCTAATGAATTCAATGAAGTCAGTCCACAAGATCTGGGAAACACAAAAGGTTGAATGAATTTGAGTTGCTTAACCCAGAGAGGAGAGTGTCAAGGGCAAAACCCAGTTTTGCAAATACAAGTGGTGATGGCTGCAAAGTGGGAGAGAGAAAGGTGTTCCCTGCATCCAGGGTGAGAGGGAGAGGAAGGGACAAGTTAGATGTTAGCAATCCTCTTTCCAGCAGCACTGGGGAGGATCTGGGCAGCCCAGGTCCCATCAAAGGGTAGTTTTTATTGAGGAAAGCTGCAATTTTTGAAGTTCCCAGGGCAGGTGGATTGCTGGTATGTCGTGGGTAATTACACCAGTACATCTTCCCACAGCATCCCACACCCAAACAGGGCAGCTCAGCCTCTGTCAGAGCAGGGACTGGAGGAGGAATATGGCCTGATTCTCCATCAGCTCAACAAACAGGTGAGAAAATAACATGCAAATAACACTGCCCTTCACCTCCAGAGAGCAGAGATTAACAGGGATTTATCTCAGCACTCCCCCTGATAAGCAGCCCCTCTCTGAGCTGGAGAGATGCTGGGTGCAGGGAAAAAGGGAGGAAGGCAAACACCCGTGGGACCTTGAGAACCACAATTCACTGCTTTTCACCTCTCACTGAGGATAATTCAGTGGCTAGAGTTCTTCTGGAGATCCCAAACCCATCTCTGCCTTCCTATGTCTCACTTCTGCCTTATTACAGTGCATTTCCCTCTTCTTCTCTCAAAAAAGCAAAGAAAACCCAACCCAACCCTCCAGCTTTTCTATGATGAGGTAAGAATGTTTCTGCTCACCTGAAAGCCTTCAAAATCAATATATAACTTACCTGTAATAATCCCACACTTCAGAAAATTGCTTCAAATCACATCTATTTGGGGGAGACAGTAATTTAGACTGGCTTCCCTCAGGAATTTCTCCTCTGTAGGTGCATGGCTCAGTCCTGGGAGCAGCAGGTTGATAGAGCAGGCACATAAATACCCTTAGATAAAAGCCTGGCTGTGTCTCACCCACCTTGCAGCTGACCATGCCTCTCCTGGCTGCAGCCCCAGCTGATTTCCAGGCCTCCATCACTTCTTAACACATTTTTTTTTTATTCCCCCTGGATTCTTGAAATTAAATGCTGCTAATTTATTTTGCAGAAAACTCTGCAACCTGCTGGTACGTCTCTGCCAGCTGTGACCTCATCCCCCAGTGATTGGATTTTGGAGTAAATTAATAGAACCAGTTCATTAATTAATTGCAACTAACTTGTGCGGTGAACTGGACACATCTCTCATGTTCCCAGGCTGCCCAGGAACTGCTCCAGATTCCAGCTCAGGAAGCATTTTCTGTGTTTTAATTTCAGCTGAGTGGTTTGGATGATCACTTCCTGGTGTTCCAGCTGTTAGCAAACCTTAAATTACCCCCACTCAGCTCCTGCATCTGACCCCCAGAATAAAGGGAGAACGCTGAAAACAGCATCCCCAGGCATCAAAGCTTCTACAGGCAAGGATAATACTGAACATCTACATCCTGTTGTAGACAGGAGCTAGCAGCAAGTGAATGCTCCAGCAAAATCTCTAAACACTGCACATATATTTCGGGTTTATTTGCTGGGCTTACCACTAAATCTTATTTGCTGGCGTGGTTTGCGTTTTTATTTTATTTTTTTTTTTTCTTTCCTTCTTTCTCCCTGGGAGAACTTAATAAATCTTTGAAATCATCAAAAAGAAATGCAGCTTCAACACTTAGAGAGCACGGTTAAGTTACTTCCCGGCAATATAAACTAAGGCTGTAAAGTCAAACATTTCCACGCCATAACACAAGGCAAAAATGAGGGTTTGGGAACAGAAGGAGCAGGAACAGCCCAACCTCAGCTCTGCTGTCCCCAATGCTGAACAAACCTGGAAAGCTGGAGGTGGTGACAGAGATGTTGCTTGCCATGGTTCCCCTCCTGCCACATGCAGAATTTCAGCTGCTCTCATTTTGGTGGCCACCTCTGCACGACCCCATGAACCTCACCTGCACCGAGGGACTGGCAGAGACAGAGTGAATAACCCAGGGGTTCCCACCTCCTCCCTCTCTCTTCATCTCTTACTAATGTTTTGTCCAGTGGTCTCAGAGATGGGAGAACTCCTTTGAGGGAGAATCCTGGTGGCACTCACTGGCTGCAGGAGCAGGGAGGGAGGCAGGGAGGACCGAGGGTGGAAGCAGGACACAGTCAGGACCACGGCAGGATGGAGGCAGACAGGACCAGGGCTGGATGCAGGCAGCATTTCCATGGCAACAGAACAAAAAAGCAGCAGTGCCACAGCTCCAAGAGGAGAAAGGGGTCAGGAGAAACTTTGTTGTTGTGGAGGGCACAGGGACACAAGCGCTGCAGCACCAGGGAGGAGCTGAGGTTCCCACCCCAGGACACGTCACCCACCAGCATCTCGGGGTGCTGTGGGGACCCCAGCTGCAGGTCCTGGTGCTGGGGTCCCTCACCCTTTCCCGGTGCCAGGGAGCTCTGGGTAATTGGGATGCAGAGAGCTGAGGCTGCGCCGTGCCCTTGATTTACTCTCTCCAGCCTCCTGCTTTCTAAATCTCTCTTTATTAGTATCACCACACAGCAGAGTGCAATTAGCAGTATATTAGCAATAAAAAAGCAGCCAGAGCCAGAAGTACCGCAGGTTATGGCTTTAAATCCTGCATCTGACAGGGTGGCTGTGGACACGCACCCTTCCAGTGACCCCAGCCTGGGCTGCCATGTCACCCATGGCCACAGAGGAGGGGAACCCCAGCACCCTCCTGCAGCTCATCCCCCCTCTCCAGAGCTTTTACAGGTGCTGCAGCAGAGCTAACACTAGTCCTGGCCACATTTAACCATTGATATTGATTACCCTGTCAGCTCATTTGAATAATTAAAACCAGATGGAGTCCTTTTAAGCATTTAAAGGAACAGCACCAGGAGCATCCCCGGAGCTCCGTGGTTTCGGCAGATGGGTGCAGGGGAAGCTGGGCGGCTTTTACTGTCAAATCTTCCTCTTGGTGACATTTGCCACCCTGAGTGGCACCTCCCATGCCCCTGCTGTCAGGGATGGGGTGGTGGAATCAGCACAATTCCCACCCCTGGGCAGATTGGTGGGAATAATTGCTCTTGTACAGTGCTACCGTTCCTTATGTAAACAGCATTAAAGCTGCCAGCCAGCCACGAGCCTGATTAACAGCAGCAAATAAATGAACCCAGTGCCAACAGCCCAACATCCCAGTGTGTGTAGAGAAGGAGGAGCCCACCATCCAGCCCCAGCTCAGCATCCTGACAGCCAGCTCCTGTTCCAAATTTCACCCACCTGCAAAGCTCTTACAGCAGGCCTCTTGCCAGGGACCTCTGCTTCTTGCAATGGATGGGTGATACCAGCTCAACCCTGGGTACTTGTTATTCCATCATCTTTTCAAAGGGAGTAAAATATTCCTGGCGTGGTGCTGGTTATGCACTCCTGCCATCACGCAGGGATGAGTTATCTTTACAGAAAGAAGCATAGATTAATACGTCAAATGAAAATGAACTATCGGCAGAATAAGATGAAAATGCAATGGCCAGTGACAGGGAAAAAAAGAAGAGAAAAAAGGAAGCGATGCTTCTTGGGAGGACAGGAACATTAAAAACAGGAATTGATCAGGTTGGTGAGGTTGGATGGAGTTCAAACACCCTGCATGGGCCAGGGACCTTTTTCTCCTGCCCAGATCAGACCTCCACAGCCTCACCGAGACTGGGGATTGTCCTTGAGACCTGGTCCCACCATCCCCACCTCTGCCCCGAGGTAAAGGAGATCTCCCAGGGGCAGGTGAGCAGCTGGGGCGAAGCTGGGGTGCTCAGAGCAGCTCTCCTCTTGCAGGACACCACCCCTGACCCTGGGTCTGCTCAAAACCTCCTGCTCCAGGCTGCTTTGAAGCTTCTGGAGCAGTTGCAGAAGGCGACCCTTCCAGTGAGTGTCCACCCCACCATCTGACATGTGCTCCCCTTTCCCATGCCTTGCTCCCCACTCTTGCTCTCTCTCAGCTCCATCCAGCCCTGCTGTGACTTCCCAACCCCAGAGCTAACCACCAGAGATAAACACTACTCCAAAATATTCCTCCAAGTAGGAATGGGTGTGCTCCAGCAGCGAGGCACAGACACCTCACAGTGTACAGGTGTTTATTGTCTGGGATGAGCAGTTGAGCCGAGCTGGTTTTATTTAGACACACTTCCAGTACCTGGAAATAACTATTTATATGTCCCAGTGTTTTAACATGGTTAGGAGCCTGGATTTTGATGGATCAAACCTATGAGCAGCAGGCTGGCAGGTTTCTATTTCCTTTCCTCCCAGCAGATTCCCGTGCTCAGGCGTCAGGATGGGAACTGGGAGCCCCTCTGCTGGGCAGAGTCCAGCAGCCTCCCTTACTCTTCAGCTCCTCAGCATGGAAAAGCCAAAAAAATCCCTTTTCCTGCCTGCTGCTTGCTGCCTCTGTCAGAGATAAGAATTAATTAAATTTCCCTGCTTTTATAACTGCCTGGGGAATTTTTCAGCTCCCTCCACCACAGGGTCCATCTGATTGAAGGGGGGAACAGGGATATACTCCGTTACACGTGTGCTAATATTGCAGAGGGGATATCACCCCTGAGCACTGAACACATTGCAACAGGAATATTTGCAGAGCTACTTCTTCATTCCCCAGTCCCCAGGGTGCCACAGCTCCCTCCAGCAGTGCTGGAGTGGCCAGGGCCCAGCCTGACCATAAATCCCACAGGCCTCCACCGCCTCAGGCTCATGGCCAGGCAGGAGCTTACACAGCAGAATAAGGGATGGCTCCCTTCAAAGAAAAATCCATCAGTAATTTGGCTTCCCCTGCTCCCTGGGAGTTCAGAGCTGAGGGGACCCTTCCAGAGCCACAGAGGTTGGTTCACCCACACCGCAACACCAGGAAAAAGAAAGAGGCTGCTGTCAACCAGAGGAAGAGGACCAGACTGTCCCATCTTCATGGGACACCTGATGCCACTCAGAGCCACCCTGGTCAAGAGCTTCAGCCCGTGAAGAGCCAGTGTGCCTGGTCACAGCTGTCCCCCAGCTCAGCACAGGCCACCCGTGCCCTCCGCCCTGTCCTTGCCTGCCCAAGGGTGGCAGGGCTGGAAGTGCTTTTGGTGGAGGGACCTGCCATGAATCACTCTGAATTTACAGCTGAACCACAGGAAAGGGAATTATATAACTCTCAGGAGACAGGCTGGTGTGGAAGGAACATCCATCAAGCACAAATTCTGGATTATTTACCACTGCTGGATCTTGCCAAGAGAAACTCCCCCTGCGCCGGACAGCCTGTGAATGGAGTCAGCCATGGGGGAATGTCCAGCAGATGGAAAGTTTCTGTCCTCCTTGTCAGAGGAAACTGGGATGTTTAGTCCCCTCCTCTGCCCACAGGATGAGCCCAGTGCCTGGCAGAGGATGGGTCTCAGCTCAGCATCTGGATCATGGATCCTGGAGCCAGAGGAGTCCGACAGCAGTGCCAAGCAACCCTTTTTATGAGCAGTACTTAATTATTCACCCTTTTAAAACGTTTTGCATCATAAACCTGGAATGGAACAGAGGAAGGTGATTACTCTGCCACTCGTTCTCCCTTGCTGGAGGCCAGGGGTGTGTGCTGGGCACAGTGGCCACAGCCTGGGGATCCCATCTAAGCCAGCAGCCAGTCTCAGTGACACCTGCAGCATCATTTTGCACTGAGTTAAGACCCATACAGAGAGATTTAGGGAGGTGAGCTGTACCTCAGATAAGTATCACAGGCAGCAGAATCCATCATCAAATCACTGTGTCCTCAACACCAGCAGCCTTAAATCGAGGCAAGGTAAGGGGGCAGAAGAACTCTCCAAAGCACAGCCTGGGTGGCCACGGGGCTCCCTGTGATATACAGGAGCCATCTTACAGGCACAGGCTGGATTTTGTTCTCTCTGAGTCCATGCCAGGCTGTTGATCCCACCTTTTGGGAACATGGCTTTTCTGCTTGGCTCTAGCAGCTGATTTAGGAGCAGACCAGTGGGATGGCCCAAGAGCTGAACTAAACCTTTGTTACATAAATATCCCCCTAATTGTGCCCTGTTACATCCCTTTAATTTAAGGGAAGTATTTCCTCAGCTAGAGAAGGATTTGAGCTTTACTTTTAAGGTAGGACTTGCAAATCCCAGGAAACCTGAGCACCCTGGTCTAGTGGAAGGTGTCCCTGCAGGGGGATTGGAACTGGCTGATCTTTAAGTCCCTTCCAACCCAAGCCATTCTGGAGTTCTATGATCTGAGCCATCACAACGAGATTCCCAGTCTCCTCAGCCCTTACAGAAAGAAAAACAGTTTCAATCTGCCCAAATGCTGGCTTTTTAGGAGGGATTTTGGATTCTCTCCCAACCTGGAAACTTTATATCACTTCTTTGCCATTTTCCTTAAATTGGCAGTAAAAATTGAGGGAGACTAAAAGTCTGTGATTTGTACTTTGCACATGGGGAGCGGAACAATCTTTTGTTCATTTACTGTGACAACTGCAGTTCAGATTTAATTATTTACGATAATGTTCCAAGGCGCATTAGGGAATGTTCTCTTAGTTCATAAAAAATAATGACGCCTTGGTGCTGAGTGGCACCTAGCTACAGGCTCTGCTACTGCACTGGGGGAGGCACGTGCAGCTCCAGAACAGAGCAGAATCCATTTGTCACAGCTCATCTGTCCACTGGCTCGGCTGCTTTGCCAAGCACAGCCCACCCCCCCAGCCATCCAAGCCATTCCCAAATGCCACACTCCCCACCCAGAGTCCAAAATAGGATCACTCCAGCAGCACCCTGAACTGCTGCAGCCTCTGCACGAGCAGAGGCTCCTCTCCAGCAGCCCCAGCTCCCCTGGCTGGTTAATAGCTGTATCCATGGGTGCATTTTTATTCCCCTGAATTTTTATTTCCTCCTGAAATCCAGCCTGGAAACCTCCATTCCCTCCTGAAGCTGCTAGCAGCCCTCGGTTCATGTTTTCTTTTTGTCCTTGTCTAAACATCCGCTGCCCCACCTCAGTCTGTCTTCCAGCACTTTTTACCATGTCCTTCTCCATTAGTCACAGGAATTAGGGGAGACAGTTGGTGTTTCATTATTAAATGTCTCACATCCAATAAATAGATCATTATTCTCCTCTGATTAGCAGCTCCACTTCCATCAGTTCTGAATAGTTATGGGTTTTTTTTCCCTTCCCATCTTCAAGGAGTAGCACAGTTTCTCCTAAGATCTGTTATAATCAAAGGATTAGAGCTCTGGAAATGTCCTCTGCATACGCAGGAAGGTTTTTTCCTGCTCTCCCTCTCTCAGAACGAGCGTGCTTTGAAACTCTGGCTCCTGGATACTGCCTGTACCTGACCTGGTTTAATTTTAGTTTTGCCCAAATCTGCCACCAGCTCATTTAGCTGCAGCACTGAGAGCTCTCTATGGAGCTGGCCACAGGTCAGCTCACATACTTTTATTACAATTGCAGAGTCCAGGCGTATCCTGCAGCTCTGAGCTGGCCCCTGGATGTTGGACCCCCTCCCTCTCATGGCCACAAATCCCCTCTCCTCCAGCCAAGCAGCAGCGCTGGGATGGGAGACAGGAGCTGCACCCCAGGCACAGCTCCTCTTCTCTCACAGTACAGCTGCCAACATCAGGCTTCCCATCACATCCACAACTTCAAAGGCTGCAGGGAAAATCAGAGGTGCATGCTGTCTTTTGGGACATTTCCAGCATTTCTGACAGGGCAAGAGATGCCCAGAAAGCGCTGACCCAGCTGCCCAGATACAGCCATGATGGACCAAGCAAGACATAAGGGCATGAAAATTCCAATGAATATTCATTAAAATCTTGCTCAAATATTCCTAAGGTAAATGTGGCTCTGTATTAATTTCACTCTGCACACTGAGCACATTGATAATGTGGAGACAAAGCTGTACAACCAGATAAAAATAGATTTGGGGGTCTCTCACCAGGGCAGGAAAATTTTAGGGCCCCCCAGCAGCTCTCCCTCCACTGAAGGAACATCTTCCCCCAGGCACAGCTCAGGCAGGACTGGAACAGCAGGTCCCACCAGGCTCAGAGGAGAGGGTAATTCCTTTCAGCTTGTGTTTTTCCAGAGGTGTGGAAAAAGGCCACTCTGAAAAGAGCCATGTGAATGCTCTCTCTGGACATTCAGTACAATTAGCTTTGCTGACCTCAGAGGCAAGGCTTTAGCTGAGTCTCACAGGTCACTAGGAACAGGGCAGCATAATTAGCCAGTGAAGTCTGAATCAGCAAATCCCAGTGGGAGGCAGATCTTCACCAATCTTCACTGGAGCTCCTCCTTCAATCCCAGCTCCTCCTTCATTGATTCTCTGGCTTTTCAACACCTGAGGTCTCTCCATGCAGCAAACCCTAGCTGGTCCCGCTGTGCTGACACCCCTTCCACCCATTCCCATTTCTCCCACCCTGCAGCTCTCCCCAGGCCGGAATTGGGATGGTGGCCACGTTTGCAGATATGTCTGTCATCCAGCTCGTCCTCCCATCTCTCCACAACACAAGACCCACTCCTGTGGATGCATCCATCATCCCTGTGTGCTGCTCTGGCACTGATATCCTTGTGACGGGCTCTGGATTGCCCGGGAGATAATAAGTTTGCATCTTTAACAGCTCCTCCAATATTTGTAGCGGGCTCCATCCCTGCCTGGCTGGATCTCTGCTGTTCCAGGAGGTCTCTAATTGCTGTGTGCTGTGTCGGTTCAGCCAGCTGATCACAAATCACTCTGTCAGCCAGGCCCTCAAAGCAGCACCTTGGGACCAATTCGCTTCGGTGACATCTCAGACAGCTCCGCAGAGTCCCAGCAATGGGGATAAGGATGGAGGGGAGGGGGACAGTGGGGACCAGGATGCAGACCCACAGCCAACACAGCTCTCTGCTGTGCAGGGGCTCCAGCAACAAAAAAAAAAGAAAAGATGTGAAGTGTTAGAGCTGGGCAGCTGTAGGGATCAGCAGCCAAGCTCCAGAAAGACAGGCAGCTCCTGCCTCAAATCAGGAAGCACTGGATCTCTGCCTTGTCTCTCAGCCCTGGACACCAGTCCCACACTCAGGGTCAGCTGCTGCCTGGCCCTTCCTCATTCCCATAAATCACAGCTCCTCACTTTCCACTGTAAATCTGGGGAGCAGCCCCTTGTGCTCCATGGGTTAAAAGACACCATGAACTATTTGGAATGCTGGTTGGGCCCCTCCATCCCGTGCCACAGGGAAGGTGGCTACCCCAGCTCTCCCCATATCCCATGTGCACCAGGATGAAAAAAGTGATACCAGAACTGAAAAAACAATGCCCAGAGAGGAGGGATTTGGGGTGGGACCAGGGCTGAGCCACCCCCAGTCCTCCCCTCACCCTGGTGAGGATGCTGCAGCTCTTTCCCTATCCCACTCCTTGTTCCGTGGCTTGTTCTGCTTCGGGCTCAGAGGGTATTTCAGCCATCTCAGTGCTTCTAATCTCTTTGGGAACATTGCTGAGAAACACAATTTCAAGCCTCCCAAGATGTGACATGACTTGTAATTTGAGGCAGAGGTGAGAGCCTACCACCCAAGGGACACAGAACAAACCGCCTCTGCACAATTCTGCTCCAGCCCTCCTCCCCTCGATGCTTCCCTTTCCAACCCGAGCCCCAGAACCTGGGGCTGGGGTCTCTGGGCAGCCCCCCCTGGCAGGAGGGACCTCTGGCCTCATTCCTCACCCCCAGCATGGCAGGAGAGCCAAGCAGAGGCAGGAGAGCAGCCGGAGATGTGGGGCACAGGGGGATGTGCAGGCAGTGAGGGGATGGAGGGCAGGGCTGGAGAGAGCCAGCCCCAGCTCAGAGAAGCCAGGGAAGCCCTTTGGGAGCAGCCTCCCAGAGCAGGAGGCTGAGTGGCTCAGTCTGTGATGCACCCAGCCCCACTCCCCACCTGCCAGGAGCCCCCAGCACCACTCAGGTCCCGCTTCCCTGGACCAGGATGGCTCTGCAGGGATCCAGGGAGCCTCACACCCCGCTGCACCCCCAAATCCCACCTGCTGACCAAACCCCCCTCTGACAAAATGTGCTCCTGCAGCTCCACTTGGATTTTCTCTCCATAAAAACAGCTCTTGGATCAGACCAAGGCCCCAGCTCTCAGCCACAGTCTCTGGCTGAGCATCTCATGGGAGCACTCCCCAAACTGAACTGTCCCCAGCCCCTGGAGCAGGGGCTGCCCACACTAGCACCAGCTAATTCTGCTACATTCCACCTGATGTCCCAGTGCTCTGGTGGGTGCTGCTAAAACAAGAGGAGAAATAACACTGCCAGCTAGCCTTCACATTTCTGGGGCCAAAACAAAGCTGAGGCAAGGTGGAAACAAATCAAACATTAAATCTCAGCACTGGGCAAAGCCAGCAAAGCACCCTAAATTTCACTCTTTAAAAAAAACCCTATTATTGATTTTACTTGAGAACACAGGGATTTTGCAAATCCATGGACAGGTGCAGGCAGGACCTCAAAAATCCTCAAGCCCCCCATGAGGGCCTGCCTGGATGGAAAAGGCATGGAAAGGAAATGAGTGGGATGGAGCTGGCCATGCTGGCACATGTGCCTTTGTTTCACATTAGAAGAGGAGATAATAACCACCTGTGATCCTGTAAATTTTGATTTACTCTGCAGCATCCCCAGCAATGCTCTGTTCATGGCTCAGGTGTTAATTGGGAGAGTCGTCATTTGTGAATGTAGCAGCTCCCCAGCCTCTTGGCTGGGTGATGGTTTCATTATCATTTCCTATATGTTAGCTTTAAATCCCCAATAATCCCACATGACTTGAGCCCATTCCAAGTGAGCAGCAAAATCCAATTTAGGATCCTATTCTCTCAGACTATGTAACCAGAGCCTACTCCGTGCAGGCACAAAAATCCAATTCAGCTTCTTTGCCTCTCAACAGCTGCCCCCATGAGAGTTTTCCAGATGAAAAAAAGCATAAACACAAAACCCCACAAGCCAGACTTGGAGGTGAGGTGAGCTGAGCCCCTGTGGGAGGACAGGCACTGGGGGAAGGGGGCTGTGGGGCTGCAGGCAGCTCTGCTCCTTCATCTGCCCTGAGCTTTTGCAGGGTGAGGTCCTCTCTCACATCATCCCCCAGCTCCCCTCACCATCCATCCATCCCCAACTCCATCCTCTGCCAGCAGCCACCTCCCCAGGCACTTTCCAGGTAACATTTCTCCCTTCCAGCCTATTCCCAGGGCAGTTCAGTCCTCTCAGACTTCTCAACCATTCTCATTTAATTTCCATTAATTCCCATTAACCACACAACATTCACAAGTCACTCCAGCGCAGAATATTTAAAGACTGTCCAAGTTCAGTGCCTTACCTTGTGTCAATACCAAGCTGAGGATGTTCCCTACATCCCAGGGCTGGAGCCATGCTGGAAAATCAGGGTTGGGGGTCAGTGACAGCACTCCCAAAACCAGAATTTGGGCAAGACTGAGTTTTCAATAGAATTGAATTTCCTGTTTCCTGAATCCCCTTCTCAGGGTTCTGGATTTCAGACACTTTCTTGCTAGAAATGACAGGAAAGAGCTTTGTTCATGCAAAAGGACTGTTGTCCTCCCTGCAAAGACAGAGGTGGCCAGGAAGAGCTGCAAGGAAAGAATAGGAGCCAAACCCACCCCACCAGAAATCCTGACTGGATTCAGTCATCAGGGTTTGCTTCATTTTTTGTCTTCAGAAGTTGCACTGCAAATTCACATTTCCTAGGCAAAAAGTCCTTTGAACCAACTCTTCACTGTTTTGGATGCTTACAAATCACAGGAATGGACATTCCAGGGTGTTTCTGGATGCCTGCTTTCAAACTGGGGAGATTTATCGAGCCTGACCTTCCCCACACACTCTTTGTTTGACAAAGGAGCAGTTTCCAACAAATAAAACCCAAAGCTACTCCAAAAATCCATCCTCACAGTCTCTCCATGCTCTCTCTTCCTTTACATCCTTTCCTCCTCCTGCCTTACTCTTCCTCCTCCAACTTGAGTTCTTCCTCCTGTGGGTCTGGGTTGTCAGGGCACCATCTGCATCCCAATGAAGATTTCTCGATCCTTTCTCCACACATATCCTGGCAGCCTTGGCTTTCACAGGAAAGTCTTCTGGGGTGTACCTGGCCCTTCTAACAAGCTAGAAAATAAAAAAAAAAATGATGACCTGTACAGGAGTTAAATTTGATGTGCCTCTCAGAGTCTGTGGAATGAGCAAAGTCAGTAACAACTGGGAATTTCCATCCATTTAAGGAGACGGGATTAGGAGAGGGATGCATGATTTTGTGGAAGCAGGTACAGCTCCATAACTGGAGCTCCTGATGGGCATGGGAGAGGGTGGGAATGAGGATGGGGTCAGCTGGAGAGATGCAGGGGATGGGGCAGTAGGGTGAGAAGAGGGACATTGACTGGAGAAGGCTGAGGAGGTGATGGAAAGGCTGAAGCAAACCCATGCCCCAGGGGTGGGGGCTCTTCTCTCACCTTAAACATTTTCACCCCATTTCCTTCTTGACTTAGTGTGTCTTTGGTGGCTCTTGTCCCATTTCTGTCATTTCTACTTCCCTCTCTTCCTCTGCAGTGTGACCCAGGCACACCCGAGTGCACAGAGCCGGGGGTTCACCGCGAGCACATCAGGTGGAAACAACACAGAGGATGTTTTGTCTGATTTTTTTCCCAGTAAAACAGCTCTATTTGTGCCATGTCAGTGGATGACAGCTTTCCAGAGGCTCCGTGAAGCTGCTGCTGGGCTGCAAGGTCCTGGCAGGAGATGAGCTGAGATGCCACTCTCCCTGAGATTTTTGGTGTGCCCAGAGAGCAGCTCTCCACTGGGCATCACCTGAGGTTTCAGTGAGGCTCCCTGCACCCTTACTGAGTGCTCCAGCCCTACCAGCAACTCCCCATGCACAGCACATCCATGGTCCCACCAGGTTTTGAAGCTCAAAGAGGTTCAAGATACCTCAGGAATATTTTTCATGGGTAAATAGACCCTTTTCCCTCCATGTCCCTGGCTCAGCTCCAGCCCAGGGTCAATAGAGACAGAAAGTCATTGCCAGCTGATGAATTCATGCAAGGGAATAAGGCATTGGTCTCACTCTAGTTATGAGGAGACAGATGTCTATATTGCAGCTGCTCCTGTCACACCACTGCTAACCAGCACCTTCTGCCCAGGCCAGAAGATTCCCATGCCACCAAGACAAATCCAAGTACCCACAAGGGGATTACTTCTGGAAGCATCTTCTCCACTGCCTTGTACCTTCACTGGCTTGTTCCTTCCCACCAGCACATGACCTGGATCCTCCACATTGCCAGCTTTTATCGGGAATCAGCTCTGCCTGCTCAGGCAGGGAACATTCACAGAAACCCTGAGTGGTCTGGGGAGAAGCTTATCCCCAGGACCTTCTCTCTGACTCTTTCCACAGCTACTGCATTGACAGGAAAATGTCACATGCTGGGATTCACAGCTGGCCCCCATCCTCATACCTGCCATCTAGAAACTGCTGCTTGTCTTTGTGGATTGAAACAGCTCATGGAAACTCCAACATTTCACCCTCCAGAAGGAAAAGTCGATGACCCAAGCAGAAACCATCCTGTAAGCATCTCCCTCTTGTGTTAGTGGAGTGTGGACACCAGAGAGTCCCTACATGCAGCCAAAGAGGCAGTTTCTGCCCCAAAAGTCCCAGCTTTGACCCCTGGATTTATGGAGCCTCCTCACTGCAGGACTTGGGTCCTTCTAGCACCAGTCCAGGTGCTCCAGGGCAGTGCAGGGCTGAGAAGGAAAGGGCAGGGAGAGGAGCCAGGAAAGAAGGCAGCAGGTGATGGGTGGGGTGAGGCTGCTGTCACAGAGAGGAGGAGGGCATAACACCAATGTGTCCTTGAGGACACAGCCCCACTTTGCCACGCAGCCAGGGGGACAAATCCTGCCAGAAATAAGTCCCTCGTTACTATGGTGATTAGTGCTGCCTTGCAAACACAGCCCCATGGCACCAGCTGGGTGTGACAGCACCAGGAGATGAGACAGGCAGGACATGGTCCCACCACCCTGAGCCCTCCCTGATGGGGACAGTGCAGAGGAGATTCCTGGCAGAGATCCATCTTCCAGCCCCCAGTGACACAGCCTGGGGGCTCCAGCTGAAAAGCAGGTTTAATTGAATGTTTCTCTCTTTATGTTTCTCTTTCCAGCAAATAAAACCAGAGCAAGATAAAAATATATGACGCTTAAAGGGGACACTGCCAAGGAATTTTTATCTGTTCTAATCTGCATTTTACTCTTCGTTTGTTTGCAGCACTGTGGCTGCAAAACCTCATTTTTTTTTTTTAAAAAATATTTCCTGTCCTGAGTTTTGTCATGTTTTTAGCTGGCAAACAGTGACTGAGGGCCCTTGTCCACTGCTGTCCCCCGGGCTGCTCCCAGAGAGAGGTGCAGGTAACCCTGCAAACCACAACAGGGTGATGTGGTTTGTCCCACCCTTGTTGTTATTATGGCTTCATTTATACCCTGGCTCCTGGAATTAACAACTGGAAGGAGGATATTAGCTTTTGGATAAAACCCCAATGCTTGAGAGAGCCCAGTTATTCTGCCCTGTAAATTTTGATAGAATTTATTGCTCGCTGCCACATCAGGACCTGAAGGTGGAAATCCAAGGCTCTGGTTTTCTTCTCAGGACAAACTAATGCCAAGCTAGAAACAGTCCAGCTAGAATTCCCCACAGCCTCTACTTAGAGCTCCAGGACAAGCCCAGTTTCCCTCCTCCCTGCTCGGGCCCTGCTAATTTCCCCAGCCGCCGTGATAAATGGCTGTGCCGGCAAAGTGACATCTTTCTAATCTGCTCCAAGACAGATGGGTTCCTCTGCCAGGAGAGAAATCCCACGGTTAAACCTGACTGGGAGGGAAACCACACCACTGGAAGCTGGAGCAATGTGAAAGGGGGGGTGGTGTCATCACATCCTTCTCTGCTTATTTATCCACACATTAGACGGGAATGAATAAAAGCTTTGGGGGCTTCAGGCACCGTGAGCTTTGCTGGGGATGGAGAGAGGGAGTACAAGCATCTTCCCCGAGCAGGTCAGTGCACCTGGAGCAACCACCACTTTCCCAGGTAAAGAAGACACCTTCACCTTCCCCCGAGAAACAGGTGAAGCAGCAGCCAGGGCTTTCCAGGATCAGGGCTTCGAGTTGCTGCTCTTCTGGTGCTTCTGATCCACCTGCAAATGCGTGTTTGGGAAGGCAGCAGCTGCTGAACACCTTCCCAGTCTGGATTAGTGACACCAGAGATGGACAACAAGGGGCCAAATAGCGGCAAGGCAAGACCCTCCCAAATTAGCACGAGTGCCAAACCAGGAGCAGGGGGATCAGTCCCCAGCCTGTCCCCACCCAGACCTGGGAGAGACAACGGCCCGAGCTGGCAGTGGGGTCTGCATGGCCCCTGCCCGCCCCAGCCCCGCCGGAACATCGCTACCCTCCCCTCCGGGATCATCCATCCCTCCATCCATCCCTCCCCTCCGGGATCATCGCTACCCTCCCCTCCGGGATCATCCATCCCTCCCCTCCGGGATCATCCATCCCTCCCCTCCGGGATCATCCATCCCTCCCTCCCTCCATCGCTCCCGTTCCCGGCCGGGCGAGCGCGGAGCGCTGGTGCCATCTCCTGGGCTCCCGAGCCCTGCCCGCTGCAGGAGGGTCCCCACAGTGACATTCCCTGGGACACCGAGACATCCTGAACACACGCTCCGTGTCGCACCCAGCCGAGCAGGGCCGCCCCACACTTCCTCCTGCAGCAGCAGCAGCAGCACCACATCTTCCTCATCTTCCTCACCTCCCTCCCTGCTCCCAACGCCCCCAGTGCTCTGCCCAGAGCCTGCCGTGGCCCCAGGCTGGTTTCCATGGGCTGTAGCTCTGGCTCGGTGAGGAAGAGCGTTTCTCCAAGCTGACACTGTGCTTGTCTCATGGAGTGACAGGACAAGGGGGAACCGCTTCAAACTGACGGGACAGGGTTAGGTTGGAATCAGAGAGAGAAATTCCTCCCTGTGAGGGTGGTGAGACCCTGGCACAGGCTGTCCAGAGAAGCTGTGGCTGCCTCACAAAAAAGTTCAAAACCAGGTTGAGTAAGGCTTGAAGCAGCCTGGGATAGTGGAAGATGTCCCTGCCCATGGAAGGAACTGGGTGACCTTCAAAGTCCCTCCCAACCCAAAACCCTCAACAATTCTATCACGAGGTCCCCAAGCCCAGGCCTGCCCCAGCCCAGTGAGATCCCGAGACCTCACTGGATACACAACACCAGCCCAAGCAGCCAGCACAGCTCACCACTGCTCTCCCACGTGCTCCAAGCCCTTCCCATGCCCTCAGAGAATTCTCCACTCACACAGGGAGGCATTTGTTCCTTGAGAACACATCAGTCAATATCTACCTGGTGCTAAAAGCTGGATCCTCTGTCTGACAAGCTCTGGAGAAGATGGTGAGTCTGCTGCCTCCAAATCACAGCTCAGTTCCTCTTCCAAAGCATCCTAAATCCAGGCTGAAAATAAATGGGCTGTATTGATTTCCCTTTTAAAACTAATGCTGGGGAGTGATGTGTTCTGTGCTCAAGGAAGAGCACAAGGCATTAGTCACAGGGAAGTACAGTCACAGCCCTCCAAACCCCCAGAGGTGTAAATAAAGCCCATCTCACATCAAACCCCTTGCAGGGTCTGGGGGAGCAGCAGCAGTGCTGTGGGGCTGGTCCAGAGGGGTTGTCCCATTGTCCAGCACAGCTCCAAAACCCCAGCAAGTGACTTTTCAGGGATCTAAGACCCCATCCCTGTACAGAAGCTGCCTGTGAGGTTACCCAGGTGGCAACACTGCAAAGTAGCACCAAGCGAACAGAGAGGAGAGGTTTATTCATTCTTGCTGGGGACACATCCTCACCCCAATCCTCTGAGGGCAAGGGACTCCCCCAAACTGGGTAAGACCCTCTGCCCAGGCCTAGCATCTGCTCAGCACCACGGCACAGCTGTAGCAAGAGCTGAAGGCACCTGAATTTAAAGGCAGCGTGGGGGGTGTGGTGAGAGCCCAGTGCAGCTTGTCAGGACAATTAGCACCTCCAGCCCAAATGTTTGTCTCCTTAAATTAACAGCACCACAAACAAAGTCTGGTTTGTTGGTGGTTACAGAGACGAAAAAGGCTTCTGATTGTGCTTCTCCCATCTAACAGAGGCAGGCAGCCTTCCCAACTTCCCTGCAGCATCCCTGGCTGCCTACAGCACCCCCAACGCCCTGCAGCATCCTCTTCCTCCTTGAGTCCATCCCGAGACAGGGCAGGCAGGCAGAAACACCAAACAAACCCTGTGACATCCCCCTGTACTCCCCTGGGTGAGCCCAGCACATCTGGCCAGCTGTTTCAAACCACAGACACAAGGTTCACATTGGCTTTTGCCCTGAGCACACAGAGGGAACCCACCTTGCTCCCGGGGAAATGGGTGCATGGCCAAGGCTGCAGACGGCCAGGGCACTGCTTCAGCCAGGTCAGATCCAAGGGCTTTGTTTCTTTTCCTTTTATAATCCCTCCAGCACATGAGAAGGCAGATGCTGAGCAGCTAAATCCCAGCAGCATTCATGAATGTTCTCTCTCCTGCCAGCGCCGGATGGGATATTCCTTCCAGGCGCTCGCGGTGCGCTCCAAGCACGCTTCCCTCAGATAGAGTTGCTTCCCCAGCTGCAGCCCCTCACATCCTCACTGTGCTGGTGGTGGGATGGCAGAGGGGAGCCTGAGTCTGGCACAAAGCCCAGCCGGGGTGCAGCAGTTTTGGGGGGAAAAGGCAAAGTAGAGGAGCTGAGCTCTGCTTTATTGAAGGGTGCACAGGGAGCCTTTTCCCTGCAGGTGAATGTTGGCATTCCAGGGAAAAACAGTTGCCAGGGATGGCTTTGCCCATGCCAAGAAAACAGCCCCACAGCTGTCCAAGGAAAGGGCTCTCCCATGGAAAGGGCTCCCAGCTTGGGCAGCCCACACAGGGTTTAGGTGGGGTTCCCGTGCAGATGGGGTGGCCGAGAGGTGCGCATGCTGCAGGCTGCCCCGCAGGCATGGCAGGGCTCTGGGTGCAGGGCTGCAGCTGCAGACCCCCTCGGCAGCCCTCCACACCTCCCTCTGTACCGGCTGCCCTGGAAACATATCCTAAATAAAGCTGGGATCGGATAAATAAATGTGTCCGGAGGCCGGCGGGTCAGCCAGCACCGAGAGGAGGAGAGGAGCAGCCAGAAGGGATGGGAACTGTGGCTGCCTCAAACACTGGCCCCAGGATAGCAGGGGAAGGAAAGAATTTAATTTCTCTTCTTCTTTTTCCCTCCTCAAAGTCCCCGCAAGCCTCACCAAAGGGCACTCACCAAAGGGCAGGGGCAGCCCCTACTGCCTGGAAATGGAGCTGGCGTTGGCATTGGCTCCCTGGGCTTGAAGCTGCCTTGTGGGGGCAAGGACAAGGGTCCCTTGTGCAGAACCAGCCCTGCCCAGAGGGCAAAGACACCGCTCCACACCGCCTCTGCCCCTCTGCCGCTCAGCCAGATGTTGGCTGGGAAAGGGAAAAACAAATCCCTGGCTGAGGGATGGGAAATGTGCTGGCCAGATGTGGGGCACAGGGCTCGGGGCTCGGTGAGGGGGGCGGCCAAAGCTGCCTGCGGCAGGACTTGGGGATGTTCCTCTGGATAACACAGGAAGTTTCAAGCAGAGGTTGTGATTTCCGTGTTGGAGGGGGGAAATTTAATAATAATTTAAAAAGCAGTGGAAGTTTTCCTCTGTCCTTGCTGTGGACAGGTTTGTCTTGGATATTTTCCCACCAGCCCCCTGCCTGTGGAGTGGATCCTGAGCATCCTTGAGGGGGAGGATACTCAGGTTGCTTGGAACCATTTCCTTGCTCAAGCTGTACTTGCTGCCCTCATCCAAGCCTGATGTTCCCCTGGCAAAGGGTGGTTCATTCCCAGTGGCCCCGTGAGCAAAGCAAACCTGAGGACAGAGAACATGAAGTAAAGCCAGGGATGCCTGTTGGTGGGTTGGAGGTAATCATGGTGATTTGGGGATTGTCCCAGTGAGTTGGAGGTGGTTCTGGTGGGTTGGAGATGGTCCTGGCAGGTGGGAGAGGAATGGATGTGTTCAGTCCACCTGTTGCCCGTGACATGATGGGGACAGTAGAGATCGAGCTCCACCCTGAAGGCTAAAGCTCTGCGCTCCCTCTTCCTTCATCAGTCCCTAAAATGGGCAAGGAGAGAGGCCTGCTGGGGACAGACAGAGAGAAAAGCCTCCCAGAGTCCTTGGTAGACCCTAAGATAAAGAGCAGGAAAGGGAATACTTTGCAAAATTGAATCTGTACAAATCAGCCAGCCTGGCTAATATGAAACCCCCAGACTAAACAGAATTAGCTAATGAACTTACTGAGCCCCTGGCAATTACTCAGAAAAAGTTACTGAAAAAACAGCACATCTCAGGTTTATTTAATGTCTTTATTAATGATCTGAAAGCAAAAGTAAACAACAAATTAATTATGTTTGCAGATGACTGTACGCTGGAAGGTGTTGCAAATGCTGCCAAAGACAGCAAAGTCACGCCGAGGGCCCTAGAGGGGTTAGAATTAACCCAGCAGGAAACAAGCCACATGTAATCCATCAGCCAAACATGGCACGGGGGGAAAAGGGGCTGAAATCCAGACATCCATGAGGAAGGAGGGGTGTGCTGCACAAGAGCCAAGGAGGAGGATGGGAGCATCATTGGAGAGGGTTGGAAAGATGGGACATGAGCAAGGAGCAGGTTGGGTGGGATGCTGGCTCATGACTTGTCCTGGATCAGCTTTGCATCAGAAGAAACGGAAAGCTCTTTTTCCCAGTGTTGTTGGAGTGCTGTGAGCCCTGAGGGCCAAAGGTCATCCTGATTGCCAGCTGAGGGGGGTGTGAGGTTTGCAGGGTCACTTCAGGAATATGGCCAGGGGTGGGTAACAGCAGCTTTGGGACCAAGTCACCGATTTAGGTCTGTGTGGACACCAGGAACTGGCTTTGCCCCCCCACAAGTGCCCAAGGGACCTCCAGAGATTAGCCCAGTTGGTTAGAGCATCATGCTAATAACAACAAGCTTTGCTCCCTGCACGGGCCATTCACTTAACAGTTGGATTCCATGATCCTCGTGGGTCGCTTCCAACCCAGAATATTTTGGGATTCTGTGGCATCCTGCTTAGCCAGGAGCAGGCGGTGCCTCCGGAGCCGCCCCTCGCACCCCACGTCGGGCTCTTTCCCCGCTCCTCCCTCTCCTCGCCCGGCCGGGACAAGGCTGCTTTCAGGAGCGGCTGTGGGTGGCGAGGGCCTCTAGCCCTTTAAGAGAGAAAATTTGGTTTGTAATCTGAGCGAATTTCTCCTTTCTGACAGGCGGGAGAAGTTACAGATCCCTCCCTCGCTCCGCTTTATTAAATATAGTAGTAGCAGGAGCCCTGGAAGCAGGAGCCGGCCGAGGTTGTGCCGTCCCGGAGCTCTGCTCGCTGCTCCAGCCCCGGGGACACGATGGGTACCCGGGCTGGCATCGCCCCGCTGCTGCTGCTGCTGCTGCTGGCCGGGCACCCGCAGAGCCTGAGCGCCGGACCCCCGGCCGGAGGTGAGTCCTGTCCACCCGGGAGTGAAGGGGGGAAATCCAGCTGGACAATCGTCCTGGGAGAGCCGGGGAACCAGCGGGGAGCGGTGTGGCCGTGGGTGACCCGCGGGTGCGAGCTGTCCCTCCCCGGGGGCTCCTGTGGCCGAGCCGGCAGGAGCGCTGCGTTTTGGGGCAGGGCGTTCGGGGAAAGCCGGGGGTGGGAGGGGAGCGGCTCCCCCAGCGGGGCTCGCAGGGTGCTGGGTACCTCGCAGGGTGCTGGGTACCTCGCAGGGGGCTGGGTACCTCGCAGGGTGCTGGGTACCTCGCAGGGTGCTTTCCCGCAATGTGCTGCTCTGTGGGGCGAGGCTCGGAGCAGCTCCCCGGCTCCAGGCGGGGGAAAGGCACGGTGGCTGCCCCGCCGAGCCCGGCGCCATGCGGAGGGAGCTCGCCAGCCCTCCCTGCCCATGTTTGGCCTTGCCACGGGAACCGCCTGCGAGGGCAGCCCCTCTTCATCCTCGGCAGCACGGCCGGGGCTGGGGCGGCTGCCGGGTGTGAGTTACCCCGCCCGGCTGTCCTGAGCGCTGGGTGCCGGCGGCGAGGGGTCAGCGGCTCCCCTCTCCCACCAGCACAGCCCCAGAAGGGCTCGGGAACACCCCTGAGGTGACAGAACACCGGGGACCAGCTGGGCTGAGGCTCCCCCCGTGGTGCCACAGGGCTCAGCAGTTCCAGTGAGACACAAGTGGGGGATTTATACCCAGTTTTCCCCATGTAGCAGGAGGGTTTGCCCACCCAGCTCTTGTCACAGGTGTGTGTCCAGCCTCAGCATCCTGACAGCCGTCCCACAGCCCTGCTCCCTCCCTGCTCCCTCCCCTGCTCCGTGATGCTCAGAGCTGCCGTGCTCTGATCCTCAGCAGGCTCTGTGGGTCTGGACAGAGGTCTCATTCCACTGGGACAGGTCTGACCCTCCCAGCTGTGCCTGGGATCTGACTGGGCACTGCACTGCATCTGCAGCATCTACAGCTTTGAAATTAAGGGAATTTAAAAAGCACTTTTATGTTCCTAACTCACCCAAAAAATAATATATCATTTCACTGAGCAGTTTCTCTTCCCCAAACTTCCCCCCAGGGACCAGGACTCTGACCAGCAGTGAGGCAGGAGCTTGCTCCCAGCAATTCCCAAAGGAATTACTGAAAACCTCCAATCTTTTGCTTCCCATCCATGCTCTGCATCCCAGCCTGTGTCAGTGCAGGGAGGAGGATGATCCCAGAGCCCAGCCTTGTGGCCCTCAGCACCTGCAGGGCTGCTGTTTGTCTCTTGTTGTCCCTGTTCCCTCCCAGAGAGCAGGTGGCCTCTGGGACATGCTCCTTCATTATCTTAGGACTTGTTATTACTATTTTTTGTCATGTGCCAAAATAGGAGGGTGCCTGGCAAGCTGAGTGGAAAAAAATCCCTTTTGTTAATGAACAGAGTGGTCTCCTTCCTCCCAGCCCTGGCCTTCCCATCCTGGAATGGGATTTCCCCACATGGATCTGTTGCTTGTGCGGTGTCCAGGGTGGGTCTGAGGGCTGCCCTGGCAGAGCCAAACTCTTTCATGGTGAATGGGCTGGAGAAACCCCCAAAAAATCCCTGAAACCCCCATGGCTTTCACTGACATCTGCCAACAACCCCAGCCTCCCCCCATGGCTGTAACACAGCGCTGGGGATCTGTGGACGTCTCCCTGGCATCAACACGTGGGGCTGGGGAAGAAAAGGGGATTTACACCCATTTTTCAATACTGGGGACTGTTTCTGCACTGGGCTGAAACAGATGTGACAGCTGTGAACCTGGGTCTGGGTAGCAGCTTCCCACAGGCTCCCTGCAGTTGAGAACATCCCTGCTGAGACCAGCAGCACTTCCATGGGCTGCCCACTGTGGGACATCCCCGTGTCTCCATCAGGGAGAGCCACGAGCAGCATGCTGAGCATGGGGCTGAGGGCTTTGGGGGTGTTTTGTGTTCCCTCCAAGCTCAGGTTCAGGAACCCAAGGGCTTCTTGCCAAGCCCAGCATGGGAAAAGTCATCATGCACTTCATCAAATACAGGATTATAACAAAAAGAAAAAACACCCATAAAACTTGTCCTCTTGACATCAGAGTGTGAAGCTTTAGTAAACTGTTTTTCGACAGCCTGGCTCCCCTCCGGTTCCCAGAGAGGTCACCCACAGGCTGGGCTCCCCCTTCCCAAAATCCCTGTTACTGGAGGTTTGGAATGAGGGGGGAAGAGGGAATTGGATGTGTAGACTCCCCGTGAGCACCATTCACCCCGAGATTTCAGCAAGTGGGTGCCAAAAATGTGACAGCCTCCAAAGTTTAGGGGGACCCCAGAAGCAGCGATGGGGTCCTGGGGAGGCGAGGGCTTGTCCAGGATACCTGGCCATGGATTGGGAACAGTGTCTGCCCTGGGGTATCCATCCAGGATCCCTTCTGCTTTCTCCAGGCTCCTCAGCTCCACGGAGCCACCTCAGCTCTTCCTTTCCTCCACTTTTGGAAATCTGACCGATTTATTCAAACTTTCTTTTTTATGATCGCGCCACATGTTTTAAGGTCATAGCTCAAAGCAGCTGGAAAAGTTTCCAGCTGATGGGAAAGAACAGGAAAAATGCTGAAAAGGGGGAGAACGCAAACTGGTATCGTGGGAATCGGGGAGGAATATTCCTGTCTCACTCATATTTAGCAACAGAGGGCTGTGGGCAAATATATAATAAGCGCATTCCTGCAGGATTGCAGGACAGGGTTAAGCTCACCCCGAGGAGCTCACGTCAGGTTGAAGGCTGGACAGGAACAGGGCCTGGGAGGCGGGAGGGAGTCTGCGTGCCTAAATAAAGCTCAAAGCACAGACTGTTCGCAACAGGCGTTGGCTCAGCCCAGCCTCGGCTCCCCGGGGCTACTCCCGGGGCCCTTTCCAGGTGCTGAGCTCGGTTTGGTTCCTTTCTGGGAAGCCAGCTTCCCTCCACTGTGAGCATCACCCCCAGGTGAGGCTCCTAGAAACTCCTGTGCCCTTCCCAGCTCTCACCTGGGCTTCCCAAGCCTCGTTTGCCACCAGCCCCAAATCCCCATGAGACACAGAGAGAAGAAGGTGTCCATCAGAGCTCCTTCATCCCCAAACCAGCCCTTCCCTGGGCTGTCTCCATCGTGCCCTGTGTTGGGTTGGACAGTGCCATGCTGCACAGGGATCTGACACCCCTCAGACCAGATAAATAGACCAGAAAAAGGGAGGTGGAGTTTTAATGTTGTGTTGACCAATACAGCAGAATATTGATAGATATTTTTATATGAGGATAATTTTTAGTCTGTTGTATTGATGGAATATCATAGATACCTTCTATAAAGAATATATTCATATATGTATATAAAGAATATATACATCATATAAACATTCTGTAAAGAATATTCCAAATACATTCTATGAAGTCAGAGAACCTTTCACAAAGCCTTTGCTTCTCAAAGCAGAGCTGAGAGTCAGGGCAGTGCTGGACTCTGCAAAGCCAGGCTCAAATCCTTAGGAGCAGGATGGCTGTAGCTCTTCCCAACACCAGGATGGGGACAATGCAGGTTTGCTGCCCGATTTGTCACACATTACCAGTGGTTTATCCTCAGGCCAGACCAAACAGAGCCTCTCAACTGTCATCAGGGTGGGGTGGGAGATGTTTATGCCCTGAGTTGTGGATCCCAGAGGGTGATAAATTCCAATTTTCCATCCTTTTTCCCTGGGGTGTGTCGCCCGTTGCGAGTGGCTCCGGGCAGTACCTCTGGGAGCTGCCCTGTGCCCAAGGGCTGTGCTTGGCTGCCTGACAGCCGCTCAGACAGAAAGCAGCCTGGAGCAGGACGGGCACTGCCAAAAATTGCTGGGAGTGGAGAAAGTCACGGGGCAAACAGCACGGTTTGGAGGTGGCCAGGCCCATCATGTGCCCCCCAGACAAGGAGATGGAGAAGCAAATTCATCCATGGCCGTGACTCACTGGCTGGGGAAGGAGCTGCCGTGAGCTGTGAGTCAGCTTGGGACGGCCCTCTGAATCCCTGCTGCTACTTTTGACCAAGACTTGGCTTTCTGGAAGTTGTTTCTCCTCTTTGCTGCAGGCAGGCGAGGGAGGGAGGGTTTGGAGTCATCAACTGCTTGTGGTGCCATCCCCAGCTGTGTTGATGGGTGCTCCCCATCCTCAACCACCTCGTACCCCTGGCTTGCTGCAACACTGGCAGAAAGAGGGGCAGCAGTAGGAATTTCCCTTTCCCAGCCTCTGGCTGGGCTTCAGAAGGGCTTCAAGGTTTTCAGCATCCCATCCCACAGAAATTTCTGAGCCCACCAGGGTCATTTCCTCTGGGAGCTTGGGAGAAGAGAGGGAAGTCTCGGCCCGAGGTAGATGTGGCTGAGAAAGCCCTGGGAGGGGATGTGAGCACCCGCTTCCACACCCCCACAGCCTCCCCCCGCCAGCCGTGCCTCCACCCCGAGCTACAAATAGAGCAGGCATTTATTTTCTCGATAAACATCACCCCAGAGGATGTTTCTCATGGATGGAAAAGTCAGGGGATGGCAGGAGTGGGGAGGGGGAGGAGAGGAGAGGAGAGGAGAGGAGAGGAGAGGAGAGGAGAGGAGAGGAGAGGAGAGGAGAGGAGAGGAGAGGAGAGGAGAGGAGAGGAGAGGAGAGGAGAGGAGAGGAGAGGAGAGGAGAGGAGAGGAGAGGAGAGGAGAGGAGAGGAGAGGAGAGGAGAGGAGAGGAGAGGAGAGGAGAGGAGAGGAGAGGAGAGGAGAGGAGAGGAGAGGAGAGGAGAGGAGAGGAGAGGAGAGGAGAGGAGAGGAGAGGAGAGGAGAGGAGAGGAGAGGAGAGAGCTTTCAGCTCTAGAAAGAGGGGGAAAAAAAGAAAATGCTAATTTTCTTTGCAGACAGTTTAACATGTCAACCCCAGAGGAGCAAAAAATATCCTCTTTCCCCCACCCACACTGCAAACCCCCATCTCTGTCAGTGGAGACACTTTTCTCTGCCCCTCACAGCACCCAGCATCACCAAAAGGCCATCCTGGCCCTCAGGTCAGAACACCTCATGGTGCCCTGTGAAGTGCAGGGTGCTGTGGGCGCTGTCTTGCCAGCACAACTAAAGCTGAATCACCCCAATGTACACGTTTTACACAGCATTTGCATGTTTTACCACCTCTGTTGAAACATTTCCCCATCCCTGAGCACTGGGTGCTGCAATGAAGGCAAGCAGGTATCTTCTGGCAAGTTCTCAACCCTCCCGCTCGTGCTCATTCTTCCCCCACAGTTTTGGCTGATAACTCCCCCCGATCCTGGCACGTCAGGAGCCACTTGACACCAGCGAGGCTGGGAAACATCAGAGCCGGGCGGCTGGAGCCGGGCCCCTCTCCGGCAGCTGTTTGTTGACACCAGGCGAGGATCTCTCCGGTAACACCGAGCCGTTCCAGGCATGTCTGTGAGCATCCTCTGGCCTGGCTCCTCCAATCCCCCCCGCCAGCTCCTTCCCCTCACCGGCTCTGGGGATGAGCTTGGGAACAGGCACTGGCTCTGTTGGACAGGCAGGGATGGGATTCAGGGATCTGCAGGTGGGATGTGCACCCAAGTGCCCCATTCCAAGATCCCCCAGCACGGGGCTGGCCGGGATTGTCCCCTCGTGTGCCACCATATGCCCTTCTGCAGCTCTGCAAGCTCTTCCTTCACTGGCTGGGAAGCAGCTGGGGTAGGGAACGCAGTGGCAGCGGGTGCCAGGATGTGCAGGGTGGAGCTGGAAAACCTGCCAGCCTGCGAGACAGGGAAAGAGGGCTTGGGAGAGAGAGAAACAGAAAGAAAAAATAGAACAAAACCCGTCTTCAAATGGTTTGGAAACCACGTCCTCTGGGGCTGATACAATATTTCCAGGCCAACTTCTCCTGGCAGCAGGAGCCTGAGCGAGCCTGAGTGAGCCTGAGTCACGCTGCAGGGGACAGCACAAAAGCCCCATTGAGCCTCCCGCTTCCCCAAATCCTCCCACTTTCTCCCCCCGCTTCACTTCCCAGGGCAAACACTCCAAACACTGCTTCCAGCTTGGGCTTATTCCTTAAGTCCCTCCGGAGCCATTGAGCCACACATCATTAAAAGCTCCTCATCCCTGCTCCTGCTCATGCCAGACTTTGGGGCTGTTTGCTCTGGGGCCGCATCCCCCCAGCTCTTCCCAAAAGCACTGGGACCCTTGTGGGGGGCTTCAGACTGGCTCCCAGCTCCTTGCCCTCCCCTCCATGGCTCTGCATCTGGCCAAGCAGGAGAGCTCAGGAAATACCATCAGCTTTAGGGCTGTGCTTGAATCATCGTAAAACCATGCCGGATAAGCGATGGAGCTCTGGAGCTCTGGAGCTCTAGCCAAGCTTCCCGGACCCTGCTTTATGGCCTCCAGCTCCCACAGCTCCTAATGCTGCTCCATAAGGGCTGGGAAGGTGGGCAGCAGCAGGCACAGGTGCTGGCCAGGGGGTTGGGGACTGGCAGGACATGGGAGGGTACAAGCAGCCCCCATCCCAGACCACACAGAATTAGCAGGGGGCATGTTTTCCTGTCTTCCCCTGACCCCAGAGTCCGTGGGCTGTAAAAAGGCTGTTTTTCCCCAAAGCTGTCAGGCAGGAGGCTGGGGAAGGCGAGCGGAGAGCAGCTGGCCAGGGAACGGGGGAGAGGAACTGGATGAATAAACACAGGGGGAGGGGTTCAAAGCGATGTGGTGCAGCCAGAGGCCACCGGGGTGGGATGGGGGAGAAGCAAAGCACCCCTGGCCAGGACTCTCCTCCCACGCCCAAAACAAGGGTGATGGCACTTGTGGTGGTCGGCACACCTGGGAAGGTGACCGGCCACGGCTTCTCTGGTGGTTTTGTGGGTGCTGCTTTCCAGCAATCTCTGCTGGCCAGCACTCCTGGAAAGCACCGGCCCCTGGGAGCTCCGCAGTGAGGGAGGGCCAGATGGAGGCTGGGAGGTGAGAACCAGAGCACTCATTCCCATCGCTGGGGTTGGAAAAGCACGCACAGCCCTTGCTCAGGATGTGGGAGCAGCAGTCACTGGAATCACTGGGACTGGGGATAAAAGAAAAAGTCCTCCTGCATGCCAGGAGCTATCACAGCAGGGATGGATCTGTGCCCATGACCATGCCCATCCCATAAATCTTGAGACAGAACCCCAAGCTTTCCTGGGGCAGGCACAAGGGGACTGTGGTGTGATCCCAAGGTCCCCACTGGGTTTGAATGCTCTTGCTGCAGACTAAACCCAGCTCATCCTCATTGCACTGGGATTCTTTTGCTGTGGAGACCCAGATGGGTGCTCAGCTCTGGTCTCAGGGCATATCTGATGGCAGCAGCCCCCCATTTGTCCCCCCAGCACACCCTCCCCTCCCCAGCAAAGCCCCAGCCAAAGCCAAGGGCTACTGTGTTTGCCTTAAACCTCCTTGCAAGCTGCTCATTTCCTTCCCTGGCCATAAATAAAACCACACCGGTAAACGAAGGGAATGTGGAACATAATGAAGCCTTTCTCCAAAAGCCCCTTGGATCCCTTCCTCCCGTGGCTCCTCCACCCTGTGTGGGGACAGGGGCAGCCCCAGCTCCGGGGGGCTACAGGTCCCGTTGGGCATCAGAGAGCCAGGCTGGGGCCACGGGAGCCTGAACCCCCAGGACCACCCAGTGTGCTGGTCCTGCCCACCCTGCCTGTGCTGGGAGTGGGACGGGAGCCTCATGCACACACATGGGGGGAACAGGAGGGGATCAAGCTGCTGAGCAGCATCCCCAGGGCTGGGCAGCCACCCCCGAACCTCTCCAGTGTTTGCATCTCCCTGAACCCCTCTGATGTTCACATCACCCAGCCTCCCTGCTGTTGGCATTCCTCTGAACCCCTCCAGTATCTTCATCCCCTGAACCCTTCCCGTGTTCACATCCCCCCGAATCTCTCCAGTGTTCACATCCCCCAACCCCTCCAGTGTTCACACAGCGGGTGGGGGTACCGCACAATGGGGCTGGCAACGGGTCACTTCACTACCTTAAATTAAAAACAAAAACAAAAACAACCCCAAACAACTCAGGGGGCCTCAAAAGCAGCTCCTGAGAAGAGAAGGAACGCAGCTGGCTGTCCTTGGGGTGGCCCAGCAGCACCCCAGCAGCAGCAGCAGCAGGCACAGCAGCGGCACAGGGGCCGCTTGTTGGCACAGGTGGGCAGGAAAGGAAGGAGGCAGCCGGGGCCTGGGCTGCACCAGCGGCCGCACAAGCCCGGGGCTGTTCGGGCAACAAGGAGCATTCACTCCCCGGCTGTTTTTCCACCGTCGGAAAAGCGGTGTGGCCGGGGTGGGAAGCGGCTGCGAACACAGGGAGTCTTTCAGGGGGGCGCGTGTGTCTGCACGGGGCTCTCCTGGCACCCGCTGCGGTCATTAAAGAGCTGTTTTAATGAATTCCAGGTTCCTCCCTGCAAACACAGCCGGCCCTGGCCCCCACCTGCCCCACCGCAGCCTGAATGGAGCCTTGTTGAGCATCCAGCCCCTCCCCGGCTCCACACCCCGATCCCCAGGCAGGGTTTGCTCCGCTCCTTCCCCCTCAGCCTCAGCGTCCTCCAGGGCCAGAGCAATGGGAGACCCTGCAGCCCCTCAGGGGCTCGCTTGTACCCCAGACATGCTGTGCATCTCCTCCTGCACACCCAAAATGCGGCTGGCTGGCCTGTGCTGGGGCTGGGGATGCCCCACGCTGGGGTAGGAGCCTTCAAAGCATCCAGCCACCCACATGTCCTCCCACACAGCCAGGAGACATCTCCCTGCTCCAAAAACCCTTCGTGTCCAGTGCTGGTTCTCTATGAGCTGAGCTTTCCGAGTACTTCCCCTTTGCCTGGGCCTGGAGTTGGCTCCTTCAGCCTCCTACGTGCTGGGAAGGAGGTGGGAGAAGTTTTTGTTCTGAGCTGTCTGTTAAAACACAAAGGAGAGCCCAAAGGAGCCTTGCTGAGCCTCAAGCTCAGAGACCCCCCAGCCCAAAGCCCCTTGAGCGGATGGGGATCCCCCCAGGCTCTGCTCCCCCAGCCAGAAAACTCTCAGAACACACACACAAAAAAAAAAAACAACCAAAACCAGCAACTGGAGAGGCCAAAGCAGCCGTGTTTTGAGCTGGAGGAGCAGGGGAAGAGGGCCAGAGCGGCCTGGAGCGGCGCGTGTCCGGCGGCTGGGCTGGGTGCCGGGGCAGAGCCGGCTCACACACAGCCCTCGCTTGTTCGCCGGCCCCAGGAGCAGCCCAGAGCACCCGGGGCCTCACTCCCAGACCCCTCCTTAGAGCTTTTGGCTCATCTCCTTGTTTTTGTCAATGCAAAAGAAAAAACCCCAAGCCCAAGTGACACTGCAGTCTATAATCTGCTGGCTGCTGGCTGGCTGCTCGGAAACTGTGACGGAGGCTCCTCTCGCCTCGTCAATGCCTTTCAATCGGCTTGGCAAGGCAGGATGGTGATTTCCTGTGGGACGAAGCAAGCTGGGAATGTCAATTGTTTTTATCTGGGGTGAGTGGGACATCCGGGGTGTCCAACCCATGGCCAGGACGCGGGGATCTGTTGCTCCCCATGACAGGAGAGGAGGGTCCACCTTGGCCATCCAGGGATGAGGGGTACAACACTCCTTTGGTATGGTCATGGCATCCTTAGATCACTTGAGATAGGTGCTTCTGGGGCATGGGAACTCATCCTCATGGGATGATCCCAGGAGCTCCCCTGAGCCTGCCCACAGATGGGGATGGGTGCATGGAAGTCCCTGCTTGCCCCAAGGGATGAACCAGGATGGGGCATCCTGTTCTATGGAGGCTCCTCCAGAGCAAAATGCATTTGACAAAAAACAAAACAAATCCACATTTTCTGCGTCTTTTCCAAAGTGGAGGGCAAGGAAGAGGGGAGATGGAGGTGAGAAGCTGAAGGTCCCTTGTGAAAGTGAAATGTCACAGGCCAAGTGGATTCACATCCTGGCTGGGCTGATGAGGGAGGAGGAGAGTGGCCCTGAAATCAAGCAGGAATTTGGGAAGACAAACAGCAGTAACTCACATGGCTCTGCTGCTGGAGAAAAATCCCAGCACCTTCTGGATCCGGGCAAGGGTCCTTCCTCCTCCCCAACGAACAGCACCACTCCCCTAGGCATCCGCACCTCTGGGAGCTTTTTATTATTAGTATTTTATGAGAGAAGAAGAAAAACACTTCTGGCAGCTTTGGGAGAGTGCAGGCAGGACAGAATGTGCTGGCTGCAGGAGCTAGTGCCCCCTGGCACACTGGAAACAAGCTGGTCTTGCTGGAGCAGCCCCAAACCCTCATCCCCAGCACCCACGGCAAGACACTGCCCAGCCCCTGGGTGGGCATGGGAGCTGCTGGTGGGTCCAGCCCAGCCAAGTTTTCCCTCCCCGTGAGAGCAGCCGCTCAGTACCCAACTGAAAAACGTTTTTTTAGTTAGGGGAAGCCACTAAAATGTAGTAAAATCCCGGTGGGAGCTGGAGCACAGAGCACGCACAGGGAACCTCGACGGGAGCCAGCACATAACGTACAGGGATGTCACTGGGGACCACATGCGCACACACGTGTGCCTGTGGTTGTGCAAGGAGGGACAGCAAAATTCCCTTTTCCACTGTGCCACGTCACTCCTGCTCACCAAGCCCCAGGACAAGGCGGTGCTGAGAGCCTCAGCACCCACCACCCTTGGCCAGTGGGCAAGGCTGCTTTTGCTGGGACCATGGGAAGGAGGGAGGTCAGGGAAGGACAGAGCCCTGCAGAGAACAGCACAGCTCCTCTGAGTCACTGGCTGGGCTGAAGAGGACAAGGGAGCCAAAGTGCCCCATGCCAGCAGCAGGCATGAAGGCCAGGGAATGAGCAGGCACCCTGACAGCCTTGTCCTGGGCTGGGCAAAGGGCTCAGTGTTACAGCAAAGGCCAGATATTTCCATGGTGCCATTTCCTCCCTGTCCAGAACGGGTGGGGTGATGGTCCTTGCAACACCCACGTCATCCTCCCAGACCACAGGGGAAAACTGAGGCGCTTTTTTCTGCTGCCAGTGGCAGGAAATTATTTTTTGTGGTGTCCTGAATGAGGATGTCTCCCCATTCCCAAAGGGCTCAGAAGAGCTTCCCTCATGCAGGGCACTGCAGGGCTCAGCTCTGAAGAAATTGTGAAAAGCTAAAACAGAGCGCTCCAACTCTGTCCCTGCCACACCAACTTTTGCCATCACCTCTACAGATGGTCCCCTTCCAAATGCCTCAGTGACTGTGGCTGTCTTGCAGTCTTCCACTTGCTGCACCACCCTGTGAGCAAAGCCTGCATTCCCCTTTCCCACCCTGGTCATCCCACAGAAATTTGGGCAAGAGGAAAATGGAACCAAGGAAGCAGTTGTAAGAGCAGATGTGAGTGTTTATACCCAGACCTCACTGTGCAGAAGATTGGTTTCACACCAGCATCCAACATCCACCCCTGCGTCCTCCAAAAGAGATCAGGGGCTGGGACTCTGAAAGCCAAATTCCTATTTTTATTTGCCCATGACATCTCAGCAAGACAGATCTGGGACTCCAAATGTAAGGGTAGGTTGGAAGCTGGGTGGATCTGATAAGTGCTCTAGTAAAGCACAGCAGGAAAACTTCACATAACAACTCCAGCAGAGTCTTGACTACATATGGACTGAAAATGTGCATTTTTCCCCCATCCCTGACCTATCCTCCCCAAACATTTCCAGTTTGCAGGGCTGGAGTGTTTATGCTTAAGCACAGAGTTTTGCCACAGGCTGAGCTGGAGCCAAGCAGGATGGGTGGCTGCACACCCCAGCCACACACATTTAACGTGTGTGAGATGCACATGCATGCATTGAGTCAGCCAAAAACTAAAAGCGCTCTAAAATTAAGCCTCGCCGCTCCCTGTACTCTTAATCCTGCACTCTCCTGCCTCTGCCCTGTGACACAGTCTGTCATTTCATGACCACATGCCATTGAGCTGAGTCCTCCAGGGCTGATGTATATTGAGCGTTGAACATGTTCCAGATACATCTCCAGGCACCTACTTTGAGCCAAGGTTTCCATACACTCTCACATCCACATATGGATCACTGGCACTCATGTTTATTCCTCCAGCACTGAGAAGAAACACAATTTCTTTAATCAGAAGGTGCTGAGGCCCTGGCACAGGTTGCCCAGAGAAGCTCTGGCTGCCCCATCCCTGGAAGTGTCCAAGGCCGAGTTGGACAGGGCTTGGAGCAACCTGGGATAGTGGAAAATGTCCCTGACCGTAGCAGAGGATTTGGACTAGATGAGCTTTAAGTTTCCTTCCAACCCAAACCCTTCTAGGATTTCTTTAGGAAAATCAGAAAAACAGACTGCCCTAAGGGTATTTTTAGGCTGCTGGACTCCAGCAACCTGTCAGATGGCAAACAAGGGAAGAGCTTGGGATGTCTTGATGGATGAGCTTGGGAGTCTCCATAATCACAGCACCCACCCAGATGGGGCTTGCAGGAATCGTCCTTCCCTGCCTGACCTTTCTCTCTTCTCTCCCCAGCCTCTTTCTTTGGGGACAGCTTCGTGGAGATGCCTCTGGCAGATGCCTCGCGCACAGTGCGGCTCCACCTGCAGCTGTTCACCAGCCAGGGGAATGGGCTGCTCTTCCTGGCTGCTGGCCAGCCCGACCACCTCCTGCTCCAGCTGCAAGCCGGCCGCCTGCAGGTACACACCCCAGTCCTCTCCCCAGGCTGGGGTCTCTGTGTCATGGTTTCATCCAGTGAGAGGATGACGGGGCAGCCCAGCTGCCAGGACCCCTGACAGGGAATGCCAAGAGTACCAGAGGAAAGCGGACACAGTCTTGGAAGATTTGGTTAAATACAGAGAAACAGGCTCCATCTGGGGAAGCAACTCACCCACTGTCTGGGTGATGCTGGGGGTGGTCATGGGGGCACCCTGGCACTGGCACCCTGTGTGCATTGCATGGTCAGACACGGTGCACAGCACCCTCAGGTGTGAGGAGGTGAGAAAAAAGGATCCAGGGAAAGAAGTTCCCAACTGGAACATGGGAAGCAATCAAGACAGAGGAATAAAATTCCCTGTTGTGGTTATGGTGTTGGCATCCACCACGAAGGAGAAGCGCAGGGAACATCTGAGGCACACATCCTGCCTCTCCTGCAGCCTGGGCTGGGCTACCAACCACATTAAACCAAAGCCGAAGAGCTTGTGAGCCACTGGCCAGAGGTGTCCCTAATGCAGGCCATGTGTCTCCAACATGTGTCTCAGCTAACCCTCTACTTAGGCAGGCTCCAGGCTGCTGCCCACGAAGAGCAAAGCCTGCTATTTCCCCTGCCAGTTCCCAGGAAAGGGCTGGAAGCAGCCCAGGTTGCAAGGTTGGAGGGCAGTGGGCAAGATAGAGCAGGGGAGGAGAAGCCAGCATCTGGCAGGGCTGCTCTGTGAGGGGAGAGGAGAAGCCCCCAGTTGTGGGACTGGGAGATGGAGGACCCTAGTCCTGAGACGGGTTTGCTGAGAATGAAAAAGGAGAGAAATTCAGAGAGCGGGACAAAGAGGGCAGGCCCATGGGGAGGATGAAGGAGGAGCACATCCAGAGGTGGAGGAGTGAACCGAGGGACCTGGGTGTGGGTCCATGCTTCAGCAGGTGTTACTGGAAGGTGGAGAGGTCTCACTTGAGCTGAGGATTTTGTGTCTTTCCCTGCAGGCCAGGCTGCAGTTGGGCTCAGAGGAGGCGACCGTGCAGTCCCCGGCAGGGCTGCAGCTCAATAACCTGGCAGTGCACAATGTGGAACTGCTGGTAGAAGATGGCAGGATGATGCTGACTGTCGATGGCGTCTTCAACAGCTCCACAGACATTGCAGGGCCAGCGAGGGAGCTGGACATCCAGTATGGCCTCTTTGCCGGCGGGACAGGCAGCCTGGACCTGCCGTACCTTGCCGAGGCCAGCCCTCCCTTCAGGGGCTGTCTTCACTTGGTGACATTCAACGGCCTGGATGTCCTCTCTCATCTGTCTCCTGACGGCAGCTCCAAGACCTTCTACCATGTCCAGGAAGGGTGCAGCACACAGTTCTCTGCAGAGCCTGAGGACCCCTTTGGCTTCCCAGGGCCACACTCCTACATTGCTTTTCCCACTTGGGACGCAAGGCAGGAAGCAACTATCGAGTTTGTGATAACGACGAGCATCACTCAGGCACCCCTCATCTACCACGCAGGGCTGGAGAATGACTTCTTCTACCTGGAGATCTCCAATGGGCGCCTACGAGGGTTTGTGGAGAAGGGGAACGGCGTCATCGTCCTGCACAACAACGTCTTCATCAGCGACGAGCAGCAGCACTACGTCAAAGTCCACACAGACATCCACAAGTTTGAGATACTGATAGATTACTATGCTTCATCCACATCCAACCGGGGCATCAACAACTACCTGGACCTTCAGGGAAACCTCTTCATTGGAGGCATGGATGAAAAAGCTTTGCAAAGGCTGAGGGAGCACCATCTTTCTTTCATCTCATTGTGGACCATGACCAACCACTCATTTGTTGGCTGCCTGGAGGACCTCCGGATAAACCTGCAGAGGAGGAGCCTGCAGGACGCCGTGATCACAAAGGACATCACAGCAGGCTGTGGGAAGCAGGACCACTACTGGGACTATGAGGAGGTGTACGAGCAGGATGAGGCATCCACCTCCCCGCCTCCAAATGGCTTTTCGGGAGCACCAGGTCTGGTGGTGGAACCATGCCAGCCCGACAGCAGCTTCCCACCCACCTTTGCCAACATCAGCAGGCTGCTGCACGTCAGCCCCCTCATCGTCTCTGAAGGGGGCATGGCCTACCTGGAGTGGAAACACGCCCAGCCAACGGTAGACTTGAGCCTGGCCAACATCCGTCAGTCCCAAATCCTCTTCAGCATCACCAGTGACCCCCGGCATGGCCAGCTGGAGCTGGACATTCCTGGCTCCAGGAGCAGAAGGAAGTTCACCTTGTTAGACATCGTGAATCGGAAAGTCAGGTATATCCACGATGGCTCCGAGGGGCCCATGGACCAGCTGATGCTGGAGGTGACAGTGACCACCCAGCAAGGGGTTCCAGAGTGCCTGAGGCAGGGGCAGGTGTACCTCCTGCCCATCATGATCAACCCTGTCAACGATGCCCCACAGGTGATCTTTCCCCGTGGGAACCAAATGACAATCCTGAAGCACACACGGAAACACCTGACCACCGAAATCCTGCAGGTCCTGGATGACGACTCATCCTGCGATGCCCTCGAATTCCAGCTGCATGGTCAGCAGATGGAGGAGGGTTATGTGGAGTTAGACTTCCACCCTGGAGTGCCCATTGAAGAGTTCTCCTGCAGGGACCTGGAAGCTGGCAATGTAGTCTACGTGCACCAGGGTGGGACAAACTTACAGCTCACCTTGCAGGTGAGTGATGGCACAGTTCCGAGCCCCACTGCCACCCTGAGGATCCTCGCCATTGATCCTGACATCCACCTGCTCAATAACACCGGCCTTTCCCTCTCCCAAGGAAGGGCCGCACTCATCACCACGGCCAACCTGTCAGTGGAGACGAACGCTGTGGAACAACAGGTCTCCATCCTGTACGTCCTCACGGAGCCTCTGAAGTATGGTGAGGTCCAGAAACAAGGGAGCATGGGAGGGGAATGGAAAAAAGTTGAGTCCTTCCACCAACAAGACCTGGAGCAAGGGCGCATCCAGTATTTTAGCACAGACCCAGAGCATCGTCTCGAAGACAGCGTGGAGAAGGTGAGATTCAAAGTCCAGGTGGGGCAGAAGCTCTTGCCAAACAACACCTTCCTCATAAGGATCAAAAGAGCCACCATTAAGATGAGGACCATGGCTCCCCTCCAGATGAAGAATAAGCGGCACAGAAATATCACCAACAAGGAGCTGGAGGCAATGTTGGAAGATCCAAACTCTGCCCCGGTTCCCTTCCACTACGTGATCATCCACGCTCCCAAAAAGGGAAACCTGGAGCTGCTTGGCAACAGGCTGACTGAAGGCTTTGGATTTACTGAAGAGGACCTGCAGGGAAACCGCCTGAGCTACAGCGTGACCATCAGGAACTCCCAGCAAGCCGAGGACTTCTTCCAGTTCCGTGTCCACGCCGGTGAGCAGCACTCGCCCATCTATACCTACAGAATTAGCATTGGTGGGGACCCTGATGCACCAAATTTGACCAACGTGCTCCTGACGGTGCCGGAAGGTGGACAGGCTGTCATCTCCAAGGATCACTTGTTTGTGCAGAGCATGAACAGCATGGACTATGTCTACGAGGTGATTGAGGGGCCAGCACATGGGAGGCTGGCCTGGGCTGCGTCCCATGGTTGGGCCTCCAGAGAGGAGATCACGGAGTTCACCAATGACGACATCCTCCAGCGGCGGTTGCTGTACCAGCACGATGACTCCGAGACACTGGAGGATGATATCCCCTTTGTAGCCATCAAGCAGGGTGAGGGCAGCGCTGAGCCCGAGGCTGAGGAGGTGAGGGGCGTTTTCAGGGTCTCCATCCAACCCGTCAATGACCACAGCCCTGTCCGGGCAGTGAATAAAGTCTTCAACGTGGTGCGCAACGGGCAGCACCTGCTGACCACTGACGACATTGCCTTCACTGACAAGGACTCCGGCTTCTCCGATGCGCAGCTGGTGCTGACCAGGAAGGATATCTTATTTGGCAGCATTGTGTCTGTCGATGACAGAAGCCACCAGGTCTATCGATTCACACAGGATGATTTGAGGAAGAAGAAGATCCTCTTTGTGCATTCTGGAGCTGACCAAGGCTGGATCCAGCTACAGGTCTCGGATGGCCTCCACCAAACCACAGCCCTCCTGGAAGTGCAGGCATCAGAGCCCTACATCAAAGTAGTCAACAACACTGGTCTGGTCATCCACCAGGGCACCCAAGGGAGCATTGACTCCTCTGTCCTCAGCCTGGAGACCAACATGGACATCAGGTCAGATGAAGAGATACGGTTCCTGATAACCACCCCCCCAAGGTGGGGGACTGTGCTGAGAGGGGAGCAGCCGGTCATGGCCTTCTCGCAGAGGGACCTGCTGGCAGGAGAGATCTCCTACCACCATAATGGGAGCAGGAACACCCAGGATGAGCTCCAGTTCACTGTAGAAGCAAATGAGGTGGCAGTGGAGGACACACTGGCCATCAGCGTGTTCTTGGATACCCATCCCAGCCCCCTGAGCATAGTCAACCATAAGGAGATCTATGTTTTCCAGGGGGAAGCGGCTGGGATCAAGGAGGAAGACTTACTGGTGAGTATCCCCTTCTCTAATCATTCCCCATGCCTGCATGATTTCCCTGGTTTGATGGCCACCCATGGGACTCCATTTTACTCCCATCTGCTCAGAGCCAAGACCTTGTGTTCTTGTTAGGCTTTGCCCAGGGGCAAAGAGGCCTGCAGGCATGGCCTCAGTAAGGTGGTCCTTGCAGTTCATCCCACAGCAAAGCTTTGAGGGATTGATTGCACAGCAAGTGAGCTGTGGCGCAGCCCAGCTTCAGTTACCGGCCCTCCCACTCATGCCTTGTCTCCTCCACACTCCCAGGTGACCCACGAAGAGATAGCTTCCCGAGACATAGTCTACCTGGTGAGCAGCCCCCCAGCCTCCGGCTTCCTGGCAATGCTTCAGCACAGCCAGGATGTGAACGAGCAGCCCAGCCTGGACCCCATCCAGTCCTTCACCCAGGAGGACATCAACAGCGGCAGAGTCCTCTACCTTCACTCCAAGCCCAAGGAGGAGCGTGACCGGTTTGTCCTGGACATCACAGCCCGCAGTGCAGACCCTCTGGAGGGAGTGGTGGTCAGCCTGATTGTGCTCCCCATCACCGTCCCCTTAGATGTCCAAAACATCACGGTGCCAGGAGGTGGCTCTGCCACCATCTCCTCGAGCATCCTCCATATTCCCAATGTCTACTACCCAGCTCTTGGCATGCAGTTCAGCGTGCTCGAGCCCCCTCGGTTTGGCACCCTCTGGAGCAGCCAGCAGCCGGAGCAAGGAGGGCTGCACAGCTTCACCTGGAGCGAGGTATAGCACCCACGGGCACCCACCTGCCCAGCAGGCTGCTTTCCCAAGAGTTTGGGGAGAGCCCGGGGCAGGCTTCACCCCCCAGCCACACTGGGAGTTTGGGGAGGCTGCAGGAGTCTTCTCCCCATCAGAAGGGACGGAGGCGTTTGGGAGTGATGGGTTTGCTCTGCAGCCCCTGGGGATACAGGGTGGGGATGCAGGCAGTGCACCCGCGCTGGCCTCCAGGTCTGCTTCCCAAAGAGACCCCGCTCCTGTCCTGTGGATCCACCCTGCAGGGCTGCTCCTGAGCTAGTGGTGGGTTGCCATCATCCTCCCAGGATGGCTCACGGTCCCCTCTCCAGAGGGGCCGGTGGCCTGTGTCCTCCATGGAGGATCACCCGGCCCTTGCCCCGCAGGTGAAGAACCAGCAGATCCAGTACAGGCAGGATGGTCCCCGATCCCTGACTGACAGTTTCACCATCCTGGCCAACGCCTCCGAGGTATCCCGACAGAGCCATCCCCGGACTCTCTTCATCACCATCCTGCCCCGCAGCACCAAGGGGCCGCGGCTGAAGGTCAACGCCGGTTTGCAGGTAAGGGTGGGACACCACGGGGCCGGGCGGCCAGCCCAGCGTGGAGACCCCCGTACACTCGGGGTAACTCGCTCCGGGGATCTGGGGCTCTGCGCGGCGGGGCTGCCTCCCAGAGGCGGGCCACGGCGAAGGGGGAAAGGAGGAGCGTTTTCCCGACGGGGCGAGGCTCTGGAGGAGGCGGAGAGCGATCTGTGCCCGTCCCGCCCGCCGCTGCTGCGGGGATCGGCCGCGAGGTGGGAGCATCGCCCCGCGCTCCCAGCGCGGCCAGCGCTGCCACGGCGGCAGCGGCGCCTTCGCAGCCCCGGCTCCAGGGATAATCCCCGGCAGCTCCGGGAGTAGCTTGTCCACGTTTCGCCAACGCAGGCTGGAATTACTCAATCGTCTGGGCAGCTTTCACACCTCTCTTTACGTCCATCCCAGAAAACGGCAGTAGGGAAGAGGTCTCACCTGCTGCTGAACTCCCACCTTCTGCTTCCAACACCTCCCTGTCCCATTCGGGGTCTCTAATGCAAAATTCCAGCAAAGAATTTAGTGGAAAACATGGAAGCACAACCATACCCCCCACCCCCCCTGCACCTACTGTCACTATCCCAGGATTTCCACAGCTGGCAGCTGGAAAGCTGTCTGTCCATCAGGATCATCACACAGTTGCCTTGGGAAGGGTTCTGGGAGCCTGGACTGTGGAGAAGATGCCCAAGGGGAAGGGGCTGCCCTGCCTAGCCCCAGAGACAGACATTTTGAAGGATACCAGCAAAGTTTGGGAGGTACCCCCAGCCCCAGCTCTGTGCCTGCCCCAGTTTTTCCCCTCCAGCCCAGGAAGTTTCCCACCAAATCCCTTTTGTAGACCTGCCTCACCTGGACCAAAATTCAGGGAGAAGTTGACCCCTCAGCTGCTGGGCTCGGGCCAGCCCCTTTTCCCCACTCCAAACATCCAGTGTAAGCATGGCCTTCCCTCCCCCCCAGCCATCATGCTAAGAATAAGGGTGAAAAGACAGAAAAACCTCCTAAAATAAACTCAGAGGCAGCAGCTTGTCTGCCTTTCCATGGGAATCCCTTTGCACCCTGGGAAGAGTAACCACGGCTGCCCAGAGGAGCTCTGGAGCTGGGAAAGGCTTCCTTCCCCCAACGGGAATGATGGGAGAGGCCCGGCTCTGCTGTGTTTGTGCTCTGCTGGGGGATGACTTCAGTGTTTAAAGGTCAGGCCAGGCCCGGGACAGGGATTGCACAAAGGTTTCCAGGGATGCCGAGTCCTCGCAGGGCTGGGAGACAACAGGCTGGGTCTAGATACCAAAGTGGAGCCCCTTGGGAAGGAGCAGCAGGTTTTGGGCTGGATCTGAAGGAGGGATGGCTGGATGCCACCAACAGAGACGCTTCCACCGCCGCCCCAGAGCACACGGCCACGCTCCCGGCCCTGCTCCGCCACCTCCCTGCATGCTCTCCCCGGGAGCAGAGGCGACACGGAGGCTGAGCAAACACAATAAGCCCAGCAAGCGAGCGCAGGAGCCAGGCGGAAGGCTTTAATAATTCAGGGAGGATGAGGAGCGTGGAGAAATGGGTCAGCTCCCGTGGCGCGGGCTCTGGGCGGGGAGCAAAGCTACTCCAGCCACTCTGATTGTCCCTTCCCAGTGGACAGCGATGCCCTGGGGCTGCCAGTCCCCCCCTGCTTTGCCCACAGGGAATTTTCTTTGGCTCCAAGCCCCCATTGTGATTGCAATTCCAACTGCTGTGGGTGCTGGGGAGACAAAGTAGCCCAAAAAACTCAGGGCATGAACAGTGAATCTCCTGTCCCGGCTGTGTCCAGCAGCACTTCCCCCACCCTGCCTCTCCAAAGCTGTGTTTTCCAGCCTGCCTCTGCCATCCCGTGGGGACGGCTAAGGGATTTAGTTTCTCTTTCGGCACCCACACCCACTCAAGCAATGTTTTGGGTTAGGCGAGCTGAAAACAGCAGAAAAGAGCTCAGCCAGCAGAGCACCTCCTCCAGCGCCTGCCTGGGTGTTGTCTTGCAAATTCCCAAGATCCCAACCTCATGATTCTGTGGGTTGCTGCACATCCCACGTGAGCCTTGGCACGGCTCCATCCATGCACCCCACAATTTCCAGGCATCCTAAGGGCAAAGGGCAGCTCTGGGCTGTTTGGGCAGAACCTGTTTGGCAGCACAAGATTCATCCCTGTGGTCTGCCAAGGTGGAGATGTGGCACAGGGTCACGAGCAGGGAAAATTGTTGCCTCCAGCTGCAGATGGGAGACACCAGGGCTTTGGGGTGGCAGTGTTCCCACAGGAGGGTCGGCACCACTGGATGGGAGGAAGTGGTCCTGGGAAGTTCCTCGATGGCTCTGAAATCAGCTACATATTTGTCATTCCTGGAGGGTATGCTGGGACAGGGGGCCTTGCTGCAGCCTTGTGAGGGGGTGGTGGGACCGGGATGGGAGCAGGAGCGAGGAGAAACACCCAGCCAGGGGGAGACAGGGCTGCTTGTGGTCATGTGTACCCAGCAGCAGCTTGTGCACCCCACTAAAACCCCTTCCCTGCAAAGCAAGGTCTCAAAGGCACAGCCCCTGCTGCAGGAACTGGGGAAACTGAGGCACCCTTGCCCTCCAGCACACACCGTGCAGAGGCACAGACCCAGCTGTGTGGCACGTGCTGGCAAACACGGCAGCGGTGACGCGGGGCTGGGAAGAGGCCAGATGATGGAGGCATCACCCGGGACACAGACAAGGCGCCCTTGTTGGGCTGGGATGCGCTCTGGCACCCAGCAGAGTGGGCTGAGCTGGGATGGGAAAAAGGGGAGAGGTGCCAGGGGTATCACAGGGGGGTTACAGCCTCTCCCTGTCCCCCAGCTGCGGGAAGGAGCCACGGCTGTTCTCAGCCCCCACATCCTGAGTGCCGAGGATGAGGACTCCACAGCGGACGAGGTGACCTATTCCATCCAGCCCCCAGCCAACGGGAAGGTTGTGCTGAGGTCAGCGCCCGGCGCTGAAGTCCAGAGGTTCACTCAGGCCCAGATAGACAACGGCCTCATCCTCTTCGTGCACCAAGGTAGGGCAGGACTGAGGTGCCTCAGGCCCCCTGCACCACCCCAGGGTGATGGGGACACTGTGCCACCACAGGGAATGCCAACCCCATCCCTGGTCCAACACTCTGACAGGTTAATGGGGAGCTGCATCTCCTCTGGCCCCAGAAAATTCCCAGGTCTGTGCTTTCCACAGGACCCCTGGATGGCGGCTTCGCCTTCGATCTGTGGGATGGCGAGAACTTATCTCCTGGGCACTTCTTCCTCATCAGGGCCCAGAGAGAGCCCATCATCAGCCTGGCCAGGAAGCAGAGCCTCACTGTCTGCCCAGGTGGGTACCAGCACGATCCCCATTCTCCCAGCTCAAATGGGGCCCCCTCGGACCTCCTACCCTTGTCCAAGCACTGCTGAGATGCCCCTGGCGGAGGCTGCAGGTGGGTGGCAAGGTGACTGGTTGAAATCCATACTGGATGTGTTTTCCAGGTGCCCTGCAGCCCATCACCAGCCACAACTTGCAGGCAGTGAGCAACAGTCCCACGAGCTCCACCACTCTGTACTACAGCATCGAGCAAGCCCCACGCCTGGGCAGGCTGACCACCTCACAGGGGGAGGAAATCAGGAACTTCACCCAAGCCCAGGTGAGACTTCAATTCCTCCAGCCCCTCAGAACCCCAACCACAGCCCTTCATCACCCCCCACCACAGCATGGGGGTCCCAGTCTGAGCCCACTGCCACCACAAGCATCTGATCCCAGGCAGGAGGAAACACAAGGCTCCAGCCCTGCTGTGACTTTCTCAGCTCTGCCAACAGCTGCTAAGAGGGATTAAGAGCTGCTACCCCAGCCATGGATTTAGCACTGGGGGAGGCTGAGGGAGCTCTAATCCCTTTTCCTAGGCCATCTCCCTGCTGCAGAGACAGCCAGCCTGACTGCTGCTGAAGGGAAGAGCCAAGCATGATTTTTTCACTCCTGCTCTGAAAAAATTTGGCTGCCATGGGGCCAAATTTTGCGGGGCCCAGCAAGGGTCTTATTTTATTCCATCACTGAGAGACACACAGGTTTATCCTCCCTGGAAGCTCCTCTGTGCTATGCTTACCCTTGGAGGATGCTGAACAAGCTCAACCCTTCCTCTGAGCCTCAGTTCCTCTAACTGCTGGGAGAAACATCATAGAGTGACAGAACAGTTTGGGTTGGAAGGGAGATTAAAGGTCACCTTGTTCCCCCACCACAGACAGGGACACCTTCTACTATACCAGGTTTTTCATATCCTGGTAAAGAAACACCATGAGCTCTCCATGGTCACTACCATGCCATGCTTAGTGAAAATCCCCATTTCTTACCTAATTAGAGCTTGGTTGCTCCATCCTAGAGTCAAGATAGGAGCTGATCAAGGATTTTTTTTAATTTTCAGGTGGACAGCAAGCTGATTTTCTACCAGCACAAGATGCCAAGCAAGCCCTTCTGGCTGGCCCAAGATGCCATCCGCTTCCGTGTGGTCACTCCCACGACCATCTCAGATTCTTTCATCCTCCTTGTCCTGATCTCCTTTGAGGAAAATTGTCCCCAGCGCTTGACTCAGCTTTGGAAAAACGCAGGTAAGGGTAGGATGGAGAAGCATGGGACAAACCAGCTCTTCAGAAGGGCTTGTTTCTCTGAAGAAGACACCATTTTGTTGTTTTCCATGGTTGATACATTACATCAGACATCTAAAACTGCATCCAATTCCTTCCATCGTTGCATCAAACTCTCACCAACTTTTAGAATTTGATTCTTATGCCTTTTCTCTCCAGGTCTGCAGCTCACAAGGGCTCAGCAGGCTGAGATTGACACCTCGATGTTGGATGCCTCCAACCTCCTGAGCCAAATCCTGGTCCCTGAGAGGGCTGGATATGATGTTGTCTTCCTGGTGACGGAGCCACCAGCTCATGGACAGCTCTTGGTGGCCGGTGTGCCTCTGGAGCAGTCACGGCCCTTTTTCCTGCAGTCAGACCTGGCAGTGAGGCGTTTGGTCTATGCCCATAGTGGGGACAGCATCTCCAAAGATCATTTCAGTTTCAAGGCTTGGCTCCAGCCCCGGGAACAGCAATCTGTCCGTCCTCCACAGGATAGGGTGGTCATCTCTGAAGCATTCAACATAACAGTGACCAGCAGCACCAAGTCACCGGGGGTGGTGAAGAAGCAAGAAGTGCTGCAGGTCCCACCAGGCTCCGTGGTCACTGTGTCACAGGAGTACCTGGATGTGGCAGACCCAGTGGTGTCCCCACAGGAGATGGTGTACAGTGTCCTCCAGAGACCCCTCAGTGGCCACGTGGCCAGCGCACACAACCCACGGGAGCCCATCAGCCACTTCACCCAAGCGGATGTCAATGCCGGCCACGTGGTCTTTGTTGCTACTGGGAGCTATGCCCCAGGCTCCTTAGTCCTGAGTCTCTCCAGTGGCCACCACCCACCCATCCAGACTTCACTGGAGATTGAGGTGCTGCCTGGTCTGAGCACCACTGCCAGCCCAGCACTGCTGGAGGTGCCCCAAGACCTGAACAGGGCCCTCGTGTCCCACCATCACCTGCTGGGTGCCGCCCCACGGGGGGCAGGCAATGTCCTGTACAGGATCACCAGGGAACCCAGGTTTGGACAGCTGCAAGTCAACCAAAAGCCATCACGGGGCTTCTCACAGAAGCAGCTGGATCGCAGGGAGGTGACGTTCACCTTCAGTGACCTCAGGTCACCTGAGGACAACTTCCAGTTCGTTGCCATTTCGCGGGCAGGAAACAGGACCGGGGTGGTGAACGTGACTGTCCGTGCTGCGGTGAAGAGCCGAGCGGGCAGTCTGTGGCCCCGAGGCACCACAGCCCTCCTAGACACCAGTGTCCTCGATGCCAGTGAGCTGGCCAACCGCACCAACAGCATCCCAGTCTTCAAGGTGCACAGGGCGCCCCGTGCCAGCCGTCTTGTGAGGGTATCCAGGGATCCAGGACAGCCCACCTCCCCAATCGAAACCTTCAGCCAGAGCGAGCTGGAGCAAGGGCTGGTGGGGCTGGAGGTGCTGGATGCTGGGGACACTCACCAACCCCTGCAGAGGGACAGCTTTGTCTTTGAGCTGGTGGCTGCCGGTGTGCCACCAGCGTTGGCATCCCTGGAGTACAGCATCGAGCCCTACAATGCCTCAAAATCCTATGGTGTCACCCTGCTCACGGTCCCGCTGGCACCCTCACCCCGAGTGCCCCATGGCACGGTGTGGAGCAGCCCCAATGCCAGCGAGCTGGGCATGCCCCCCACTCCCTGGTTGGCCCCCAGTGCCACCACGAGCCCCAGCCCTGGGGCGGGGGGAACCTTCCTCAGCTTTATCGAGGCCAACATGTTCAGCATTATCATCCCCATTTGCCTCATCTTCCTCCTGCTGGCCCTCATCTTGCCCCTGCTCTTCTACCTGCACAAGCGCAACAAGACGGGGAAGCACCATGTCCAGGGCACTCCCGCCTCCAAGGCCAAGAACGGGGCTGTGCCAGACCATGAGACCTTCCGGAGGACAGACCCCAGCCAAAACATCCCCCTAACGACTGTCACCACCCTGGAGGGCAAGGGGACAGGTCCCCCACCCTCAGGGGCACCTCCAGACCCCGAGCTCCTCCAGTACTGCCGGACTTCCAACCCCCCCCTGAAAAACAACCAGTACTGGGTGTGAAGGGCTCAGGTGCGGTGGCACGAGGCCACCTGGGCGTCCAGCCCCTCCTGCAGCACCACCAGCCACCTCCTCCCGGCTCTCCTCCTCCTCCCTGGGAGCTGGTATCCCACAGATGCAGGAGGGCCCTGGAGATACAGGGGCTGCTGCTCCAGCCCACCTTGTAGCCCCACATCTGCTTTGGGCAGGGCAGGGGGACACTGCATAAGCAATTGGGGACAGGCAAAATTCCTGAGCATCACTGGGAATCGCTGACTTTGGGTGCTCATTTGGGCCACCCTGATGGAGGCCACAGTGATGGGGGGCACCTGATGACACTGGCCCCCACAGAGTCACCCAGGCTGGTCCAGTGGGGGCTCCTCTGAAGGCAGCATGGTCACCACAGGGGAGCTTTTCACAGCTCTTGGTGAGGGAGGATGAGGAGCAGCTTGTGCTGAGTCAGGCTGGGGATGAAGCTGCCCAAATTCCCCAGGGCTAGGAGGGCTTAGACACTGGAGCAGAGGCTCAGAAAATATTCTGTGGCCAATGCCAGGGGAATTTAGGAGTCCCCACCCACTTGGAAAAACACCCGCCTCGCTCTTTCTCTACTTGCCATGTGCTGCATGAAACCAATTGCACGGAGCCCGGGGGGGTTGCACAACAGGTAGAATGCCCTTGGCAGGGAGGGATGGCTGGAGCTCACCTGGGCAGTGTGAAACCAGAGAAGAGAACACAGAAACAGAGCCAGCATGGTTTTCCACTGTATAACTCCAGTATGGCAGAAGTAAACAGAATAAAGTGCCTTTTCCTAGGTGCATCACTGTTTTCCTAAGCTGTGTCCCTTGCCAGCCCTGTTTTAAGCTGCTGAGCGACATTTGGAGGTAATGGACCATATTCTGGGCTCTTGCTCAAATTTTCCCCAGCCTGGAGTCTTAAAAACTTAAATAGAAACTGTCTGAGGGAGGGCAGAGGAAAAACTGAGCGCTGAGCTCAGGATGGGACCCAACAATAATACCCTGCACTGCTCCAGCTGGGAATCTCATCACAGGGCACATCCTGCTCACACATGTCTGATGGGAAGCTGACATGAGCCCCCAGGGACCACAGGGGACCACTTGCACCCCTCTCACCCAAGATAAAATCCACCACATGATCCCTTCCCAAACAGCGACTCTGTGTGGTCCCACTCCAAGGCTGCAGCAGAGATGGGATGTTTGTGTGGATCATGCCAGCAGCTTTCCTGGCTGTGTTTATGGGTTTACCTTTTCTGAATAGCAAATCACACCTGTCCTGCTTCAGCTGGTGCTGGCACATCTCATGGGCACTTCATGTCCCCACATCCCACAGGACAGGGCACGGTGGAAACTTGGCATCTCTGAGCCTGTTTGGTCCAAGGGGGAGGTTGATGGATGTCTGCTCCTCACCTGCGAAACCTTCTTCCTGCCTCATCTAGTGGGAAAAATGAGGTTTCCTTTTGCTCAGAGGCAAATTACACCCTCTCCCCTCTGTGAAATGGGGTCAGGGTGACCAAGCTGCCCACGCCATAGCTGGGAGATTGCCAGGGCTGTACTGCTCCCCAAAGGTTGGGACAACTTCTGCCATTGACTCCAGATCACAGCTCTGCACCTCCCCATCTCACTGATATTTTTATTATCTTCATTATTTACATATCCCCAGTGAGGGATGGGGGCTGCATCCACCTCCATCCACCAAGGGCTGCCCTGGAAGCATCGCTGTGTTTTCCTTCCCCGTGATTCTTGCCTTGTGCCCAGGGATTAAATAGAAGGAACGTGGCCTATTTTGTAGGGAACGCTGAAAGCAAACCGGGTTATTTTTAAGGCTTGTGGTTGTATCCCTGCTGCTGGGAAACATCCCCTTCCTGAGGTCAGGGGAGGACAGGCAGTAACCTGGAAAACGGCAGTGAGGACAGCGGCTCTCCAGGGCCAAGCTCTGCTGGCAGGGTTTAAATCCTCAAAACTGAAGGATTGGGTTATTCCGGGTTTGCAGGATCAGAGTGCTGCCACTGCCACTCATCCACCTGAGGAAGGGCTGAGGGCCCAGGTGGGCTCCTGCCTGGACATGAAACACAAAACACAGCCCAAACAATCTCAGAAGTTTCCTGGCCAGGCCCTTCCCCGGCACCCTTCCCTGCCAAGCTGGATATAAAGCTAGCAGAGGTTCAGGGAAGATAATGGAATTTGGGTTGGAAGGGGTCTTAAAGGTCATCTTGTTCCACCCCCCTGCCATGGGCAGGGACATCTTCCACTATCCCAGGTTGCTCCAAGCCTCATTCAACCTGACCTGAACACTTCCAGGGATGGAGCAGCCACAGCTTCTCTGGGCACCCTGTGGCAGGGCCTCATGACCCTCACAGGGAACAATTTCTTCCCAATATTCCATCTATCCCTGCCCTCTGTCAGTGAGAAGCCATTCGCTCCCTGTCCTGTTACTCCAGGCCCTTGTCCAAAGTCCCTCTCCAGGTCTCTTGGACCCCATTTTGGCCTTTGAAAGGGCTCTAAGATCTCCCTGGAGCCTTTTCCTCTCCAGGTGAACACCCTCAGTTCTCCCAGCCTGTCCCCAGAGCCCTTGGAGAGGATCTCGGGAAGAAGGAAGGGGACCATAAGCCCACGGCCATCCCACCTGTGCCAGGCTGGATCCAGCACCTCTCCTGGGTAACAACAGCAGTGTGGGCCCAGGTCAGGTTTCAGCAGGAGCTGGAGGCACTGGGGCTCCCAGGTGGGGATGGACACGGAGCAGGAGGGGAGGTTGTCACAGCTCCAGTGACATGAACCAGTTTCCAGGCACCTATTCAAATGCAAACAAAGAATCCACCCAGGGCAGGTTGGATCCTTGGGTTTTGAAACCCGCCCTCACCCTCTCCTCTGGGAAGCTTTAGCCATGCAAATGTAGGGCTTCAACAAATGTGCGACTTTATTCCCAGCCCGGCTTCAGGCCAGCACAGGAGTCTGGGACCCATGTAAGCATCACATACCTCCAAAATCCCCCCCTGCTCTGGACCAAAACAGCTGCAGGACCTTGGAACAGCATTGTCCACATTTCTCCTGGCAGTGAGCACAGGAACCCCCTGTGCTTAAGCAGGGAGCCCCACTGTTATGGGAAGGCTTGGTTCCATGGCTCTGGCCTCTATGTCCTAATCCCAAAACCCCCCTGGCAGCTCTCACCAGCCCCAAGAGATGCTCTGGACTTCACTGGGAGTCAGGAGCAGCATCCCCTCGGGGGGCACAGGTCATGCTGCCTGATGGCAGGTGATGAGGAGCAGTCTCCTGGGAGGGCAGGAGGACACCAAGGCAGGTGAAGGGGGGGTCAGGTCCTCCTAGGAGCTGTCCTATGTGGAAAGCTCAGAGCCAGACCCGAGGCTGACTACAGCTGCATAGTGTGACGAGGCTCAGCACCTCCACTTGGCTCCAAGCCCAGCCCAGTGCCCTGGGATGCCAGGAGCCCTCCCTCCCTGCTACGTGCCTGTCTGATTTGGGCCAGTCATGCCCACAGCCTGCAGAGCAGGCTCAGCTGGCAGCACGCCCGGCAGGACGGGATGGAGCCCGGGGGAAGAGCTGGAACATCACCCTGGGAGCACCTCAAACAAACCCACACAGGGACAGTGCTGGCCCCAGGAACCCGCCCACGTGAGATAAAGCACACGGATTTATGCTGCAGGGCCAGAGGTGATTCCCAGGTCCTAGGGAAAGCGTGGAGCGGTGAGGACCCGGACACCAGAAAGCATCCCCCATGCCTGCCATCGTTCCCCAGCCCAGCTGCGATTTAAATTTCTGACAAATCGAGCCTGACCTCTGTTTCCACACCCAGCAACTCCAAGGCAGACAGACAATGACGGAGGGATAACCACATCCCAGAGCCTGGGCTCCCCACCCCTCCTGCACAAACAACACACCCAGAGACACAGCTCCCTGGCAGTGCAGGACCTACCTCCCTGTGCTCAGCACCTTCCCAGGGACCAGAGAGAGCGAATCCAGGCTGGCACAGGGTCTGACCTGAGCATCACACTGACTGTGCCTAGGAGGGGGAACCTGGAAGGCTGACACACCCCCATTAAAGCTGATTCCCATCTTATTCTCTGAAACAGACACTGCTGATCCCCCATAATTTCCCTGGGCTGGGAGCAGGAGGGAGCATTTATAGCCACAGCCAAAGGAACCAGCTGGTGCTCGTATCCTTGCCTGGAGGAGCTAACTCAGGGTCATGCTTCGGAAATATTTGAGAAGCACAGCAATTAAAAGATTGGAGCTGGCAGGCTGAGCTGTCTCCCTCTGCCCTGATCCATGCCTGTGTCCTCCCACGTGCATCCGCCCAGAATCACTCCTCAACACGGCCACACGCTCATCCATCTCCTGACATGCTGGGGGTGGCAGTGAAACTCCAAAACCCCACTTGGCTCCATCCCCCGAGTTACTGCTGACCCTAATGGGCAGGCAAGACTTGTCCCCACTCCCCCAGGGTGCTCCCTGCTCCCCGTTAGCAGCTGTGCCTCTCCACCCTCCTTGCCAGCGTGTGCCAGCAGTGTGGCGTGCACAGCAAGCCTCATCCTGCCTGGCCGCCCCGCCAGCAGCTGCACCCTGTGCTCCCCCTTGCATGGGAGGAGCTGGGTTGGGTCACTGCGCTCCTTTGGTGCCTGATCCCGAATTACTGAGCACTGCTGGGTGTATCCTTGTGGTTGGCAAGGCTCTGATCGGCGGCTCTGCTTGTCCCAGCATTCCCATCCTTCACCCTCCAGCTGTTTGGCTGGTCCCTGCGGGCCCCCAGCTGATTCTGCCCACCCTGGAGCATCTTGCTGGGCTCAGGATACACACACAGGTTGTCCCTACAGCATGACAGTCTGGCCCACACACAAACCCAGAGCTCAGAACAAGGATGCCAGGTTTTCTTCCCATGGTGGAGGGAGGCCCAAAGAGGAGAAGATGCAAGACAAGAGCTCCAGGAAGCCACAAGCAGGAACAGAGGCTCTCTGATGCTGGCTGCAGAGCTCTCCAGGGAGGATGCTTCAGCCACCACCACTGCTGCCACCTCCCAACCCTGCTGTCAACAGTGGCAGGACTCACACAGGGCCTACCTCAGCCTTGGCTTTCCCACGCAGGAGCAGCCTTGGGAAGTGGGAGGAGGAAATGGATCTGCTCCATGTTCCCGGTGCTTCCTCTCAATGCCCTGATTTTTTTCTCTTGTGGGAGCAGGGAACAGCCTGTGTCACAGATAACAAAGGCAGTGACAGACACTGCTGGGGCACCTGAAGCACTGTGAACATCCCCAGAGTCCTCCCCACCATCATCCTGCACCCCAGGACAGCCACCAAAATGCTCGGAGATGGTTCTATCCTCCAACACATTTGCAGGATGCTATCAGAGGTGTGGGGGGCAGTGGCAGGATGCTCAGCCCCCACATCTGGCCAAGGCAGGCTCTGAAATGCCCAGCCATGGACAGTGAAGGCCCAGCTGCCTGCTGCCAAGTGGCAGAAGGAAAAGGCAGGAATGCTCATGGAATACAGGTTCTAACCAATGGATTTGCTGTGTTCTGGGAGTGTGGTCCAGACATGAGGGTACAGAGGGGATGGATGGTGGTGCAGGGAAGCCTTTGTGGATGCTGAAGGACCACAGAGAGCACAGGTCCACCTTTGGGGAATCTGAGGCACAGCCTTCTGAAGGGGGGCACACAGCCCACAGGGACCTTAGCCCATCCCTGTCCCCCATTCCAGGACATGGAGGATGAACTCCTGGGACGCTGGGACATCTCCTTGCTCCAGCTGCACACCCCATCTTCAGGATATCCCAGGGACTGAGCTGCCACAGGACACCCCAGGCAGGGGATCCCCTTGCCAGCCAGGTCCAGGGGAGCTGGCATGTTGGCTCAGCCCTGGAGGCTGCTTGCAGTGCCAGAGGCTGGCTGCCTGCCCGGGGACAGCAGTGGCAGGCTCAATCCCAGTGCCCATTGTGCTCCTGAGGGAGCAGGGCTGGGGGAAGGGACATGTTCTGGCCTCAACATGGGGACAAGGCCACCAGGATCACCCAGAGCACGGCCAGCGGGGCTGGAGACCCGGCACTCCTGCAGGATTCGCACAAGGTTAGACATCATTCCCACGGCAGCTGAGCTGGGATGGGGCTGGGATGAGGAGGGAATGGGGTGAGACAGTGCCGAGGAAGGATGTGGTCAGGTTAGGATGAGGACGGGATGGGATGGGGCTGGGGCAGGATGGGACCAGGGCGAGACAGTGCCAAGGCAGAACACGGCCAGGGTAAGATGGAAACGCACTAGGAAGGGGTTGGGATAGGATGGTATCAGAGTGGGATAGGACTGGAATGAGAATGGAGTGGGATGGTGCCATGGAAGGATGCAGCCTGGGTTGGATGGGACTAGAGTGGAACAGGGCCAGGCTAGGATGTGACCAGGCCAGAATGGAGCTGTGGTAGAATGGGGCTGGGATGGGATGGGATGGGATGGGATGGGATGGGATGGGATGGGATGGGATGGGATGGGATGGGATGGGATGGGATGGGATGGGAATGGGAATGGGATGGGATTGGGGTGGGAATGGGAATGGGATGGGATTGGGGTGGGAATGGGATGGGATGGGATTGGGGTGGGAATGGGATGGGATGGGATTGGGGTGGGATGGTGCCAGAGCATGCTGGGAATGGAGTAGGACGGAGCCACGGCAGGAGCCACAGCAAGGGTGGGACTGGTGTGAGATGGACCCAGGCTGGGACGGGGCCACGGTGAAGGGGCCTGTCCTGGCTGTGGGATACAGGAAGAAGCATGTCCTGCCTGGATGGAGGCTCCGTGCCAGGCTGTACCTCAGAGTGCTCATCCCTGCAGCCTGGGGCTGGGGAGGGCTCCGGGAGGATGGAGCGCAGCCCACAGCATTCCCAGCGTCGCTGTTAGTTTAACAATACCCCGCTGGCCTGCATGCCGGGGCTAATTTTATCCCTGGAGCCAGGCCAAGACAGCCCTAACTTTCCTCGCTGTGATTTATCCCAGCCATTTCCCTTCAAAAACAAGGCCCCCGTGCCAGCCCTGCAGTCTCCCAGGCAGCGGCACAGTGTCCTGGCCAGGGCAGAATGGGGCAGGATTCGCCCCTTGGTGGGCAAATGTTCAGAGAGCAGGAGGGGGGTTGCTGTGGGAACCCCTCCTGGGGTCATTTCCCCCACAGCACAGGGATGTTCAAAGCTGGCAGGAAGCCAGGGGATGCTCAGGCAGAGCCTTCCCCAGGATCCTGGAGCAGCTCTGTTTTCCACAGACATCTCTGGGAAGGAGGTGGGTGTTTTTTCTACCAATGATTTTATTGAAAAAGCTGTGGGGCTATTTTTTTTTTTCCCTTTTTTTTCCTTTTTTCTCCCTTTTCCCAGTCAGCAGCCATACTTGAGAAAGAGATTTCTCTTTGCTTCTGTGCATCTAGTTAAAAACTGATCGGTAAAAACACTGCAGAAAAATGGAAAATATTGAAAATATCTCATGACAAACAAAAAAATCTCTTCCAAATAAAGATCTCTTTTCTTCTCCTTTTTTTTTTTCCATCAGAAAAGCTTTTAGTGTGCAAAATGTCGACCACTTGGATTTCTTCTCCCCATGGGCTGGGATTCACCCACCCCTGCTCCAGGAGAGTGGGTTTTCAGAAAGCTAAAAATCCCTGGGCAGAGACCCCAGCACCGTTACCTCCACATCTGTCCCTCTTGTGACCCCCCCTTGCTCCTGCCAGACCCGTGGCAGGGTGGGAGGTCCCCAGGGAAAGAGAGAGGTGGCACAGCCAGTCCGTGGGTGAGCCCTTTCCTGCCAGCCTGGGAAGGGGGAAGAAAGCCCCGAGTCATTTGGTCACTAGCGTGATGAGTTCCCATCCATTCTCAGCCTGTCCTGGACACAGGAGGCCCGAGGGGCTGCAGGCAGAGCGGGAGGAGGCGTTAGAGGTTGTCGTACATGCGCAGCGTCTTCTCCAGCTGCTGGCTGACGCGCTGGTAGAAGACGATCTGCTGCCTCAGGTAGGACTGCATCATCCTCTTGAAGTCGGCCACGCGCCGCTCGTGGAAGTGGTTCATCTCGGCCTGCAGGGCGAAGCCCACCACGCGGCAGCGCTTGCGGATCCCGTCCGCCTCCTCCTGGTCCATCCTGCCCTCGTCGCTCATCCGCTGGCTCTCCTTCACCTTGGCGAAGGCGCCTGGCGAGGCAGGGAGCAGCGTCAGGGGATCCGTGCGACCCTCGGGCCCCCTTCCCTGGGCAGCCCCGCTCGATCCCATCGCCTCCCCCGTGCCGGGGCGCTGGCCTGGCCCCAAAGCAGAGGCACAGACCTGCCCCATGGAAGGGTGGGATCTGCCTGCATCTCCCCTTGCCTGTCAAATCCATCCCTCTCCTCCAGGCAGGCAAAGACCAGGAGCATTTTCCCTCTGGACTCTGGCATCTCCAGCTCTTTTCCCATCCCATCCCTGGGCAGTCAGCCTCATGTATAGCTGGGGGTCTGGGCTCCTGGAGTGCTGTGACTCGAGGCTTGGGGCGCCAAGCTGACGTGGGGCAGTGCTAGCACAGCCAAGCATCCCAGCCAAGCCTGCCCTCCAAATATTCCATGCCATTCCATGAATGGGAGTCAGGAGCAGCCCTGGGAGACCCCAGCCCCAGGAAGCAGTGAACCAGGATGTCACAAGGGCATGTGGTGGTGTCTGGAGCTCGGCTGGGAAAGCATCTCTCAGAGGCAGCTGATGCTCTGACACCAGTTTTTCTCTCTCCTTCCATGTGTTTTTACAGCTCGGTTTCGAAAGAATCCTGCCTGGATCCAGCCCTGCATTCCTCCCCCTCATTAGTACAGAGGCTAAAAAACTAAAAACAGGATCTGGCCCGCGCTGGGCTTTTTTCCCTTCTCACTGCCCCTTGCCAGGAGCACCAGACCCGGGGTTACAGTGCTCCCGCTGCGCCAGCCCTGCTCCCAGAGGAGAGGAGGAGGAGAAGGAAGAAGCAAAGTTTGGAGGCCAAATCCTGCCTTCCGCTCTGCCCACGCGGCCTCGCTTCCGGACGGGATCCAGCCCCTCTCCATGGGTAAACAACACTCAGAGGAAAGGCAAGGAAGATGCCTGGGCAGGACTGAATCCTCCCGGGCCCCCTTTACCTTCCCAGCCTCCCCCAGGGATGTGGAGTGATGCACAGACATCCCTGCATTCTTGGACTCAGAGAGCCCTGGCTGGAAGAAAACCTGGGAAAACCTCTGGAAAACCTCCTTTTCTGGGGAAAACCTCTCCTCCAGACTCTGGGGACACTGGTGTGGGTGTCCCCTCCCTGCTGCGGGGAGCTGGGCGGGGAGGAGTGTATGGACTTTGGCCCCACACTGGTGGCTGCCTGGGTGCAAAAGGACACTGAGCTCCTCCCTGCCTGCTGCCTGCCCCAGGGAGAGAACAGCAGACACTTCTCCCCACCTCTGATCCCACCAAATCCAGGGAGCCGGGAAGAATGGGACATGGGGAGCTCTGATGCCCTGGGGGTGCTAACCTCTTCCTGCTGGGCTTGGAGGTGCAGGGACATGCTCCTGAAAAGTGCGACCCTGGCTGCCCCCAGAGGCTGTGTGTCCTCTATCCCACTGCCCTGCACAGCCCCCTTGGCCCCTCTGGCCAAGCCAAGGCCGTGTCTGGCCATGTCCCAGCCCTGGGGGAGCAAGCTCTGGTATCCCTGCTGGCCACCCATCCACTGCCTTGGCAGGAAGGGAGGATGAGGAGGGACAAGTGGCAGTGGGTGGGGATGCACAAGAGGTGCCAGGCAGGTCACCCCAGAGCCAACAGCAGCAGTGCTGGCTCCTGTGCATGGTCTGGGGGGAAGTGACATCCATGATGACCCTCCCAGCCAGTGCTTTGTGTAGCACCAGCAGCAGTTATGGAGTCCACAGCATCACTGGGACAGACTCTGGAGCCCACAGCCCTAGCAGACTCTCCCAGGCTGGGGTGACTGGAGGGCTGTGCTAGCAGGGACCACACTGCCTCCCTGAGAGGCACAGGCAGTGGTTCCCACTCCCACCCTCATTCCCCATTCCCTTCGTGACCCAACAGAGGATTTCCTCATCCCACTTGCCACACCATTCCCACTCACATGGGGCCATTCCTGGGGAGAATGCCACCTTACCTTTCTGCAGGTGGATGATGTCTGGGAAGTTGGAGAGGAGCCCTTGATACAAGGAGAGAGTGTCCAGCATGAGGAACAGGTCATTCTTGGGCTGCTCAGCGAACATCTCCCCCACAGTCTCGTACGTCTTGCCCGTGTGGGAGATGGCATTGTTGAGGGCATCCAAGCTGTAGGGAGGGTCCATGTGGAACGAGTGGCTGATGGCTTGGAAGGCATTGCCCAGCTTCTGGAACTCCTTCCGGAAGCCCCCGACGTGCTTGCGCACCAGCTCCGACGCCACGTTGGTCAGCTGCATGACGCTGTCGTCCATCTTCTTACTGAAGGCCTTGAAGGCATCCACGCGGTCTTCCACATCCTGCAGGTCCTGGTGCTCCGTGGGAATCTGGATGGTGAGGAGGAAGCTGGCGCCCACCATCTCATCCTTCTCTGCCCGGCGTTTGCCCAGCTTCCACTGCTTCTCGTCGCGGCAGCAGAGGAAGTGCTGGAAGCCCTCGTACTGGGAGAGGACAGGGTGGCTGGTCATGTGCTCCATCCAGAGGATCAGCCGCCGCTTGCGCTTCTCGATGAAGTCCTCCTCGAAGCGGCCAGTGGCCTGCTTCTCGGGCAGGTGGGGCACCGAGATCACCGTGAACTTGTGCAGAAGGCGGTTGTAGAGCCAGTCGAAGTGCTTGTACCGCCGGTACACGGGCGAGTTGATGTTGCTGGGGGTCAGCTTGTAGGAGATGTAGCTCTTGATGCCCTTGAACTTGGTTTGCTTGGTGGGGTCCTCCACGGAGCAGATGAACGGGTGGGGGTTGGCCCTCCATTGGGGGCCTCTGGAGCCCATCTCGATGCAGTAGGTCTCAGCGATCTTGGACATCAGGGGCACGTCGCCCAGGATGAAGGCTTCCACCCCAGAGCGGACGAAGCAGGAGAAGCGGTTGAGGTTTCTCCCCACCACACTGCCCCTCTTGGAGGAGCTCATGCTGTCCTGCCTCTCCAGCACTGGCTTGGGCCGGTACCCGGCGTGCTGGGGGTGGCCATAGGCCGCTGGGTACTGAAGGCTGGGCGAGGGGTGCCCGTTGGTGCCCGGCGCGCTCCGGGGCTCCTCCACCACCGTGCACGCATCGTCCCAGTCATCCCAATCATCATCATCATCATCCTCAAAACTGCCCTGGTAGGAGATGCCAGGGTTGGGGGATGCTGAGTACAAGGAGGAATCGTGCCCCGGGGAACCGACAGGGCTGCTGGAATAGTCCGTGTAGTTGGAGCCCGAGCGGGAGCGGAGGATCTCGACGTAGGAAGCAGGGAAGAGGCCGGTCTCCCCACGGCTGTTTTGGCCCTGTAACCACCCGTCCAGGGAGTTCTCGCTGAAGATGACGAGCTCCTCGTTCTCCTGGATGCTGATTTCCTCTTTGTTTTCGCTCTGGAAGTTGTAAAGCGCTCTGGCTTTCAACGCCATGGCCGGTCCCGGGTCGGGAAGAGGGGGGGAGCCAGCGGAACGCAATCCCCCCCGGCCAAAACAGCCCCCCCACCCCCGGCAATACCGCGGGCTCCGCGGCTCCGGGATCACCACCACGCGCTGTGGGAAATGGCTTGGCCGCTTTCCCAGGAAAATAACAAAAAAAAAAAAAAAAAAAAAAAAAAAAAAAAAAGAAAAAGAAGAAGAAATCCCTTACGAGGCGACGCCAATGTCCCAATGTCCAAGTGACCCCTCCGATCCCGGCGCCCCGGTTAAAAAAAACATTCCCCGTTTAAAAACGACATTCCCTGGATAAAAACAAGATTGCCAGTCAAGCGAGCGGCGTTCCCCTGGCTCCTCCGGGATGTGAGTCCCGGCCGGCCCAAAAGCCGGGCTCTGCCATGTCCACGCAGGGTTTATCTCTCTGGGAGGCTGATCCCGAGGTTTCACTCTCCGGGAGGAAAACCCCTGGCTGCCAACGAGGAAATAAATCCACAGCGATTTTTCTCGGGGCTCCTGTGAATAAACCACCCTAAATTTCCCGTCGGTGGGGGCTGAGAGAGCGCCGGGAACGACCCCAAACCCTGCCCAACCTCCCGGCGATCCCGGGATTTTGCAATTCCTTCCCGGGCCGACTTTCCTGATGGTTGGCGCCGTTTGGTTTTTCCCCGAAATCCGTAAATCTCACGCAGGACGGAGGCGGCGCCGGCGGTGGTGCCCGTGTCGGTGTCGGGGCCGGTCCCGTTGCCACTGGCTATGGCGGGGTAGTGCCGGGGCTGTTCCGCTGCCGCTGCCGGGGCTGCTCCCGTTGCCGAAGGGGTGGCGGAGCCGGCCGCCAGCCTCCCGTGACGCAGGGCAGCGCCGCGCTCCCCGCTCCGCCGCCCGGTCCGCGGCGGGGAGCGGCCCGGCCCGGCCCGGCCCGGCCCGGCCAGCCGCACGCTGCCCTCTGCAGGCAGCCGGCCCCGGGGGCACGAATCCCCGCCCGCGGGGGCTGCGGCCGCTCCCGCGTCCCTGCCGGGGTGTCCCCCTCGCCCGTGCCCGGTCCCGGCCCGCAGCGCCCCGTCCCGGTGCCCGAGGGAAACTGAGGCACGGGACGAGCGGGCTGTGGGGGCGCGGGGCCTCCGCGCCGCGCAGTGGCGCTGCGGCCGGGGGAGCGGCGCGGGCGGAAGCGCGGCGGCCGCGGGGTTGCCATGGAGGAGCTGAGCGCGGCGCTGGCTGCGGGCGTGGGGCTGGCGGGGCCCTGCAGCCCGGCCGCGCCGCACCCCCGGCTGGCCGCCTACAAACCCCGCGGCGGCCCCGGGCAGGCCGAGCGCCGGCAGCGCCTGCTCCGCATCCAGAGAGAGTGAGCGCCGCAGCGGGCGGACGGGAGAGCGGGGCGCGTTACGCCGGCCCGGGGCTGCCTGTGGGGAGCGGGCCGGGCTGGGGTGCCTGTGGGGAGCGGGCCGGGGGAACCTGCCTGTGGGGAGCGGGCCGGGGCTGGGCTGCCTGTGGGGAGCGGGCCGGGGCTGCCTGTGGGGAGCGGGCCGGGGCTGGGCTGCCTGTGGGGAGCGGCCCGGGGCTGGGCTGCCTGTGGGGAGCGGCCCGGGGCTGGGCTGCCTGTGGGGAGCGGGCCGGGGCTGGGCTGCCTGTGGGGAGCGGCCCGGGGCTGGGCTGCCTGTGGGGAGCGGCCCGGGGCTGCCTGTGGGGAGCGGCCCGGGGCTGGGCTGCCTGTGGGGAGCGGCCCGGAGCTGCCTGTGGGGAGCGGGCCAGGCCGGGGCTGCCTGTGGGGAGCGGGCCGGGCTGTGCGCGCTGTGAGTGACCTGCCTGCCCGGCGGGTTGTTTCCTCGACCCCAGGAGGCGGCTGGACTATGTGAACCATGCCAGAAGGCTGGCGGAGGACGACTGGGCAGGGGTGGAGAGCGAGGACGAGGACAGAGAAGGGGAAGATGCGGAGGAAGAGGCAATGGACGTGGATGCTGGCAAAAAGCTGCCCAAGCGCTACGCCAATCAGGTGAGGAGCCATCCTCATGGGGCAGGGGTGTGCGGTGGTTTGAGGCCCCGGTGGTGGCCATTTGGGGGCTGAGAGGAGTGTGTCCGGCCTGGCTTGGTGCTCACAGAGAAACTGTGCTTAGTTCACCTCCAGAACACTCTAAGTTCAAATGGAGAACACATGGAGATGGGATGTGCTTTAGAATCACTTAGGTTGGAAAAGACCTAGAAGGTCACTGATTCCAGCCTCTGCATTGCCGTGTTCTCCACTTTAGGAGATTTCAGCTCAGCTAGAAGCATGAGTAACCTGTTAGGCAATATTCAGCTAAAGATTTCTCTTTTTCCCTGTGTTTGGAAAGGAAAGAAGGGCAAACTCAGCTGGGTTTCATCAGCCTGGGTGCTGTATTGGTCCTAGATAACACACAGCCACTTAGGCAACCTCTGAAGAGGTTAACTTGTCCAGGCTCTTTACTCCTAACATTTTGAAATCTCTAATCCCTGCTATGTTTTTAAAAATAAAGTGTTGGAGTGGGGACCAAGGTGTGGGCTGCCCAAACAAGGGCTGTGAGCCCTGTGCTGTAGTCTGAAGCTCAGTCAGCAGCGGGGAAGCAAGAGAAGGACTTGGGGAAGAGTGTGTTAGGCAGGTTAGACTTCATTAGAGGGGAGGAAGAAGCCCTTTGGTGGGTGACAAGCAGTGCCAACTGCCTCTAAAGTACCCAGTGTAGCTGTCAAAGCAAAGTCAAAACCTCCTTGCTTTACCCTTGAGCTGTTGGTGTCCATAACTTCAAGAGAGTTGTTACTGACTGGTTCTTCTCCCTGGACTCTCCGTAGCTGATGCTGTCAGAGTGGCTGGTAGATGTCCCCTCAGATCTGGAGCAGGAGTGGCTTGTGGTGGTGTGTCCCGTCGGGAAAAGGGCTCTTGTTGTGGCCTCCAGGGTAAGTGGGCTTCCACCAGCTGCTAAAGGACCTGTACCCATTCACAGCCAACGTAAAACTGGCTTGACTGGGTTTTTTCTCTTTTTTTTCCTCACAGGGCACAACAGCAGCTTACACCAAGAGTGGCTTCTGCGTCAACAGGTTCCCATCCCTGCTGCCAGGGGGAAACCGGCACAACTCAACCAGTGACAAAGGTACAGGTGTGAGGAGGCATTTGGGATAGAGAGAGGGGAAGTGCCTGGGAGTTTGTGTGTGCTGACAGGCCCAATGTTGTTCCTGCAGCTCCCCCAAGTCCCACAGCTGTGCCCCTTTTTTGTGCTAGGGGTGGTCAGCTTCAGGCCTGTTTCTGTATCTCTGGAGATAACTAGATGGGAACAATATCAGATGCCTTTATGCTAGATAAGCACATAGAATCCCCCAATAGTTTGGGTTGGAAGAGACCTTAAAGCTCATCTTGTTCCACTGTTCTGCCAAGGACAGGGAACCTCCCTCTAAACCAGGTTGCTCCAAGCTTTGGACACTTCCAGGGATGGGGCAGCCACAGCTGCTCTGGGCAACTTGCGCCAGGGACTCAGCACCTTCACAGGAAAGAATTTCTTCCTAACATCTAATCTAAAATTGCCCTTTTCCAGTTTAAAACCATTGTCCTATGTCCTGCCACATCTTTTAATAAGCTCCCTGTTTGACTGACACTCTTAAACCCTGACAACCTCTCTGTCCTCTAACAGAGACCTTTGTATGGTGTCAACTTCCTTAATACCTCTTGGAACTAATTTTTTTTGCCCCACAAAGAGAGGCTTATTGTCTGGCAAATGCCATTTTCTGAAACATGCCCTTACTTCTTGTGCCTCTGACTGGACCCTTTGCAGCCCTGTGGGACTCCTCAAGCTCAAGGCCTTCTGTGGTTGCAGTTTCTGTTAGCAGAAGGGGATCCCTCTGCACGCTGCAGTCTCGCATCAGGGCAGGATTCATGTTGGAGAGCTGGGACCTGGTATTTGCCAGCTGGGTTGGACAGTGTTTGGAGCAGGTCTGGAGCTCCCTGTGTTTGTGTGTGCAGTGTACAGCATCCTGGACTGCATCTACAACGAGGCCAAGCAGACCTACTATATCCTGGACGTGATGTGCTGGAGAGGACACCCTGTTTATGACTGCCAGGTACTGAGTCCCTGCCCTCCCTGGTATTTCCTGAGCTGCTTTGCTCCAGCACTGCATGTAGCTCACTCTGCAAAAGGTGGGTATTTCTCCTAAGCACCAGCATCTTTACAGCTTTAGGGCTGCTGGATAACTGTGTACATGTTCTGGGGGGAGCAGCAGGGTTTGGGGTCTCTGCAAATGAAGTTGAGTTTGTAAATCTCCCAGGTGAGTGCAGAAGAAGAGAGACACTCAGCAGATGCTGTCAGGTGATGAGTGGTGAATGGTCACTAACTCTGGCTCCTTTCACAGACTGACTTCAGATTCTTCTGGCTCTCCTCAAAAATCCAAGAGGAGGAAGGGCTGGGAGAGAAAAGCAGGATTAATCCGGTAAGTCCTTTTGTACTCAGGAGAAGGCTGGGGGAGGAAGCTCTCCTGTTCAGCAGGCTTCAGCAGTTTCTTTCACAAGTGGAAGCTTTTTTTCCTGTTCTTCCTTTCCCCTCACAGATCAGGCTTCAAAGTGTAGCTCTTATGAAATGGGATGCCATGGTCAGGATGTAAATAGAACCACTGCATATTGTAAATGAGTTCAGTGGGGTTTTATCCCCCCATCCAAAGTGCTGAGGGAGATCACCCTGCAGGGTATCAGCTAACTTCCATGCTGTTTTTAGCTTCCCCTTGTAATGGAATGGAAAACAGTGTGGTTTCTTCAGGAGCAGCATTGGTTGGCAGCCTGACTACAATGGGGTTTATTCTTGCAGTCTTGTGGGTTTGTAAAGCTTTAAGCCTTCCCGCTGTTTAAACTGATCATTGAAGTTGTCAGGATGAATGCTGGCTTGCCACCCAGAGTCCTTGCTGAGCCAGAATAAAAAGTTGTCTTTGAAGACTTACACATGGGGGTCAGACCTAGAGCCCACTGCAGCAGGGAACGTGATTTTTGGGCACAGACACGAGAGATTTGTCTGCTCAGACACGGCCAAGCAGAGCAGCTCCTGTGAGCTGAGCATCTCAGTGATGAATTGGGCTGACTGCAGTGAGGGTGTCTGTGTTCAGAGAACATCCTGTCCTGACTCCCAACAGGAATATCCAGAAGATAACTACCTAATGAAGGGGGGGTTCGTTTCAGCTTTCATTTCCTGGGTGGAAAGATTTGCTTGGCTGAGCCAGCAGCCTGGAGCAGACATCTGTCTGCTTTGCATCCTGCCCGGAGGTCATCATTTTCTATTTTGGTTAGAAGAGCAATTCTGGGTCAGGTATCCTGAAAAGTCCTTCCTGCAGTCTTAGGTGCTTGGGAAAAAAAGGTATCAGGAGTACATGGGAGCTGTTCCTCACCCTTTCCCTCTTATGCCAGATCCTGCACCAGAGGAATCCTTCCTTCTTAGCTGCCTGCACACCAGCGCTGGATTCACCAGCTTGTTCTCCTGTAGACCAGAAAGTTGCCTCTTCTAACCCTCTCTTACTCTTTCAGTACAAATTTGTGGGCCTGCAGAACTTCCCCTGCTCCTCGGACAGCCTGTGTGAGCTGCTGGCTACAGACTTTCCCTTTGAGGTGAGAACACACAGGTGGGAGCCTGGACCCCAGCCTTAGCAACAGCTCTGCCAGTACTGGGAGAGAGGTGTATCTCCTCTCTTTGGGAATTTGCTCTCCTGAGGCTGCAGAAAGTTTGCCAAGTTGCTGTTTCCTGTATGTGGGATGGATGCCTTTATGCCTGTGTTTGATCTGTTGCCTTGTCACCAACCTCATTCAACCACACAAATGGGCAAGAGTTAAACCATGGCACTCCCTGAGTTTGTGCTGCCCTTGCTGCAGTTGGCTGTGCCTGAAAGAGCCTTTTGGGATGAGAGGACACTCAGGCTGCTTCCAGAAGCAGCACAACTCAGGTTCACATAGCAGTGTAATGGACAGCTGACCTTTTTAGGGCCAAAACTGGTACTGACCACTGCCCTGCATGGCGCTGGTTCTCTCAACAAGGCACCTGGCTGTTTTTTGGGGAGGAAGAAGAAGGGTGGTGGTAAGTTCCCAATGGTTTCTGGGGGGTTCATGATGGGTGCCTGAGGTGTACTGGAGCTGGGGACAGTTGGCTGTGACAGAAGTGACTGAGCAGGACACCTGTGTTTGCTTCATCAGCTCTAAAAGTAGAATCATACAAGATTAAGTGGAAAGGGACCTGCTAGTAGCATCAAAGTCCAGCTCTGGCCCTGCATCAAGAATCCCACCTGAGATTGTTGAGATTGGCCTGAGAGTGTTGTCCAAAGGCAGCCTCGGGGCTCATGACTGCTTTGGGGAGCCTATTCCACTGCCCGACCACCGTCTGGGAGAAAAACCTTTTCCTAATATCCACTCTAAACTTCCCCTGACACAGCTGCTGTGCTGTTCTGCCCTTTGGGGAAGGGCAGAACAGGAAAATCCATGTGCCACCCAGCTCTGTTCCATGTGGTTGTGAGCAGTGAGTTGCAGACCCTTGTGGAATCAGCTCTGGCTGCTTTTGCCTGCCCTGGCTGACTTGTCACTGCAAGGGAAGGGGATGGAGGAGGCAGTGGCATTCCAACCCAGTGACAGTGACAACATCTGTGAGCCAGAAGCTCCTCCAGTGGCTGCAAGCTGTTTCTGGGAATGCCCAGTCTCAGCCCTATGTCAGGAACAACTTCCACAGAGATTTCTTGTCCCACAAGAAGCCAAAAGCCACATTGATGTGACAGTGTCTCTCATGCTCTCCAGTCCCGAGTTAGCCATTAAAATAGTGTAGGTTTAAGTTAAGACCACTAACTTGGCTGTGAGGGCTGGCTTTGCTTTCTGCTTGTGAAAGCCAGGACAGTCATCAGAACAAGTTGGAAAGTCCCAACCCCTTGCTGGTTTTGCCAGACCCTGCTCTGAACATGGATTGAAGGGGCTTCCCAGCTTTCTTACAGCTGGCTTGCTCAATAATAAATGCTCTGAGTGCCTCTGTAAAAACAGTCATTCCTGGTTTTCCCACGTAAAGTCTTCATTCTTTCCTGAGGCATCTACTCCCATGAGGTAAAGCTGAGGAGCATTTACCCGCTGCAGTCAGAGCAGCAAACTTGTATGCTACAGAAGAGGCTGTTGCAAAACTGTGGAGCAGGAGATGGAGCTGAACAGACTCCAGCTGTGTAATCCAGCAGTGATTTGCCCCCTCCAGGCCCTCTGCTATATCAGGGTGTGACCCCAAGAAGCAAAGCGTGGTGTAGGTTGGCCCAGAGCAGCCCCAAGAGCACAGGAACCTTGGTGCTTTTTCCAGGAAGAAGGGAGCTGTGGGTCTCTGCGGTGTGCCACAAGAGGGAGCCCAAAAATCCCTAAGAACACCTTCTACCATGGGCATAGAGCAGAATAAACTTTACAGGAGGCAAAATACATCCTGACTATGGATGAAGGGTAACAGAGGTGGTCTTAGGTCTGGACCCAGCATCTGTTGAGCCTGACAGGGATCCTATGTGTGTGGTGGCCACAGAGGAGGTCAGTGCTTTTAGATCCAGGTCTTCAGGGTTAATCTGTAACCTCGGAGCTGATGCCTGATCCACTCTATCCAGTGGGCTCTTATTCCCCAGAATTCAGGAGACTTTGGATCAGTTGACTGGCTCTGAATCTCAAGTGGTTTTTGGAGTGGATCTTAAGAGCTACTGTCTTTCTCACAGATCTGAGTAAAACCATGCTTTCCATAGAGGCAGGGGAGCCAAAGCCTCTGAGAAACCCTGATGTTTAGGAACGGGAGGACTGTTAAGCACCTAAAATCTGGAAAACATGGCTGTGGAATGTTAACTCCTGCCAGGCCAGTCTCTCCTCAGGTTCGGTCATTTAGGGACAGTGTCAGTCCTTGTTCTGATGTGGCCACTGTCACTGTGGTGACTCAGGGTAGGGACCCAGCCAACAAATTAAATAAAAGAGAAGGAATATAGGAGTCACTTAAATCAGGCAATGGAGAACATGACCTAACTCCACCAGGCTGAACTCCTTTGAATTCTCTAGCTTGGGGAAGGTATTTGGAGTGATCTGGAAGGCCTTTCCAGGCTCTGATCTTTACCAGAACATTCCTGTGGGTGCCAGAGAATCCCCATTGCTCATCAAGTGCTATGCATCCGCAGGAATGGGCTGGATATGCTGTAGTGCTGCAGAATCTGATTCTTCCTGGGAGGCAGGGTGGGGGAAAAGCTTCTCGCTTTATATATCCAGAGGGGTTGCACAAGCTCATCATGATGTTTACTGTTCTGGTTTTACATTTTCCTAGCACAGAAATCCCCCTTTTTCTGTGATTATTTTGCGAGATGTTAACAGTGACTGAAAATTTTGGACAGAATATTGCCAGAAGTTTTACCCTCTCTGCCAGAGGTTAGCATCTGTGTAGTAGAAGTGGATATATGCTGCTTGGTGCTCAGCCAGTGTTTCTATTCTGGGGGCTGTAGGATCAGGGAGGGGCCTGAGAACAGTTCCTCCTGAAGTAGGCTCTTGTTCTCCCCTCTTCTGCCCACTCAGCCACTTTTCCTTATAGCCAAATGGCCTTTTAAGAGCTTGTGAAGCTGAGCTAAGAGGAGCACCACCTCCAGCATTACTCAGCCTGACAGCAGGATCCAGCCTCACAGAGCACACCCCTGGGAAGTGTGGGAAGAGGGGGGATGAGAATCCCTGAGCACGGTGGGGAAGTGGGGAAAATGTCAGCCAGCTGCAGCACTGCAGAGTGTGGAAATAGTAGCACAAGAGTTAGGGCCTAAACCTTTAAAGTCCTGAGTACCCTTAACTGTCACTGATTGCTAAGAGAAGCTCTCTCCTGGGAAACATTAAGAAATTTTTTGGCATAAGCCAGTTGAAAGAGCTGTTATGAATCGGGGCTCCTTGGCGTCACACACTCGGGCTAATTACTTTCCAAATGTATTATTTAAAATAACCCTAATCCAGTAAAGTGGGCTGCCTTATTCAGAAACTCTCTGGCTTTTCTGCAGAATGGGATGAAAGCATCCAGAGGACATTGCTCTGTGCTGACACCAGACTGGACTCATTTGCCTTTGACAATTTAAAGCCATCTGGGAGCCGCTGATCTTTCAGGGCAGGAGCTCTGCAGGTTTCTTCTTTCCCATCCGCTATTTATTGCACTGCTTGAGGAAAAATGATCCAGCTGGTGGTTTTGGCCAGCAAACAGAGAGCAGAGCCATTGTCTGGTGCCTGGTCATTCACCTGCAGGAGCCTCAGCTCTGCCCTTTCATTCATTCTCTGTCCTGCCCACAGGTCGACGGGCTGCTTTTCTACCACAAACAAACCCACTACACCCCTGGCAGCACCCCGCTGGTGGGCTGGCTCCGGCCCTACATGGTCCCTGAGATCCTGGGGCTCACCGTGCCCGCCACCGTGCTCACAGCCAAGCCGGACTACGCCGGGCGGCAGCTCCAGCAGATCATCGAGAGCAAGAGGAGTAAAAAGCTGGCGGAGGAAAAGGGCCACCCTTGCGAGGCGGCTGAGAGGAACGGACACTACGAGCTGGAACACTTGTCCACCCCTCAGCCAGAAACGTGTCCAGAGGCCCGGGATGGAGCAGTGAGCCAGATGGAGAGTTAAACTGCTGGGACAGGCCAGTTGGGCAGGGAGCAGGGAAAAGGCTCCCTGCTTCTCACTGTGCCTCGTGTTACTGAGAGGGGGCAGAGTAATGATGATAGGATGGCTTTGTTAAAGGGGATGACAGTGGAATATCTTGCCTCAGGTGTTGCTGGATTCTTTTTATTTGTTGTTATTACATACTTTTTGCCAAGACTTCTGTGAGGCCTTAACAGGATTGTCTGGTTCTTCGCTAAAGCAGTTGGGAAATGATCTGTCCCCATAGCACAGGGATACAGTTCAGCTCCTGACCCTGTTTCTGTTAGAATCTTGGCAAAACTCCAGCATAGGAACAGTGCTTGGACCTCTGAGGTGCAGCTGCTGCTTGTGACCCTTGCAGCAGCCCCACCTTCCCAGCCCTGGAAATCGGGGCTTGTCAGCCTTTGATCCAGCTGTCTTCTGAGGCCTTTTCAATGAAAGTTGTTACTAACAACAAGTTTGCAGTGAGCTGCTGTAAATCCAAAGGCTGGACTTTCCACACCCACACCTTCTTGGGAAAATCTAAATTTCCTTGCGTTGCAGCAGGACCTGCCTCGGAACAGGGTTTTGTGCGGTGCACGCACAGCAGAAGCCTCTTTCTCCTCGAGGCTTTTCTCAGTGGGGGGAGGAAGGAATGGGTTTGCTCTGAAAAACGCTACCATTGATCGTGCCAAATAAAAGGTTTCTCAGAAAGACAAATTCTTGAGCGTCTTCCTGCTACCTAAGGGTGGATGCGTGCTGTGCCTCCCAAATAGGGACTGAAAAATTGGTTCCAGTGCTGACTGGAGCAGAGGAAACGCTTGTGTGGGTTTAATTCTCTGCACATCGAGGTACTTCAGTTTTTTGTCCTGTCTTATCCCAGCCCAATCCCACTTTTTAAGCACCAGCTGCTCCCCCTGCCTGGTTTTAGGGGGATGAAATGATTGTTCTCACTGTCCCCAGGTTGGTTTCCAGAGGGGGATGAAAAGGAGAGAGATGAAACATCAAGCTCAAGGCAGTGTTTGGGACCCTTCTCCCAGCTCTCTATGGAAATGCCCCAAAGGAGATGCTGAGAGTGGGGATGGCCACCTGCAGATAGGGGTGCACTTGTAGGCTGCCCTTGCAGCCTGTGTTTTTCCCAGAAAAGCCGGGTTTCTGTGTGTGACCATCTGGCTGTGCAGCCACTACTGATGATACCAGTGGGCAGCAGGAACTGGCCTGGCTGTGGGAGGGGGCTGCCCTCTGCTCCCCTTCCCCAGCAGGGAAAGGGGAATCCTGGCCCCACAGTGTTCGGAGCTGTCTCTTTCAATAAATTTATTGTTTTCAGTATTATTTTTTTAGCATGTGAAGCAGCTGGCCCAGGGAAAGAGGATGAGCACCTGGGCTGCCTTAACCTCCCCATCCCTCAAAGGGTCCCACCTTCAGGCTCCTTGGCTGGCAGATATCTGCAGGGAGAGCACTGAGCAGGAGACCACATTCAGCCTCCTGTCAGCACGCCTTTCCTTCCATCGGGCAATTAAACACGGAGGGGGGCATCTGGATGGAAGATTTGTGCATCCCTTAGGGCAGAGAAAGCTGCAGCTCAGGTTACTGCCCTCCAGCAGTCTTCCAAGGTCCTCCAGCGAGGGAAGGAGAGGTAGTACAGCCGGAGAGGGGCTGTGTGCGCTGATGGAGGAGAGCAACAGGGAAGCGACTGCAGCTTCCCGCCGGCTCCAGATGATGCCTCATAGTTTCCCTTTTAAAAGCATGAGCTGAGCTGGAGAAATAAATATTTGCGTTACAATTCCTGTTGGGAACGAAAGGCTGTTTTTGGAGGGAGGGTGTCAAACGGAAGTCGCAGGGGCCAACGCAGTTCGGTGCCGTGACTGTTCTGTTTGCTGGGTGTGATCCCACTCCCAGCTGGAACAGGCAGCAGCTCCACTGGAGGGGTCACCCCACCGGGGGCTGAAATTCGGCCTGGGGCAGGAGAGCTGAGCAGGCAGCTCGACCTGGAGACGTGGCCTGGGGGGCTGGGGGTCGGAGCCAGCCTGGAGCCCTCATCCAGCCGGGGCTCATTCCCTTCCCTCTGCCCTACTTCCATTTTCTCCCGGTTAGGTGCACAGGCTCCGGCTGCAGGCACGCTGCCAGCACAGTGCTCCTCGGCTGAACAAAATGTCCCCTTGTCCCAGGGCCTGGCTTTATGGAGCGACCGCGGCTGTGCTTCCCGGGATCCCCGCTCCTTCCCGGAGGAGCTTCGGGACTCTCCATCCAGGCGCTGACACCTGCGCTCAGCTGGGAAATGCAATTTAGGGATCGTAGAGGAGGGAGTGGAAAGAGACGCCTGGAAACCCCGGACTGCGGCTCGTGGGGGGAAGGCTGCGAGGCTGGAATCCCGGCAAGGGAGAATGCTGTGCCGGGAATTTTATCCAGTAACAGCAAGGGAGGATGCGGCTGCCGGGAATCTTATCCAGCACCAGCGAAGGGAGGAGGATGCTGCCACCATTTTAGCGGCGGTGCTCCCGCCTGCCGCAGCCGGAACCGGGGCTGGGGGAACCGGCGCGGAGCGGGGGGAGGACCGGGCCCCTCCGGCCCCATCCCGGCTGCTGCTCCCCGCTCACCCCCCCGCCGGGGAGGGCTTCCTGTCCCCCGCCCGCCCTGCGGGGTCGGCAGAGCGCGGGGAGGGGACGGGGAGGAGGGACCGGGGGCTGCGGGCGCTTCCTGCCGCCGCCCCCGCCGGGGCAGAGCGGAGCGGGGCGGGAGCTCGGCTCGGCCCGGCCCAGCGGAGCGGCGCTCCCGGGCCGAGCCAAACTTCCCGGGGGGGCTCACACATACACACACACACACACGCACATACATATATATAGAGAGATTTAAATTTTTTTTTTTCTATTTTATTTTAATTTTCTCGGCACTTTCGGCGGGGCCCCCGGGGCGGAGCCGCCCTCGCCGCCGGGAGGGGCCGGTGCCCGCAGCGCCGGGGATGGGCTCCGCCGGGGCGCCCTCCGCCTAGAGCAGCCCGGCTCGGCTCGGTCCGGCTCGGCCCGGCCCGGCGCGCAGCATGGCCGCGGAGCTCAGCGCCGAGGAGGAGCAGGTAGGTCCCGCCGGGCTCCTCTTCCCCGGGTCGGGCTGGGCAGGACGCCGGGGGTTCCTTCCCCCCACCCACCGCTCCTTTCCCATCGTTATTTGGCTAGCCCGGCTTGCAAGGCTGCTTTTTTTCCCAGCGAGGCGATTCTCCCGATGGGAAGCCCGCCCACCCCCACGCAGCCCCCCATCCTCGCAGCGGCCAAACCCACGTAGCACCCACCCTACAACCCCCATCCACGCAGCCCCCCCCACCCTCCCGTTCCCCAGGAGCCCTCGCAAGGCCCGTGCCGTGGGTGCTGGGGCGTGGGTCCCACGTCCCCGGAGCAGCGTGTCCCTGCTGGCAGGCCTCCCTGCCGTGGGCAGTGGCGTGGGGATGGATGCGTGGGGATGGATGCGTGGGGATGGATGCGTGTGCACGCGCTTCCCACGCCCCAGGCCTCCCGTGACGTCCCGGCTTCCTCCGCCGGCCTTGCGTCACCGCGGGAGGATGTTGCCGGGCTCGGGGAACGGGGCCCTGCAGCCGGCCGGGGCGCCTCGGCTGCCCGGAGCAATCCCAATCCCTGCCCGGGTCCCCTCCTTTGTCCTTTTCCCCAGGCTTGCCCAGCCGCGGCCGCTGGGCTTCCCTCTGGATGGGGATGTGGAGGCTGGGAGCGGCACTGGGAGAGCTGCCGAGCTTCCTCTGCCCCCTCGGGCTGTCACATTGGCCACGTTGGTGGCGCTGGGGACCGCAGAGCGAAAGCAAAAAAGATCCTGTTTTCCTTCCAAAATGGTCGGTTTTCGCCTTTAAAAATCCTTCGTTTCTACAGGCAGGTTTAGGAGAGTTGGGAATGGAGATGCCGAGTTCTCAAAACCTCCGTGAAAGAGCCCCTCCTGCAGCCTGTGCTGGTGCTCAGCAAATGCAGAACTACCAGGCTTTTTCCTCCTGGGAGCAGCACTGCTCTCTCCAGGGTGATAAAATCCCAAGGAATGGGGAGTGTCCTTACCCTCTGTCCAACACAGGTTGCATTTCTCCTGTGTCATGGAGGAGGCAAAACTTCCAGAAATAGGGTTTTTGGAGATCCTGCAGTGGCAGGGAAGGCTGGTTTGCAGCGGGAGCAGATCCTAGGAAAGGGATGTGAGATGATTGGTTTGTTTGGGAATATGGATGGAGAAGGTGGAGATGTTTGCAATAATGGCTCCAGGTTTGGGTCATCAGCTTGGTGTGGGGAAGGCTGCCTTTCACGCTGCCCTTGGTTGCTTGGATGCCAAAATGATGGAATTTTCCTTCTTTTAATGGGTAAGTGGTGGTTTGGGCTGGAACATGCCCTTCCTGCCATCCCTTCATCCTTCTCAGGACCATCAAGATTTCCTGTTACCAACAGCAAGCCAGGGAGAAATTCACCCTTCTCCTCTTAGTCCAGCCTTGGGACATCTCTTCTGCTGGCTCTCTGCAGTTCCTTCTCCAGCCTATCCCCAAGGAGCCAAACCAATTTTCCTTGAAGGTTTTCAGCCTAGCTGCAATTTTCACAGATTTATCCCCCACTTCCTCACTCTGAAGAGGAAGGATATGTTTGCTGCCTGGGGGAGGAGGGCTGGAAGAACCCCTGGATTCCAGCGGCAGTGGCTTTGTCACCACCCTGCCCCAGCGGAGCGGGAACGTGGATGACGCCAGCACTCCAAAGACCAGCATTGTTCCAAGCACCCGGCCACGGACAATTTCACTCCCAGTGCTGCCAAAACAGGACTTCTTCATGCAGCTCTGGGTCACAGGCTTTGTTTTCAGCACATGGAGCGATCCCTGCTCCTTTGGGATTGACATGTGTATAAATCCATTCGGGACTGGGGCTAGGAATGATGATGAGACCCAGTGGAGCGCACGAAGGGGGCAGAGCTGTGGCTGGCATTGATGCTCAGCCCCGTAACGCCTGGCTCCCTGCTGTTGAATGGCGGTACTGGTAAGTCTGGAATTTGGTTTTGTTCCCAGGGAAAGCTGGAATTCATGGCTGGACTGCCCTGCAAAACCAGTGCTTGTTCTGGTGCATATTCTCCTTGCAAAAATCCCGTCATCCCTTGTGATGGCTGCTGGAAATGTGAAGTGTGATGGGCTAGATGTTGAGGAAGCACACCTGAACTACAGGTTGCATCCTCTCTCCTCATCGCCATCATGCCCTTTGGGCCCCTCTTCCCATCATCTGGGCACACCCTTGCCATCATTTTTGGGAATCATTGCCATCTCAGGCTGTGGTGTCAGCTCTGCTCTTTGTCCGAGGGAAGTGGGAGTTGTGCCTGGCGCTCACTCCCATACCTTGACCATCCTCAATGTGCTGGGGAAGGATCATCTTCACTATTATTTTGGATTTGTATCTGCAAATCCTGGATTTTGGGCAGCTGGGCGCGGTGGAGGTGTGCCCAGGATATATTGGATAGGATATGTTTATGGATAGGATATATTCCTATACGTGTGGATCTGTGCTGTGTTAAGGCTGAAGGTGGTTCCTGTATTGCCCCATTTATTTTCCTGTGGTGCTTGCCTGGTTGCTTTGTGCGACTCTGGGACCAAGGTAGGGAGTTCCTGGTTGCAGTGTGCTGGGAGACAGACCCCTGGGATGAGCTGGGCTCCTTTGGCTCGTCCCGTGAGAGGGGCTCGCTGTCCCTGCCGAGCCTCGTGCTGCCGATAAACCTTCGCTTCCTCCTGTCGGAAGTCATTAACACCGGCAAGCTTTTCTGGCTCAATAGCTCCCAATAACACTGAATAGTTCCCAGTAACTTTGTGCTGCTGCCTGACATCCTACACCGCTGCCTGCCTGTGCTCCCTGCTCCTGGAGCCAGCCTTCAGCACTCCCTGTCCCTCCTCCACATCCTTGGGCAGCATTGCCACCCTCTGCTCTAAGGAGCATGGAAGCTGTTTCATTTTGGTGTGTGCCTGGGTGAGAGCAAGGCATTTTGGTGTCTCCCTCCATCCTGCCTGCATCCTTTGTGCAGGATGTGGTGGAAGACTGGCCTGCCCCGTCTCCCTTTGGGCTCCTGTGTGGGACAGGGGATCCACAGCAGAAGGCAAAGCTGCGTCCTGGGACCCTCCTGGTGTTCCGTGTGTGTGAAACTGGTGTTACTGGGCGAGCTGGTCCATGTCCTGTAGCAGGTTGAAGTGTCAGCCCTCCATGTTCATTACCTGTGTTCCCACAGTCAAGTTCTCTGCTCTGTGGTGGAGCTGCAGCCCCAGGAGGCCACTGCCAGTTGATGGGGCTGTGCTGGGGATGCTGTGTCTGAATGGGAGATTGTTGCCTGTAAAATCCTCCTTTTGCTCCCACTCTCCTTTCCATAAGTGTCCCCGAGCCTCCAAGCCATTTTTCCCATCCCTTGCTCCCTCTCCCATGCGGCATTTCTGTCGTCTCCATCACCACTGCCCTTATGCCTTTGGTTGTGGAGCTCCCTGCTTCACCCCGAGAAGCTGCTGGGTCTCTTGAGGGTTGGAGCTCCACCAATGACCAGCAATGCTCCTTGGGCACCCCTCCTCCTGCTCCTCCTCCTTCTTCTCCTTCTTCTCGTTCTCCTCCTTCTCCTCCTTCTCCTCCTTCTCCTCCTTCTCCTCCTTCTCCTCCTTCTCCTCCTTCTCCTCCTTCTCCTCCTTCTCCTCCTTCTCCTCCTTCTCCTCCTTCTCCTCCTTCTCCTCCTTCTCCTCCTTCTCCTCCTTCTCCTCCTTCTCCTCCTTCTCCTCCTTCTCCTCCTTCTCCTCCTTCTCCTCCTTCTCCTCCTTCTCCTCCTTCTCCTCCTTCTCCTCCTTCTCCTCCTTCTCCTCCTTCTCCTCTTTCTCCTCCTTCTCCTTCTCTCACCTTGTCTCACCGCATGCCCCTGATCTCTTGCACAGGCAACCAAGCAGTTCCTGGAGGAGATCAACAAGTGGACAGGCCAGTACAATGTGTCCCCCCTCTCCTGGAATGTGGCTGTCAAGTTCCTCATGGCCCGCAAGTTCGACGTCCTGCGGGCCATCGAGCTCTTCCACTCCTACCGGGTAAGTGAGAGGGGCTGGAGCCTCCCCATCTGAGGGCTTCCTGCTCTGCAGGAGATTCCTGCTCCCTAGGACCACTGTCCCCCTGCTCCTTTTTCTTTTTCTCTCTCCCTTACAAGTTTTATCCAGCTGGAAAATCCTTTTTCAACCAAGGTGGGTTGCCATGGACATCTCGCCAATCCCAGTCCCCTCCCCTCCTCTGGGAGCAGCTCATGGGGTACTTTCCTGGCTGGTGTGTGCTGCCCACAGAACATTTCCCTATATATTAAGGATATAGATCCACGCATGCCTTCTCCAACCTGCTGCTGCAAAGCTGCTCCTTCAGTTACTGTGGGGTGTGCTGGAAAATGATCCCAAGGAGCAGAGATTCCCTTGGATGGCTGGGTGTCCCGTGGGGCAGAGGTGCCTGTGCCCCTGTCACTCCTCTCCCTGCCCGCAGGAGACACGGCTGAAGGAGGGAATTGTGAAGCTGAAGCCGCACGAGGAGCCGCTGCGCTCGGAGCTGCTCAGCGGGAAATTCACCATTCTGGTAGGTGGGGTGTCCCCCACGGAGTTATCCCAGCTGGGTGGCTTGTCCCAGCTCTGCTCCACATGGGTGCTGTGGGAGCCTGACCCAGTTTCCTCGGCAGAGCGTGCGGGACCCCTCAGGAGCCTCCATCGCCCTGTTCACAGCCAAGCTGCACCACCCCAGCAAGAGTGTGCAGCACGTGGTGCTCCAGGCACTCTTCTACCTGCTGGACCGAGCTGTGGAGAGGTGAGCCTGCCTCTCCAGGCGTACTCTGTGTCACACTGGAAGGTCCCAGGGAGCACATTCCCCGCCCCAGGGAGATCGCTGCTCCCTGTGGCTTGAAATTCCCTGGTTTGAGCTCCAGCCAGTCCTCCTTATGGAGTTGTTCAGCAGGGGAACAAAATTCCCCAAGCCCTGAACCAGGCTCTTTGCAGCCTTGCCCTGTCCACGCCCTGGGTTCAGTTTAGCAAAGTCCCAGATTCCTGCAGGCTCTGGCTGGGGAGGAGGCAGCCCCACCATCAGCCAGATGTAACGTGAGCCCTGCCAAAAATATAAACCCAGGACATTCCCCTGCCGTTTATCCTGCTGGGCTCTTTCTGTTTTTGATCTTACCCATCACGGGTGATGCTGCTGAGGCAGGCTTAAGGCACGAGGCAGGCCTAAATCAGGGCTGTAGGAAGAGGTGGTGGAGCAACTGGGAAGTGCAGAAGCAAGGTTTGGGTTGGTGAGTCCTGGAAGCATGGGAAGGGATTTTTGTGTGTCGGTGTGGGGCAGAGCTGGTGATGCAGGAGCCAGGTGGTTGCATGATGTCAGGTTGACATTGTTCATTTCCCCCTCTCAGCTTTGAGACACAAAGGAATGGGCTGGTGTTCATCTACGACATGGCAGGATCACAGTACACCAACTTCGAGCTGGACCTCAGCAAGAAGATCCTCAATCTCCTCAAGGTGGTGCCTGGGGGTTAACTGGTATTAACTGGGACAGTGCATGGGCCACTCGCTCACCAAGAGCCCAAAGTCCTGTGGTTTTGGCATCAATTTGCACCCCAGGCCACGCTCAGCACATCTCAGCCGAGGAGCACCGGCTCCAGCCCTGCAGGACCTCGGGAAGGCACTGGGAGGTTGCCAGGCTGGACCCGGCTGTGGCTGCGGTGTCATGCGGGTGGGAGGGATCGGCTGTCCCTGGGCTGGATTCCTCTCACAGCTGCTGGCAGCACTTTTGGGAAAACAGATGCAAATTATTTTTTAATCGTGCTGGCATTTGGTGCCTCCTCCCTTCTCCGGAAAAAAAAGCAATAAGAGTAAATACTGGCCGGGGTGTATTCTTTGCATAATCCCGCTGCCCAGACTTCACCTCTCCCCCGCCGAGCCAAACCTTCTGCCTACCTAATTCCAAGGAGGTAATTTGTTTCCTTATCGACTCTTAAAAACAAGCATGGCTCTGAGTGTGTGAGGCACACTTCAGATGTGGAACTGCCATTATATGGTCCCTTTGCTGGTTGTCACCTCTGCTGGGGTATGTCCTCTGCCACAGCAGAGTGGATCTAACCCCCATCTCACACTCTCAGGGTGCCTTCCCAGCTCGGCTCAAGAAGGTTTTCATCGTGGGAGCTCCCATGTGGTTCCGCGTGCCCTACTCCATCATCAGCCTGCTGCTGAAGGAGAAGCTGCGGGAGCGGGTGAGTGGGGACCCTCCTGGCACGGGACTTTCCTGGCACAGGACCCTCAGTGGGCAGGGCTGTGGCTGCTTTCCCTTTGTGACAAGGTGGTGGAAGCGGCTTGTGCCATTCAGTCCCATCTGCTGGAAGCTGCTGAGCACCAGACCTTTGGCATCCCTGTCCCTATCCCCAGTGAATCTTCTCCAGCCTTCTTGGAGTCACGTCTGCCTTTCCTCTTCCTCTCACAGGTGCAGATGGTGAAGATGTCAGAGCTGAAAGAACACCTGCCCCGGGAATGCCTCCCTGAGTACCTCGGAGGGTCCCTCAAACTGGACCCCCTGAGCTGGAATTGCCGGTTCCTGCCCCAGCAGAACGGGCACCCTGATCCCCTGGATGAGCTCATCCTGGTGCCGCTGGCAGCCCCCAAAGATAACGGCTCTGTCCATGTCCCTGGGCCCAAGTCCATCACCCTTCAAGAGCTGCTGGATCACGTTAGCCACAAGCAGAAACGTGGCATCTACGAGGAGTACGAAGACATTCGGCGCAGGAGCCCGGCCGGCACCTTCGTCTGCTCTTTGTGAGTCCGTACGAGGGAGCCGGCTGCCCCTCTCACCCCAAAAAGCTGGGTGTCCCCCCACCCCACGCTTCTGCTGCTGGATGGGTGTCCCTCTGCCTCTTTATGGTGTAGTGCTTTGGGTTAGCAACAGAGAACCCCGGCCCGGGGATGGTGTGAGCCCCCTTTGTGGGTCCTGCAGCCTCTGGGAATAGCGGGGAGCCGCAGAGGACAGCAGGGACCAGGGCCTGGCTGGGACTCTGCTTCCCGAGGCTTTGGCCAGGTGATGGCAGCAGAGCCCAGGCTACAGGCCCCAGAGGCTTGCACAGAGAGAGGGATGCTGCCTTTGCCTTGCCTGGAATACATCCTTACTTCCCTCTCCTCCGCCTTCCAGGGCACCCTACAACCAGGACAAGAACCGGTACGGGGACGTGCCCTGTCTGGACCAAACCCGGGTCAAGCTGGCAAAGCCTTACAGCCGCCCGGAGGTGAGCTGGCCCAGGAGGGAAACTCACAGTCCTGTGGGAAGCTGGCACAGCTGTCTTAGGATTCTGGAGGCTTTATCTCATCCATGCTTTTCTCCCTGCAGCTGACTGACTACATCAATGCGAGCTTCATGGATGGCTACAAGCAGAGGAATGCTTACATTGGCACTCAGGGTATGGCTGAGCCAACAAGGGATTGTCTTGCTCCTGATGCACCCGTGGGTTCCACCTCTCTGCTCTCTGTCAGCCACTGGCCATGAGGGACATCCCAGGAGCAGGCCCCCTGCTCTTCTCTCAGGGTGTATTTACTCCTCCCTGGGTGTATTTATTCCCGTCTCAGTTTCCAGCTGAGAAGTTGAGAACTTCAGTGGACTGAAGTTCTTCCTAGGAGAGAACAAGGGGATCCATCTTCATCCATGATAGCAGCCCTCTCCCTCTCCCTGCCCCTATCCCAGCTCTGGATTTTCCCCATCTGCCCAAGGATGAGCAGAGAGGTGGGATCAGCGCTGAGCCACAGGGACTCGGTGCTGGGGGTGGCAGTCAGTGACAGCTCCAGGCTGTGTTCGTGGATCCGCACCTGGGACAGCCCTGACAGGAAGGGGCTGTGGTTCCCTGTGGGGGTGATGGGGTGCTGGTAGATGCAGCTGGACAAGGGGTTGCCCAAAACCATGAGGTTTTGGGCTGATGTGTGGATTGTCCCTGCAGGGCCTCTGGAAAACACTTATGGTGACTTCTGGCGCATGGTGTGGGAGCAGAACGTCCTGGTGATCGTGATGACAACCCGGTGAGCGCTCATGGAGGGATGTGGCCCTCTTTTTCTGTGCAAAATGAGCATTTTTGATGTGGGATGAGCGGCACTGGGCTCAGTACAGTGATTCTGTAGCAGTGGTGCCAGCCAGAGCCCCATAGATCGGGGACATTGGGTCAAGGACAGACTGTTTGGTCCCTGTGGGATCCCCAAATGACCAAGGCTGCATGGCATGGGCGATGTCTCAGGGCAAGGATGAGATTGCCATCTTGTCATTGTCCTGCTTCCAGGTTGGAGGAAGGAGGCAGGAGGAAGTGTGGCCAGTACTGGCCCTTGGAAAAGGATTTCCAGGTGTGCTTTGGGGCCCTGACCATCACCAACCTGGGTGTAGAGAACCTCAACCATTACAAGAAAACCATCCTGGAGATCCACAGCTCAGAGGTGCGTGGCCACAGCTGCCTGCTGGGGGAATGGCATGGGGGCACCAGGGCTTAGAGGAGGAAAGAGGGTCTAAACCCCCTGCTTTCCCCAGACCAGGGAGCGGCGGCTGGTGTCCCACTTCCAGTACCTGAGCTGGCCAGACTATGGCGTCCCCTCTTCCGCCGCCACTCTGATTGACTTTTTGGGGGCCGTGAAGCAGCAGCAGAGAGTGGCTGTCAGCGCCCTGGGACCTCGCTTCAAGGGTCACCCCGGAGGACCCCCGGTCGTGGTGCACTGCAGCGCTGGCATTGGCAGGACAGGTAATGGGTGTTGGGGATGGTGGGGTGACAAGTCAGCTCCTCTTGGGCATTTCCATCCCGGGGATCCACGGTGTGTTTAAAAGCTGGTTCACCTGAGACACGTCCTCAGGACTTCCCACAACCATCAGACCTGGAAGAAGTCCCCAAACGCCCATAGGACATCAGTGGGGGGTGAGCACCACCACTCCAGTTCTCACAAGCAGCAGCAGTGGTGCCATTTATTGTCTGATGCCATCCCCATCGCCGTCCCTAGGTACCTTCTGCGCGCTGGACATCTGCCTGTCACAGCTGCAGGATGTGGGCACTCTGAACATCTACCAGACGGTGCTGCGCATGCGGAGCCAGCGCGCCTTCAGCATCCAGACCCCCGAGCAGTACTACTTCTGCTACACCGCCATCCTCGAGCACGCCCAGCGCGAGGGCCTGCTGCTCACCAACCACAGCCGGGCCGCCCAGGAGAAGAGCTCGCCAGGGTACTGAGACCCTCCACCTCCCTGCAGACGCTGCTGCCCATCCTCAAGGGCTGCCTGAGCCGCCTCGGTGCCCGCCGGGACTCAGCAGAGCCGTGGGGGCGGCGGTGCCGGAGCACCTCAGCTGTCAGCACTGCTATGGAACTGTGCCTTATTCAACCCAAACGGTGGCTGGCATGGGAAGGGGCTTTCACTGCTCCCCGTCATGTTTCGGTCGGGTTTGGTTGGTTGGGGAGGTGGTTTGTCTTCTCTTCAAGTTGTTGGGGTTTTTTGTTTTGGTTTTTTTTTTTGTTTGTTTTTGGGGTTTTTTTTGTTGTTGGGACCACCTGAGATGTACCTAGAGAGGGGCTTTGCAAAGTCCTAGGAAATGTATTCCCAGTAGTGGAGCTGAGGAAGAGGCACATGCTTCGGTCTCACCTGACGCTCCATCTGTGTGTCTGTATGTATGTGTGTATATAATATACCCCTGCTGTGACCCCCCTGGCTATTATATAGATACATATATACAACTTCCCCTTTAGCAGCTCCCGAGGGTTCCCGCTGTCCTGCCACCTCACTGCTGTGATCTCTGGAGCGGTGAGTTTGGTCCTGGCTCTGTCTTGTCTTCCCCCTTCCCCTTATTTCCCCTCATGGGCAGCGCTGGGACCCGGTACCCACTCCTGTGCTGATCCCGCTGGAAGCACAAGGATACTTGATGGTGTCCCCCCTGTTCCTTTGTCTCATCTTCCCTGTGGAGAGAGATAGCAACTGTGCTCCTAGGAGGATCTGAAGGATTGGGTTGTCTGGAGGGTGCTGAGCTTGCAGGCATCCCCTGCCCCTTGGGCACCGCTGTGGGAGTCACTAGGTACGAGGTGACGGGGCCATGGGGACCGACCGGCTCTCCAGGTTGTCTGGCTTTCCCAAGCTGCCACTGGGAACCCGCAGGCCCAGCCCTGTGTTGAGTCATAGGCTGGGAAAGCGCTGAGCAAGAATAAACCCCAAACCTGGAGAGACAACGAGCCTCTGCCCCGGCCCCAGCCCCCACCACTGCCTGGGTCTCCCCAACTTTATACTGTAATAAGCTCTTTGAATGTGTATATTCTTATTTTTTTATAATCTTGGGGGAGGGAGGCACAGGGTTTGGGAGGTTTTGTTTTGTTTTCTTTTCGGGTATTTTTTTGTGTTTGTTTATTTTTTTGTATTTAACATTAACTTGATTCAAGCCAGAGCCAGAAGTATTTGTAAATGTTCCTATTTTGCTCTCAGAGAAACCTTTTTGTTGTCGTTACTTTTTTGGGAGTTGTTTTGTTTTTATTTGTATTGATATATAAATATACCACCAGTGACCAGTCCTCTTTGCTGTCGTGGGGGCACTGGGCAGGAGAGAAGGAGGGAATTCAGGGCTTTGCACGGGCTGTGATCTCCAAAAACTAGCTGACCCCATCCCTGGCTACGCAGGGACTTGGAGGAGCACAGGGCTGTGTTTAGGGCTTCTTCTGGCCTGGGTGAGGCTGAGACAGGGATAACCAGGCTGCATGAAGCTTTCCTGGGCAGGCAGGGTAGTGTCAGGAGAGAAGGCAGCACAATGGGCTGGTGTAGCCAGGGGGCACACAAGCCACCCTGCTCCAAGCTCCTGCCTCTTTTCCCAGGGCCTTGACAAGCCCCAGGACATCAGTCTCCTGTCTGGCCATGGTATCTGCCTGCTGCTGCCTTTTGCTGCAGGATTTGGGGGTGCAGGCATCACCTCTGTGCTTCTGGATCCCCTCTGAGCAGGCATGTAGGGCACAGAAATTAGGGGGAACTCCTGGGCTGTCAGGCAGCCCCAGTGCATTCAGGTGCAAGTGGTGCCAGTCCCAGAGCAGCAGCCACAGCCTGAGGCTTAGGGATGAGGGAAGAAAAAAGGCAGCTTGTGAAAATGAAGCCCTAGAGCCAGTGAGAGCTCGTGCCCCAGAGCAGGGCAGCTGGCAGGTGTGAAGAGCAGCACCTGTGTTTGCTCAGCTGGAGCCTAAAATAGTAAAGGATGCCAGTGTCTTTCTAGGACTAGCACAAGGAGAAGCTTTCCCCTGTGCTCTGGGCATGGACTGGCTTGGCTGTGCCAAACCCAGGTCAGACACAAGCACTGGAAGGCTGGAACAGAACCAGAGGCAGCAGGGAATCCGTCTGGAAGGGCTGCATGTCCCAGTGCATAGGAGTGCATGAGAGGTGAGTGCTGGCAGCATCCCTGGAGCTGTGCACTTCCTGCTTGCAGAGTGGTTCTGCTTCAGCTGCGGTGTCCCATCCTTCCAGGGACCTTTTCCACCCAGCTGTCTCCTGGAGCAGCATCAGCCCAGGCAGTGTGATCTGTTCCTCTGGCTCAGGCTGCCCCAGAGTTTCCCTCCAGGCACCCACTGCAGAGTGGCTCCTCTGAGAGACCTCTCATCCTCTGAAGAAATGTTCTTGGGGCCCTCCCTCCTCACTGCCAAACTTTTTCACCCAGCTGGGCTTTCTTCTCAACACACGTGCAGGAAGGCAGTGTTTGCAGTTTATTGTTAATCCTGTGCTGTCAGCAGCAGCTCTCTGTGGCTCAGCGGGGCTTTTGGCAAAGTGTTGGGTCCAGATCCGAAAGCTGCAGGTGATGCCAAGTGTCCCACGTGGCCCCACAAATGTGCCCAGCCCATGTCTCTCTCCCACAGGCTGTGAAATCCCAACCAAGCCCGCTCTGTGCACATGGTAAAGGTGGTTGTGCCTTCTAGCTCAGTTCCACATGGTGTGGACACAGAGAACCAGAACTTTTCCAAGACTCATGGCCTGGGTGTCTGGTAGGAATAACCAGAGGAGAGGGATGGAGATCACCAACTCTGGCTTTGAATGGGAAGAGCTCAGATACGCTGCACCCTTTAAGGAGGGATGAAGATCCCATCTGTGCTGGAGGCGGAGGAAAAGGTTGTAAACCTTTTCCATGGAAAAACAACCCAAACACTCTCCCTTACTATTTCCAGGGCTGCGTTTCTTCTCAAAGCCAGCATTTTCAGTCCTCTTGCACAACACAATGTTTTCTTCCATCCCTTCCTTCTGTGCCAGCAAGTCCTGTTCAGCAGCAGAAATAAGGATTTCTCTGGAAATGGTCACTTCACGCAGCCAGCCAAAAGTTACTGGAAAGAAAAACTGTATTGTTTGGAAAGCGGTGGGAAAAACGGGCTGTTGAGTGCAAGCAGCCTGATTGATGCCTGCAGGATCTCCCCTTCTCTGGAGTGGCCCAGAGATGGGGATCAGCCACCACGGGCAAGAGTAACAGCACAGGCAATTCCAAGAACAAAATCCAAAGTTCCGCTGGAGTTTGGAAACGGGGATTTAAAGGCATTGCAGAGCAATTGTAAAGCGGCGCTGCCATCGCTGTGCCCACCTGTCTCATTTGGCTTTCTTGGCTGCATGCACGCTGCCTCGCTAATGACGATTACTTTAGTGCTTGTAATTTTGCTCCCTGGGAGTTTGGAAAGAGCCTAGCTCCAGAGCGCTTCATTTCCCAGCCCTTCTGCTTCCTCACCTCCTGTTTCCAAGGCTCAGGCTCGATCTCCAGTGGCACTGCAGCCCGTGCAAACTCAAACCCCTCTGTCGAGAGCCCTTCCAGGGGTTACACCGAGCTGCAGCTCCCGGCTCCCTCCTCGGCTGTGCCTGCTTGTCCCGGCACCACCTCACTGCCTGCTCCTGCAGCGCTCTTCCAGTCTGAGAACGGGATGAACAGCTGGAAAGAAAAACAAACAAACAAAACTACGAGATTTATACCTTGTTTGAGTGAAGGTGCTTGAAATACACATTTTAATAGGAGTGTGGAATGTGTGTTTGTATTTCAGCCTTTCCCGAGCACACTTTAGATGCCCAGATGAGCACTAACAGGCGGCCAGGCCTGGCTCCTCCAGCCTCCGTCTGGGGAACCCAGCAACACACTCCACAACTTTCCAAACGGAGAGAAACACGATGATCGTAGGCATTAACCCCCACCCCCATCTCGTGTTTAGGGGAGGGGAACGCTGGCTACCTCCGCGGGGGAACCGGCTCCCTCCCGCCCTCCGCCGAGAGGCCTTTCCCTCACACCCCGCTTCCCCGCGCCCCCCCTCCCGCCGTGGGCGGTGCGGCCGTGACGATCAGCACCGCGGGGCCAATCCGCCCCGGGGGGAGTTCCCCCTCCATTCAGGGCTGCTCGCCTGCGCGTTGAGGGTATGTAACAGCTGCTTCCCCCACACACACTTTCCCAGTTTTGCCCCCCTTCACGGGAATCGCTTCCCAAGGGGGCGGGCGGGCGGGCGGGCGGGAACCTGAGGGGAAAGGAGGGGGGGGGAGGGAGGAGGGGACAGAAGCGCGCGCGCGCTCCGGATCCCGCCGGCGGGAAGCGCGCGACGGGCGGCGGGCGCGGGCGGAGGGGGGAGGCGAGTGACTGAGTGTGTGTGTGCGGGGGGGGGGAAGGGGGGGGCCATTGCCGCGGTGGCCACGCCCCCTGCCTGGCACGCCATTGGCCGCAGCGGCTGAGGGCAACGCCCCCCCGCGGCGCGCACCGCCCACGGCCCCCCCTCCGCGGTGCGTGCGTGCGTGAGTGTGAGTGTGAGCGAGTGTGCGGGCCGTGTGCGTGAGCGAGTGTGTGCGTGTGCCGTGTGCCCCCCGCCCGCACGTGTAACCGACCCGCCCCACGTGGGGCGCCGCCATCCCGGAAGTGAAGGGGTCGGGGACAAAAGGCAGCGCCGCGCCGCCCCCGGGCCCGGGCCCCGCCGCCAAGTCCCCCCCCACTCCCGCCGCCGAACTGGTTGGCACCGGGGCCCGTGGCCGAGGTGCGGCGACGGGAGCAGCCGCTCGCACGGGCCGCAGTCGCGATGTAAACATTCCACAAAAGGGCTCCCCAGAGAGGGGGGCGTGGCCTCGCCGGTGGCGGGCGGGGCCAATTCGCCGCGTGGGTGGGCTTCTCGCCGTGACGGCGGCGCGGCCCCGCTCGCCAATTGGCCGGCGCTTTGGTCTCTCAGCCAATAGGGCGGCGGGGGAGGTGGGACGGGGGCGGGGCGCGCTGCTTATACGGACATTTTTCTTCGGCGGTCGCTCCCCCCCTCCTCCCCTCCCTCCCTTCCTCTCCACATCCCCTTCCTGGGGGCCGCGGCCAATAGGGGAGGGCCTGGTGGGCGGGGCCAGCGCTGCCATTGGCCGAAAGGGTGACGGGCGCGCGTCTCGCCCAACGGGCGCTCGGGGCTCCCCCCCTGCGCGAGGAGGGGCGGGATTTCCCGGGGAACAGAGAAGCGGGCAGCGCTCCGCCGCGGCGGCCGACAGACGGTTACTCCATCTTACCTCCCCCGCCGAGCCCCCCGCCCCCGCCGGGGCATCGGCGCCGCCCCCGCCCGCCCCCCCCCTCCGGGAGGAGGGGCGCGGGGACCCCCCCCTTCTCACTGCGCCGGGGACAGCCCGCCCCCGCCACCCGCCCGGGAGGTGCCCGCCACCCCCGGACCCTGAGGGAGACCCGGCCGCTGCCAGGGCCCGCTTCGAGGTAAGGAAGAGTGGGGCGGCGGGGACGGGAGGCCGCCGGGCCCGGGGCCGACCCCCTCCGGCGATCCGTAGGGGGCGGGGCCCGGCGCCGGTGCGGCGGCGGCGCGGGGTTGGGGGAAGGGGGCCGGTCGGTGCCCGCGGCGCGGCTCCCCGGGGAGCCCCGGCCCGCGCGGACGGCCGCGCGTCCTCCCGCCCCGCCCCGCCCCGCCGGGGTGTCCCGGCCCCGGCATGGCGGGAGCGGCGGGCGGAGCGTGCGGCGGCCGCTGGGCGCGCTGCGAGCCGGGCGCCGCCTCCTTCCCCCCGCCCCTCCGCCCGCCCTCCGCTCGGTGCCGCTCCCGGGCTGCGGCGGGACCGCCCCCGGCAGCGCTCGCCCGCATTGCACGGCCCCGGTACCGGCCGCACCGCGCGCCCGAGCCGCCGCCGGGGCTCCCGCCCGCCCGGGGGGGGCGTTCCGAGAGCCTGGCCGGGCTCTCCCGGTCCCGGTGTGACCCCAACTTCCCGGCGGAGTTGCCATGAAAGCGCTTTGCCGGGCCGGCTCCCCCCGCCGGCGTCCCGTTCTGCCGCGGCGGCTCCGGGATGGCCGAGTGTTCCCCCCTTGGCTTTTCGCAGTTTTCCAGCTCCAATAGCGCAGCGCTGCGAAAGGACCTGTTGGAGCGACGCGTAGATACATGGAAACCCGAGAGCTCCTCGTGCACCCATTAATTTTCCAGCGATTTCAATAGCGAGCCGGATCCCTCTGCTCGTCCTCCCGTGCTGAGAACTTGGCAGACACTTGCATTGGTATTCCATCCCCTTTTTTTAATTCTTCAGGCTGCTATACATCCCTAGAAACTAGGGTGGTTTTTTTTCTTTTGATAGTAGGAGGCTGGTGGAGTTCAGGTAGCTTTAAAAGTATGACTGTGCTTTGTGTCTGCTTGACTAAATCATGTTTTTTCTGCCTTTTCCTGGCCTGGGTTCAGAATGAATTTTAACAGTCGTTTTTTTGTGTGAATAGCACGTGTGTTCAGGTAGAAGTTACATCCCTGAAGAAATCAGTTTATTTGGACCACTGAAATGGGACAAAATATGTTTTGTCAGCTCTATTTCAAACTTAATTATCAAAGGCATCTCCAGCTGTGCATGGATTTTCAGTCTCCCATGCTGTCCAGAGGAATCTAAACCTGCTCTGTGTGTTAAAGTGTAGCTTAAGGCTGACATAACACCTCATGTTTCTCTTTTAACTTGCCGCTTTTAGTTGTGCTAAAAGGTGTAGGGTCAGTAAACAAGTGGGAAAAGCCCAACTTAATTCAGTACAGCTGTATCTGTGCTGGCCATTTTCCACTCCTAACTTGTAATTATTTTTAAAAATGCAGTTTCAGAAAAGTAAATGTTACTGTATAGGATTAACTATATCGTGCAGTATTTTATATTAAATTACATTTTATTTTAATACACTAATTTTAAAGCATCTGTAAAACTTCATCACATAAAGTGCCTTGGGTTCCTGGTGTCAGCCTGTGCTGGATCTCCAAGGACACAAAAGCACTTTTTAGGGTTTTATTTTTTTCGCCTGCTGAGGTGAAGTTTGCAGTTTTTCACATGGGTGTGCTCTTTGCAGAAGGAAATCTTGCTTTCTCCCCCCAAAATATCTTATCCTCATCCTTTCCACCTTCTGCTTCTGGTGCAGACACATGGTCTCAGCATGAATTTGTTTGAGATGCTGCAACGTAATCACTCATCCAGAAAAATAGCATTAATTTGCTCAAGTTTGGAGAAACTCTGGCTGATTCAGGCTGGTTTTGTGAGCAGTGTGGGGAAGGGGGATGCTCTGCACAGGCTCCTGGCACGTGTGGGTCTTGGGACTGGGAGCATCGTGTTGGAATTGGCAGGCGGATCATTTACGTTTCCAGGATTTATGAATCGTTTTCTGTCCAGATTGCTGTTCTGGACTTCTCCAGCGTTGGAAAGCTTTTATGGCTGTTGGAGCTGGAGCGGAAAAGAGCCCCATAATAACTGTCACTTCAGCCTGGGGTGTGCTTTTAGGACCATGCTACTTTTTTCCAACCCCACTGGAGTCTTTTCTTTTTTCATTTGTTTAAATAAAAGGTTTCTGATCATTCTCTCTGTGCATGGGGTAGGTGCAGTCAGGGAACTGGGCAAAACAGCTCTCTAGGCTCTGTAGAGAGTGTTTTGGGTTGTGTCTGTGTGGTGGGGTTCAGCACCCAGGCCACTTTTTGGCAAAGCAGGGATCAGTGCCTCACCAACTTTTTACCCATCTGGAAGACTGGGGTTTTTTTGTGTCCCAGCTGCCTCTTGGTGAGCGCTGGCACAGCTGTAACGGTGCAGAAAACTCTCCCAACTGCTCCCAAAGCTTCAGGTCATGCTTTTCCAGCACCTTTTTCTAAGGATGCTTCTCATTCCATTTTGGAATGATGCTCTGGTCCTGGATCTGCCTTTCTGTAGCGTGGGCTATCCCCGTGCTACAGGTGGGGGATCCGGGCTGCGTGGCACCGTAAAAGCGAAGCAGGGCAGTGACTGCTGAGCAAGCTGGGTCATGTTCTGGAAGTTGTGTGGCTGTTAGCAGCGCTGCCAGAACCTGAGCCGGCTCCTTTCCAGCGGGCACTGCCGTGTACTCCTCTAATCCTATGTGGGATGTGTCCTGCAGGACATCTGTGGCTGTTCCCAGGAGCAGAGTTGAGACTTACGCTTGCTGCTCCCAACTTTTGAGTCCTCTCTTCCTCGAACAAAAACCTTTTCAAAAGCCCTCACTTGTACTAAACAAATCTTCTGCAGCTCTGCAATTTCTCTGCAGTTTTTCAGAGGAACCAAAATCCTGTCTAGTGAATCTTTTACAGCTTTTTGGTGAAGGTTTATCCATAGGTGTGTTGAGTTTCCAACAGGCATTGAGGCACCTTCCCAATTTGCTTTCTTCCTAGTCTCTATTTGGCTTTTTCTTTTTAGTTTACTAGCTAATTTCTAATGCCAGAAGACCCTGCTTATCTGGAGGGAAAACCTGCAATAGAAATAATGGAGATTTTTGGTATATTATGTGGTAAAATGCTGGGGAGCGGAGCTGCCACCAGAGAGGCAGTTTTGCAATGGAAGAGGAGAGCACCTGGGTTCTTGTGCCTCGGTTGCTCCCATGGAGCAGTGATTAGGCAGGAAGAGAGCCCTGCAATGCTCCACCAGTTGAACCCAGCCTTGTCCCCACTCCTCTGCTTTCCTCAGTACCACAGGGAAAGGGATGTGCTCCACTTGCTTTTATCTGTCCTACCGGCTTGTGTGAGGGAGATGGATGGGGAAAGCCTCTGATGAAGTCAGTGAGGTAGAATTGCATAATTCTAGAGTTGTTACTGAGATGCAACAGAGCTTTTCTTAGTATTTCCTTTGCTCTACCAGCTGAGGATCCTGTTTGTGTGTATGTGTGTCTGCCTGATGCATCCTACCTGTGGCACAGGTGGGAGGATCCAGAGATGTGTTCCCATGCAGCATCCTTTTCCTACAAAGGAGAACACTAAAAACCCCAAGAAAGAAGAACTCCAATAGTTTTCAACCTCCCCTAGATGGAATGATATGTGCTCCTTTTAAGGAGTTAAAAGGGAGTTTGGGTAGAAATGCTGCTGGGGAAAGAGAATTCAATTTCTGACTTGGTCTGCTCAGGTGGAGCTAAGATCTCCTACATGCATCCCATCTATGATTTTAACAGAGGAAACTACCTGAATTTTGTGACTTATCTTCAATCCCTGCTATATTTTGAGGGCTTTTCAACCCTCAAATTAAGGTTTCAGATGCTGCAGTTTGAATTGGGGCTTTCTAAATCTACACTTCAAAGTCCATGAGGGGTGCTGCATTTCTGAGATGACGACATAAGCGTAGTATTGTTTGTAATGTGGAGGGAAAATGCTTCATACAAGTCTTTGATGTTGCATGCTTATTCTCAAAATACCTTTCCCTTAGCTGGGCTTTGCCATCATTAAGGAAAAATCCGTTGTTACTGGGGGTGGAAGTGGGTGGAATTGCCCCTTTGAGCTGCACGCTTTGGCTAAATCAGTTCAAAATGACATGTCTGGTCTTGGGTTTCACCTCACTGTTCCTTCCTCAGCTTTTTGGTAGGCTGTAGGAGGATCAGATGGACAGATCTCTCCAGTTTTTGAACAGAGGAGATTGGCGGGAGATGCCAGGTTAGCAGGACTTCAGTGAGAAAATGAGTGCACTTCGGGACCATGCAGCATCACATCTCCTGCAGGATGCAGACCAGTCACTGTTCTGGTGCTGGTTTGCTTTCCCCTCTCTGTAGAATTTGGGTGGTGGTGGATGCAGAGTTACCATCACTTGTCTCTGTCTAGTACAGCAGAGCTTTAAGATTGTCTCTCTGCTAGCATTAATAAAGCCTGTCAATTAGCAATCTTCATTAAGGGCTGGTTTGCTGTGAGACACTCTTACTCAGTGGATTGCAGACCCTTGGTAGGAGTTAGTGTGGTGTTATCTGGGAAGACTGATCAGTGCTATTGGCTATTACTTATATAGTGACTATATAAATATATATATATATATATACACACCCCCATATATAATACAGAATTTCACAGTTGAGGCAAGTCGAGTGCTTGGATAAAAGCAGAGTCCAAGCTCAGTTGGTAAAAGTGAAGGGAATTCAGAGGGAAGGTGAACGTACATGAGCATTGATTTTTGCTTTACAGAAGTTTTAATATCAACCGTGAGCAAACCAAATTTTTGGAAGATTTTACACTTGGGCTGCAAGAATCAGGAGCTTCAGAAACTGATGTTCATGCTGCTGGTGTGTGTGTGGTGATGGATCCTCGGTGCTGTCATGATTCACGTGGCCTAACAGGCCAAGAATTGTGGTAGCTTCATGGGGAAAAGTCTTTTCAGACAGCCTAAGTTGGCATTTTAATCCTCATAAGGGCACGTGAGTCTTCCAGCCACCTTCTGCCCTCAAACAGCCTCTGCTTTAGGAGCTGGTGAGTGTGGAGTGTTGCTTTGGGAAATGAGACCCTGAACAGCCCCCACACCAGTTACTTACAAAGGTGAGAGGAGAGCCAGCCTGGGAGGGCAAGAGCGAGTGACAGGAATGGCTGAGGGACCAGTGTTCAGAGCAGAAGGGTGTCCAAGTTGGTGAGCAGGCTGTAAATAGCTGCCACCAAAGCTTTCCCCAGACTTTACTCATGCACTCAGCCATTGTCATGCAAAGTCCTGGCCAGCTCTGTTCTGGGTGGATGGTGTGAGGCCAGATTTACTCAGTTTAGTCCCAGCCTTATTAGCATAAAGCTATGTTTTTGCAAAGCGAAATGTGCTCTGTGCCTGAGAGAAGCATCTCCATGAGGGGAGTAGCTCCATGTTAACCTTCCTGACTCTTCATTTGGCAGTAGAGACCAGTTGAAAAGACAACCAGTGCAGGCACCATTAGAAAAGTGTGTTCCTCGAGTGTGTTCCTCTGCTTGCTGGGGGTCAGGCTTACTTGGGATTTGTAACTTGCAATTAAGATGCAGTTGATGAGCTTTCCCCTTTACTTGGAGCAAGGAGTCCTCCTCTGCTTCCTGTCTGTGGCCTGCCCTGTGATTTGGGGACCTCTTTAAGAGTAACTTCAAAAATAAATGAAATCATTTTCCTTGATTGTCCTATCCTCTGCAAGCAAAAGATAATAGAGGGAGTTTATATTGGATACTGGAAAGCAGTTTTTTCCTGTTGAGGGTGGGGAGAGGCCCTTGCACAGGTTGCCCAGAGCAGCTGTGATCCCTGGAAGTGTCCAAGGCCAGGTTGGACAGGTCTTGGAGCACCCTGGGACAGTGGAAGGTGTCCCTGCCTGTGGCAGGGGGTAGAACTGGATGATCTTTAAGGTCTCTTCCAACACAAATCTTTCCAAATCTTTTCTATGCGTTATGTCACGGAGGGGAAAATCTGCACCTCTGTCCTGCTGATTCCCGTTTCCATATTTGACATGAGATATTAGTTAATGATCTTTGGGTTATTTGATTAATTAGATTTAGACTGTGAAGAGCTGCCCTGACTTGGTAGATGGGGAGTGGCTCAGTTGGCTGTTGTACCATTATTCTGGGGGAACATTGTTCCCTCTCATTTATCCGTGTGCTTGCCTTAGCAATGAGTGTGTCTTAATTGCACTGAACTGAAAAGGCCTTGCTTTGGAGAGATCCTGAAGCAGAAGAGGGTGGTTTCACTGTTTTCTGTCCTTCAAGCCTCTTAACAGGCTGCCTGTGATTTTGATAAACAGCAGATAACATCTCAAGGATGGCAATAACTGTCAATGGACAGAAAGCAGCACTGGGAATTTGCTTGCAGTAAAGAGCACTGAGGTGACTCGTTCAATCCAACAGAGGCAGGAATTTGTGGCTCCTTTAGGAATGGGACAGTGGCAGAATGACCTGTCAGATTTGAAGTGAAATCAAGTTGCAGAAAAGCAACTTGAAGTTGGGCAGGAACATGAAGAAAAGTATGGGGGAGTAAGTGAGGGAGCTGCTGATCTGTGCTCCCTGGCAGGCAGGCAGGACTCCAACTTCTGAGGGGGGCCAGGGTGCTGGCAGGACCACAGGGGGGTTTGTGGTATCCAAAATACTCCTATACAGACCTATGTCTTTCTCCAGAGTTACACATGAAATGTGTTTGATACACATGTATTAAATGCAGAACGCTTTGGGGCTTTATAAGTGACTTCAAACTCTAATTCTGCATCCTACTTTTGTCCATGTTTTAAAGCATCTCTCACAGCTGTCCTCCTACCTGGACTATCCAAGAGGGCTTTTTTCCTGTTGTCAGTATAAATGGTGTGTAGGTAACACATCCTTCCTCGATCTTTGGTGTTCAAACACTGCGTTCACAAGCTTTGCATTGCTCAGGGTCTGTGTGTGCTTCAGATGCTCCAGTTAGCCACATCCTTTAGGTGAGACCGAAGAAATCATTAACTTTCACATTACTACAACAATAAGGCTGTACTTTTTGTGGTGAGATCCGCTTGCATGTTTTATGCTGAAAGCTAAGTCTTTAATTCCACTTTCCCATCTCAAGATATCAGCACCCAAACAGACAGAAACTCGCGGCGATCTCCGCATCACCCATGGTGCGGGACAGGAGCGCTGAATCGATTCCCTGTGCAAAACCAATCTTTTTTTCCCCAGGTTTTGTAGTGCTTCCCGAGCATGAGTTCAGCATGAAGCGGCGATTAGATGAGCAGGAGTCACCCGTGTACGCGTCGCAGCAGAGACGTATCACCAGCAGCACCGAGGCTTTCCCGCACCAGCACCGCGTGCTCGCCCCGGCCCCGCCGGTCTATGAGGCGGTTTCCGAGACCATGCAGTCGGCCACGGGCATCCAGTACTCCGTAACTCCCAGCTACCAGGTGTGTGTGCTCAGCCTTTAGCTCCCTGGCCAGCCCAGCACCGTGTTGTGGCTGTATTTGACACGAGGTTTTGTTTTGGTAACCAGGGTTTCCTTTAAAAAACAATGTGTATCTCATTGTCAGTGCTTGCTTTATTGGCTTCATTCGTGAACCAACGTGGTGTGACTTGGCTTTCTTGAACATGATTCTTCTAATGATTCTCTCAGACCATGGTCTCTGAATCACAGAGTCAGGTTTGTGGAGGATTTTTCCTCCATTTTTCTGTTTTTCAGCAGGGAAAGGTTTGCTGTTGTGAAAGACATATGGTGTCTTGGGTGATCTTAAGTTTAACAGACTAGATCAGCATGTAGATTGAAGACTTTCAGGAAAATTGAAATGTTTCGGAAAACATTACCCCAGAGTCATTAGGTGGCACTCTTCCCTCTCTTGCCTCCTTTACAAAGCTGGCAGCTGGGAACAGGGGAAAAAAAAAATAAAAATCTTTTTAAGAGTACGCTGGAGATAGCTGTCAGTAACAGAGCAAGGAAAGGCTATTTGTGGGATATTTGTCTTTGCCACATTTCTGGCATGTTTAATCTTCCACACTTGTGCTGCTGGTGAGCTGCTTTCCCTGTCTAGTGCCTGATTCTACACACAGCTTCATCCTTGCTTCTGCAGAAAGGTATTCACAATGATAGTGGCAGCCACAGAGCTGAAGAGCTGCAGGCAGACCCTTGCAGGGGCTGGAAGAGGGTGTGTTGATATTGGCAGTCCTTCCTAAAAAGAACTTAGATGGACCGGCAGGCAAACCTTATTTTTTTCATGAGGATTAAATTAAGTATGTCCCATCTAAAAGGGGCTTGAATGGAAAACTGGACTTGTGAAAATGATTTTCCAAATCAAAACTTTCCTGGTTTATGGTATGCAGGAGTCCCAAAAGTGATGCTTTCTGTTCTTTCCCTGGTTTTCTAGGGGAAATACCAAGCTGGGTTTTCCCCTGAGCCTGCTGATGCCAGAGAGCCACAATTTGACTTCCAGTACCCAAACTGAATTATCAAGAATGTAGCAGCCCATAAAGATTCATTCACTCAGAATATTACTTGTGACACGTAGGGAAAGGAGAGAACCATGACTCTAGCCAGATTAAAAATTGCATTTTACCCTCCTTTTTCAGGTCTTTATGTCAGGGGACGTACTGGACAGCCAATGTTTGGAATGTGTTTGCAGGGAGGACTTTCCTGTATTTGGAGGATAGGATGGAGAGTTGTCTGGAGTTTGTTGAGTAAAGTTGTTAGCAGTTGTGGTTAAAGCACAAACCGACTGCCTTGTGCTTCCTTGATGTGTCTGGAAGCCTGGGAGGCTCTGTGCTCCGTGCCACGAGGCCGTGCCTGACGTGCTGTTTGCCTTGGCAGGTGTCGGCCGTGCCGCAGAGCTCGGGCAGCCACGGGCCGGCCATCGCCGCCGTGCACAGCGGCCACCACCACCCCGCGCCCGTGCAGCCCCACGGCAGCCAGGTGGTGCAGAGCCACACACACCCCACGCCCCCAGCCGTGCCTGTGCAGGGCCAGCAGCAGTTCCAGAGGCTCAAGGTAATGTCAGCAGCTGCCTGATGTCAGCCATCCTCTCCCAAAATTCTTTCTGCGACCAGGTTCCTTTTTCTATCCTTCCCTACCTTCCCCCTTTCCCAGGATTTGAGGCTTCTCGTATTTGGGAGTCAGTTGAATGCAGAAATGGACTTCTCTTTCTGCTGAAGCCCTGTTGTTTCACATACCATCATGAAAAGAAATTGGACTCGCCAGAAGATTTGTGGCGGGGAGGGAAAAGGAAAAATGTATTGCTTAGAGTGTTTGGATGAACGGGTTAAATTACCAAAACATTTGGTGCTTTTCTGAACACATGGTATATGTGGGTGGTTGTGTGGGAGTAATTTGGGAGTAAGGAAGGCTCTATTCTCAGATTATGTGATGTAAAATCCTTAAACAAAGAGAAAAGTCCACCAAAAATAACCCCTTTAAGTTGCTACTTTTGGAGAAGGCACATAGATACAAATTGATGCCTGTTTCAGCTTCTTCCAAATACGGTGTGAGTCTTTTCCAGTTTTGGTGGAAACCACTACTCATTCCTTTTGCTGAATGTGGGAAACTTCATTTCTACAAACCTCTGAAAACTGGTTTCAAAAAGAGTATTTCTTCCTCACAGTGAAATCCATGGAAAATCCTGTGCTAGTGCAAGGTTGGGGCTATACACAAGTCTTTCTTCCGTTGCTGTTGTTGAATTTCAGATGTGAGAGAGGTCCCATGTGTAGCTCTTGCAGCTGCTGAGTGCCTGGCTGGGCTGCTGGAGGCACAGGGACCTCTAGAGCTCTCTCTTTAGGCCGTGGCTGTTCTTCCAGCACCTCTGAAAATTGGCTGTTGGTACATGAATCATGAACCTCTTGCTGTTTGAGGTGTAAAACAATTTGCCGCCCACAGTTGCCATTTTCAAAGCCCTTCTATGTTGAACTGAAATGTCTGGCTTTTTGAGAGAAGTGCAAGCGTGTACCTGGCAGACATCTACTACACTGAATATGTCATTTCCACTTTCTGCTTATTCTTAGACTTCCATAATAATTTCCACATATGAATGCAGGAAAAATACTCAGTCTAGTTCTGTTTATCCTAGCAGTCACTTCAGTGATGGTAAATTTGGAGTGTGTTGGATTTTGGGGTTTTTTTGGGGTTTTTTTTGGTTTTTTTTTTTTTATTCTGAGTAATTCTGCTTATCTGTGTTGCTTTTTTTTTCCTTTTTTTTTCTCTTTTTGGTAGTTTTGTCTTGTGGGCCAGGAGTGGGGAGTGAGTACCTCTTATTCAAACAGTGCTGGTGGTACACTAACCAGGTTCATGAGCTTTTTGCTCCTTAATTCTCTGCCCGGGCTCAGGGCTAACAGCTGTGTTTTCAAATAATTAGTGTTTTACAGAACAATGGGAGGTGAAATCATATCTTCTCTGCTAATATAACCTGTCTGGCCTGTCTCCAGGTGGAGGATGCATTGTCTTACCTTGACCAGGTGAAGCTACAGTTTGGTAGTCAGCCACAGGTCTACAATGACTTCTTGGATATTATGAAGGAATTTAAATCTCAAAGGTAACAAGCTCCATTTTGCTTCTTCCTTCCAGGTTAGAAAGAGTGTGTGTGGACACAGGAGCACAGGGCAGGAGCTGAATTCTGTCCTTTGTGTACACAGTAGCACACCTGGACAATGATGTAAAAGCATTTGTGTGCGCTATTTTCTGAGAATGAAATGCAACCCTTCATTTTTACTAAATCTCTGCTTAGAGTGGGAGTTCACAAGTTCAGCCTTGACAGCTGATTGATCTGGCTGTCTGGTTGTCTGCCCATTAATAATGGTCAGACTTGGGACTGGATCTTGTGGATATAAAACTCTGTCTGGGCTAATAAAATAATGCTAATGTCACTCTGGAGTTGAGCGGTGTGTTTATAGGACTCAGTTTTTTCATAGGTTAGAGGTGATAAGGGGGGAAAAAAAAATCGAATGTAAGATTGCAGTGTGGAGAACCTTGTCCCCACTGAAAGGTGACAGAGGATGGTGACATTGTGATCTTATTCCTTCCTCAGCATCGACACTCCAGGGGTGATCAGCCGTGTGTCGCAGCTCTTCAAGGGCCACCCAGACTTGATCATGGGTTTCAACACCTTCCTGCCACCTGGCTACAAGATTGAAGTGCAGACCAATGACATGGTGAACGTGACAACCCCGGGGCAGGTTCACCAGATCCCCACCCACGGGCTGCAGCCCCAGCCCCAGCCACAGCCACCGCATCCGTCGCAGCCTTCGGCGCAGTCGACCCCGACACCAGCACAGCCGGCGCCACAGCCCACACCTGCCAAAATCAGCAAGGTGAGAGGCTTTGGGTGACCTGCACTAAGAGCACGGGGATCCTGCTGCTTCCAGCTGAAGCTGGTGTGGAGCTAGAGAGTGAAAAATTAACTTCCACACTGCTTTTCCACAGTATTTGTGAAGCTTCATGTGTTCCCTTTCTGCTGCTGGGTTAGTTTCTCGTTTCCAAACTTGAAGATGCAGTCATAGTTAATTTGACAGCAATTCAAACAAGCTTTCCAAAACATTAAGGGTTTGGAAAAGCCTTGTTGCTGGCAGTGGGGAACTGAAAGACAGTCAGAGCATCTGGTAAATGGCACACACATTATTCAAGAAGTGATCCAGCACCCCTAGGGAAAAGGTTCCTAGTTAAAGCACTGGGCACACATTCTCTGCCTGCTTTTGTGTACACTGTCTCAGACCTAAAGTCCCAAGAAATTTCCCATAAAACAGAGGTTGTGATAAAGGTGTTCTCTTTGGTGTGAAAGTGTGTGTGTGTCATTTGAAATGCTTGAGGCAATTAAGCCTTTAGGAAACCTTCGTTTGTTATTTGGTGGATTCTGCATTGTTTGAAATCTTGTTCACAGACTGAATGGTTTTTGTAGAGAGGTCTGGTTCAGCTGTCAGCTGGAAGGATTCAGGAGTTATTGGCAACATTTAAAGTGCAAGAGTTTAGCAAGATGACCATGCTGTTGCCTGTAGGTATTGATGTGTGTGCCCAGAACAGAGCCCTTTCAGTAACAAAGGAAATTTGACTTTGGTTTAGGTATAATCCAGATGCTACTGTCCAAATGATATTTTTTATGTGAAACAGAACAGGATAATAGTTGTTCAAGGAGATTACTCCAGACAAAATACTGTGTATTTTAGTCTCAGAATGCAAAAATATTTCAGAGCCTTAGGGAGGGGAGCTCCAAAATTTCAAGGGTTAATCCCTAAACTGTTATATAACAATTGCCTGGAAAAGGTAAAGGTAAAGGTAATACACAGTTTAAAAGCAGCAGGATTTAAAGTGTGCTGGTTAGCTGATCTCTGGACAAACATTGTTGGGACATGCAACTTCCTGCTCAGAAATGGCAAACAAAAACACGCTGAAAGATTTGCTGAAAGATTTGCCAAACTGGACACTGCAGATCATTCCAGAATGAACTTGCCTGTGTCAGATTTCAAGGATTTTTTTCTGAAGAAGTACATGCTTTCAGTAAAGATGTAGCGGTCTCCTTAACACTATGGGATAAGTGGTTTTCTCCATATCAACCTGCAAAATGTTGAAGTACTTTTGCTGAAACTGTAAAATGAAGCTGAGGGATAGGCTAGGCAATAAGGTAGGATGTCCCTGCCAGGCAGGTAAAGCTGTACCTGAGCAAGGCAGGACCTTGTAACAGGGTATTTATGGCCATCCTGTGACAAGTTGTTCACATTCTCAGTCCTGAAAACTCTGTGTGATACAAGTTTTGAAATGTAAAACATGAGGGGAATAAGTACTTCCATTTCCATTTAAAACTGCCACATCAAACCTTAATTTTCACTGTTCGATGTCCATTGAGCGTATTCGAAATAATTACTCACTGCCTGCTTTTTGCCTGAAGAAATTCCAGTTTTCCCTTGCCATTGCCTTGATACATCCCACAATTCTTCATTAGTGCCAAAGTAACTTGCAGTCTTGGAGCCAGCCATACCTATGCATTTCAGTTCTGTTCAGTTTTTGAGGTAGTTTGTGTCTCTTGTCAGGTTTCAGTCCAAAGCAGTTAGCAAGGAAAATCAACTTAATAACAACCTCTGGAATGGTCCAGGCATTTTGTCTCCCTGATACCATTTAGTCTCTGCTGGCCCACTAAATATTTATCTATCCCTAAGTGGATTAAAACTGCCTTTATCCCTACCATGAGGGGATCTGCTGCTTCCTAACACAGCTTGTGTTCTCCTCAGCCATCGCAGTTGCAGGCACATACTCCTGCCAGCCAGCAAACCCCTCCGATTCCGCCGTACGCGTCGCCACGCTCGCCGCCCGTCCAGCCTCACACACCGGTGACAATCTCTCTGGGCACCACACCATCCCTGCAGAACAATCAGCCCGTGGAGTTTAATCACGCCATCAATTATGTCAACAAGATCAAGAATCGGTTCCAGGGACAGCCAGACATCTACAAAGCCTTCCTGGAGATCCTCCATACGTATCAGGCGAGTGTTAGAAATGGGAATTTGTGTCTATGCGTGGTTATTTCTCTTGCTTTGATTTGGGGAGGGTGCCCAAAGCTTGTATTTGGGTCTTCTGCTGTACTAGCAGTGGCTAGCAGATAATCATAGGCTGGTTTGGATTGCAAAGGCCTTAAAGATCATGTAGTTGAACCCTTAGCCATGGACAGGGGCACCTTCCACTAGGTCAGGTTGCTCCAGGCCCTGTCCAGGCTGGTCTTGAATTCTGCTTGAACTAAGCAGAAGTCTGGCAAGTTAAAAAGATTACATAGCAGTATGAAGTAATAGATTTCAATCCATCATCTTTGCTTGGAAGTGTCTGAATGCTTGTTTAAAAATTTGATTTGGTGTTTTTCTATGAGCGTGTGTCAGGATGAGGCAATGTGGCTGCAGCTCTATGTTAAATGCAAAGAAATCACTTCCTTGGTCAGTGTCTTACTGTTCCAGGGCCCGTTGGGCATTTAGGATGTATTTATAGTTTATATAAGTATAGATATTTTGAACATATGAGAGTCATACTATTAATGTAGTATGATGCTTTACACAAGAAGCTGAGACCTTTGCTGTTTCATTATTTCTGTCACTGAAAGTTGGTTTATTTTTTCCTTGAATAGTTGGTGCATCCTTTTTTCTGACACTTCTTTCCTCTGGCAGAAAGAGCAGCGTAATGCCAAGGAGGCAGGAGGGAACTACACACCAGCTCTGACAGAGCAGGAGGTCTATGCCCAGGTGGCTCGACTCTTCAAGAACCAGGAGGATCTGCTCTCGGAATTTGGGCAATTCCTGCCTGATGCCAACAGCTCTGTGGTGAGTACCCTTGGAGAGAGGATGAAATACCTAGTGCAAACTGTTCTGTGTGAAGCCAGTGTTCAGAAAAATGTGCTTTTGCTGTTACTTTCTTGGGGTGTAGGAAGGAGATCAGGGGGTAGACTTTGTTTTCTGGCTACAACTTGTCCCTTAAATAGCTTTTATTTTAAATGCAGTTCCTTTGCCTAAAAGGGTTGTTCTAAGTTAGTGCCATAACTGCAGTAAAATCCATTGATCATTTAGAGCTAGGAGAGGCAGCAGACTCCCCTGGACTGCTGCATCCAGCTTTGGGGTCCCCAGCACAGGAACAGCATTGATCTGTCAGACCAAGTCCAGACGAGATCACCAAGATGATCAGAGGGGTGAAGCACATCTCCTGGGAGGAAAGGCTTGAGAGAATTAGGATTGTTCTGCCTGGAAAAGAGAAGGCTCAGGGTCTCCTGATTGTGGCCTTCCAGTACCTGAAGGGAGCCTCAAAGAAGATGGAGAGAGACTTTACAAGGGCATGGAGTGACAGGACAAGGGGAAGTGGCTTCAAACTGAAGGAGAGTAGGTTTAGTTTAGATACTAGAAAAAAATTCTTCCCTGTGAGGGTGGTGAGACGCTGCCACAGGCTACCCTGAGAAGCTGTGGCTGCCCCATCCCTGGAGGTATTCAAGGGCAGGTCAAATGGAGCTTCTAGCAACTTGGAATAGTGAAAGGTGTCCCCTGCCATGGCGTGGCATTGGAGCTGAGTGATCTTAAAGGTCCCTTCCAACCCAGACCATTCTGTGACATTTTGTGTGGAACGTGGCCCTAATGGTCTGAACGGGTTTGTCTCTGAACAAGCTGTTGAGTAAGACAACTGCAGAGAAAGTGGAATCGGTCAGGAATGACCATGGGGGCACAGTGAAGAAGCCACAGCTCAACAACAAGCAGCAGAGACCCAACCAGAATGGCTGCCAGATCCGACGGCACTCGGGCCCTGGAGCAACCCCTCCGGTGAAGGTAAGAGCCTGTGCTGCTCCTTCAGAGAGTGCCCTGTTCCAGGAGAATGGGGCAGAGCAGGATGAGTTTTCCAAGTCCTTGTGATTTTTGTGGCACAGGCTGCACATGAGAACATGGAAAATAATGTTTTTATTTAAACCTTTCAGAAGTCCTTGTTTCCAAGTCTTTGTCTCTTTGACACTCTTTGAACCAGTGGTGGTATCTGTTCCTGAGGGTGGGACATAGTTACTTTAATGGCTTGGGGAAACAGAGTTTTCATCACCTCATTAGAAAGATGTAGTATTATTAGCAGTGTTTAATGAAGGGGAGTTGTGGAGTATGGAGACAAAAGTCTCAGTAATGCCACAGAATAAATTTGTCCAGTATTTGTAGCAAATGTTCCTAAGGCAGGTAGGAAAAGACGAGCTGAAAAGGTGTGCCTGAAAGCTTTGTTGTAGTAGAACTTGGAGCGGATGCAGTAGAATCTTGTTTGCTCATCTTTCCTGTGATAAAGCTTTTAATACAATGATGAATGATTATTCTCTCAGCAGAGTTTGCCCTTTTCAAATGACGCACGATTTGTGAGAGCAGCGAGGCTTTGTAGTGCAACAGAAATTTGTCCTGTGGCCAGGTGCCTTCGTGTTTGTGCATGAAGGATAAATTTGTCTGCTTTTTTTTTTTGAAGCCAGTATATCTTCCTTTGTCATGAAAAGCATTAGCAGGCATAATTGTACCATTTAAGTCCCCTTCTGCCCTTTCTGCCCTTGAAATTGAGGTCACCAAAATAAAGCGCGTTTTGGAGGCGCCTTTCTGAGGATGGGGAAAATAAAACATCTTACAGTAGAATGTAAGAGAGAAAAAAATTGTCATTCTGGGGAGGTGTAAGACTTGCAGAACTGGATGAGTGATAGGAAAATCATTTATTCTGGCAGCTTTCCAAACTGGTTATCCAAGTAAGATACGCTGTAGTGTGACTGAAAGAATCAGCTAGTTACAGGAAAGGGTGCAACAATGTATTACAAATATTTGGAGTAACATGCTACTTATTAACATTCAGTAAATTAACTTGTAGCACATTTTAATAGACTTTTCCTCCCAAAAAAGCTGCCTTTTCCTTAATGGCAAGCGTAGGGTGGGGTCAGGGAGCTGGCACTCATGTGTGATAGATAACCAAATTATCTCAACTTGCTGAACACCCCTTTTATTTTCAATTGCCTTTCTTTTTTTGATAACAGAAGAAACCAAAGCTGCTTGGTTTGAAAGACCAGTCTTTGGCAGAAGCCAGCAAACATGGTGTGGGGACAGAATCTCTCTTCTTTGAGAAGGTGAGAGGCAGGATGAAGATGTTGCACGTCCTTGATGTATGTTCTTCCTGTATACACATCTGGATTTCTATCACAGTGAAGTGTGTGAGATTTACACCACCCTGATAACATTTCTCAGCTTTTGACCTCAGATATACCCTACAAACCTCTACATTGGATCCATTGAATTTTTTAGAAATTGGTGGTATTTTTTTACATGTGTCTTTTCCCCAAAGCTCCTTCTCCAGCTTTCCACCTGCTGCTGCTGCATTTGATTTGAGGGAATGGGAATTTTTTCCTGTAACCCACACTCCAAATTGTTTTCCCCTTTGTAAGATCCTGGTACAGCTGATGATGTGCGTGGCGTGTCTTGCTGTGTCGGCACAGCTTGTACCCATCTACAGCCAGCTGGCTGCAGTGAGGGAGCTCAGTTTACAAAGCACCTGATTCATATTTACATTGGGTTGGTTTTGTTTTAATTTCCCCTCAGAGATTAATCTAATTAATTGCACAGTTGTTACCTGTTGCTGGTTTAGCACACAGATCAAGTGAAGGAGATATGGGATGTTTCCAAGTGGCACTTCGGTGTCTTCTCTGAGATGTCCATACATTGCCTTATAGCTCAGAGGGGAGTATGGAACAAACTTAAAACCATCCTCTAAAGCAATATTCATGCATTGATGACATTCTTGGTTGCTCCCTGCTGATCTGGTGAATTCTGCAGCGTGATAGGAACCAGCTAATGGTAACTGGGAACCAATTTATTGCTTGGAGGATGTGTAGGTGTTAACACAAGTAAACCTAGAAATCCCTGCTGTGGAATTATAAGCATAATGATGAATAACTTAACAATGATAGATCTCAGTCTGATGTGTAGATCCAGCTGTTCTTGTGGGAAAGGGAGTGGTGGTGGGATGAATAGTTTGGCTTCCTCATTCTGTGAAGATTTGGGTTACAGAAGGAGGATTGTCTATGATAATCCAAGCTGGAAGCAGGCAGAGGCTGGAGAGGTGTTACCCAGGGCATGGGTCTTATACCCCCCACTCCCTGCTTGAAATACTCTCTGAAGTTTAAAAGCAGCCTGGCTGGGTTTGTGGTGCTGTAGTTACAACTGATGTTGTCCATGGTTCCAGTGTTTTGTAATCCAGCTGTTACAGAGTTCTTTGAAGGATTTGGTTCATCACTTGCAGTTCCTTTCTTAGAGTAATGCCCCAGTGCTGACATTGCAGGGGATCCCAGCGTGGGGATGGCTCCTGTCAGTACCACTTTGTCTGGCCCTGTGTACAGGGCACGTTCTCTCTGTTCAACTCACTTAAATATTTGTGTGCCTCGGTGGGAAACAGCATCAAATCCAGGTCTCCTGGACCTCCCCCTGCTTAGTCTCACCTTGACAGCTCCTCTTTTCCTCTTGTCCCCTCCCTCAGGTCCGCAAAGCTCTGCGTAGCACAGAAGCGTACGAGAACTTCCTGCGCTGCCTGGTTATTTTCAACCAGGAGGTGATCTCCCGAGCTGAGCTCGTGCAGCTGGTTTCTCCATTCCTGGGGTAAGTGCAGCCCCATTCCTGGTCTGTTTCTGTTGTGGAGCTGGGAAAGAAGCACCTTCATGGTCTTCTGCACTGCCCTTTCCTGTTCCTTATCCCAGAGAGATTCCCAGCTGTGTTTTGACAGGCAGCATGCAGGAGCAATACAGGTGTTGCTTGCTATGTCTATTCCTTTTCCAGTAGGGCAAACAAAAGTATTGGTAGCCTGTTACTGCAGTTTCTTTCTCTGGAATCATAGGTTATGTCATTTGAGAAAAGATTGACTGTCTAATTACATAGGAAATGTCCCCCCCCAAAAAGCAGAGTGCTGATATTAACTAACTAAAGTTTCCAAAAAGCATCTGAATTCTGTCACAAAGCCAAAAATGTTAAGGAGCTCTATACTTTAAATAGGAATTTACGACTTCCATGATTGTCAGTAGTGTACAGAACAGCTCCATTAATTGGTTAAAACTGACAGATATCGTCTCATCAGCTTTGGGCAGCAGGATTGGTTTTGCCTGGGCACTGAATTGCTGGTTCTAAGGGAGAAGGCAGTAGCAACATAAATTGGGTTCAGGACCCTATTACAGTAGCTACTGTGCAGAGAAACTGCCCTCAGGAGCTTCCACTCGCTCTGGAGGTCCACTAGAATTAGTCAGGCATCAGCAGGATGCCTGACTTTATGTAGAAAAGGTGCAATATTTGACAAGAAAATTCTGCATTTTTCCCATCTACTGTCTGTGCTTCTAACTATAGGGAAAGCTATAATACAGTTTTTTTTTATCCTGGAGTTGGACATTACTTCTTGCCATATAATGAACAAGCAATGAATAACTAGTGATTCAATTAGTAACAGGTTCAGTTTATCCTATTGTTAGTGCTTTGCATGAGATAAGAGGTCTTGAACAAATACTGTATTTCAGATGAATAAATTTTTCAGGAAACTTTGCAAACAGGCAAACTTGGGCCTCACAGGCAAAGGCTTCTCTGTGAAGTCTGGTTGAAGCAATTGCTTGGCACTGAAACCTTTTGCTGTGTAATTACAGAATTGCATTTTGGTTTCTTCTCGCTGCCTCTGGAAAGGAAAGGTCTGCTTTAAGGTTCAATCCAATGGAACAAAGGAATCCAATGGAGTAAACAACAAGGAATCTGGCCTGAGTTTACTACCAGGGTAGTTTGGGGAGACAGGTGTGACTGTGCCATGAATACTGTTCCTGTAGGGAAAGCTTTGACAGCTGCTCATTGCTAATCCTAAAGCACCTCAGTTGCACCGAGAGAGCAATTCCCCACCTGATCAACAGCAGGTGCTTGCTTCCCATTTGGTCAGGTTCTGTGGAAGTGGGGTTGAGCAGAGAGGGTCTTCTCACCAGACTGATAATTCAGAGGGTTGTCTGTAATGATGAGTTCAGCAGCTCAGCGCTGTTTGCGCTCTTCTTAGCTCATTTTTCATTTAGTTCCTTTTATTTTAGGAAATTCCCAGAACTGTTCACTTGGTTTAAAAACTTTCTGGGATATAAGGAGTCTGTTCACATGGAGACGTATCCGAAGGAACGGGCTACTGAGGGGATTGCCATGGAGATTGACTATGCCTCCTGCAAGAGGCTGGGCTCCAGCTACCGAGCCTTGCCCAAGAGCTACCAGCAACCCAAGTGCACAGGGCGGACTCCACTGTGTAAAGAGGTAAGACAGGAGCTGTGCCACAGAGGAAGGCTCTTCCCAGCCTTCTTAAAGTATCGGAACAAAAGCGAGCAAAATGGAGCAAGATGGAGAATTTAGTTGGTATCACTGTGTTGGAAAGGTTCCTGGGGATGTCAGGGCACGTCTGGTGATGGTGAGCACGGAGCTGGGGCCAGGCAGCTGCCAGCTCAGCACTGATCCACGCTGATCTGTGCTGCTCCTGCACCCAGGCGTGTGTGGGCACTCCCTTCCTGGCTCAGGATGGCCGCGGTGCGTGTGGCAGCCCGAGGGGAGCACACCTAAGGAATTCCTAGTGGCACTCCCCTAAACATCTGGATCATATCCAGGAGCTGTTGCACAGGGTGAGGCGTCAGTCTAGGAATTGGGTTATGCTGGAAGCTGGCTGGGAGTTGTGGTACCCACGTGGCTTTGATGGTTGGCATCATCTCTTCTCCAGCAGCATTTGTGAAAGGTTTGCATAGAGCTGGAGAAAAGCCTGCTGAATAGTTATGATGGTTAATTACTGACATACCTAACGCTCCTACATTTTATTTATGATGTGTCACGTAGTACAACCTGTGAAAGGAACATTAAGATTGCAAACTTAAGTACGAGATGACAGACCTGGTTTTCTGTGTAGTCTTAATGTGATCTCAGAGGTCCTTTACAAGGTAGTATGTAATTCAGGGTTATTGCTACCTTTTTACCCAAATTCCCACTTAACCTGCTTTCAGAGTTGTTTCGAGGCCAGCTTTAAAAGCAAATCATGAATCTGTAGAACGATTCTCCCACGTGTTCCCTCAGATGCATCTTTCTCCATGAAATGCTGCATTTTTAATCCATGTCTTGACACATCTCTCAAAAGCTTCTTGTGTGATGTAGTTACAAACTTTTCCCCCTGTGAGAATCTAATGACTCTGTTGTTCAGGCTTTGGGGTTTATGAGAACTGGACCTGGCTTTCAAGACTGCCTGCCAAAATCGTTGTTCCTTTGCCTTCAGCCTCTTTGAGGTTGTTGGTTTGTTTGTTTGTTTTTAATGTTCTGCTCCTGTATTGAAAGCTGCAGGTGCTGAGCTGATTTGTCAGGAAAGGTGATGTTGGGGTATGGTTTTATACTTCCAATTAGCCTTATTTGGAGGCAGCAACTGTGTCCTGTCTAACAGTTAGGTCTGCTGTGGTGACCACAGAGTGCTGATGGTGAATCACACATGGGGAACCAGCTGGTTGCAGCTGACTAATCCAAAATAGCAGAAAAGCTCCTTTCATCTTTATTTTCCTCTTCTCTTGCAAGTTTTTTCCTCACAGCTCCATCCTATGAATTTTTCAGCTGCCTGGCTGTTTGGGTTCTGACTCTTTGGGGTTGCCCTGTGAATGCTGGGCTTTGGAAGGGGCTTTTCTAACTGGGAATTAGACTGTGCCATCAGAAGACTGGTCTTGAAGCTGACCAGGTGTAATCTCCTTGAACACTGACCACAACTCTTGTTCTCCCTGTGCCTCCCTCAAAGGTTTTGAATGATACCTGGGTCTCCTTCCCATCCTGGTCTGAAGATTCCACATTTGTGAGCTCCAAGAAGACACAATATGAAGAGCACATCTACAGGTGTGAGGACGAGCGTTTTGAGGTAAATTGCTTTTCCTTGGTTCATGTCTCGGAAAGCTCTGTTCTGTGAACAGTTAATGAGCCTGGTGTTAATAATACCTTTAATTTTGCATCTTTTATTGTGTCTGCCACCTGGTTTTTGGCATAAAAGCTTGTTTTCTCTTTATGCAAGAAGCAGTGGCTGCATAACCACTAAGTGGCCACCCCTGCCCCTCACGTTTTATGGGGAGCTCTTCATTCACCCTGCTCCACATGAAATTGTTGAATAGCCAGCATGGAATTGTTGCATCTTTTCTGTTCTTCCTGCCCATGTAGTGCATGAGAGCATGCATTCCCCTGTAATCATCTGCAAAGCAATATGTGCAGGATTTTAAATGACTGACATTTTGACTGGAAATGGAAGTTAGCTGGGCAATTACCTGAATCTGCACAGATTTGGCATGTCCTTTTGTAGCGTAACTGTCAATTGTGTTCTGTTCCCAGCTGGAAGATGTAATTTCCGAACAGTATCATTCTGGTAGCCTTTAAATTCTTCCACAGTATTATTTAGGTAGCAGATGAAATATAATTGGATTATTTTAGAGCAGCTGAACACCAAAGTGCTTGAGTACACCTTGTTAAACAGGCGCAGCTTCTTGTTTCGTGTCGCTTGAACGTTTGCCTCTGTGAAGTATCATGTTTTGTCTATTCAAATGCTCCAGCTAATGCACTGTTCTCTCCAGCTGGATGTTGTCTTGGAGACCAACCTGGCAACGATCCGTGTTCTCGAGGCAATCCAGAAGAAGCTGTCACGCTTGTCTGCGGAGGAGCAGGCCAAATTCCGGCTGGACAACACCCTGGGGGGCACCTCGGAGGTGATCCACCGCAAGGCTCTCCAGAGGATATATGCTGACAAAGCAGCTGACATCATCGATGGGCTTCGCAAGAACCCGTCTGTGGCTGTTCCCATTGTGCTCAAAAGGTACTGACTGCCCCAGGCTCCCATCCAAAGGGTAATGCACTGTGTGCCATCCAAATCTATGGAAAAGTGGCTAATTTCTGCCCCTAAGGAGTGTGCCCCCCCACAAAGCTATAAATTTGCCCCAGAAAGTTGTGGCTGTCCTGCCTCTGGAAGTGTTCAAGGTCAGGTTGGCAAGGCCTGGAGCAACGTGGTCCAGTGGAAGGTGTCCCTGCCCATGGCAGGGGGTGGAACAAGATGATCTGTAAGGTCCCTTCCAAACCAAACCATTCCATGTTTCCATATTCTGTGAAACTAAGAAGTTAATTTATATTCTGGACAGTTGGTGTAATGATTACCTAGAGGGAATTGCCCTCCTGAAACAAAATCCTTACAGCTCAGCTAGAAGGATTTAGAGCTTTTGTTGTGGCCTCTTAAACTTTTTTCTTCAGCACTGTGTGTAAGATAAGGGAACTGCTGTCCCAGGCTTTTCAAATCCTATGGGTGTATGTGCCCAGATCATGGTGTCTCTGCTATCCTCATTCCCAGTCCTGTTTTTGTTGGCAGCCTCCCCTTCCTCAGTTAAAAAGGAGTGGATGCTGCATCTCCCTGGGGGAGGTTGAGGGGATGTGTAAGCAGTACTTGCTGTTTTATCTCTGTGGGACTCTTGGTCCTGTGTTTTGGAGTTCTGGAGCTGGGCGTAGCAGCCTTCCCAGGATACCTGCAAGGTCCCCTGCCCTTAGACTGAATCGGGGTGATTTGCTTAGGATGCTGAGTCAAGGCTCAGGAGTGTGTTCCCAGGATACTCAGGTGTCCATGCTTTGTTCATTGTCCAAACTGAGCTGTCCCTGTTCCACAGGTGGAGCTTTCTGGGGATTTTTGGGAAACCAGGGCCAGCTTTTTTGCTTTCCCTGTCCCTTTATTCCCTCTCCTGGAGCTGCTTTGTTCCTGTGTGGCTTTACCTAAATGTGAAAGAAACCCAGAGTGGTTTCTCCAGAAGAGTGTGTCCAGGGGGCACCTCCTGGAAAGCTCCTTTCTGTGGCTTGTCTTTAATCCATGCCCATTTAATTGGGAGTTCAGCTCTTGTCAGCACTCACCAAGAACCATGGGCCGAGGTTTTTTTGTATGCTCACCTCTTAGCTCACCTTTGTTTTCTTGATCCAAGGTTAAAGATGAAAGAGGAAGAGTGGCGAGAAGCCCAGAGAGGATTTAATAAAGTCTGGCGAGAGCAGAATGAGAAGTATTACCTGAAATCCTTGGACCACCAGGGCATCAACTTCAAGCAGAATGATACCAAGGTCCTAAGGTCAAAGAGTCTCCTCAATGAGATTGAAAGCATCTATGATGAGGTGAGATGGTCACCAACAGTTTCCTTCCCTCAAGCTTATGTACTTTGCTAGTGCAGTTTCAGTTCCTGTTCCTCACAGCTTGATGAGGGAGGAAATCTGTTCCGCTGGCAGAGCTTTCAAGCAGGCTCTTGGGTGGTGGAGTGGGATTGTTTAGGCTGATTTTTTTGCTGTTTCTCCTTTGTAGAGGCAAGAACAGGCTTCAGAAGACAATGCTGGAGTCCCCACAGGCCCACACCTCTCACTAGCCTATGAAGACAAACAGATCCTGGAGGATGCTGCCTCTCTCATCATCCACCACGTGAAGCGGCAGACGGGAATCCAGAAAGAGGACAAGTACAAAATCAAGCAGATCATGTATCACTTCATTCCAGACCTGCTGTTTGCTCAGCGAGGTGAACTCTCGGACGTGGAAGAGGAAGAAGAAGAGGAAATGGATGTGGATGAAACTACTGGGGCTGCAAAAAAGCACAATGGTGTTGGGGGTAGTCCTCCCAAAACCAAGCTGATGTTCAACAACACGACAGCCCAGAAGCTGCGGGGCATGGATGAGGTCTACAACCTCTTCTATGTGAACAGCAACTGGTACATCTTCATGAGGCTGCACCAGATCCTGTGCTTGAGGCTGCTGCGGATCTGCACCCAGGCCGAGCGGCAGATCGAGGAGGAGACGCGGGAGCGGGAGTGGGAGAGGGAAGTGCTGGGCATAAAGCGAGACAAGAGTGACAGTCCTGCCATCCAGCTGCGACTGAAGGAGCCCAGTGAGTGACTTGTGGTGGGAGGCTGGAGGGGAGGAGGTGCTTCTGTTTGTAGTGTGGTGACAGGTTGTTTGGTGTCTTCAGGCACGTGACAGCAGTGACCTGTTAAGATGGGGTCCCTGGGGAGATGGGAAGATGTGGAGAACATGGGACTTGGAATAGCAGAAGGATACGCAGCAGTTACTTCATAAGAGCTTTCATTTTATACTTAAATATCCTTAAGTAAAAGCTTTCAGAAATAAAAAGCTCATGGTGGAGGCCAGAGCTAGAAAGCAAGAGATTATGAAAATACCCGTGGCCTTAAAAGGACTTACTTAAACTTATCTTTTATGGACATAAATAACTCTTCAGCTTAAGTGGGCCAGAGCTCCCAGCAGCCCTTCTGAGGGGTGGTGTGCCCATGTCTCCCCTTCTCTCTGCTTGCAGTGGACATCGATGTTGAGGATTATTACCCGGCCTTCCTGGACATGGTGCGCAACCTCCTGGACGGGAACATGGACTCGTCGCAGTACGAGGATTCCCTGCGCGAGATGTTCACCATCCACGCCTACATCGCCTTCACCATGGACAAGCTGATCCAGAGCATCGTGCGACAGGTGCTGCCAGTGAGGCCTGGGCACTGGGTGGGGCAGGGGGCAGACCAAGCAGACAGGATGTTTGCTGCAGTGAGAGCCCAGGCTGGCACTGGAGGCCAGGTTGTATTGCCTACGTGGGGAATTGCAGGGGTAAGCAGGTAAATTCAGGGTGTTTCCTCACCTAGCTCTCTAGCCAGCGGAGAAATGATAGAAGGTGATTTCTGATCTGTTTGAATTATTGAGAATATCCTCTACAGAGTTTTCCTTGTTTTCCAGATGTTGTAGGATATAAGTATTCAAAGCATGTCCAGAGCTAATCTTGCTTTAGCTTTGAAAAAAAAAAAAAAGGAAATGATATCTAAATAGTTCCTTTCCTTTCTCTCAGTGCTGTAGGAGTGCACACTTTTTCTAAAAGCCTTTTGTCTCTTTTATCTGGCTGCTGGAGTAGCTCATTTTGGCTGTTAAACTCCAGTCCTTTCATTGGGTTGGTAGGAAGAATGTGTGAGCAAAGGAAAATTTCTTGTGCCTTTTTGTAGCATAAAGAGCAAAAAACAGACACAAGGGGCTGGAAGTGGAATAACTTCAAAGGGCTTTCTTTCAGAAGGGTAGAGGAAGGGTAGAGCTGCTCTTCAGAAGCCCTTCAGTCCAGAGATTAACTGAATTCAGAAGACAGTTGGGAGACTTTTGATTTTTTAACTTACACAAAATGCAGATTTGATCTTAAACCTTCCACCCCTCTGCTCAGACACAGCAGCAGCCCCTTGGTGAGGAGAGGACACACTGTGTCATGGAGCTCTGGCCCTTCCTCCCCTGCTGCTGATCAGAATGTTCTCTCTGTGTAGTTTTTCTCTGAGTAGCTGTGCTTTGCCACCTGCTAATTTTTCTAAAGATATTGTGGGTTTTTCACATAGTAGCAGAGACCATCTCCAAGTGGAGGAAGCTAAGGGTTTTTTTTTCTTGAGCCCAACCCCAAAAATTGTTATTTTGTTCTGTTTTGCTGGGGGTGTAGCAGCCTCCGTGACAAACCCCTTCCCCCCGTTGCTCCTGTTTGCAGCTGCAGCACATCGTGAGCGATGAGATCTGTGTGCAGGTGACAGACCTGTACCTGTCAGAGAACAGCAACGGGGCCACCGGAGGGCTCCTGGCATCCCAGTCTTCCCGCACGCTCCTGGAGGCCACGTACCAGCGCAAAGCCGAGCAGCTCATGTCTGAGGAGAACTGCTTCAAGGTAAAGCTCTGAACCACAGCGTAGAACCAGCTCAGGGGGTGCCTTTTCAGAAGGAGAGGAACCAGTCCTTTAAAAAAGAGCCTTGATCAGGCACCCAAAAATGAAGGAAATTAACTCCATTCCAGCCAAAACCAGCACACATGCTGCCGGCTTTTGGAACACAGGTTAAAACTTCTGTAAGGGCCCCTCAGAAGTGAAGTTTCGAGGTGGAATTTATTTCCTGGAACAGCAGTGAATACCCCCTGTGCTTTACAGCAGCTTTGGGCTGTATCATACTGACTGCTTGGCTGCCACTGCTTTTAATTTGATAGCTCAAACTCTTCTGTTTCTTTGGTGTCTCAGTTTTGTTGACTGTTGGGAGATCTGCCACTACTGACTGGGCATTAAATCACTGCTGCCTGCATACATTGCTAATAAACCTTTGCTAATCAAATCCATACTTCCTTTGCTGAAGAGGCAGGAAGTGGTCAGGCCCTTTCTGAGCCAGAGAAGTACTTTGGATAAAAGCCTGAGTGTATAGTATCTTTTCCTGTGCCTTCACACTTACTTTGGGGGCTCGAGAAGATTTCTTTTAAAACGGCCAACTTCGCTTTGCCCCACTGAGAAGTGAAGGTGTTTGTTTCTATTTCAAACCTCCTGTTACTGAAGTTCCTTCTGCTTTTTCTTTATAGCTGATGTTCATTCAGAGCAGAGGTCAAGTTCAGTTAACCATTGAGCTGCTGGACACAGAAGAGGAAAACTCAGATGACCCTGTGGAAGCAGAGGTAAGGGCAGCTTCTCCAGAAAGCTGACTGTGATGGTCAAGGTTGCTCTGGATCAGAGTGTCTGGTTGACTGGTGGTGTGGTCTGTTAGCACAAGACAAAGGAACATCAAGGACATTCCATAAAGCTTCCAGTGATGTGAGCAGACAAATCCTTGTTGGTTTATTTTGTATTAGAAAATACTCAAAACCACATAAAGAAACACTGTATCTGCCTTTTTGGGCATAAGGTGCACAGAGCCTTCAGAAGGGATGTTGTGCTCTTCTGTGTGACTTCCAGCTTAGCCTCCTCAAGCCTGGCACGTTGTTTGGTGGGAGGGCAGTAGCTGATGCGTGCTCTGTGCTTGCTTCCAGCGCTGGTCCGACTACGTGGAGCGGTACGTCAACTCTGATTCTACCTCCCCCGAGCTCCGGGAGCACCTGGCCCAGAAACCCGTCTTCCTGCCCAGGTGAGTGGCCAGGCTGTGCTGGGAAAGGCCCTTAGAGCTCATCTCATTCCACCCCCTGCCATGTGCCACCTCCCACTAGACCAGGTTGTTCCAAGCCCTGTCCAGCCTGGCCTTGGGATCCAGCCAGGTTTGCAGTGCCAGGGGGCGGGCGCTAATTCCAAGAGCGGTTCTCTGGCTTGCAGGAACCTGAGGCGGATCCGCAAGTGTCAGCGTGGTCGGGAGCAGCAGGAGAAGGAAGGGAAGGAGGGAAACAGTAAGAAGTCCATGGAGAACGTGGAGAGCCTGGACAAGCTGGAGTGTAAATTCAAGCTGAACTCGTATAAGATGGTGTACGTGATCAAGTCGGAGGATTACATGTACAGGAGGACCGCGCTGCTGCGAGCTCAGCAGGTAGGAGCCAGCCAGAGAACAGGATGGGCTGCTGGTGTTTCCTGGGACCCACGGGAAGGAAGGAGGCTTTGCCTCTCCAGCTGTTTGGGGAGCTGTAAAGGTTTGGGTATATCCAAGATGAAAAGAGCTTGTGACACCAGATGTGTGAAATTTAGGAGGAAACTGATTTGTTCATCTGGATGCTTTGACATGCTCCTTTTCTCACCTTATGGGAATATTTCCATCCACTTTTACCATGTATTTAGATTTATAAGACAACTACTTATCATGTTTCTTGCTGACAGCTAGTGGCTTTACTTCATTAGTTGTAAAGTAATTCTCTTAAACTTTGCATCCACATCAGATGAAAAGTATTTTAAAAGTATTTTATTGCAGCCTAGTGACTCTCTGAAATGCTGATACTGGGGATTTTGATTGAATTCCGTCTATCTCATTCAACTGGCACAAACCTCAAGGAAATATAAGCTTATAAGCAGGATACTGTGTGCCAGTGCTCTTCACAGAGAATCTGAACATAAATTCTTGAAGTGTTAAATATGTAGTGTGCAGCTTAGCCCTTGGTTACTGGAATACACTTGAGGGAGCTGTAGAAGCTACATTGGATTTTGGAAACTAATCTATTGGATTTAGCAGTTAACACCCCAAAGCAGTCAGTCTCTTCTCTGGGAGAAGAACAAACAAATAATAAAATCTGTAAGTTTTAATCTGGAGATTTAATTATCTTGGCTGTTTTCAATTATGACTGTAGCCATGGCTTTATACCATCTGTCCTGGATTTTACATTCCTTAGGCAGATGCTCTTACCCAAAAAAGTGCACAGTTCTTCCTCTCCTGAAGTTTCTGTTAAATCAGAGCTTCCTGAGCCTGTTAGACCTGGCCTTGCTTGGGTCTTAATTTTCTGTAGCAACTGTGTCCCCAGTATGTGTGGCACGTGTTGAACTTGCTCTTTCCTGGGACTGTGCCCCTCTCTGGGGGCTGGAGACAGACCCTGAGGGCTGGGAAGAGCAGGACTTGCCTGGTTCTGGGTGCTAGCAGAGGAGGCAGCAGCATCTTGGGCAATGTAGAAAGGACTCACTCTGAGCTGGGCATGCAACTTTAAGGCTCCCACTGGATATGTTCTGTGTCCCCAGCCCGTGAACTGCTGTGTTAAACAAAGAGCATCAACTTTTTTGTATTTCTGAGCTCATATTGCCACAAATTTTCTTGGAGAGGAGACCTGGGGGACCTCCATCAGAGCTTTTCCCTCTGTCATTAGTCCAGTGTCCACGTTATGAATTCCCTCTGTGTTTGATCCCCTTGCCTGTCTCAACTTGTAGCCAAGCTTTGTGTTGTGCTGCAGTTTGGGGGCCAAAGCTGCCTTTTCCTAACACCTCTCCCTGTTTCTGCAGTCCCATGAAAGGGTGAGCAAGCGGCTGCACCAGCGGTTCCAGGCCTGGGTGGACAAATGGACCAAGGAGCACGTGCCCCGCGAAATGGCAGCCGAGACAAACAAGTGGCTCATGGGTGAAGGGTTGGAGGGCTTGGTGCCCTGCACCACCACCTGTGACACAGAGACCCTGCACTTTGTCAGCATCAACAAGTACCGCGTCAAATACGGCACGATATTCAAGACGCCCTAAGAGTCCCCCGGGGCGAGGGAAGAGCCCGGGAGATGTGTGTGTGTGCGTGCATCCAGGGAAGGAGGGAGATGCCTTTCTCCCCTCACTGTGTATCTCCGTAACGTGGCCACTTGACTAGTGCGTGGCTGGTACAAGCTGTCCCGGCGGGATTCCCTGCGGGGACGCGGATCTCCGCCCGGGGCCGTGGGCTGCCGGCCCTTTTTGGGCAGGAAGGACCCTTCTCTGAACTGAGCCATCCCAGAGAAACACCACGAGCTCGTACACACCAGCAGCGTTGAGGCTTTGACTCCCCAGAGGCCCTGAGCGGCGAGGGAGGGGAACAGGATGCTCTCCACCACCGGACCGCTTGGATGTGTCCCCAAAATCCCCAGGTGCCTGTCACCGTTGGATTCTCCTCTCCTTGCGGGCTCCGGTGTGGGGCCGTGGGGCAGCAGACCCCGGCTTCCTCTCGCTCCCTCCCCTCCCTCCCAGGCTGGACTCACCCTGTGCAGATCGGTCTGTCCTTTCTAGTGCCAGTGGAACTGTTTTATTTTTATTTTGGGTTTTTGTTTTTGTTTTTTTGTACCTGCTTGTTTACTAGTCTCTCCTAGTGCCATGCACCAGCTTTTCACACACATGTACGTACACACACAGCAGAGAACAACACGATTTTAACATGTTCCCCTCCTTTTTTGTAAATAAATGTACAAATTGTCCATTTTTTTCTTTTTTTTTTTCTTTTTGTTTCGTTTTTTTTTTTTAATTAAAGGAATTATGCTTGATGTGCTAGCATAACTGTACTAGCTTCTTGTGTACCATAGTACCAGGTGGCTTGAGAATTAGTACCGACAGACAGACCGATGGAGACATTTATTACACTTTTTACCAAAGGGAGTTATCATTGTAGTGCTTTTGTGTGGAAACTTTTTTCTCCTTTTTTTGTAAATAAAAAAAATAATGTCTTTGTTCTTAACCTGGAGGAAGACGCTCGCTCACCCACAGCCGTGTTCCTGGTCTGAAAGGTGCTGTTGCAGCACGCAGGTTTTGGGGTGGGAAAGGGGAGGGAAAAGGGAGGTGTAATCCAACCCCTTTTCTAAGGCTGGCAAGAGGAAACAGCAGAGGCAGCGTGTGTGTTTGGGGGTTTAACAACTGAGGTATAAGTAGCCTGAAAGAGATATAAATACAGAGTATATAATTTTAATTTTTTAAAATTTTTGGCTTTTTTTCCTGGTGGGTAATTTTTATCCACCTTGTCTTCCAGCTCCAAGGATCTTCGCTTTTCAGAAGTGTTGCTGAGCAACTTAGCTGGGGCTGATTGTGCTGATGTATTCTCCCTTTCTTTGTTGGAGAAAACATTGTGGGAAATACCAAGCCAGAATTTGACAGAGCTGTTCTGCGTGTGTGCAAGAGAAGGAGGAGGGACTGGGGGGTGGGGGGGGGTCTCAGTGCGTTTCTCTCCAGAAATCCACATATGGGATATATATTTTTTTAAGTAGAGAAATGTAACGCTGGCAGATATTTAAAACACGGGGAAATATTTTGATTTTAAAAGTAAAGAAGTCAGCACAGACTCTGTAACCACGCCAGCCACCACTGCACTGTGTCTTCTCAAAAGGAGGTGGCTTTCCTTGCAAAAATCCGTGCTGCCAGTCCTACACACCTGGATTGGCTTCCATCGTCCCTGCATGGGGAGCCACGAGCAGGGCTTTGCCACGGCTTCAGCCTCTCCCAGGGACTTGCTTGTATTTTGAGACAGCAGGTTCACAGAATCACAGAACGGCCTGGGTTGGAACGGACCTTAAATATCATCTAGTTCCAGGTTCTCTCCTGCCACCACAGCTCCTTCGCTTCTGTGGAGAGAGGCCGGGGAGCAGGGCTGGAGGGGGGACCTGGAGCAGGGCTGGAAGTCATCCCCGAGGGGCCACGAGTCTGGAACGGGAGCCTCCTATGGAGAGAGGGAGAGATGGAAGAGCCCAGCAGGGGATTTTCACACTTTGCAAGCAATAAATCACTCATCTGTTTCTCCTTTGCTGTAGCCAGACAAGAAGGGGCTCTCATTTGTCCTCTTCCATTCCAAAGGTGTCGTGCACACTCTCCTATAATTTCCCCCCCTTTTTTTATTCTGGTGTTGTGGAAGGGAAGATCTTTGGTGATTTAGACTTCTGGCCAGCTTGGAAGTACCAGCTGCTGCTGCTTGGTGGGGGTCCTATCCCAGGAGCCTGTGCCTGCATGTCATTGAGCCAAGGGGGGCCGGTGCAGGTCCCTGGGACACACCGTGGGGACACCTCTGGTGCTCCAGCTGACATCCCAGCTCTGCTCCCAGCCTGTACAATAGCAGAGATTTTCTTTTTCTCTAATTTTCTTTTTATTTGATCTTGCTTTTTGTATTCTGTACCGTGATCCTCGGCCCACAACCCATGTGATTTCTATACCGATGTTGTAAACTTGACTGTAGCGCAGTATTTCCATTAAAACATCAGGGCTGAGCATCGTGTACAGATTCTTCCTTCCCTCCTGATGATAATGACATTTTGGGGCGATTTGGAGGCAAATCAGGACCTGGAGAGGAGGGTGCAGGATTGCTTAGGCTGAGGGATAGCCATGAAAGGGTTCTGCCTTCTCCTCACTCGGGGAGCACTCAGGGTGGGTAAGAATCTTCTCCCAAACTCGACAGGCAAACGCACCCTCCCCAGAAGCATCAGAGACTCAACTGTGGTCACAAATAGCTCTCAGCAGAAACGAGAAAGAAACTTTGTTCCCTCATGAACTCCCTTAGGGTTTCTGTGCAGGCACCTCCAAGCACCCACCACGGAACAAGATCATCATCTCACGTCTTCACCAGGGAGAGCTTGAACATCCACACAAATAACTCTGAGACACGAGCTCCAGCCCTACCAGGGGCACAGCACCACCGAAACCTGCTACTCACGGAGGCCCGAAAGACTCTCCACTGGAGCCGGCCCGAATTCCTGCACAGCAGCCTCCTCGTACGCCGCGGAGTCTGCAAGGACGAGAGCTGGAAGGGAGGAGGGAGATCCCCGGGACCGCCCCGATCGGCAGAGGGACGGGCGGGCGGGCTCCGGGCGGGCTCCGGGCGGGCTCCGGGCGGGCTCCGGGCGGGCTCCGGGCGGGCTCCGGGCGGGCTCCGGGCGGGCTCCGGGCGGGCTCCGGGCGGGCTCCGGGCGGGCTCCGGGCGGGCTCCGGGCGGGCTCCGGGCGGGCTCCGGGCGGGCTCCGGGCGGGCTCCGGGCGGGCTCCGGGCGGGCTCCGGGGCTGCGCCTGCGCGGGGCGGGGCGGGGCTCGGCCGCCGCCATGGCCGCGATCAAGCACCGGCGGACGGCCCTGGAGCGAGTGGAGAAGTTCCTCTCCGACACCTACTTCACCGACTGCAACCTGCGGGGCAGGTGGGCTCCGGGCGGGGGCACTCTCCGGGACACCCCCGCCATGCTGGGACGAGCTGCGGTGTCTCCCCTCGGGGTGGGGATGCTGCCCCGGGGCGCTGCCCCGTGTGTGAGGGGGCTCGGGGAGCTCGGGGGACTCAGGCGGAGGGGAAAAACCTCACACACACACACACATAAACACACACACACACATAAACACACACACATAAACACACACACATAAACACACACATAAACACACACATAAACACACCCTCTCCTTAGTGGGCATGGAGCGCTGCCTCGGGGCTCCACGACACAGCCCCTCAGCCCCCCCAGCCCTCCCCTGGCCACTCGGGGCCAACGGGGCGCTTTATTACTCAGTGATGTGTTCATATTATTGAGGGTGTTGGGTGGTGGTAGGGCGATCCAGCCATGCTGTGAAAGCTCTCTGTACCACCCCTGGGCTAATCCACGAGGGACTGATCTTACTCCATCTCCAAGCACAGGCTTTTTGGGGACCGCTGTCCACCCGCATCGCTCTCGTACTTCCAGACTCCGCGGCGCATCCCGTACGAGGAGGCTGCTGTGCAGGAATTCAGGCCAACTCAAGTGGGAGAGTCTTTTGGGCCCACGTGAGTAGCAGGTTTTGGCGGTGCTGTGTCCCTGGTAGGGTTGGAGCTCGTGTCTCAGAGTTATTTGTGTGGGTTAGTCCTCACAAGTTCTCCCTGGTGAAGACGTGAGATGATGATCTTGTTCCGTGATGGGTGCTTGGAGGTGCCTGCCCAGGAACTCCTAAGAGAGATTTCCTGAGGGAACTGACAAGTTTCTTTCTGAGAGCTCCTTTTGACCACAGCTGTGTCTCTGATGCTTCTGGGGAGGATGTGTTTGCTTATCAGGTTTGGGAGAAGATTCTTTTCCCAGCAGTGGTCAGACAAGATGCCACTGACAGTTTCTCTGGGGTTCCAGAAGGGCACAGGTTAAATCAGGTGTGTCTGTGGACAGGCAGCATCCTTATGTGTGAATCCCATCAAACTCATGGGCTGTCCCCACAGTTTGGGGATGATGGTTTTTCCATGGAGGGCTCTGAGGAAGCTTTCCCTCGGGAAAAGGTCACACATGGACTGAGCCTGCTGCTTGCTCTCTTCCAGATGGGAGACGTGCTGGTTTAAGGTGGAGCTGAGCATCCCCCTGGCGTGGGCAGGGCAGGAAGTGCACTTTGTCTGGGAGAGTGATGGAGAGGGCATGGTGTGGAGAGATGCCCAGCCTGTCCAGGTATGGAGACACAGATCAGGGCTGTGCCAGGTGCCCTGCTGTGTGCAGAGTGGTGACTTTGGCACTCCTGCCATGTTCTGTGCACGGGTCACAGTGCTGCTGGGGCAGCAACAGCTTCTGTTCCTGCTCTTGTCCCAGCAATTATCCCACAGCACGTGGGACCAGCCTCTCTGTCCAGCTGGACTTTGGGGTATCTCATCGTGCCCATCCAGCCTCTGCTGACATGTGCTGAATGTGCCACCTTCCTGTGCAGGGATTGACTAAGGAAGGTGAGAAGACCAGCTACATCCTGACAAGAAGCCTGAAAGAGTCAGAGCCCCACAGGTGGGTGGTCAGCCGAGCCAGAGCCCCGCTCTGCTAGGGCAGCTTGGTGTTGTTGGAAGCCAAGAGGCCGAGGACAGCACATCCTTGTCTGTGTCCTGGTGCTTGTGACCTGCTCCCTGATGGTTCCCTCTTGTCCCCACAGCCTGACTCTGTACGTGGAGCTGGCCTGCAATGGGCTTTTTGGAGCTGGCAAAGGCAGCATGATCGCCCCTCCGGACCCAGACAGGAGGGTTACCCTGAGCAAAGCTGAGCTGGTTGTCTTCAACAGAGATGTCTATGAACTGCTGGTGGATCTGGAAATACTGCTGGACATGGCTCAGGTCTGGGAGCTCCTCTTCCCTTCCTTCACCTTTTCCTCAACTTCACTGAATCTCCTCCTCCTGCTGTTCAATCACTTGACACCTTGGAGGAGAAAATGTTTGCTGCTTCTGCTTTAGCACAGTTGTCTGGGTTTGATGACCTTTGTGGGTCCCTTCCAACTCAGGATATTCTAGAGCAGGAGAAAACTGAACTGAGTGAAGCCACAGGTGTTTTTTCTTCCACTTTCTGCTCCAAAGCAGGATGTGTTAACCATGGTCCCCTGGAATGGGCATATGTGGAACCTGGATTTGGAAGGCATGTAAGAAAAAGCATAAGGCTGTGCTTGTGAAGCAGAGACATGGTGTTTACCTGTTATGAGTGCCTGAGATAGATGTTGAAAGGAGGCAGCAAGTTCTCCTGGAATGGCAGGTGACATCTGAGCTGATACAGTAGCCAGAGACATACTTCTATCCCTCTCAACCCCAGCTCCTCGGGGAGGAAAACCAGAGGAGTTTCCAGGCACTGTACACTGCCAACCAGATGGTCAACGTGTGTGATGTGACGGACCGCTCCACCCTTCCTGCTGCACGTGACCTGGCTGCAGCCATCTTCAGCCAGAGGAACGGCGAGAGCCAGCACACCATCCATGCCATGGGACACTGCCACATCGACTCTGGTGAGAGCAGCACAGCTCTCCCTCTCCTCTCACTTGGAGGCCAGGGTGTGCTGGGCTCTAGGCACAGGATACCACACCTTGAGAGAAGGGAATGGGACCTCTTGATGCCACATAACTGGTTTGTCACTGGGGCAATGTGGGGAATGTGGGTCTGGCCCTTTGGAGCACTGATAGGACTGGGGATAAGGGATGAATTACACTCTGCTGTCCTATTGGGCTTCACCCCTTGATTTTCCATCTTAGGAGGGGTTTCAGAGAGGCTTCAGCTCCATGAGGAGCATTGTGTTAGGTAATAACTGTGGTGGGGCTGTGCCTGTCCCTGCAGCCTGGCTGTGGCCGTATGAGGAGACCATCCGTAAGTGTGCCCGGAGCTGGGTCACCGTGGTCCATCTGATGGAGCACAATCCAGAGCTCACCTTCGCCTGCTCCCAGGTGAGTGACCTCCCTCTGGACACCTCTGTGGCATGTTGCTTCTCCAGCAAAAGGAGATGGGGGGATGTAACCAACCAGAAGTGTGGCAGAAGGAAGGGACGGGGTGTGGGGCGAGCTGAGGCTGATCCGTGTGCTCTGGCAGGCGCAGCAGTTTGAGTGGGTGAGGAGCTGCTACCCTGGGCTCTATGCACGCATTCAGGACTTTGTGGCCAAGGGACAGTTCATTCCTGTTGGAGGCACCTGGGTGGAAATGGTGAGTAGCATGAGCCTGGCTTGCCACATCCTCCTTGTGCATTCCTCTGGGACCAGGCCTGACACTGCAGGGGAGAGCAGAGCCTTTGCTGAGCCTGTCTGGTTGGCCATGGTCTCCAGGCTTAGGAACCACGGCTGTCTGAAGTGTCCAGCCTAGCAAAAATACAATCCTCCCAGATCATTCCCTGAGAAAGGAGCTTTGGACTCCCTCGTGTGTTCCTCCTTTTTCCCTCTGCTGAGCCCTGTTGAGGTTATCCCCACGATCTGCCAGGTCAGGGGGTGTTATACAAGATCTCTCTTTCCCTGGTGCCTGGCTTTCCTCATGGATCCCCGTGCCTTCCCCCCAGGATGGGAACCTGCCCAGCGGGGAGTCCATGGTGCGGCAGTTTCTCCAGGGACAGAGGTTCTTCCAGGAGCAGTTTGGTCGGATCTGCTCGGAGGTGCTTGTTCTTTTCCATCTCCCCTTCCTTGCCCGCCATCTCCTTGTGCCCATTGCTCTTTGTGAGGTTGGGCTGACCTGTGTGTGTCCCTCTGCTCCTGTCATCTGTGCTCCCAGTTCTGGCTGCCGGACACGTTTGGATACTCAGCCCAGCTGCCCCAGCTGATGCGTGGCTGTGGGATCCAGCGCTTCCTCACACAGAAGCTCAGCTGGAACCTGGTGAACTCCTTCCCAGTGAGCTATGCTTGTCTTCTCCCCAGGGGATGGATGGATGGGTGGGTGGGTGCTAGAGTCTTCTGCAGGGCTGGACCTGTTGGTTCCACAGGTCTTCAGCTAAGACAGGCTCTGCTTCCAGAAGCCACTAGATTTTGGTGGTAGTGCTGTCCTGTCAGGCTTCAGGAGAGAGGAAGGACATGATTAGAGATCCCAGCCAGGCCCCTGGCCTAGATATTCCTTCTGCTTCCAGATGGGAAGCTGTGACTTGTATGCAGGTCCAACAGATAGCAAATCCAGCCCCTGTCCTTGTGGCATTCCCTGTTCTTGTCCCCTCTTTGAGCTGATCCAGCAGGGCATCCTGCACCTCCCTGCAGAGAAAGTGAAGGCCCCGTTTGAATCCTGAAGAGGCTTTGAAATGCCCTTGTGCACCACATTTTCCTTTCTCTCCCCTCCAGCATCACACCTTTTTCTGGGAAGGCATTGACGGTTCCCAAGTCCTGACCCATTTCCCCCCTGGTGATTCCTATGGGATGCATGGGCGAGTGGAGGAGGTGAGTGAGGTTGCCTGACCTGCATGGGAAGGACAGTGCCAGCCCCTTGAGGCCAGATGTGAGGCTCAGTGAGAGGGCACTGCCTGGGCAGGGAGTGGGATGTCTTGGACAAAGGATCTTGGGGTGCCTGACTCCAAGATGTTCCTGTGCCTGATTTGGGCACTTTGGGCCAGGGAAGAGGAGCAAGACTGGGCTTTGCACTCTGAAGACTGACCTGGCTTTCTTGTATGGAGCTGGGGCTGGATGCCAGGGGATTGCAGCTGCCCAAAAATCCCTTCAGATGCTGAAAACAGTGAAGAACAACAAGGACAAAGGCCGTGTGAACCACAGCGCATTCCTCTTCGGCTTTGGGGATGGAGGAGGGGGACCCACGCAGAAGATGCTGGATAGGATGAAAAGAATGAGGAACACAGATGGGCTGCCCAGGTGAGAGGAGAGCTCCCATCCTCTCTCCTGGCAGGGGCATTTGCTTTGAGCCAGGCCCAGCCTTTGGCAGTGCCAAAAGAAAGGGAGAAGGACAGGGAGATGGGCAGGTACAAGGGGTGGATTTCATGGGGATGGAATCTCTCCATCACCAAGAGCTGTAAGAACAGGTCCACAGGGCAGCCATGGACTGCTTGTGACCCCTCAGGAGAGCTGTGGGGAGAATGGGCAGCACAGCAGCTGTGCCTGGCAGCCACCACCTGCCTGGAGACTGTCCACAGGAGAGGGATGGGGTCACAGAGGAGCAGGAGAGGGGTGGGAGAAGGATGAGGGGATTACTCTGCATGGTTGTGTTGCAGTTTCCTGAGGCCTGTCACCTTTCCAGCTGGGTGCACCATTAGCCATGTCACAAGCTTCTCCCTTTCACACTGCCTGTGTGTCTGTCCCACAGAGTGCAGATCTCTACTCCCAACCAGCTCTTTTCTGTCTTGGAGAAGGAGTCATCCCAGCTGTGCACCTGGGTGGGAGAGCTCTTCCTGGAGCTGCACAATGGCACCTACACCACCCAGGCCCAGGTGAGGATCCCACTCCCAGGCAAGGGGGCCATGCCAAGCCCTGACATCTGCAAGCACCCAGCCCTCCTGCACTGGAGCTGGGATTCTGGTGTGAGAGATCCACTCCCAGCTATCCATTTCCTTCTGTCCTTAATTGGCACCAGATAAAGAAGGGGAATCGGGAATGTGAGCGGATTCTCCATGACGTGGAAGTGCTCAGCACCCTGGCTGTGGCTCAGGATAGAGCATTCCAGTACCCTGCCAGCCAGCTCCAGCGGCTCTGGAGGTGAGGGAGTGCAGGGGCACTGGTGGTACTGGGGGAGAGTTCAGATCACAGCCCCTGCCATAAACTGAGCAGGAATCTACCTGGAAAGAATTTGCTGCTTTGCTTGATTCTCCTGCTGAAAGATAACTCCAAACCTTCTCTGCTCTGCTGTCTGGAAGCTCCATTTCCTACCAAAGTTTATTCCTGCCCAGTTTTGGCTTGTTTGAGCTTGTCCAACAACATATCTCGTAGCCCTGAGGGGTACAAACAAATAGCTCTTGCTGCCCGTGGTTGTGGTTTACTGAGATGACAGCTGGCAAGCCCTGACATAAAGGGGTTTAAAGGATGCTGTGGAAAAAATCCTGTTCTCTCGAGTGTTGGGTAATGGGGGAATAAGAACAGTTATTAAGTTTGTCTCTCTTGCAAACAGGGCTTTTGTTTGAGACAAGAGCTTGTTCTAAACCAGGGCAAATCCGGTGCTCTCCGCCACTTTCTTCCCTGGTTTCTGCTCTCTGTTTTAGGTTATTGCTGCTCAACCAGTTCCACGATGTGCTGCCAGGCAGCTGTATCCAGCTGGTGGTTGAGGATGCCCTGCAATACTACACAGGTGAGCAGGGAGTTTGGCTGGGAGGGCACTCACCTGTGGGAGCAGGTCCTGCCTGGTGGGGCTGCAGAGGTTCCAACCCTGGACAGCCTCGGCAGGCAGGTCTGAAACAGCATAAAATTATCAGGGGAGCCAAGGGATTGAGAACCATCCCAATTTATTGACTTTTCTGCTTGCTGCTGGCATGCCATAGATGCTCACCAAGGTTTGTTTCTGCCTGCCCAGGGGTGCTTTGTTAACCAGAATTTTCCAGCTGAGCTGGCACAGCTCATTGTAATCTTGTAATAACAAAGTTCATAATAATTATACACTTGAATTACTTACTAATAGATAATAATAATTAATGATAATTAGCAATTGTAGCTTGGAAGGAGATAAAGTGTGTGTACATTGCACAGGGAGTGCCAGAAGCTCTCTCAGCTCCAACTCAGGCCCTTTTGTTGCCCAGAGATCCGCAGGGCTGGTGCTGAGCTGCAGGAGGAAGCTGTGCAATCCCTGTGCAGGGATCTGCTGCAGCCCGAGGCGAGGAGCACCCCAAGCACCCTCGTGTTGAACACATTGTCCTGGGAACGCACCGAGGTGATCTCCAGGCCTGGGCCAGATGGAACAGAGACTTTGGGTATGCTTGACCTGGGAGTAGTTCTTCTATCAGAGTTCCTTACAGGGGCAGAGATAGCTAACAGGGAAATACTCTGCCTCTCCCTGTCCTGGGGAGGGTTTTATGGACTGTTCAATTTATTCTTTGGATAACTTGGGAGGGGATAAAGTCCCCTGAAGCATGCATGAGGACAAGGAGGGTATGGAAGAAGGCGGTAGATCTGACATGAGAGCAGCAGGGCAGCAGTTGTGTGACTTAGGATTCAGTCTGGGGCGAGTGTTGGAGCAGAACCTCTTTGCTTTCAGCTCTGGTGACAGTCCCCAGCATGGGCTATGCTCTAGTGCAGGAGCCATTTGTGCCTCCTCAGCCTGTGGCAGTGAGGAAACAGGTAAGCACAAGGCAGATTTCCTCAGGTCTGTGTTCCTGGCATCAGAGGTTGTTTGAGGAGAAATCTAAGGAATCCACATTAAATTAAATTTGCAATGGAGGCACTCAGCTCCTGCAGGTGTGGGTCTGTGACACCTGTTTCTGGCCTGTTCCCAAGGAGGATGGCTCCATCACCATGGAGAATGGGGTGATTGCTGTCTGCCTGGACACAATGGGGCACCTGACCTCACTTCAGCTGCTGGACTCCGGGAGGTTTGTGTCACCCAGCTCCTGGCCCTGAGCTCCTCAAACCTCACCCAGGACTTCTCACTGTGCACCTTTCTCCACTGCCAGTCCCTCTGATGCTGCTGTGCTCCTGTTCCACTTTCTTTCAGAGAGTCAGTCCCAGATGGCTGCTATGCCAACCAGTTTGCACTCTTTGATGATGTTCCCCTCTACTGGGATGCCTGGGATGTGATGGATTATCACTTGGAAACCAGGTAGAGGAGCAGTGCTTTGGATTCTTGCCTCCCTGTCAGTCCTAGCTGTAAGAGAGCATTCACTCTGGAGAAGTGAATGCCTGGTGTGTGGGTGGCTGCACTGGGATTTGGGAACCTGGATCTACCAGGCTGAGGCTATCTCTGCCTTCATTCCATTCTCTAGGAAGCCAGTGACAATGCTGCTGAAGCCTCTGGAAATCACTCTGGCTGGGGGCCTGCGGGGAAGTGTGAGCTTCTCCCTGCAGGTTGGGAAAAGCAGCACCTTGAGCCAGGAGATCATCCTGGATGCTGCGTGCCCGTACCTCCGCTTCCTGACCCAGGTTTGGCCCTTGGCTGCTGTGTGCTGCTATCCTACACAGCTGGGAACTGGGGAGCTGAGCCTTGTGCCTCAATTACATCCCCCCTTCCCTGTTTCCTTCCCTGGAGTCCACTACTGCCTTCTTCCTCTGCAGAAAGCAGCCCAAGGCTGGGGGTCCTGAGGGACAAGGGTGGAAGAGGGACCCTCCAGTTCACCTGTGTTGAGACTCTGGTGTGTTTTTGTTGTAGCTGGCGTTGGACTGGCTGCTGCACACCGGGACATGAGAAGTGCAGTCTCTGCTTGTCAGTCCCCCACGGTGACATCCTTCTGCTGCCACATTTAGGTTGAGTGGAAGGAGGCTCACAAGTTCCTGAAGGTGGAGTTCCCTGTGCAGGTCCGGAGCACAAATGCTACCTACGAGATCCAGTTCGGACACCTGCAGCGCCCAACACACTGGAACACGTCCTGGGACTGGGCTCGGTTCGAGGTGAGGAGGGAGCTGCTCTGGTCCCAGGGCTGAGCTGCTCCTGTTCCATGAGCTGAGCACATCCCTTGGTACCTGCTGCAGGTGTGGGCTCACAAGTGGCTGGATCTCTCTGAGCATGGCTTTGGGGTAGCTCTGCTGAACGACTGCAAATACGGAGCATCAGCCCACAGGAACGTCCTCAGCCTCTCCCTGTGAGTTGGGCATCGGTGAGGGGGGAGCTGCTGCAGGTACTCTGCCTTCTGAGGCATCTCTTGGGAGTAAAGGCAACACCTGCTCCTTAATGACCTAAGTTATAACAAGGAAATAATCTGGTGGGTGGCTGTTTTCTGAGAATTTGGTTGCATTACATTATCTTAGTCAGTTAGAACTAATTCCTGTGAACTGTGCTCAAAGATAATTCAGGAGAGATCGGCTTCATATTTGTAGCAGGTAGCTTTTCTGTTGCTAACTAAAACATACCCCAGGAAGGGAGGCTTAAGGAGAGGGAAGGAGCAGGAGTGTTAATGTTACAGGTGCATAAAAAGCTAAAAGAAACTGTGTGTTTCAGTTTGACGCCATCAGCCACAATTTTCACAGGATGACACCCCAGTTTTTTAACTTCTGGAACTGTCCAGGGTCTGTTTGCTGTCGGGTGTCTGCTTCCACTTCAGGGGCCAGCCTTGAGGTAGCAAGGGAAGCAGGTGTCTTGTCACAGTGCCCTGGCTCTGCTCTGGGTGACAGTGGGTGCTGCCAAGGCCCCGCTCTCACTAACCTCACCTTGCCTTAGGCTGAGGGCACCCAAATCCCCCGATTCCACGGCAGACATTGGGCACCACCAGTTCACCTACGCTGTGATGCCTCACCAGGGTGAGTGACAAACAGAGCTGGGTGGGAGCTGCTCCAGTGAGCCTTGGGCTGAGTGTGCACATACAGAGGCTGACTAGAGAGAGGTTCTTGTGCTGCAGGTTCCTTCCAGGAGGCCGGTGTGATTCAGCAAGCCTACAACTTGAATTTCCCCCTGCACATGGTCCCGGCCAGCTGTGCCCAGTGCTCACCCTGGAGTGCCTTTTCTGTCAGCTCACCTGCTGTCGTGCTGGAGACTGTCAAGCAGGCAGGTGCTGGGGTAGAGGAGGGGAGGGAAGAGGGGCTGAGGTGCTGATGTTGAGCAGGGCTTGCTCTTTCACCCACACCCCATGGCGGTCACGTTATCTGAGCACAGCAACTCGTGTTGAAGAGGCTGTGCCTGTCTCATCTGCCTGAACTCCCCCAAAGGCTGAGGACAGACCTGAGGCTCTGGTGGTTCGGCTCTACGAGGCCCATGGCAGCACAGTCACCGCCTGGCTCCAAACCTCCCTCCCCGTTAAGGAGGCGATGCTGTGAGTCCATGCAGAAGGGCTGGGGGTGCATGGGGATGGAGATCAGTCCCTTCAGCCTTGTGCTTTGCCTCCCAGCTGTGACCTCCTGGAGCGTCCGCTTGCGCAGGGCCACCTTCCACTGGAGCAGCGGGGCCTGAGGCTTTCCTTCACACCCTTCCTTGTGCTCTCCATCCTCCTGGTCTGCAGCCACTGACACCAAACATCGCCCCTTGCTGATGCTGCAGCACCCAGAGCAGCAGCGTGAGCTCAAATCACAGGCTGAGCTGTTCCCCATCCCAAGAGCAGTGCAAGGCAGCAGTTCCAGGGAACAGCAGGGTGCCCCTGTCTGCACCCATGGGCAGCACTTGAACAACCTCGCGCCCCAGGGAAGGACAGCTGCCCACAGCCCAGCCAGGGTTGGTGGTCTGGAGTGAGTTCTGAGCTCACTGGTGGCCCTGCAGGGGCTCTGCTCCAGCTGTAGAGGTTTGGGGGGCAGCAGCTTCCACAGTGACACCTATGTCTCAACCTTCATCTTATCTATCAGTGAGTGGAAAAACACACTCCACTCCTCCCTTCTCCCCCTGCCTGCCTCTTGCACCGCCCTTGAAGAAGAGGAAACACAAAAAAAAAAAAAAAAATCAAGAGAATTAGATAAAAACAAGCTCCAGCCTGTTTTCTTAACTTGTTTCCAGGTAACTGCACTGACCTGCCTCTGCCCAGAGGCTTTGGTGGAGTTGCTCCTTTAGTGTCCACCTGAGCAGGGTCTCGCTCCTGGCACTGGGGAGGCTGAATTTACCTTTATTTTGGGGGGATGAGGTGGAGGGGAAGTCTGCTCCAGCCCCTGTGAGGAAGAGGCTGGACACAGAGGAATTTATCCTCCGCATGAAAAGGCATGCACAGTGATTTCTACACAAAATACTTTATTAGTCAGCTAAAAACAGTGATGAGATCAGCAGCCAGAAAGGGAAGAGGGAGAGAGAAAAATCAGAGTCCAGCACAACACATGGTCCTGGCCCTTTTTCTCTCCAAATGCCTGTGGACAGCAGGAAAAAGCCCCATCACCACACTCAGCTTCTCCCTGCCACACTGGCAGGATGCAACATCAGCAAGTAAGTGTGAGCACAGGTACAGAGTAGCTCCATTTTCACTAGCACTAACCCTGCTCTGTGGCCAGGCCCTGCCTGAGCTCCACTTGGCCCCGTAAATGCCCCTCAGGAGGTGGCAGCAGGTGACACTCACACAGCAGGGGCTGTACCTAGAGAAGGAAGAGGGAAATGAGGAGTCAGAGGACAAGGGAGGATCTGGTTCTGCCCCATGGGCTCCCCTCTTGCCTTCTGGCACCCCTCAGTCCCCCTGCCACAAAGCAGCTCTCCCACAGCCCCCACGTGGGAGCTGCAGCACAGGCACTGTCACCTTTGCCCCTGCGAGCAGATATCCTGCAGCTTCTTCTGACACACAGAGGCACCTCAGGCAAGGCTGGAGCAGCAGTTGCTTTCCTCCTCCTGCGAGCACATCCCTTCCTTGGCCCATCAGCCTTCTCTTCCTTCTCCTCTGACTTTGGGGGGTTCACTGCGGCCCTGCGGCGCTGTTTCGAGGCACGTGGGGTGACCTGGGTGGGTGTCAGAGCCGGAGCTTACCAAGATGAGGAACTCCATGTAGGATCATCAGCATGAACTCATGAGCAGCCCGAGCAAGGCACAGGCACAAGGACAGCCAGACACAGCCACAAAGCTGCTCACCTTGGGGCTTGGTGCCTCGGGGTCTGCCTTCAGCTGAAGGCTCTTCTCACAGCGCGTCTTGCGGGGTCTCTGCCCTGCAGGAGAGGATGTGCCCAAGTGAGGTGGGGTGAGAGGAGGATGAGGCAGAACCTGCACCCCAAGGGACAGCCCACAGCACAGTGACCTTACAGGGATGCTGTTCAGAGTGAGGAACTACAAGATGAAAAACCATCCAACAGCTGCACCCAGGCAGGTTTGGATGCTGGTAGGAAGCCTTGGGGACAAATGGCTTCTGTCCCTTGGTGCCAACAAGTGTCACAGGCCTGTCTGCACCCCAGAGAGAATGGCTTTGCTCCTGCCTGCGCCCTTGTGCTGTTCCAACCCTCCTGGAGCAAGAGTGGATCCCACAGGAAGGGGAGAGGAAACTCACCTTTGGGAGCCATGGGGCCAGGCTCTCCCTGTAAGGAAGGGACAGAGCATTGACTGGGGTACAGTCACTCTGCAGGCAGCAGCAGCAGCAGAATCCCTGCCCCTTCTCCATCCTGCAGCCACTGCAGTGACGGGGAAACAGCCACATTTCCCTGCGAAGGCAGGGGAGTTGGGCTTGCTCTGCCTGCCCTGTCCCTTGCGGACTCTTGCCATCAATCCCTATACCTGCAAGGCCCCAAACACAGGGTCCAGGAGGGAAGAACAGGGCTGTCAGACCACCCAAACCCTCCCATTCCCTCCACCTGCTCCATATTGCTCACAGCTGGCTGCCCACCACACAGGAGGTCCTTGTCACCTCTATGCCCAGCACGTGGATGGAGAAGGAGACCCTCAGCCACACAGTGTAATGGGAGTCTCAGCAAGCAGAAAACAGGCCAGTGTCCTCTTGGAGGAGTGGTTTGGGGGCTCCCCAGCTCTAGGCAGCAGCCCCAGGCTCCTACCTGGAACCATATGGTCCTGCCATTGTGGTCACGCAGGGAGCTCATGCCAGGCACCAAGTAACACTGCAGCCAGTTCTTGAAGGCAGCATAATTATCCGAGTGCTCGGGGTCAAGGAGCTGCTTCTCTGGGAAGGGAGACAGGGGAAGGACAGAATCAGACCAGAAGCCGTGACCACCGTGTCAGGGTGGCCCCCCAAACCTCCTGATGCTGAGAACTCAAAGCCCTGACCTCCCTGCCAGCCCCATCCCCAGCTGCCTGTCCTGTCCCCTCACCTGCCATGATGACCTCCAGGGGCACCGTGTGGCACAGCTCCAGCAGATCTGGGTTCTCTTGCCTCAGCTTCACCTTCTTGCTCAGTGTCAGGGAAGGATCCTGCAGGCATGGAGAAGGACAGAGAAGTCACCTGCCTCTGTTTCCTCAGCTTCTCTTCTCCCATCTTCTTCCCCATCTCTTGCCCTCCAGAGGATGAGCTGCCACACACGATAGCCCTGAGCTCACCACACACTAGGCTTCCAACTTAGCTACAGAGACATGGAAGAGGGCTAACACACAAAAACACCAGCAGCAGGTCGTGTAGTTTGTCTTCAGGCTTAAAATAGCCATTTCCTCTCCCCTGAGGCCACAAGATCATCCTTGGGCTTTACTGCAGCCTTCCCCTTGGAGACTTTAGGCTTGTGAGGTGTTTCCATCACCTCTTCCTCCTCACCCACCCCAAAAACACTTGTAGACTTCCTTAGGGCAGTAGACTGGCAGAGCTCATTCTGAAGGGCCACAGGCAACCAGCCCCCTGCTTCCAGCATCTGTCTGGAAAGCTGCTGCCTCCTGAGCTTGTGAAAGCACCTGATATTCCTTCCCCACCTTCTTCCTCCTCTCCTGCTTCTGCTCCTTCAGGGCCTCCAGCACAGTCCGAGCTTTTTCAAAGGGAGGGATCTTCAACCTGAGAGAGTTACACACAAGCTTGAGGCCTCGCTTCTGGCACTTCCAGTTCCAAGTGAGGAGGCACAGCCGGCTTAGCCAAGGAGCTGTCAAGCTCCAGCAAACTCTTAGAAACTAAACTTCTGTGGCAGGTCAGCAGGGACTCAGCACACTTTACCTATACAGGATCTCAGCTCGAAGGTAATTCCCAATTCCATTGAAATACTTCTGGTTCAAGAGCACCTCACAGATGGGCTTGTCAAAAGCCCTATCATCCAGGTTCTTCAGCACGTTCTCCCTGCATGAGAGGCCATCGAGAAGAGTCACCCGGACATGCCTGTGCAGGAAAAGCAGCCAAAGCCAAGCAGAGGGCTCACCTGAAAGCCTGGTACTCGGAGACCACGCAGGGCCCGCGTTCCGGCTGCCAGGCGTCCCCCAGGCGCCACGACCCGAAGCGCCGGGGGTCGACGAAGCAGAGGGCGCGGGGGGGGCTCTCCCGGGTCAGGAAGCGCAGGTGGGCATGGCGCGGCAGCTCGGCGGCGGGGCACAGCCGGAACGACCCCGACATGCCGAAGCGGAACACCAGGTCCTGCGCTGGGGGGCCGGCGGCGGGCTCCAGCGCGCTCAGCGTCAGCCGCAGCTCCTTGCCCCGGGCGATGGCCGAGATGCTGTAGGCCTCGCTGCGGAAGGGCACCTCCGGGCCGCGGCCCACCGCCGAGCGCTCCACGCCGCCCGCGAACACCAGCGCTCCGCACGCCCCGTTGATGAAGCGCCCGGCCAGGTGCAGCTCCGGGCACTCGGGCATGGTCGCACCCTCACAGCGCAGCCCGAACCTGCCGCCACCGCCGGCAGCCGCGGCCCGCCCCCATTGGCCGCGCGGCGGGCGGTGCGCGCTCCCATTGGCCGCGCGGCGGGCGGTGCGCGCTCCCATTGGCCGCGCGGCGGGCGGTGCGCGCTCCCATTGGCCGCGCGCTGATAGCGGGCGGTGCGCGCTCCCATTGGCCGCGCGGCGGGCGGTGCGCGCTCCCATTGGCCGCGCGGCGGGCGGTGCGCGCTCCCATTGGCCGCGCGGCGGGCGGTGCGCGCTCCCATTGGCCGCGCGCTGATAGCGGAGGTTGGGGGCCGGGCGGGGCGGTCCCGCCGCGGGGAGATGTTGCACAACGCGAGGACACGGCTCAGCTTTGTCACCGGGACTTTATTGGAGCTGCCCCGAGGACCTCCGGAAACCCGGAGGAAAGGGAAACGTCCTCCACCCCAGCCAGGAGCACCAATCTGGAGCCCCAGCTCAGTGTCGCAGCCTCCCGCCGCAGCGCTTTTCTGGCTCCTCAGAAAAGGGTGTTCATCAGGGTCTGCGCCTGCTTCAGCTCTGCAGAGAGAGGACGGAGATATGGGGGAGCTGCCGGTAGTGCAGCCTCTCCCCCTGCAGAATCCCCCACTGCCACCCCTCCTGGCGCCTCACCTGCCAGCAGCACCCAGAATTTGTTGGCCGAGAGCGTCACAGGGACAGCCGTGGTCTTGTCGCGCTCCGTGTCCCGCACGTTGAAGGTCAGGTGCACCACGGGCTCATTGACCTCCTGCAGCTCGCTGGAGCTGAGGGTGTAATCCACTCGCCAGCGCACCGAGCCCAGCTGGCTCACTAGGGCGGGCAGGGGGATGGTGTCGGGACCCCGGCTCACTGCAGAGCGGGGACTGACACCGACCCCCACAGCCCTGCTGGGACCCGACACCGCACTCACATCGCAGGCTGCACGCCCGGAGCCTGTCCTGGAGGGGGCTCTGCTTCTCCTCGTAGGAACGGCACAAGCCGCTGGCGTGCTCTGCTCGTCAGGGGACACAAGAGAAGAACCCCTCTGCTCACAGCAGACCTGCAGCTGCCAAACCCCACCAAAGCACCTGAGGAGCCCCCAGGGACCGCAGGCACAGAAGGGAGGTGATGGAGGACAGCACAGCAGCCAGCCTGCCTTCATCTGGGTGAGAACTGCCAGCAACATCCCACCAAGTCTGGCTCAAGGTGCCAGCCTGAGGCTTTCCCCTACCTTTGGGCAGTCCCAGCTGCTGCAGCTCACTTGACAGAGACTCACTGTCTACATTGTGCTTGGCTGCACTGGAGAGGATGAAGCCGAGGACAGCGATGGTTGCCTTCACATCCCCCGACTCTGCAGATGGGAGGCAGGGTAAGCTCTGTCACCTTGGGAAGGCATCCCCAGACACATTGCTGCCCATCCCTGGAGCATGGCTCCATCGGGGCATCCTGGCAAGGACAGCAGCGCTCACCTAACTTTGCATCCGAGGTCAGCTTCAGGATCTTGTCATACTGTGGGAGAGTAGAGCGTCACAGGAAGCAGCTAAAACACTCACTACCAGTGCTAACACTAACAATTCCCACATAAATATTAGTACTAATAACGCTTATTATACGTATTATTACTACTAGTAGAGGCCGGTAGCATTCTTAATGCTGAGGCTTCCATGAAGAACACGAGATTAATTAACGTTGTGCCACTGTATTGTTGAAACACTTGGCCTCCACTGTGCTAGCCCCACGCTTACCTCGATGGCCTCCCCCAGCAGGTCCCGCAGCACTTGGGCGCAGATCAGCTTCAGCTTCACCGAGGACTGTGGGGGAGAAGGAGGGTGAGCAGGGGGCCCGCGGGGCCGGGCAGGGGGACGCGGGGGGCTCGGGCACTTAACTATTTTGGCCAGGGTGCTGATCTCGGCCAGCACCCAGTCGGGGCAGTCCAAGTCCCCGCAGAAGCGGAAGCGCTGCGGGGGAAGAGGCAGTCAGAGCCCGCAGCGGGCTCCGCACCCGCTCCCCGCCGCCAGCCCCCATCCCCACCATGTCGCCGCCGCTCCCTGCTCCGCGCTGCTATCGCAGAGTCCGCCTTTGCGACCCGGAACCACTCCTGGGCGGGCTGCCGGCTACGCCCCTGCTCCGAGTGCCGCTGGGGAGCTCCGGTAGGGGCTCTGCGGCGGCGCTTTAGCCGGGAGCGGGGCCCGGAGAAGGGACGGGGGTCTCGGGAGCGGGACCAGGGCGACCGCGGGCCCTTCCAGCGCCCCTGGCTCCGCCCGACTGAGCCCTCACGGCTTCCGCCAATCCCGGCCCGCCTTTCTCCGGCCTGGCCAATCACAGCCGCCCTTTCAATCCGGGCGCGGCCCGGCCCCTCAGCCCGGCCCGGCCCCTCAGCCCCGCCCTCGCTCGGCAAGGGGCGGTGGAGGCGCCGCCTCAGCCCCGCACTCGCTCTCCCGGCCCCGCACTCGCTCTCCCGGGCCCGCACTCGCTCTCCCGGCCCCGCACTCGCTCTCCCGGCCCCGCACTCGCTCTCCCGGCCCCGCACTCGCTCTCCCGGCCCCGCACTCGCTCTCCCGGGCCCGCACTCGCTCTCCCGGCCCCACGGCCACAGGGCCGGAGCGGGAATGTGGAGCTCAGAGCTGCGGCTGAAGCTTAACAGACCTCAACCCGAACTAGAGATCCTGGTCTGCTGCATAAGCAGCTGCACCGGGCCGCAGGGGGAAGGGGCACAGCGGGCAGGGAAATAAAGTTCTGTGAGAGCGGAGGTGAGGTGAGTAGAGCTGGGATCCCATTGAAGGGTTTATAAAGATTGTGGGGAAACGACGCTGATCTGGGGGTAAAATTCTGATTGTGGAGCTGAAATAAAAGCCCTCGGCTTACCTGAGATAGAGACAGCGGTGCTGAAGGTGAAGTAAAACTTGTGGTCAGGGAGAGGCAAAATAGCGATGGTGGCACTGAGGCTGGGATAGGGCCTGCAGAGCCAGAGGCAAAGCAGCACCCAGCTTAATCTGAAATAAACACCCTGGGGCGCTCAGCGTGCACAGCAGGAGCTGCTGGCAGGGCTGGGGCTCAGGTAAAGCCTGGGGGAGCAGGCTCGGGGCTGGAACAAACACGCCAGGATCTGAAATAAAATCCAGTGTGCTGGAAGGAGAAGCACCGTGGAGCTGGAAAAGTGACTGTGGGGCGGGCATGCAGATTCTTGCTTTTTTAACTCGCCAACAGTGGGGTTGTTAGCCCAGAGCTAGAGAGGACCAAGCCCAGCATGCTGGCACCAGTTAGAGCAGAAGCACCTGGCTGTGGTGGTACTGGGAGCCCAGGAGGGAGGCTGGTTGCCCACAAAGGGAAGAGGGTTCAACAGCACCTCCACAGCAGACACACATCCTTCACAACTGGGTTTCACGGTCTACAAATGTTTATTTCAGATACAAAATTATTCCTTTACACACCTGGGTCTGCATTCTGCTCAGGGAGCACCTGGCAGCTGCTGCCAGATGGTCAGGGAGAGCTTCTCAGCATCTCCTTCCCACCTACAGCCCCTCTCCAAGCTCCCCCCAGCAGCTGCTTCTTCTATCCTCAGGCAGAGGTGCTTTGCCACTCCATGTGACCATCCTCAGGGTCCTGCAGGGGAGAGGGAAGGAGTCACTCTAGACACCTCCAGTGAAGGCAGCTGTGAGGGTCCCTTCCCTCCAGCTCTGCACAGGTTTCTCCAAGCCCAGAGATGATCACTAGCTAACAGAAGAACATGGGACCTGCAGAAACACCAGCTCCCAGGCACAGAAAATAATCCAAGAGCAGCAAAGGACACTCACCTCTGTCCAGAACCCCTGGTTATCCATTTCTAATGTCTGGATCCCCACTTCAGGGTCTCTTCTGTCCCAAAGGGCTCTTCCATCCTGCCAGCCCAGCCTCTTGGTCCCCAGGCACTAGGGAGGAGAGCACAGGGACTGCAGCCCCAGCTGGCCCCACAGAGTCCCCCTCAGCCCAGCCCACACAAGGGCCCAGGGCTGCTCATCCAGCTCAGCAGACAGAACTGGCCCTTACCACAAGCACGACGGGTGCAATGATGATGCAGAGGCCACCTATGACCATGAGGGCCACTCCATAGGCTGGGAAGCCCGGCTCGGGCGAGGGACGTTCCAAGGTGTCATCTGGAGCAAAGCACAGCATTCAGAGCCTGGAGCAAACAGCTTTGCCCCACAGGGTGCTGGCCACCCACTGTGCTCCAGGACAAAGATACAAGATATAAAAACACCTGTTCCACACCCTTCATGCCTTTTCTTCCCATCCTACATCAGCAGGTCTCCAACCCCAACCCCCCAGGCTATGCAGAGGGAAAGGGCACAACTGTTACTGAAGTTCTTCTTCCTGGTCACCTCAACAGCCAAGACATCTGACCCTCTCTTCACACAAGGGATCAAGATCTGGTCAGCCATGGATCTCCTCTGCTCACAGTGGAGACATGGGGCTTGTGGAGCTCACACACCCACATCCCAGAGGGGAGCTTACCTCCCACAGAGAGGGAGAATGGATCCACATGGATGTCTGAGTCAGCCAAAGCCTGGTTTGGCCCAACTGAGAGCACAAGTGTTGCCAAAACTTCCATGCTGCTTGGAGCAGGGTGTTGGAATATCATGTTCCCGTGGCAGATCAAGGAGCCAGGCCTGCAGACAGGGTTGGGAAGAGCTCCAGCAGCTGCCAGTCCCACCATGACCCCACAGCAGGACAGGGTGGGCACACCCAGCCTCCTCCCAGAGGGTTTTGATCAGCAGGAAGAGCTCTCTACACTCAGGGAGCCATGGGAGGGAAGGGAGATCCCTGGAGGTCCAGCAAGTCACCACTGATACAATGGGTTAATGCTTGACCTCAGCTTCCTCTGCAAATCCTTGAGTAGCCAAAAACATGCACCTGTCAGCCATGACCTATTGGCTGATGTCTGAAGGGAGACCTCCCTGCCCCAGCAGAACCCCTGCTCCCACTCACAGGAATTCTTTTATGATCACTTTCAGGAGGGTTGGGTAATCCTTCAGGGCTCTCATCACCTGGAAGAAAGGTTGTGCTCAGCTCCCCACCAGGTTTTGGGGGTGTTTGGACACCCCAAAGCAGCCCTTCTTCCTCCCATGGTTCTTCTTCTCACCCCCTCTTCCCACCAGCCCCATTCCTACCGCATCACCAAGGTCCCTGGAGAGGTTGTGGTGCTCTTCAGAGAGTGGATCCTGAAGCTTCTGGCTGAATTGTCTGTTGGTGACGAGGAAGGAGAGAGGGTACACATTCAGACCAAGCTTGGACCCTGAAGGAACAAGAAACAAGCGCTGGGTGTGCAGATCTGGCAGCAACCCTGCCCACACCACTCACAGGCTCCATCCTTACCCTCCACCGAGAGGGAGGTCAGGTCCATGGAGAGGTCTGAGAGTGCAGTCAGGGCTTCCAGAATCTCTGTAGTGTCAGCATGAACAACTGTGTCTAGGTAGAGGTCTCCAGTGATCTCCGTGTTCCCACTGAGGTTTCTGAGGGGAGAGAAGAGCCCTGAGCAAGGCAGGTGGGTTGGGACCCAGCTCCAGCACCTTTACTGGTGGTTTTCTCCTGAGAGCCCACAGAAGGTGCTCAATTACACTTTGCTCCCAGCTTTTCCCATCCTTTCCAGCCTTGCAGCACAGCTAAACAGCTGCAGAGGGCACAGGAGACAGTGAAGGTAGGGAAATGAAGATGTTGGCAGAGGAGTAGCTGCATCCCATACCTGAGCTGGGAGATGGTGAAGTTCCTCACGTGGTAGAGGGCACTGACAGATGATGTTATCTGGGCAGGGAAAAGACAACAGGTCACACCTTCCCCTGTTTAGCTCAGGTTATTCCACCACCCAGGCAGCCTGTGCCCATTCTCCCAGCATCACCCTTTGGAAGGGCCCCCAAGGCTTGGCATACCTCACTGACCAGCCTCTCCAGCAGATCCATCCTGCTCATCCCCAGCTGGGAGCCAGTGAGGGAGATGGACAGCTTCTCCGGGTCCAGGTTCTCCAGGCTGAAGCCTAAGGGAGGAGTTTGGAAGAGTTATGTTCATACCAGCTCTTCCAGCTTCCTTGGGAGATCTTGTTCAGCCTTGAGCTCATCCATAGCCACACACCAAAAGCAGAGAGCAGCAGGGCAGCTGAGTGAGGAGGAATTCCTTTGAATGTGGGAAGGGGTCAGGATGTACCATTTCCCAGGGAGTCGAGCAGAAGCACTGGCCCACACAGGTCCAGCTGCTGCAGATGTGCCCTCCACCACCACCCTTAACATCCTTACAGTGGTTTTCCACAGGCCAGGAGAAGCGATGAAGGAAAAGCCTGGAATCCAAACCGCACTGGTTTGGGCTTTGAGAGAGGCACAAGGAGGGCACTTGGTGGCAGCAGCAGCCCTGCTGTGGGAAGATCTTCAGGACTTACCACCAGACTGGACAGACTGGGGCTCCAGCTGCCAGCTGAAGATGCTCCTTCCCTTGCTTGCCTCTGTGACTACTGTCCGGATGAGGTGGGAGCTGGTGGGAGCAGGAACATCCCCCCGGAACAAAACCTCCCCTCGCACCACCACAGAGCCATTCCTGGGTGGGAGAGAGAGGAGACAGTGGGAAGAACAACCTGCTGCTTTTTATTTTTTTCCCCAGGTACATTTATCCAGAAATTCAGACAGGGATCCCTTTGGGATGATGACACCAGAGGGGAGCACAGCCTCTCACATTGACCTGTCTGGAGCATTTTCCTGGGCAAACCCTTCCCTCCAAGCCAAACCTGCAGCAGCTTGGGAAAAAACAAACAGCAGAGACCACTGCTTCTTCAGAATCCATCTCTATTACACACACTCCAGTAGTGGCGTGTTTCTACTATGGGAAAGGCTAAAGAAAGTCTTGGGAATGCATAAGAGGAAAGACAAAACAGCCACACCACCAAACATTAATTATATCAGAATTTCTGCCCTTATCAGCCATCTACTCAAACATCAACCTCCCAACGTTGTGGGAGGCAAGGAAAAACTTTCACTCGAGGTGTTTATGGTTGTGGTAATTCCTCTGGAATGCACTTTTCCCAAGAGAATGGAGTCTTCATCAAAGTTAAGTGCAAAAAGTTGCTCTTCTACTCTCCTTAAGGCCAAGGTGGCTACTGCAGGCTGCTGCCTCTACAAAACCCACCCCTCCACATCAGCTGCACACTCACATGAACTCAAGGACATTTGCCTGCAGGAAGCTCTCGTAGCTGGACAGCATCTGGTTTAGCTGGAAGGAAGAAGCAGCTGGTAATTAATTGAGAAGGCTTCCCAAATTCCCCAATGTGAAGGGGATACGCAGGTGACCAATAGAGGGAAGTCAGCTCAGCCTGCCCAGGGGAGGGCACGCTGACCCCCAGCCCTCTGGGCATACCTGGGAATGAGCTGGGATACCCAGAGCAGCCACCACCAGCATTCCTGAGAGAGAATAACACCGTGTGCCATGGCCCTGCTGGCTGCCAGAGGTGAGGGGAGCCCAGTCCCACATCAAACCAAGCTCCAGTGGAGCAGTGCCAGGGGTTCACCCACCTCCACCACGCTCACGTGGGCAATCAACCATCCAAGGGCCAGTGCAGCACACAGCACTCACCCCAGCAGGGCCTGGCACCACCCCAAAGTGCCAAATCTGTCCCAGCCACCTCCAGCACCCACCATGAGTCTCACATCTCCCTCCAGCTGCTGGTAGCTCTCCGAGTTCCTGCTGCCCAGAGCCAGGGTGTAAGTGATTCCCAGCAGTCGGAATTGCAAGGGCAGCACGTGCACAGGCCGTGTGGGAAAGGGGAGGCTGGAGGGGTGGGATGCAGGGGGCTTTGTCCCTGTGGAGCCAGGTACACCCTTTGTCATCAGCTCAGCTGGGCTGAAGGCCTCTCTGGTGGCTGCAGGGAGATGTTCCATGGCTGTGGAGGAGTGCTGGGAAGCGCTGGAGCCACTGGACATGAGGTGGGCATTGAGGGTCACTTCTGTAGGCACAGGCAGGGTCTGGGAGCTGAGCAGGGAGCAGGCTGCATGCCCAGCTCCAGGAGAAGTGGGCAGGCAGGATGGAGATGTCACACTGCTGGCAGTGACAGCGTGGTGCCCAGGCTCAGAGCCATGCTCCAGAGCTGGGTTTGTGGAGCAGGGGACAGAGCCTGGGCTGGCAGGGGTGGGCCCCAGAGCTCCTGCTGGAGTGGGAGCAGCTGCCACTGATGCTGTTCTGGGCTTGCTGTGCCTGGATGCTTCCATCACAAACATCTGTCCAAGCTCTGGGATGGCACCAGTGGCTGTGGAGCTCATCTCAGTCACGGTGGGACCTGCAGGGCTGGGAGCCCTGGTCTGAGCTGGGGAGGCTGCAGTGGACAGTGCAGGGGGAGAAGGCCACTCAGTCCGTGTCCCCAAGGTGACAGCAGGAGCCCCAGACGCTGCTGTGGGAAGGGAGGAAGCCAGCATGTCCTGACTGTGGGCACCAGGAGCTGCTGCAGTGGTAGGAAGTGATGCCAGGACTGCATCCAGGAGCCCAGACCCATTTCCTGGGACCTGGGCCAACACAGCATCCACCAAGGGAGCAGCTTTCCCAGGCAGGGCAGTGCCAGCAGTGCCCCAGAGCCCCTCAGGGTGCAGCTCAGCCGAGCTGAGTGTCCCTTGTGCTGGCAGAGCAGAGGCCGCTGCCTGCTCTGCCGTGCTGGGGCTCCAGGAGTGAGCATCCATAGGGGTCCATGTGGGGACTCCAGGGGGAACCTGAGACCCTGCAGCTGCCCCACGGAGTGGCACCGTGCCCAGCCTGAGCTCTTCCCTGTCCCCAGATCCGGGCTGCTGCTGCAGGCAGGTCTGAGACATCCGTGTGGCCGCAGTCCGTGTCCCCAGGCTCTGTCCCCCAGCACCTGTCCCAGGGGTCACAGCTCCTTGGACCGAGGTGAGGAGGTCCCCACGTGCTGTCACCAGACCATCACTCAGCCCTGGCTGGGAGGCTGACGGGCCCAGGGGAGCCCAGGTGACAGCAGCCAGAGCACCCAGGCCGGAGGGGACAGCAGCAGCACACACACACACGGCCAGCAGCAGGAAGGCTCCACACCACAGCCTGTGGGCAGGGACAGCCCCGCAGGCAGTGGGACACAGCGCTGTGCCCGCAGCCCCTTCCCTCTGGGCTCGGAGCAGCGTTCCCAGCCGCAGGGCAGCAGCCTCCGGGGGGCTTGGTGGTCCAACCCCTCGGCTCATCTTGGGAGAGGCCACGGTGAGAGCCCAGCTGTGGAGAGGGACAGCAGGAGATTTAGGGTGGGTCTCTGCAGCTCCCACATCCCAGTGCCTGCCCCATTCCCAAGCTTCCCATCCCCAGAACTCCTTATTAAAACATCTTCCTTCTCAGCGGTCTCATCGCTCAGGAAAGCCTGTGCCAAGCCTCAGCAGCTCCTGGGAAGCTCCCAGTGCAGTACACAGTTGTAAGCAGCCCCAGGCTCAGACATTACCTCAAGCCCCTGCCCCAAACACCCCCCCTGTCCCCGGAAACCTCCCCAAGGAGGGCCAAGCCCACCAGTACCCCTCACCTAGCAGCACCCCTGGAGAAGAGAACACCGAAGTCCAGCCAAGGCCTGGCTTTTATCTGGTTTTCAAGGTGGGGTGGATGTGGCTCCATTCCAGCTGCTCCCAATTAACACAAACTCATCTGCACTCCCCCAGGTGCAGCTGGAGGGGGTTCAGCTTCCCTCTGCTCCTCACTGAGCCCTTGGCAGCAGAAGCTGGGGGTGGGCCTGCCCCTCCAGGCAGGATGATCCCCAAAGCTGCTGATGCTCCCCAGAACACCCTGTTTGTGAGGTTGTGGAAGTGTTCACTTGCTGGGCTCTACTATTTGGGGCTGAAAAGTGTGGATTGCAGCACTTGGCCTTTGGGATCAGGCAGATTCTGTGCCTGACAGAGGCTCCCAAGGCAGAGGGACCCCCACTGGGTCAGCCCAGGCTGCACCCCTGAGCACCCCACACTCTCCTGCCCAGTTTCTGATGCTCAGACATCCACCAGCAGCCTCTTCCCAGGCTGTCATGCAGGGGCTTTGTGGAGGCTGGGATGTGCTCCTGTGATGGCACCTGGGACACTGGATCCAGCCTCCAGTGCTGGCACAGAGGGGCTGGACACAGCACTCGTGGCTTGTTGCAGGGAGGAGTGGGCAAGTGCACGGGTGTGGGATCTGGGGAGCCTCCAGCCCCAGGAGGGTCCTGCTGTGCCCACACTGGGAAGCAGAGACAGAAGCAGGGCATGTCTGGAAACAAGCCAAACTCTTTTAAACCAGGTGAGGCAACTCTTCATATTCTTACAAAAAAATTAAATAAAGGGAAGGAACTTTCTTCCCCAGCACATTATATATGTTATAAAAACAACAACATTATTAACAAACACCGCTTCCCAAATCCCTGTGCACAATGAGTGGTGAGGGGGAGTGAGAACAGCAACATCCCCCTTACCCATCCCATCCACAGCCCCACAGAAAACCAGGAAGGCACCCACAGAAATCCCCCAGTAGCAAACACACCTTTTGGCTACAATAAGTACAGTTTGGGTAGAGTCTTTCTCCCCCTCCTCTGTTTTCTTACTTTAAAATAAATATTCCCTGTAGTGAAATACAAAATTTGAACAACCCTTATTTTGTTCCTCCATGTCCTGCAGCAGCTCGGAGAACACCTGAGTGATGAGTTTTTAAGGCCTCTGCTGTGTATGCTGCTGCAGGCCCCCAGGGTGAGGAGAGTCCTGGGATGCCCACATCCCTCCTGGGATGCCTGTAACCCTTTGGGCTGAAAATATCCCTCCTTCCAAGGTCTGGCAGCATCATTGCCCTCTCTGCCCCTTTAGTCTCCACCAAGGAGGTCCCTGAACGTGCATCTCCCACATTCTCCTTTGGGACAGGATCTGGGATGTAAAGTGATTTTTTTAAAGTGAGGTTTTCTTTTCTTTAAGAGTCTTTAAATCTTTCTTGCAGCCTTTTAGTTTAAATAAAAAGACACGTATAAATTATTGTATTTAAAGAAGAAACAACCCAAAACACATGACCTGAAGGCAGCAGTTCCTTATAAAGGTAAATCCAAAACATTTGTAAAATGTCTTCATTTTTAACAAAAAAAAACCTAAGTCCTGGGACTATGGAAGTCACGATTCCCTTGCCCTTGCTGTTGGTGCCAGGTCTTTGTGGCACTTTAAAGGTGAAAATTCCAAAGGAAGGGGATGTTTATTGGGATAATAACTTGGGATTATTTTGGGTTTATTGGGATAAACATTTGGGGTAATACCCTAAACAAATTGGGATATAAAGCAGGAGGGGGGATTCAGAGGAGAGAGGTGGGATGTCATCACTGCAGTCCCTTTTTCCAAGGCTGGGGATGGTGTTGTGGCCATTTCCGTGCTCCTCTTGCTCCAGCTGCACTGGAACTCCAGCCACTCCCTCTCAGCTCACCAGGGCAATCGTGGATGGAGGCGGGAGATGCACTAAAAGATGATCCATTCAAAGAAAAGCAGCTCCAGCTGCTGTGAGGGGCTCAAGCCCATGTCCACAGGCCTTGATAACCCACCAGCGTCCCTGTGTGTGTCCCTGGAGCACCACTGAGCTGTTCTCCACCCTGAGCAGCATCCCCAGAGGGTCCCTGGCAAGGTATCAAAATCCTGGAGGATCCTGGTGCTGGTGGGAGCTGAGCACCTGTCTGCAGGGCTGCTGGTGGTCTCAGCATCCACAGCTCCAGGGACTTGAGAGCTTCCCATTCCCATCATCATTTGGCTGTTGCCCTCGACACATTCCTCAGTGTCTCCTTTTCCTTGATCTGTCCGTGGCTGTCGCTTTGCAATCCGCTTTCAGTGCCCCCACGCCAGGGCTACCTGGGAGAGGAAGGAGTGGTTAGGGGAGGCACACCTCCACATCCCCAGTATTCCCCGCTCCAGCCCGGCCCAGGGAGTGAAGCCTCCCCAGGCAGCTGGAGCTGCTCATCATCACATGAAATCCACACACATACACCTCCACAAAATGACAAACAAATCCCATAAATTCCTATAAACCCACGTGGAAAAGGGTTACCTACTTGGAAGGCTGCTGGCCAGTCTCTGAGCTTGAACCTGGAAGAAATAAAATTGTTGGTAATGGCCTTGAGCGACAACAAAAGGTTATCTGGACACAGCAGTGAAGTCACCAGCTGGATGGGACAGCCATGGTGGCAGGTCTGACACTGCACCCTTGGATGGGCAGAGGTGGCCTGGAACTGACTGAAACCTCCTTGATACCCCCAGGATGAGTTTTCTCCCTTCCAGCTCAAACTTTCCCCCTCCACAACCCACAGAGGAAAAGCTGGGCAGAACCATCAGTAGGACAGTGATGCTGAGCAACCTTTGGATGCTCCCCAAGAACACAGCACCTGGAGGGCTCCAATGTGGCTGGAACATCCCTGGGAGAGCCCCAGGGACCCATCCCCAGGCGATGCCGGGCTACCTACCGAGCTGCTGCTGGATGGAGTTGTACCAGTGGAGGTTGAGCAGGTCGGGGTAGATTTCGGGAAGCTGCTTGAGCGCCAGGAGCTTCAGCATGCGGGAGGTGCAGCTCTTCAGCTCCAGGTCCCTCAGGTGCTTCTCCTCTGAGAGGGTGGTGGGACGCAGCTCCACCTTGTGCTTCTGCAGCACTTGGTCCACAAAGTTCCCGGGCAGCTTCGGGAAGAGCTTCTCCTTCACCACGTGGATGGGGATGAAGATGGCTCCTGCCCGGACAACATGGGGGAAAGGGCAAGCGAACATAAAGGTCTTCAGCTGGGAGAGCAGGTTGGTGAGGAGCACAGCCACATCCTGGAAAGCCAGCCAGATCTCCTTGCCATTGCTGGGCTTCTGAGGATTGGGAGTCTTGGAGCCATTTTTGGGCAGGGATTCAGGCATCTCTCCCAGCTCTTCTGCCGGCTCAGCCATCTCCAGCCACTGCCGCAGGAGCTCTGGGGAGGAGCGGGACACCGAGCCCGAAATGGTGTCACAGAGCGAGGTGTGCAGGGTGGTGAAGTACTGCCCTGAGGGGGTCTGTGTGCGGACACCACCAACCTGCCTGGCCACCGAGACCTTCTCCTCCCCCGGGGTGGCAGGGGCTTTGGGAAGCAGGCCCTGGGGAAGGTTTGGGCCAAGGATGATGCTGAGCTGGGGGCCAGGCAGTGACAATGGAGCGATGCTGGATGGAGAGGAGGCTGTGTGAGCTGGCGTGGGGGTGCTGCTGGGGGGGCTGGGCTGGGGGGCATGGGGGCTGCTATCCTGCCGGGGGGGCTCAGTGCTGGGCGGGAGGGAGGGCAGGAGCTTGTATTTTTGGAACATGAAGGTGGCTGAGCTCTGGAAGCTGCTCCTGTCCCCGGAGTCTGCCTCAGGCAGCCGGGACTGTGCACCCTCTCCCAACTCCACCTTGCCCCCTGCAGCCTCTTTCTCCTCCTTATCCTCTCGGTCCAGCGTCCCCTCCTCACACCCTGTGGGTCTCTGGGTGTCCTCAGCTTCTGCCAGTCTCTTCTTGAAGCTAAGGTCCAGCACCATGTCCTCAGGGGGCGGCTCCTCAGTGCCCACCTCGTCAGGGCTGCCCTCCTGAGACTCCAGCTCTTGGGGCACAGGCTTTGGCTTTTTAGGGATGCTCCTGTAACAGCTGTCCCCTTGGCTCTGCACTGCACCATTGCCCGAGCTCAGGCTGGACACCACCGAGACGTCTCTGAGGGCAACAGGCTCCTGGCTGCCACCCGTGTTTTGGAGTGAGGAGTCCTCCCATAGATGCTTCCTGCAGAACAGGATGGGGTCTGAGCCCTTGGCCCTCTCCAGGTACTCCTGGAAAGGTGCCAGGCTGAAGACGTTGTGGATCACAGGCATAGGTGGGGAGGACGACAAAGCCTTGGTGTCCCTCAGGTCTTCCAGCCCCTTGGTGGGGGTCACACATGGAGAAGGGCGGATGAGCTCCTTGGCTGGATCCTTGACCTTGTAGGCATTTCCTTCCCCTGGTCCCCCACGGGAGGTGTCCTGAGGGGCCGGGCTGCTGTTCCTCCTCCCTGGGTACAGGGGCTCCTCCTCCTCTTGCCCAGGTTTTTCCCAGCTCCCTCCTCTTTTGGGAGAAGTCTCAGGGAGCCCACCAGAGCCCCCAGAAAGTGTCTCTGAGGTGCAGACAGGCTGGAAAGCATTGCTGTGCCTTGGTGCTGCTGGCCACTGCAGACTGTCTGCCCCGTGCTGCTCACACCCCAGCTCCACGCTGGGAAAGGTGGCGTGGAACACAGATGTATCTCCCGGGCTGACGGCAAACCCTGGGTACCTGGTATTCCTGGGCAGCTCGGCATCCCTGGGCAGCTCAGCATCCCTCAGCACTGCCCCCAGCCTGGCACCCACTGTCCTCGGCACGTAGGGCTCCAGGGGGCTGGGAAAGTAACTCCTGGGGGCTTGGGTCTTGAGGTAGGTGCCAGGAAAGGGCTCCCTGCTTCCCACGTAGCCAAAGGCAGGCAGGGCACTGGGCTCCCCCACTGTGGGAGCTGGAGGGTGGTAGAGGGGACCAGCTCTGTGGGGTGACAGTGGGTAGGGGGGGGGTGGGTAGCACATTGCTGACCGCTCCCAGGTCACTGGGCTGGCATCAGGTGGCTGGAGCTTGGGCCAGGGGTCCAGACTGAGGCTGGGGACCTCCGGCACCTTCATCTGGCTCTGGGCAGAGGAACAACTTGCTTCCAGGAACGGGGTGCTGGGGGGCGGCCTGTATTTATCCAAGGTGACACAGTAGTGGGGTAAGGTGACAGGGGAGCCCAGCTGCTCCTTGGAAGGCAGGGCCAGGCTGGAGGGCAGTGGTGGGAGGCTGTGCTCAGAGCAGGGATCCCTCCTGTGGGGCTCGCTGGGGTGCAGAGGGTGGGTGGTGGGGGGCAGGGTCCACTTTGCCTCCCCTGGTTGCTGCTGCAGACTCTCTGCTTGTGTTCCCAGCAGCAGAGCCATCCTGGGAGCCAGGAAGGAGGCGGGGGTTCTGTACACTGGCTTGGGGACTGCTAGAGGGGCTGCCTTCTTCACCGCCACCAGCTTCTTCACCGGCAAGGGGCACCTAGGGCTGTCCAGCTTCTTCCTGGCCATCAGCTGCTCCTGGCTCAGGCTGTCTTTGCTCTTCTGGGCGTCCGGGGGTTGCAGCCTGGTGCCTGGGCTGTCCGGTGGGTACAGCAGGAAGCCCAGTGGTGGCCCCTCGGCCGGCACGGGCTGGCTCAGGGCACCGGAGCCGTAGTGCAGGTAGGCGGGTGCGGGGCTCCAGCCAGCCGGGGGCTGCTCGGGACCCTCAGGGCTCTGCAGCGGGCAGGCAAAGTAGGAGCCCTTGTAGCTGAAATGGTTTTCAGAGCCAGAGTGGGGCACGGGGCTGGATGTGCCTGGGATTTTGCTGGGCAGGAAGCTGGCGGTGGGCTCTGGACGAGGTAGCTTGTTCAAAACCACGGGCTCTGCAGACTGTGAGAAGCGTTTTGAGGCCATTTATATGATGGTGCCGGTGTCCCCACGCGAGAGGTGCGCTGGCCTTCCTGGATAAGAGAGAGAATAAGCCATGAGCAAAGTGAAGTCCCCACAGCCAGCAGCCTGTGGTGGCACAAGATGATAGAGGGTTACAACCCACCCCACAAGGTGAGGGTTGTCTTGGTTTGAAAAGACATGTGTCTGCTAAGGAAGGCAGAAACCTCCCTTGAAAAAGAAAACATAAAATGTAAACCACTGCTCCCTCCGAATTATTATAATCTCGAAATCAAGGTTCTCTCAGACAAAGATATGGGAATAAGAATACCAGTTCTTTATTAAGGAAATTAAAATAAAAATGCAGTAGTACAAAAAAAAAAACCAACAGAAAAACAACTCACTGACAGAGTCAGAATATAACCTGACACTCTGTCGGTCAGGATGTTGGTAGCAGTCCGATTAAAAGGTGGCTGCAGTCCTCCTGGAGTGACAGATGGTTCTGTTGAAGCAATGATCCTGTAGAAGGGTGTAGTTTGCCTCTGAAGGTCCAGTGGTGGGGTACATGGCTCCAGTCTCTCCTCGGGGAATCCAGTGGAGAAAGGCTGCCTGTGGTGTGCGGGAGTCTCTGATTATATCCAGGGAGAAATGTTTGGCTCCTCCCCCTGGAGGAGCATCTCCCAATGGGATGATGGAATTTTATCAGTCATGCAGTGAGACTCAATGGCACATTAACAGAAGATTTTCCCCCTGGAGGGAGGATGAGTCTAGAATAGATAAAGAACACTGCCCCACCTGGTTTTAACAGCTGGTAATAGAATACACACTTCTGGTTACGTCTTGCATTGCAACCCAAGACAGGGTAACTCAGGTTCTTTTTAATTGATCCCCTGGGGCTGATTAGAATGAAACAATGCTGAATGGCTGGTGTTTATGAATATATATAAAAACATGGGGTTTATTTTAGAACAATTTGGTTGCAGTGGAGCCGTTTGTGTTATTACCTACTGTAATACAACAATACAAAGCATAAAAATAACACTTCAAGAAATGCCTAAGGAAAAGAAAGGGAAGGGTAAGAGTAGAAAGGTCCCACCACCCTTCCAACAACACCGGGAGGTTACAATTCCACTGCCATGATCTATCTGGGGTGAGGGAAGCGCAGGAAACACCAAGTTCCATGGGTTAATATAATGCTCAGGATCGGTGGGAACGCCCAGGTACCTGCCCTGGGGCAGGGAGTTTTACCCTGGGTGATGTCATGCCCTGGATCACGGGACACCTCAGAGTTTTTGTTTTCCTGTGACACCTTTGAAGACCTGGGTACAGCTGGTGCATGACTCAATTATGGCCCATCCATCTGCAGGCTAACTGAGATATAAGTTAGAGGTAAGTCGCAGTAAGGGGAGTTTTCACAGCTGAGCCACTCGTGTTGGGACATTGTCAGGACCAAAAAGCACCATCCCACTTGGCAGGATTTATCTCTTATCAGCCTCTTCCCTTATCTTGTCCAACAGGCAACTGCAGGCTCTGATGGGTGTGCACCCATCCGCACCTGGGCAGTTCCAGCACATGCTCGATTGTTTGTGGCGTTAACCATTAACATTCCAGCCCCTCACACCACTCAAACATTCCGCCAGTTCTCTTCCACTGCTGCTCGCTCCAAATCTTCTCCCATGGTGGTGATTTTCAATATAATGGGAAAGAAGATCACGTGACTTTTCTTTTTTTATTAGTTATTCTATTAGTTTTGCTGTTAATATCTCTGAAAAATGTAGCCTTATCATCATAAATTTCAAGCCTCCTGTGGCAGTGCGTGGAAGGTTAGTACCTATCTTTTTTGTTCCAAATATGCATAAATCCTTGCACTAACTCCCAGGCTAAGTTTGATTGAGACATAGTTACACTTCCATAAGATAAAAAGGTTTTCCCACATCTTTTCTTTTTTTTTCCCAAGTAAAAAGACAAAATAAACGTAACAAAAATTAAACTAACAATGTATAAAAGTTGTTTGACTGATAGTTGGTCTCCAAATGAGTTACCTTTGATGAAAACACAAATAACTATAAATAGCTGATAATCTTAGCACAAACTTTTAGTGTATCAGGCAGGCCTCGGATCAAGATGGGGAGTCTCTGCACATCCGAGTCCATTTCCACAGGGGAACGTCACTGCAGATCCAATAACTGTGTGTGCATTAATCGGAGACACACAGTCTTTTGTACACCTTCTACAGCGTGGCCAGTCGTGAAGCCCGGAATTGTGCAGGGATCTCCCCTTTCCACAGGATCCGATCCCTCCCTGCCAGTGGGGGGAGTCCTGGTGGTGCATTTCTCCATTTGTCCCCTTGGAAAAGCCCTGGAAAGCTCCGGCTGCCTTGGCTCCTAAGCTCAGTGTCTGTTGCAGGCAGCAGGGAGCAAAGCTGAGTCAGCTCAGGTGACGAGCTGCCAGACATAGACACAGATTGCCCGAAATTCCCATCCCCGGCTTCACCTTGTAAAGTACGGTGAGGTTTTTACCCCAAGGCAGCAGCTCAGCCTCTCCCTTTGGGGATTTGGGGCTGCTGTGGGGTGGGCGCTGGCCCGCAGTGACAGGTGGTGAGTGCCAGCAGGTGGAGCTGGCAGCCTGTCCCAGGCTGTCCCAGCACTGCCCTGCATCCCTGAGAACCCCAGGTGTTCTCCGAGCACTGCCTGGCATCACCCAGCATCTTCTGAGCATCCCACTGAGATACCTGACCATCACCTGAGCCCCAAGAGCAGCACTGGACCATCAACCAGGATCCCCCAGCATCACCTGAGCATCCTGTACGTCACCCAAGCAGCCTCAGGACAAACCTGAGCATCACTCAGCATCCTCCCAGCATGGCCAAACATCACACCCTGTCACCAAGCACAGCCCAGCAACCCCAAGCCCTGGGATGGACTCCCTACAGTATGATCTCTGCCATTTTTGGGTTTTTGGTTTTTTTTTTCCTTTTGTGGCAGCGTTAGCAGAGAAGCCAAGGAGGAAATGGAGGAAGAGCACGTGGAGATAAGAAAAAAGCCACATCAACAGCAGGGGAAAGAGAGCAGATATGGGGGGAGACTTGTGGGGGAGATAAGGGAGCGAGCCAGTGGTGGTGCTGCAGCTTTGATGGGAGGGGACCAGAGCTCCCCAGCTCAGCCCAAAACAGCACAACTGAGGCTGCACCCCTCCCTGAGCCTTCCTGGTGACCTTCTCCTGCGAGCTTCAGCAATTCATCGCTTCCCAAGAAGGACACTGCTTCCCTGGATTCCTCTGAAAACTCCCACGGGAGCCTCGGTGCTTCCCTCCCTGCTTGCACCCTTGGAAGCAGCTCCCCCACATCATTTCCATCCCCAGGATAAGTCCTTGGGGTCATTTCCAAGACATGCAGTACAAATTACATTTGCCAGCACTTAGATCCAGGCAAAACAGCTTCCTTTGAGTTGAAGAAAGCTTGAAGAAAACCCCAGACTGGGTTATTTTCCATCCAAAAGGGATCTCTTGGGAGGGTGGTGTTTGAATCCATCTCCCTGGGAGATGCTGTGTGGGAGGGTGATGCAGGCATGGGATCCCTTCCCAGCTGTGACAATGTTATGGGTGGACAAGCTGGGCCAGAAATCCAGGATCCTGTGAGTCCTGACATTTCCTCACTGCTTCTTTCCCTTTCCCCAAAGCCTCGGGGATCTGCAACTCCCCACCGTGGGGATATTGTGACACTGGCACTGTTATGACCACAGGATCGGGTGACACCACTGGGCACGATGCAATCGCCCTGTTTCACCTAGCTCCGAGTTAAATTCTGGCTGGAGGGCTGCAGAGCAGGACGAGTGATCCCACTGCAGCGGCCGGAGCCAGGCACAGGGATCTGACAGGGTTGAGCTCATTAACCAAATGAGGGAGAGGGGTTCCCGCTCTCCATGAAATCCACAGGGACTTTGCCCAACCGGTGCCATTCCCACACCTGTGCCACGCCAGGAAAACTGCTCTGCTTTTGCTGTCACCGTCACCTTTTTTCCCTCTGGAACTATCCCTCTTGCAGCCAGCGGGGGAGGAGAGGGACACGTGGGAATCAGCGCGGAGGGGATGCTTGGAAAAACCCCAACACATGCAGCCAGTAATTCCGAAACCCTACAGCTGGGAAAAGCAGCGGGTGGAATAAACACAACCCGTTATTCCTACTTTTTAAATATTCTCTTCATCGCCCCCCCCCCCCCCCCTTCCTTCTCAGGGTTTTTTCCCACAAGGGGCCGTTTGGCCGGGAGGGAGTAAAAGTAAAACCAAGCGCAGAGGGAACACGTGCCACCACCAGCGAAACCTGCCTGATAAGCTCCGGGGAAGACTTTCCTTTCGCGTTTTGGGTGTCCAAAGGACACGGGAGAGCTTCCGCTCCTCCTCGGCCTGCCAAGGCCGCTGGGAACACCTCAGACATATCTTTTTGCTCCGAACAACGCGCCCGTGTGGGTTATCAGCGAGGCACGCAAGCTCCCCCGAATTTCCTCCCCGGGATGGGATGCCCGGAGCGGGAGTCTCTCACCGCAGTCTCCCGCCTCCTCCATCGCCACGTGATGCCAAAAACAGCCGCCAACTCCCGGCCAACCCGCAGGAATCGAGAAATAAAATCTCCTAAACCCGCTGTCACCCAGCAACCCCAGCCCTGCCGAAGTGCTGCGGCACGGGAGGGGTTTCCGAGGTCTCCCCGAAACCAAAGGACTCCACCAGGTAAGGAGGCAGATTCCCGGCCGGCTGCAATCCTGGTTTCACAATCCCGGGGACTTTGGGATCCTGCCGAAGAGGTCACCATTCCCATGTCCGGCGGCTTCGGATGAGCTCACCGGCATCGCTCCCCCAAACTTCGGTCATTTGGGGGAACAAACAAGAGGCCTTAGCGGTCCCAGCTCCTTTATTCCACATCTTGTCCCTTTTTCACAAAGTTTGCAGCTCCCGAGTTTCTCCCAGGCGGAGCCTTCCCGTGGACCAAGCCAGCTGCTTTTTAAGCCAGTATCCCCAAATAATGCATGCACCAAGCCATGGCTTGTCTGAGATTAAAACTGAACCCCCCAGGAATATTAACTTTTATTTAAAAAACCCAAAAACTTCACGGAGCATTAAGCAGTCACCAGAAGGGCTCAGTGACTGCGTCCCCTTCTACTTGGGAGATTAAAACCCCTCCAAAACGCATCGATCCCATTCCGACCCACCGATGTCACTCGCATCCAAGGTTGGCCATGGGCACGGCTGAGACCCCCTCGGTGCTCGCAGGCCCTTGGCAGGACACGAAGTATGGATGTGGCAGGGGTGGGTGGCCGTCCTTCTGTCCCCTCCGCACACCCACGGCCACCGCTTTCGTGTGGGCAACACTCCGGCGACCCCTAAAATAAACCTCTCGCAGGAGCTTGAGCTCACGCTGCGAATCAGCCGCATGATCCAAAGTGTCCATAAATGGGTAAAATCCCGGGATCTGGAGCCTGCAACCCGTTTTTCCTTGCACGGCCCAAGGAGAAGCAGCCGATCCCGAGGAAGGCGTGCAGGGATCTCCCCCTGCTCGAGGGTTTCACCCGCCGAGGGAGCCCCAAGGCTGGCTGGGGGTCCCCCCGCGCCTCATCCCTCCGCTCCACCGCGGCTCCCGCGGGACGCGCATCCTTCCGGCCCCGCACTCACCTGCGGCTGCGGAGCGGTGCCTCCCCCGGCACATCGCTGCGGGCTCGGCTGCGGGGCTCGGCGCGGACGGGGGGAACGGGGGGCCCGCTGGCCCTCCTCGGCCGGCAGCCCGCGATGTGCGGAGGAAGTGGGAGGAGAAGGAGCAGGAGGTGGAGAAGGAGGAGGAGGGCTGGGTGTGTGTGGGGGCCGGCCGGAGGAGGGGAGGGGACGGGACGGGACGGGACAGGAGAGGAGAGGACAGCCCAGCCACACGTGCGCTGAGCTGGTCGGGGCTCTGCCCCTGCGCTCCGAGCGGGGACTCTCGGGACGGGGACATCCCCCGCCTTTCGGGGGACACCCGCAGCCGAGGAGCCGCTGTACGAGGGGTCCCCGTTGCAGCGAGCCCCCCGTTATAGAGGAGGGGCCACATGGGGAGCCCGGGGGCGGAGGGGGAGCGTTATTAAGGGCAGCCCTCATTGTACGGTGCCTCATTAAGGGGACCCCCATTGTATGGAGCCCCCAGTGAAGGGGCCACCATTTCAGGCAGTCCCCATTAGCAACTACCTTCCCATTAGGAAGGAGCGACATTAGGGTGACTCTCCTTACAAGCACTGCCCATTAGGGAGGGACCCCCAGGCATCCCCATAAGAGAGAATCCCCATCGAAGGGACCCCGGGGCAGGTGTTGACGGCGAAGTCACCGCTCACGGAACGGGATGAGGCTGAGGAACGCCGAGGGCTCGGTAACAGCTACGGGCAGCCCAATCCAGTTTAGGGGTCCCCCACGGCCGCCTGAGTAACAAATTGTTCAAAAACACGGACACGGCTCACCCCGACAACGAAGACCCTCATAAGTAACATTTTCTGATGAACAATGCGGCGGTTAATAAAGGCGTGTATCATCTTGAGCCACGAGTGCACCTTAGGCGGAGTCCCCCGCCCTGTATCCGGGCGGATAACAACGCCTGCTTCTTGGAACTACGGCGGTGTTAAGGAGTTTTATTTCCTAATTTCGGTGGCACAGGCAGTCCCCATGAAGAGGATCCCCCATTGCAGCCCATGGAGATTCCCTGTGAAACAGGAGCTCCCCCCTTAAAGAGCACAGAGAAGCCTTCCCCAGGCTGAGCCCACCGGCATGTGGCCGGAGGTCGGGCTCTGGCCGGACACAAATCCCTGTGTCCACAAAAAATCGCTTTTCCATCTCGTCTGCAGAGCCAGGGATCCGCTGGCAGCCTGGGGTGGGCTAGGGATGGTTTCTGAGCCCTTCGGAGTCAGTCCCCACCCCAAAGCACAGCCCTTCCTCCTGGATTTAACCCCCGCCAGCCCCAAGCATTAACACAGAGCATTTATCTAAGGAGTCGGTCTGGAAACGTTCATGCAAACATTCCCGGACGAATCATTAACCATCATAAAAGGCACGTAAATATGATTAACCCAGTGACACAGATCCTGGGAGATTAAGTGCGTTGCCCAAGGCCGTGGAGTGAAGCAGTGGCAGAGGCTCAGCTCCCTCAGGCTCTGAGAAATAAAGATTTCTAAGTGAAAAAGAAATAATTCCACTTTTTTATTACTTCATGGATCTAAGACTGAGAAAGCAGGGTTTGAATTCTCCTCTCTTTGGCCTCACAAACATTATTTTCTACTTACAGCTTTAATTTATAGAAGTTTTGTGGCAGCAGCAAAGAGAACAAGGAACTGGGAGGAGCTGGCACTGAATTCCCAGTCTCTTGGCTCCAAAGTTTACACACCACTGCTTTGTCTGGAGCTCATCCATCAGGTGTTGCCATTAATATTCTCATTGGTCAAATGGTAATGTAATTAGAGAATAGTTATCACATTCAATTATGAGATATAGATATATATATATTATGATATACATATATGTTAGTGTGCAACGTAAAATAGTTATTATGTATTAAAACAAGGAAATGGGTGGATAATACAGTTTGTTATTTGGAGTTACAGGCATTAAAACTACCAGTGTTCATTTTTACCTCACTGAACAGAATGAGAATTCCCTTGAAATGGCAGACAATCCCTTTAAGCTTGAGTTGGCTCATACATTTATATCAATTGAGAAACACCTTTCCTCATCCTGGTTTGGCCATATCCCTGCTGCCAGGCATCCAGCTGGACTCTGAAGCTAAATTTCAACAACATTTTCTCACTCTTACATTTCTCTGGCACAGAGGGGAGTTTCTACCTGTTGTCTCAGCAAATACCTGATGTTTCGTTCTTTTTCCTTCTCTCTCAGCTTCCCATGTGGTTCATCTCTGCCTTAGTGATTCAGATGGTCTGAACAGGGCCCTGCTGAGGCATCAAACCTGCTGGCACAGGAGACACCATCTTAAAAAAATCCCCATTATTTTTTTTTATTGTTTTCATTTTTGTATTAATTTTTAAAGACTTGGGAGTGTGTTTTTTGGGGAAAGGTGGGTGGTGATTCCCACTCGGGGCATGGCCATTCCCACCCTGTTTGCCCCTCCATCCATCAGCATCCTCTGTTTGGTACCTAGTGATGAGAGCAGCCCCAGAATCCCCACAGGGTTGCTGTGGGCCCAGGGAGGTGAGGATTTCATCAAATTTGGGCCACTGATTCCATCAGATTTTGGCCATGTGGTCTTCAATTTTCTTTTTGAGCCTCAGCATCTCCGTTCAATCTGTTGTTTCCTGGGCTTTGGCTCCCTCTAAATGCTCAGGAAACCTGCTGGCTTCACGTTGCCAATGCCTGCAGGGTCCCCAAATTCCATGTCTGAGGTGGGACACCCATCCTGGGGCTCACTCTGGCAGACACAGGGATGTGGAGGCTCCAGGTGGGAGTATGTGCCTCCAGGTAGCATTCAGAGTTCATTGCTGCTCCCCAGCCACACCACTTCTCCCATGCCCCAGAACGGGTCAGTTCTTGTCCCAGCTTTTGCTCCCCAATTTGTTCTGGTGCTAATTAAGCCCCTCAGAAGGATTTAACCCCCTCTAGGAGGGCAGAATCCAGAGTGATGCTGGACAGGGGTTCGAGTGATGGAGAAAGGTGGGTGGTTTGCAGGTCACAGGCCTGTCCATCACCTCCTCCTGTGGCAGATCTGTTCAGGAACATCTACCTTCATTCCTTTTCCCTCTTTTTTTCCCCTCTTCTCTTTGATTTGCTTCCCCATAAAGTCATGCTTTAGGTTCAGGAGAGATCAGCTACTCAACTGATCCCCTGCTGACAGGGAGAAGTGGGATGTAAAGGTCACCTGCAGCAACAAACCCTACAGCTTCCCTCCAAAAAGACCTTGGGTTTGCCTCTAAGGAGTAGACAACCCCTCTCCACACCTCAAATCATTTGGCAATCCTCCAAATTATCCAACAGAACCAAACCAGAGATGGTTTCTTTGGCTCAGGAGCCATTTGGAGGGGAGTGGGAGATGGATGGGGTCCTCCTCTACAGCTGAAACATGTCCACATATGGAATGAAGGCAAATCCTCCTGGTCCCCAAAAAAATCCCTGTTATATGTGCATATTATACTATATTATACTATATATATTATATTATATTATATTATATTATATTATATTATATTATATTATATTATATTATATTATATTATATTATATTATATTATATTATATTATATTATATTATATTATATTATATTATATTATATTATATTATATTATGTTATGTTATTTTCGCAAATATTAAAATTAATGTTATGCATATAAGGTTAGAAAACTTTGTTGTATTAATATAGTTCCTTCTAGTTCTGTTATTGATGAAAATTAGAAATAGTGGTATAATATATATATATATATATATATATATATGTTAGGCAGTAGCATGGTATTAAAGCAAAAACTACTTTTGTTTATATAACCCCGAGACTGAAAAAGATAGCCAGAAACCCCCCTGCATTCTTCAATTATCTTATTCAGATGAAGACAGCAGTGATCAGTACTCCAAAGGAGGAATTTATGGAAGCTCTGTTATCAGGGACTGTAAGACTCAAGGGAGTCGAGAAGATTGATCTATTGAGGAAGGGGTGATTTAAAACTAAACAAAAGAACATCTAAAACTTAAGAGGAATGTTTGAATCATGTATGAGAATTTATGAATATGTATTAGGGTTCTGTTTTTAAGGGACAATCCTTTGTTAGTGAAGTGTGCTCTCTTGGCTGAGTGCTGAGGCACCCGACTATATTTGTACATTTTACTTTATTTCTATCTCCTAACTGTCTTTCTATTAAACTTCTTAAATTTTATATGAAAAATAGGTGAACCTCGTTTTTCACAATCCCCAAATTCCATCCCACTACAAGGAATTTGTGACACTGGCACCTGTTGCTGTGTCCAAGAGGACAAGAGGGGACTTTATCCCACCCCACCATCCCCACGGCTCCAGCCAAGGACTTCCTCCTTAGCAGTGACACCTTGGAGATATCCTTGGCGGCAGCAGCTCCCCTGATGAGGCTCTAATTAGCGAGCTAATTGGAATAAGAGAGCTGTACAGACAGTCCCAATTTCCCACACACAGCCTGGCTGGAGGAGGGGGGCAGAGGAAAGCAGGGATGAAGGGATGGAGTGGTGGGGGGGAAGGATTAGGGAGGGTTCTAGGGAGGGCTCCCAACAGCTGCTATTGTGGTTAAATTTAAAGTACACTTATCGGGAAGAGAGGGACTCCTCATCCCACTCATTTCTTATGGAGCCAAGGAGTTGAAGCCTTGGGAGCTGCCAGCTCCTTCCAGGACTTTGAGTGAGTGCTGGCAGTGAGAGGAGAAGACCCAGAAATCCGCAGAAATACCCAGTCCCACATCCCTCCCTGTCCTGGAAGTCACATCCCATGCTCTGAGAGTTTTTTGGGGTGGGTCTTTACAGCTTCTTCCACCCCTCTTTGCTCTGGATCTCCTTCTATCCAGGGTAGGAGCCCCCTTTAGACTGAACCAGGAGAAAATTAGGTTCGCAACTGGACAAATTTTGAAGTCCGTTACAACCCAAGCCATCCTATGATTGTAACAAAATATGGCATGGACAAGTCTGGTTGCTCATCCAACATTCTTCCAGCTTTATCTCCTTCAAAACTTTGATTTGGATCCTGCCAGGGCCTGTGGGATACGGGGTAATAAATAATTGTTAAAGCGGTTAAACTTACCCTCAGCAAAAGGGGCCTGAGGGCTGAGGGGCCGGTGGGAGTGAGGGGGGGGGAGTCAGTTGAGAGCGACATTGTGATTGGCTGAAGAACGCGTGGACAACATGTGAGCGGGAAGCTGATTGGCTGCTAGGACGCGAGGCCAGCCGCATTGCAGCTGAGCCAGCCAATGGGAACGCTTCTTCTGTTGAGTTCTGTTAGGCTGCGCTTGGGGTTTCGGAGATTAAAGATATAAAAGATATTTCTGCATTAAGGGATCGCCTTCGGAGGCATCAGGACTCCGTCTCTCTTTGTTCCCCATTGCTACAAGGGCCTACAGTTATTGGTGAATAAATAAAGATCCCAGCCTACCCTGCTTGCTGCCCCAGGAAAGCAATAAAGACAAGGCCCAGCAACCCAGAGATGCAGGTACCTCATTATCTCTAGATAATTATCCGTAGGTAATGAGATATCCAAGCCCCAGCAAGAGCAGAGTGGGAATAAATCCCCAAGGGACATGAAACATCATCACCTTCCCACCCAGAATCATGGAATCGAGTGGACCTCACCAGCTAAGAGGGTTTTTCTCTGCTAAGTCACTCCTTCAGCAAGCTGCTCTCCAAGAAACACTGAAAAAAAAACCTAATCCTGTTCTCCCAGGAGGAGGAATCCAAAAATAACTCTGTGGATGAATGAGCAGCACAAAGCCAAGTGCTGAGGCTTGGGTCAAGTTTGGGAGCTGAAAGTTTTCCAGCTCCATGTTCCCACTTGAATTACTGCCTGAGCATTCACACGCCGTTCCTGCACTTCATAATAAAAAAGCCGTAGTGTTTCTTTTTGCTTTTGTTTCCCAGTATGGGAGGTGAAATCCTGAAAAGCCCTGGTGGAGGATGCAGGGAGGGAGAAACCCCTTGGAACAGCCTGCAGGCTGATGGAACCCACCCAAAGCTGAGGAAAGCCCCTTGTGCATCAGGATGTGGGCCTGGAGTCCATGGCTCCAGCGCTGAATTCCACGGCCGGACTTGCTAAGCTTGGCACATTTGGATGCTCCCTCTGTGGGAAGCCCTGGGACAGTGGCAGTGCTGGGGGTGCTCCTGCCATGCTCCCCACTCCCAGCAGGATTATCTGCCGGATGCAGGCACTGGAGTGGCTCATCTGCTCCCTGTCTGCAGAAACACCCCCAAAGCCAAGGATGGATACCCATGGAACATCCAGGCCAGTCTCACGGCACAGTTTCTCACCAGCATCAGGAGCATCCTGGGGCATGAGAGAAAGCCTTTAGCAGGAATCTCACACCCAGGAGCAGAGATTCCTGGGCTGGGATTCCCCTGTGAGACCCACCTCCGCATCCTTCCCTTCCACTGGGAAGCAGCCCCCTAGCCAGGTTTGTTCCTTGGGCACCTCCAGAGACACCCCAGCATTCCCAGTTCAGAGGAAGAGAGCAGCCAGGGCAGGGAAAGCGCCTTGCTCAGTGCTGTGTGGTGAGGAATAGAGCTGTGGTCCTGGCAGAGCCTTGGGAGTGCTGACAGCCGAGCCAGGGAAGCTGGCGAGCTGCCCTCTGCTCTGGCCAGCAGCAGCTGTGCTGTCCCAGCCACAGGAACACCGGGATGAGCACAGACAGGAGCCAGCCCCGTGCCCCAACACCCCTCACTTCTCTGGGCTCCGAAAGGAAGCCAAGTCCCTTTGTGGCACAGCTGGGACTGGGGTGCCATCCCTAATGCCCTGGCTGCTGGCCAGGGGGCCTCACATCCCCAGGGATCCTTCCAGAGGCTCTGGAGCTGTGGCTCTCAGGGATCTGCATCCTAATAAGCGCCATGATGTAACTCTGAGTAAGCCTTACAAGGGATCAACCTGAGGAAGCTGCCATTTATTATCGCTTTTTAATTCCCCCCTCCTTTTTCTGCTCTGCTTGAGGTCACCTGGTTTGAACCTCAGCAACACATGGACCTTCTTCCCCTTCTCCTCCCATCTCCCCAAAGAGAATCCCTGCGTCTGTGCCAGCACAGATGATGCTGCCTGTACCTAAAGCTCTGGAATGGTTAATTAATTTATTTCTACATGATTTCCAGTGTGGGAATGGCTACAAGGCTCTGTCTCCACCAGTTCTCTGATGTCCCTGTGTTCAGTGCTCCTTCAGGCTATCGACCCATCAGCTGCCTCCCAGCCATCCAGTGCCTACGAGCCTGCCATGGATGCATCAAGATGCTCTAAAAGTCTTTAAAACAGTTTTTGTTCTCTCCCTAGCTGGGGTCAGGAGTAGGTTCACCTCTCCAGGGTATTTGCATGGCATTGCTGTGGTATCTCCCACATTCCTTCACTCTGTGTGGGAGGACAGGCATGGAATTGTGAGGAATTTGACCATTTTATTCCCTCTCCTGCCTGCAGAAACCACTGTCAGTCCTGGAAAGGCTCCAGCCCTCTGCAAGGCTCCCTGGCTCTGGGCTGGCTCCAGTCCTGCTCTGGAGGCTGCTCTCTTTCCTATAGGGTGGACCAGGGTGGTCTCTCCTCTTCCTCTAGGCACTGGTGGGGAAGAGGATACCAAGATGGATGAAGGTTTTCCACAGAGAAGAGCCAAGCCTCTGTGGCCCAAGGACCAAGGTGGATCAGGATCCAATGGGACTCATGGCTGCAGTGGTGCCCACAAAATCCCTGGAGCTCAGAGGCTTTTGCTGTGCTAGCAGGGAGGTCCCTTTCCTGTGGGATCATCTCTTCTTCCTCCTCCTAGCTGGTGTCAAGTCTCTCAACAGGGCTCTTCCCAGCTGGCTCCACTTCCCCCATGTCAGAGTGAGCCATGAGTGTCGCTGCTGCTCAGCCGCAAAAAATGGTGATACACTATAAAAACACCATAAGTGACAGGAAAGGGCTGTTTTCCTCCTGGTGGGACATCTCCAAGAAGCTCCATATAGGAGGGGATGGGCCTGGAGGCCAACTAGAGCTTCATCATTGTCCTCTCCTGGGTAGCTTGGCCTGAGGACTCACCAGAGGAGAGAGCAGAGCATCCCCGTGATCTGTGATCTGCTGGGGTGGATTCAGTCTGCAGCCTAATTGCTGAGGTGGGACCGGGAAGAGGAGCCTTCTCTGTTTACTCACATAGTTTCAAGGTGAGTAACATGTGCTGGGCCCAGCTTGGGGCTCCGTGGTGCTGTCAGAGAGTGAGACCTTGCCCTCCCCGCTCCCCCAGCCCTTGGGCTGCCAGGATGGGCTGAAGAAGCTCTCAAATAGAAGGACCTGGGGCTTTGAATCTCCTCCTGCACCGTCCCAGAGGGGCTGGGGGCCACAGAACTCTCTTTGTCTGACACAGAGGATCTTTGTCCTCTTTTTCTCCCCTTCTCCCTTCCTTTTGGCACACAAGGATCTACCTTTGATGCCCTCATGAGATAGATTTTCCACTGATAACAGATCCTTGTGATAACAGATCCTTGTGGTCATCCCTGTGACTGACTCATTCGTCCCATGGGGTTAAATCCTGCTGTCTCCAGCTTCCTTCAGCAGCCTTGGGAATGGGGATATCTTGTTTTCTTCATGTCCACCTCCACCACATAACCCACTCCTGCTCCTGCTCCTGCTCCTGCCTGCCAGTCCTGACCCTGGAGCTTGGCCAACTCTTGGCCAGTCTGTCCCCAGGAACTGACTGCTACCCTGTGCCTTGGATGTGGGAGCAACACCTCGCTGATGGGTTTTCTTCCTCCACAACCATCGGCTGAAGCAGAGGATCCCAGGAAAACATCAAGACCTCAGTGAGCTTCTACACTCAGCAGAGTGAGCTGGTGATGGTCTTGGTGTCCTGGGTGGTTTCCTCTTCCAGGAATTGCTTTTTGAATCTGCCTTCATCCTCCTGTGTCAGGAGAAATCCTATGGAGAAAAATCCTTTGGACATGCTGGTCCTGGGTTTTGCACAAGAGGCAGCGAGTCATCACCCTCTCATCACTTATCTTCTCTGGACTCATCAGGATATCACAGACCTCGGTCACGTCTGCCCTTGATGCCCTCTTCCCAGCCTGTTTCACCACTGTTTTCACAGCAACCTGAGTTTTCAAGGAAGGCTGGGGACAGTGACTCTGTGAGGGTGTTTTCCATGGGAAGCTGCTGGGGGCAGGATGCTGGTGGGATTTGGGAAGCCGCCCTTGTTTGCCGGGCTGCACAGGGTGTGAGGAGCCTTGTCTAGGAACATCTTGTGCTCTGCAGCCGCCGGCAGTGAGAGGCGGTGGTGGCTCCGGGGGTTATTGCTGCACCACTGAGCTACAAGGGATTAGTACCGCGAGGTTGGGAAACGGGCCGGACGCTCTTGCCGAGCTGGAATCGAATTGCAGCAGGAGCACCAGCGGCTCCTCGGAGAGCCCGAGGCCATGGGCTTGCAATCACCGCCCCGGCAGGCTGGGACATCTTACTGCCCTCGTAAAAACCTCATCGGGATAATGCGATGTTGTGGGTTTTGGCTGGAGTAATTAGAGCCTCATAAAGGGACTGCTCATCTCCCACCACCACATCCCCGCTGTCCCCAACCTCCCCCTCGCTCCGCCCTCCATGCCAAGTATTTCCTTCTCCTTTTCTCTGCGGTGAGAAGAAGGAAAAAGTCCCAACCAAACCCCACAAAAAGGCCACTTTCCCCCCTTTCTGTCTTGCAGCAAACCCGTGGGCACAGGGAGCCGTTGGAGTAGGAGCACCCGGGGTTTTGGCAGGGATGCTGCTGGCCTGTCCCGTTTGTAGAAGCTGAGGCAGCCGAGCCTGCCAAGCACTGGAGAGCTGGGGATGAACCTGAAGCTTTTCCTTCAGCTGGGAGCCAGCCAAGCTGTACTGGCCAAGTGTCTTCTTTATTCCCTTCTAGGCTTTTTCCATGCCTGGGTGTATTTCCACAGCGTGGAGATGGGTGGAAAATTACTGGTGATGCTCCACTGCCAGGTCCCTGTCCTGGCAGAGGTGAGTTAAGGCTGCACATTCATCCAGGGAACTTCTCACCACGGGATGCTGCTGGGGCTGGAATGCCTTGAAGAACCAGCTAAGTAGTTAAAAAAAAAAAAACAAGAATAAAGCAATTAAAAATAAGTAAGTCTCTCTTTTTTTCTTTAGCTTAAAAATGTTACTCTGAAAAGATTCATCCGTGCCAGCCCACTGAAGTTTTTGCAGCCTGGGTTCTGCTTCTCAGAATTACCATGAGAAAGTACAAATACATGCTAAACAGAGCAGATAACCCAGGATAAATGATCTGCACCAACATACACAGCCCCCAAACCCTGTGATTCCACCCTCAGGGAGGAAAACAGCAGTGGCAGAGAGCTTGCGATGACAGGGAGCACCTGGGCTTGGTGCAATGGCTCAAGACAGGATAGATGGACAGATGAAGGGAGGGAGGGAGGGAGGGAGGGAGGGAGGGAGGGAGGGAGGGAGGGAGGGAGGGAGGGAGGGAGGGAGGGAGGGAGGGAGGGAGGGAGGGAGGGATGATGGATGGATGGATGGATGATGGATGGATGATGGATGGATGATGGATGATGGATGATGGATGATGGATGGATGATGGATGGATGGATGATGGATGGATGATGGATGATGGATGGATGGATGGATGGATGGATGATGGATGGATGGATGATGGATGATGGATGGATGATGGATGGATGGATGGATGATGGATGGATGGATGGATGATGGATGATGGATGGATGATGGATGGATGGATGGATGATGGATGGATGGATGGATGGATGGATGGATGGATGGATGGATGGATGGATGTTGGATGGATGATGGATGATGGATGATGGATGGATGGATGGATGATGGATGATGGATGATGGATGGATGATGGATGGATGGATGATGGATGATGGATGGATGGATGGATGGATGGATGGATGATGGATGGATGGATGGATGGATGATGGATGGATGGACGGATGGATCATGGATGGATGGATGGATAGATGGATGGATGATGAATGGATGGACGGATATTTAGAGGAGCAGGGAGCAAGCCCTGAAGATCTCCTTTCTGCTCCCCAAGGCATGATTCATAGCCCACATGCTGCTCCTCCAAGGAAGCAGAGGGAACACCACAATCTTCCTGCTATGGGAAAACCCCAATTACAACATGTAAACCAAGGAGCTGAGGTTGGGGTGCTGCACCCCTGGGACCTGGGAGCCTCCATCCCCACCTCCAGGCTGAAGGATGCTCATCTAACCCAGTTCCTTTGAGCCAGGACTGGTGGGAGGGATGGAGCGTGCCCTGCTCACATCCAGGGCATTGGAAAATCCCCTTGGCTGGGACAGAAGCAGCACATGGACGTCACATACCTCAGACTGCTGAGCCTGGCCTCTCCCCTCCTCTGCAGTGGCACCTTCAGCCTTCCTCTTTTTCTCCTGAAACTACTGATTTGGCCTTTATTTGTGAGCTGTTTTAGGGAATTTCACTCTTCCAGCCAGGAAGGGCAAGCCCAGGTGTTTTGGTGCCCATCAAAAGAAAACTTCTGCTTGGCAAACATAGCAAAGCCATTCATCACCTTCAGACACGTCTCTTCCCACGCAGCAATTTTCAGTGCCTGGAAAGGAAAAGAAAATAATAAATGATGAAGGTCTTGGCTGTGCCTTCTTCAGCATCCCTGGATGGGGCTGCAGGACCTTCTCCAGCCTGGTGTGGGACAGGACATCCCCCAGCTGACAGCTTGGATGTACAAGCTGTCCTTTTCCATGCCTCTGTTACTGGGACACCGACACTGGGGCTGACCCCAGTTCCCTCAGTAGGGCTTTTATTGTGGAAACCCTCAGGAAAGAGGGCTGAGAATGAGGTGGTGCTGGGATAAAGCATGCTGCCATTTCAGGGATGGTTTTATCACGCCAGGCAGAGGAGAGGAGGAATGGCTCCTCAGGGCATAGGGCTGAAATGACTCCCTGCCTTGCTCTTCCCCATCCCAAATCCACGTCCTCATCATCTTGCAGCTCATGGAAACCTGTTAGAAGGAGGTTTACTCCTGGCTGACCCCCCCTCAGGGATATCTGATGCTGTCTGATCCACAGCAGCTGGATCAGCACTTCCCACAGGGAATCACAGCTTGGCCCCAGTTCAGCATCTGCCCTTGGGCTGGGGACTCCCCAGCCCCAGTTGGCAACTGGCCTTGATGCCACTAAAGTTCCTGGGGACTTCCCAGGGCTCCCCAGCCTTTGGAAGGGCTCACATTGCATCAGCCAGGCCCAGAGGAGATGCTCGGTGACACCCAGGGATCTCCTCCTTCTTCTGGCTTTCAAAGCTTTTCCTGCTTTGCATGTTCTCCAGAAGGACGCCAGATCTCCCTGGGGCACTCTTGGTGCCACTTGGATGGGGACCTACTTGGATCAGACACTAAGAAAACACAAATCCACGAGTTTTTTGTCCTCAGGCAGGTAATTAGTGGCCTGGGCTTTGCCTACGCCAAGCCACTGGCTCTGCAAGACATGGCAGGTGCTGGGTTTTCCAGACTTTTCATCAGCTGGCCAGTGGCAAACATAAATCCCAGCCCAGGAAAATCCTGGGTGAGCCTTCGCTGTCCTCCACAGTCCCAAAACCCAGCACTTTCCTATCAAAGCTCAGCAGCAGCAGCAGAACTAGGCTCAGTGCAGAATCCTATCTGCTCTCCAGAAGGCGATTCCCAGCTCACAATTCCAGCTTGGGCCTTCTTGCCCCAGCAGGACTTTTCAGCCCCAAGCAATGATGAATTTTTGGAGAAGGCTTACCCAGCGTGGCCCATCATCACAGCCTGACACATTTTTTCCCCCAACATCCTGCAGCAAGAGGGAAAAATTCCCCACAATCTTTGGTCCTCTCATCCCACTGGCTCAGGTCAGCACTAATTTCTGGGGAATAAAACAGAGAGTACAATAGAACTGATAAAGGAGCCTAGTATCTTAGGCCTAATCAAACAGAAACCATGGGAGAGACACAGATGGGAGAGACTCCTACTCCTTACTCCCTGGGGTAGAAGTGACCAAGAGGTATGTTGTGAAACTTTGTAATGATTTCCAGGTAACTGATGTCATGAAGAATGTGTAACCAAAGGGAAATTGTTACCAAAATCAGAACCTTATACAAGTGGCATACAAGTAAAACCCTATATAAACACCTTGTACACAATAAAATTGGCTTCTGATCTCGACTCGGATGTCCCCATCTCTCAGCTTGGAGGCTTCCTGGCTTCCTGACCTCCTTGCTGCTCCAAACATCTCGTGGGGCTCAGTGGATAGCCTGGGGCTGGGTTGCTGTGTCCTGCTGGATTTGACTCTGAGGGATTTGGGACAGATTGGGGAGGCAGCACAGGGTGCTCTCACAGCCTTAAAGCTTGGAGACACCATCATGGCCTGGGATAGTTGTAAGTCGGTGCCTTCCCAAAAATCCCCATCATATCCCCACAAAAACATGTGGGCAGCACATGGGGAAGTCCTTCTCCATGACAGCAGTTAAAAAGTCCAGGAGGAAAAAGAAATTCCAGAGGATAAATCAATAAACTTTTCCCAAACATGGTTTTAATTATCAGTGTTGATGCAGACTTCAAAGGGAGGAAGGAGAGAAGAAGTGGTGAGTAAGGAGAAGGAGGAGGAGGAGGAGGAGCAGAGGCCCTGATTTATCTCTTAGCAATGTGTATTCCTCTGCATCCAGCAAAGATTGAGAAAGGGATTGATTTTGAAAAAAACAAACAAAAAAGCCCCCCAGACATTAACACATTTGCAACCCAAAAACCCATGGCAAAAAAAAAAGCCCCACATCCTCACATTCCTGCACCGATGCCCATCAGCTCTTCCAAAACACACGTGGCCACTGCTGACATCAGTTCCAGGAGAGCCCCGGAGCTGGGAGGTATTTTGGGGCCAACCCGCCTGTTTTGGAAACACCTGCCTCATTTCAAGGGCGCTGCCAGCTCATCTTGGGCATGATCCCCCCACCGTTATCTTCGGTTTCCCCATCGCCCCCAGGCTGCTGCTCCCAAGGTCATCCCACTGATCCATCTGGGTGGCTGCTCCTTATCGACAGAGCCAGGATCACAGCTTCCCCTCTCCCCTCCAGGGATGGATGCCAGGCTGAGATAAGGATCCAGTGGCTCCAGGGAGGGAGAAAAGAGGTTCCTCCATCCAAGCACGAGGTGGAGGGGACAGTCTGCTATCAGGACACCCGCTGGGCCAAAGAGCCCAGGGCACCTCGCGCCCATTGTCTGGGCACGCCTGGAAAGGGGAAATTAACATAAGCCGAGATAAAAAACAAGAGAAAATTAGCATAAAATGCATATACAAACAAGAGAGGAGGTTGAGAGAGAAGCTGTTGCACTTCTCCAGGTGTTTCTAAAACTTCTCTCCAGAGCCATGGTAGGAGAAAGCTGATTTTCCTCCAGAATTTTGTGCAGGCTGAGGCTAGCAGAGAACCAAGACCAGGGGAGAAACCAAGCCCAAACCCGTGGCGTTTTGCATCTCATCCTCTGCTGGGCCTGGCAGGATGCTCGGGAGAGCCTCAAATCCTGGCCCAGAGGGGTCCATCCCCACCATCTCCTGGTTTCCACAAGGGAAGAGGAGACGCTGGCGCTGTGGAAGCTCAGCTGGAGCATCCCACCGGCACACCCGGGAGCCATGGGAGGGCCGCGGGCTCCGGAGGGATGGGACGGGGTCATGAGGAGGAGCCGGAGCCGAAGGACAGCCCCATGCCCGGCACTGGCCGGGTCGGGACGCGACCTGCCGGGATTTTCAGCAGCTGAGTGAGCCAGCAAAGCAAACGCGAGCAAAGAGCTCCCGAGTCAAGTAAACAAACAACCAATTAAGAGATGAAATAAATCTCCCAGGTACATAACCTTCCTATTTAAACGCTCTAGGCCTGGAAATGTTCCAGTGCATCTGACCCAGCTTCGCCTGTGATCTCCCTGCCGAATTCCCGTGGGGAGTTGGGTTTCAGGGAGTGACTTTTCTTCTGCCTTTCCCCTTACCTAATTATATTATCCTTTCTTTCTCGTGTTGGTTTAATTCAGAGGGAAAGTCCCCAGATGTTTCCTTCTGCATCCCCTCCTTGGCACAGAAGTGGATCTGCCTCCCTGCCCATCCCTGGAACAGGACTGACTGCATTGACCTGTTAATTAGGGAATTTAAGGCCGGTATAGAGGAAACAGGGGCAAATTGACCCAGCAGCATTAAAGGAGCAAAGGGAAGAGAAAAACCAGGCTTTAAAAGGAAGGCAGACCCTGGGAGAATTCTTGGGGAGAGTGAGGATGCTTCTTCCACAGCAGGACAAGGCGCAAAGTGGGTTAAATCCAGTGTGTTTGTGAGAGTGGTGTTGCCCTGAAAACTAAAGCCTTCTGATAATGTTTTCATAGTTTTAGTTACTTTCCCATGAAAGTTCTATAAATATAAGTTGTTTATCACATTCCTTCTAAGAAATGTCTTTTGATGGATGTTTTGCATGACTAGTGTGCTTGGGAAGGTGGTAACTTAATTATCCAACCCCTGATCATTGTTGAGAATCTATAAATATTGGAGTGAGAGAATAAAGGTCGGTTCCTTCCTGTTCTAACGCTGAAAGGTGTTTGTGTGAATCATTTTGTGTCCTTTAACGACAGAGTGGTGTTAATTTTACTGGGGTTTCTGTCCCTTACAGCTCAGGGGATGCTCAGCCAGCTCCCTCCTTTGAGCATCCAACACCGCAAGAGCTGCCAGGCGCCCTGCCCGCTCCTGGGCTTCCCTGTGCAGCCACTGCTGACTCAGGACAGCGAGGGACTCACCCCGCTGGCTTCAGCACAGCTTCTAATCCCAGGCTTAACTTTAAGCCCAGGTTTGGGGTCCCACAGAGGACAGCAGTCACACAGCCCAGCCGAGGTCACCGCCGAGTTACACTGACTCTTTCCAGGGATGGGACACTGTTTTAATTAGTGCTGTTAAATTGCTTAAATCCACACATGTGCAGAATTTTGTTACTCAAAACCAAAAGTGGAGGCTGCAGGGATAAGGACCGTTTAGAGGAGGCATCACTAATTATTTTTGGAGAAAGAAAAGTTTTGCTTGACACCAGACTAGGAGCTCTCTCAGCCCTTGTTGATGGTGTTTCATGTTAAAAAGGCTTTTACTGAGGTGCTTGATGGACCCAAATACCCTACTCTGCCCCACCACCAGATGCCCAATCCTGCAGAAAATATTTGGGGACAGGAACCATATATTTGTGAGTCTGCTTAAAAGACTAAAATACCTTCTTATTTGGAGATCAAACGTGCAGATACAGACCATGTGCCATGGGATGGAAAGGGGATGGAAAAGGATGATGCAGCTTGGATATAGCTGTATCCCTGGCAGGGAACAGTTCCCTGTTCAGCAGACCAGGAATGCTGTGTGACCCACCCCCCCCACCAGACCCCACCATGCAGGGATGCTCAGCAGTCCCCAAACTCCAAACTCTGATGGCACATGTGGCACCTACCTCCCGTGACACCAACCCCACCCACCCCAGAGTGGAATTTATGAGCAAAGACAGGAACAGGGTTAAAAATAGCCCAAAGCCATGAAAACCTGCTCAGACAGGGAAGTGAGAGCCCCACAGATAGTGCTCCCACTCTTTCACATTTGAGCTTTCAGTAATCACAGCTGCTTTCACTTCCCCTTTGCCCTTCCCCTGTTCCTCTGCTACTGGGTTTTGGTTCCTCTGCGCTCCCCCATCACCTTCCCCCTTCAGAGGCCAAGCCTTCAAAGCACTTCAGCTTTTATTTCCCTGGGGTGCTGCCAGTTCCCATGTCCAAGCTCTGGCACAACAGTGCCCTCCGAGGAGCTGGGGATGAGACGGGGATGTGAGGTGATGTCCCTTCCCTGCAGCGATCCAGCTTGGATGGCTGCCCCGGGAGAGAATGGATGGTGGGTCAGGGGATGGAGAGAAAGGTGAGGAGTAAGAAGCAGAGCAGCTGGAGCTCTCTTTCTCCATGGCTTGTCCCAGGTATTTGACTTCCAACAAAGCCCCAGCAGACCCAACAATTGAATGGTGATTGTTTTTAAAGAGCCGGCACAGAGAGGCGGTGCTGGAGGGACGCGCTGGGCTTTGTTCTGCTTTGGCAGCGGGAGTGCCGGTGCGTGCAAGCGCTGACAGAGGGTCAATATTGACTCTCTGCTCAGGCAACTGGCAGGGTTCACGGGCTGCAGGCATTTGGGTGCTCCAGCTACACCCTGCCCGCACCCTGCCAGCACCTCAGCGGCGTTTTCCCGGCAGCAAGAGCGATTTCCTATCGATGAAAAATGCTGCTGTAAATAATATCCACCCAGAGCATCTCAGAGCAGACTCACCCCGAGGGTATGCAGGATGCAGACTCCCTGGGGATGCTGTAAGAAGAGGAGCTCTCCGCCCTCAGGAAGGATATTCTGGATGGAAACAAGGGGCAGAGGTCTGCCTTGTGCCTTGGCACGTCCCAGAGCTGGAATTCTTTGTGATAATGGCCGTATTCTCTCATCATAGCCAAATTCTGCTGCCTTTATAAAGGGGCTATGTTTGCCGGGATGGCGAAACATGATGTGTTTGCACAGGGGGCAGCAGGAACCAGGTCAGGGCTTTCCCTGCCACCCTCATTCCCACTGCTGAAGGAAATCTCGGCACAACAGTGGCTTCCCAAGCCATGTGCCCAGCAGGTGCTGCCCAGCAGAGCAGGGAGATGAAGGACAATGCTTCCCTCACCTGCCACTCACACAGGAGCTTGCTTTGGCATGCTTTGGCATGCTCTGGCATGGCTCCCAGACCCCACGCCGGTTCCTGATCCTCGGGGAAGCAGAGCAGAGGTGTGGAGGGAGCACAGTCAGCTCTGTGCAAACACAACAGCTCAGGGCATCAACTATCCCCAGTTAGGAAGTTTGGGTGACCCGTGTCCATGGAGTTTATCTGGAGCCATCCCATGGCCTCAGAGCTGCAGTGTATTTGGGGGACAAGAGCTCCTGAAGCAGGGGTGGGAGGCTTTCAGCTATTTTTTCAGGCTCATGTTCTCATGTTGTCCCTTTTTACGCCTGATTCCCTCTCCCAGGGCTTTTGCCAGCCGCAGGCTGGGCTCCCTACCAGCCACATTCCTTCAGGTTGACGTGGCTTTTCTTTCCTCCCTCATCGTTATCACACTGGAGTTCATGAATCATATTTCTCCAAAACTATAAACTACCCAAGCACCCTGTGGAAATCAAGCAAGACAGCAGAGCCAGGCCAGGGGGCTCAGGCTGCTTTTGGGGGTACTGCACTCCTGGGGAAAAGCTCTTCCAGCCATCCAAGGAGCCATGGAGGAATAAATCTCTTTTATAAAGCTTTTATCGCTGTGCTGGCCCTCCCCCAGCTTGTTTTGGCGCTGCCTGTCCTGGCATGCTTGCCCAGCCCTGAAAGAAGGATGTGGGGGGATTTCCTGGATATTTCTGTGGGACCAGAGGGACAAAGGGTCGCTGGGGTCCTCTCCTCCCACAGCTGGATGTAGCCAACCATGACTTGCCAGGGGTTGAATGCCATGGAACAGGGGATTGGAAGTACACCAGGCACTCCCCAGTTTCAGACTGAGGGGTCTTTGCGATCACATTTGCTGGAGCCTGATTTTAAGAGTCTCTATGCAGAGCTAATTTCCCTTTAGGATCCCAGGAGCCTGTGGTCAAGAGTATATTCATTTTATCTTTACTGTGATGACTAAAGTGACCTTTATTCCTCATCTCTCTGGACAGCACAAAGGCTTTTTATTCATTCCATCCCCTTTATCCTGTTTTCCCTGGAAAGTCAGAAAAGTGAGGTACAACACCAAAGCCAGCATTCCCAGAGAAAAATCCCCATCTCCATCTAAAGAACAACATGAGATCCCACTAATAAAACCCCAGACAGGGTGAGACCTAGCAGGGAACTGCCCCATCGGATTATTTCAGTCCTCTGTGCATCTCTGAGCATCCCTGCTCCAGGGAATTCAAGCTCTAATTATGCTCAATTATTCCTGGAAACAATTTTTCAAGCACCTACCGAGGCAGATGGCCAGGGAAAGAACCCTGCACCTGCAAGTTTTAACTGGGAGATTGCCCCACCAAAGCCAAGCTATCAGCATTGCTGGTGCCAAGGAGTCTGTGCCAAACCCTGCTGTGTCTTTTGGCACCAGCCTTATCACCAGTCATGGTTGTGCTGCTGCTTCCCAGCATCTCCCAGGTCAGGAGGGCTGGCCAGACAAAAAAATTAGGCACATGGAAAGCCAAACATGAGGGCAGAGGTTGGAATCACCACTATCCCTTTGGATCATCTCCCTTTTCCACTGTCACTGCAATCTTACAGGACGAAGATTTGTGTCTCATGGTGTTCTTTTGAACCCTGCCAGAGCAAGGAAAGGAAAAAACCTACCACCATCCCCCGTGTCACCCTGTGGCAACCCCTGGCCTCCCTCAGTGCCTGGCTGGGCTGTGGTCGGGGATAAGCCCACTTCCTGCCACCTCACATGCTTTGGGGATCCGGAGTGGGCAGCATCCCCACACCCAGGGAGGGGCCGGTGCCAAATCCGCAGCCCTGGGGTGCAAAGCAGGTGCACCAGGCACAGCACGGAGGCACCGCTGCTCAAAGTCTAAATATAGGGAGGTTTTGTCACTTTTTTCAGATTTTTTTTTCCTGCTGCAGACTCCCAAGATGGAGGAGTGGGATGATACATGTGAGATGATGCAATTCCCATCCCAAGTCAAGCTGGGGAGCTAACTCCTGATCAAAGCCAGACCAAAACAGCACCACGGCATCTCCATCCTCCAGTGCTCCCCGAATCCAAGCAGCAAAGGGATCCCATTGGGGATCCCATGGGGGAAGCAGCCAGAGCCAGGGATGCTGAGAGGCATGTCCAAGCCCAGGAAAGGAGCTGGGCTGCTGCCTTCACTCAGCTTTTGTCCCGGCTTTATCGCTCCCAAGCCATGCTGAAAGAAACAGTTTTAAGCGGGATGAATGAAATTGCAACGCAGCAGGATTCATGGGAGTGCTGCCTCGGTCATCCGGGAGTTTAATGGGAAAGTGAAACAAAAAATCAGCATGTGGCTCAGAAAGAAGAGCTGAAGGAAAAGAAAAAGCTCATGGGAAGTGTTTTGGGCCTGCCCTGTGAAGCGGGGTTGCACACAGAGCTGTGAGGGATGGAGGTGGAAGCCTGAATGCCCCGAGGGATCCATCCTTCAACACCTCTTGCTGACCTCACTGGCTAAGAAGAGCCTGGCAGTGTCTATTCCCCAAGACAGCACAGAGCCCTGCTTTGGAATCAGGTCCATCATCACCTTCAAGCCTCATCCTAGAAAAACACTGTCCCAAAGTCACCTCCTCAAGCACACAGGGCTTCCCCCAGTTCTATTCCTGCTCCTTTTCCTCAGGGAGCAGCTCAAGCCCGTGGGCTGCCACACCTCCCCTGTACCAGGCTGGAAGCTGCTTCCCAGAAGAAAGTAACTTTTTCTTCTATTTGCCCTGAAGGAAAGGTGATTTGGGCAGGGGTTTATCCCAGCCTGGAATGCTATCACAACCTGCTTCCAATGAAAATATCACAGTGCACAGAGGATCACTTGTCAACATTTCTGGAGTAGCTCAAGGTGGCAAAGCAGGCTCGGGAGAGAGCAAGGCTCTTATCAGGGCCTTGGTGTTTTGTCCTGGGATAGAGGAATCTCTGTTGGATTTTCTGTGCTGCCAAGTCAAGGAGCAGGAGGAAGGATAAACAACTCCAGGCACAGGAGATAGTCACGACAGAGCCCCAAGGACAAGTGCCAGTTGTAGCAGCCAAAACACACATTTCCCTGTGAGCAGCAGAAACACCATTCACCATAAAAACTCATGGAAGCCAGAAACATCTCTGCTACTGTCAGTGAGCTTAAGGGAATGTTCTCTGAGAGGCTGAGAGCTAAGAACATGAGCAAATGATGCAGGTCACTCCATAAATCCTGGCAAAATGCAGAAGTCACAGCCACAACACCACTACAGGCCTCTGTGTGAGCCACAAGCTCTGCTCACACCAGGATCCTTCTCAGAAATTGTGACTCCCTGGATCTCTGTCAGTGGAAGAGCCAAAACAGGGAAAGTTCAGAGGTTTTATTTGTGTGGGATGGATAAGTCAAGCAAACCTAACCTAGTGACCTCTTCCCTTGTGCACAGCAGGCTGGAGGTTTCCCCCACAGACAGGGTGCACATGCTGTACCCAAGGCCTCAAATTTGTTTGGATTTAGTCAAAAATGAACTCCATAGGTAAGCAGTGCTCTGCTAGAGCAGCATGTTCCACAGCTCCCAAACCCTTCAGGAGGCAAGATCGTGTTCCCAAGGAAAGGCTGGACTGGGGGAGCCCTGCCTGGTCTGGCCCACAAGGGCACAGGATTTCCCAATTTATTCATGCCAGGCAATTAACTTTCAAGCTGAAAAGGTCATCAGAGATGAAGTTTGACTTCATTCCCATGGGAAACACCCACCCTTGGCTTTCCATGAGGGCCTGGCCTGCTTGTTTCCTGACTCTGGCACCCACATGGGCAGGAAGCACTTTGGAATGAGGCTGATACCTGCATCCCTCTCCAGACAACAGCTACAAAAGGGCAAAAGGACTCCTTTCAGTCATTTTTCCTCTGTATCTGATAAAAAAAAACATAAGCAGACACAACAACTTAGAAAAGATATTGGCTCAGAACCCCTCCCAAAGCAGTTACAAGAGGCAACTCATCAGGGACAGGATTAAAACCTCCTTTTTTTATTAAGTTCCCAGAGGGAAAATGCTTTTTAGATAGTGACTCCTGCTGGGAACATGCAGCCAGCACAGCTATGGACCAGACTTTGGACAGCAGGAATAGTCTTGCTAGACACTTGCTAAAAGGGTCTGGAATTACCCTGCACCAGAATTTGCAGGGCCTTTTCCTCTCTAGAGCCACTGGAGCTCCAACAGCTTCTGCAGCCTGCCCAGAACAGAGCAGGTGCAAAGCACTGGGAGCTGAGCAGCCTCGGGAAGGGATCGTTATGCCCAAGATACCACAGGGTTTTCCACACTAAAGCAGCACATTCTTGGCTCTGTTTTTTGGAAGTCTGTGGTGAGGTACCACATTTCAGTTTGGAACCAGCTGGAAGACAACCGTTGGCTCCTTCTGTTGAAGAGCAGCTAAAGGTATGCCTGTGATGGGTACCAGGGCAGCTGAGCCCAGCTTCCTGCTGGCTTTATCTCCAAACCATCACAAGGCACAAAACCACCATTTACATGTCAAAACATCAGCTCTGCCTTGGCACATCCCATTCTTCAAGAATCCTTTTAACTCTTTCCACGATGGTCCACACTTCTGCCATGGCACCTCGGCCTGCAGGGCAAGAGCAAAACCACATTGTGAAATCCAGGGTGTGGGCAACCTAAAAAAAAGTGTGTGGAGCAAAATTCCCCATCTCACCTCCTTTCTCTGGGGTATATATAAATCTAAAATTGTGTTTTCCACTATCTTTGTGTGAAATGTTACATAGTGATTTGTGTCATTACGGAAACACACCATGGAATCAGTATAAACAATATTGATCTTAAAGTAAAGCATGGACAAGAGACAAAGGTTGATTTCAAAAATGATTTCATTATTTTTGTTTAAATCCCTTTGCTGTGAATTGCTAGCTTTTGCTGTTATGTATTTTTGCCACTATGGAATTGCTTAGCAAATAATTATGAATTGTATCCACTCTTTATGTATAAAGAAAACAGCGGGCTTGTGTGAACATGTAAAAACTTGTTACTGCTGTTACCTGCTTGCTAAGAGTGTAACCTGGCCACATGTTGGAGCTTTGTCCAGACCCTGTGGGGGTTTGCAGCCACTGCTGCTGGGGAGATAGCCAACATGTTTGGGCTTGCCTGGACTTGTACCCCAGCACAGAATGCACAGCCCAACAAGAAACTGCCTATAAAAGAGGCAGGGACCACGGGTAAGGCGGATGTGTTGGTGGAGCGTCCCCAGCGCTGCTTGCTCGTCCCTTATCAACAAATTCATAAACTGCCTTATTGATTGACCAACCCAAATTCAACATTTGTGAAATGGTCTCTGCCTATACAAAAGGCTTGACAAATCCATACCATTCCCATGATTCTGCCTGAGAGAAAAGACCTCCATTAGAGAAAGCTGCTGTGGATTCCCACCAGCCTGAATGTTGGGAGCAACTCTTGGAGAAGGCTGAGTGTTGGACAGAACAAAATGGAAAGGCTTTTCCTTTGTGCCTGGTTATCTGCAAGATGAACATCTAATCTATGCTGTGCTGCTGCTTCTCTATTGTGAAAAACGAGGTTCACATATTTTTCATATAAAATTTAAAAAGCTTAATAGAAAGACAATTAGGAGATAGAAATGAAGTAAAATATATAAATAGGGCCGGGTGCCTCAGCATTCAGCCAAGGGCACACCTTACTAACAAAGGATTGTCCCTTAAAAACAGAACCCTACTACATATTCATAAATTTCCATACATAATTCAAACATTCCTCCTAACTTTTAGATGTTCTTTTGTTTAGTTTTAAATCGCCCCCTCCCCAGTAAATCAATCTTCTTGGCTCCACCGAGGAGTTTCACATTCCCTGATAACAGAAATGCAATAAATTCCTCCCCCAGAGCTCTGGTCATTGCTGTCTTCATCTGGATAAGATAATCTAAGAATGCAGGGGAGTCTCTAACTATCTTTTTCAGTCTTTGGGTTATACAAACAAAAATAGTTTTTGTTTTAATACTATGCCATAGCTCAACATATATATGTATTATACAACTATTTCTAATTTTCATCATTTCAGAAATAGAAGGAACTGTATTAATACAACAGTTTTCTAACCTTATACATATAACATTCTTTTTAATATTTGTGAAAAGCCAATAATATAATATGTATCTATAACACCTTTGAAACAGTTTTTAACTCAGGCTCAGAATATTAAAGACTGAGATGATTAAATCACCTCGTCTAACCTTGTGTGCTGAACTCAGCTCTGGGAACTGAGGCCATTCACTCTTCTAATTTGCCTGGAGCTGAGGAAAGATGCTTCTCCCACAGGTATTTGTCTCTTTCGAAAGACTGAAAAGGAGTCTCTCTTGATACTTTGTCCTGCTGCTTAATTGGTCTCATAATTTACTGCTCAGCAAAAGTTAGTTCTGGGAGGTGTCGTTTTCCTCTTTGTCAGACCTGTCAATCCCAGGAGGCCTGGAGCATCCTGTGGAAAAGCTGCAGGCAGATTTGGACCCTTCTGCTCTCCTAAGCTCAGGGAGAAGAGCTGCACCTGACAAGAGACACTCCCTCTGCATGGTTTCACAGAGCTACACCCTTCCAGAACACTTCCAAGGTCTGACTTCTTCCTCCAGCACCCACTACTCCAACACCTCTGGCAATTCAGTGCTGGACTTTTAGGTTCAGCAAAGCATACTCTTACAGCACAGCTCATGCCTACAGGTGGAAATCTGCCAGTGTGCAAGGCTCTAGATATCCAGCCAAGGATGATGAAGGTATGGAAACTATTTAATCAAGAAGCTCAGTTTGGTGTTCTAAGTCTTTTAGCTGACTTTCTGTCTAAACCCACCCTTTACTAAGGGAGAAGAATTCATCAGGTAAAACTTGGGGGCAGTGAGGATCTGATGCATTTTAGGTGAGACCCAGCCACATGGGGTGAGGAAGAGAAACCTCCTAGAGCAAAACAAACCACAGTGTCAACAGACAAAACTGGTGCAAACTGAATCTCTCCTGCACCAGATGTGAGCTTTGCTACGTGCTGCTTGTGTGAAAACCAGGGAAAGCCCTGCATGGATGGAAGCCACAAAACCAAAATGAGTGAGGAAGAGGCTGTGGGGTGAAAGGCCTGAGAAAAGGGGAAGGGGTGAAAAAAAGTCAGTTGTGGAGACTAGTTTGGGTCTTCAGAGAGATGGAATCCATTAGTGCCCTCCCATAACCTCCCTACAAGCTGCCATGAAAAGTCCTGGTGTTTGCCATCAGGAAGATCTTGTTGGGAATTGACTCATGAGCACAAGTGAAGTCCAGCCAAATGTGGCTGCTCCTGCCATCCCTGCACCCCTCTCCTCCAAGCTCCTTCAGGAATTTGCTCTCACAGCTGAGACAGCTGAGCTGGATATGAAGAAATTTGATGCAATCATATCTAAAATCCCAGTGGAAGGCTAATCACCCAGGATATTTCAACTGATGTCTGAGTCCCTTGACTACACTAACCTAATTGTAAATATTTCTTGGTTTTCAGTTCTGAAAGTACAAATCTCCAGAGGCATTGCACCTAGGATTCCAAAATCAATCTAGGCCTAGAATTTAACCACAAGGGACATTTTAACAGCGTGTCTCTGTCACAAACTGTTTATTGGACTGACAGGATGGTTATAATCCTGCTGGAGCTGGGACTGCTACACAGAAGTAGGTGCATAATACTCTGTAGGTAATAGCTGCTGTGGCTGGAACTGGGGGATGTTTTACAGAGATTTCCCCAATAAAATGGTAATAAAAAAAGCAAACCCATTCATCCAAATGGTTTGTATCAAAACCTTCCCAAAAGTCAAAATACCTCAATTTAAAGCAGCTACTAAAACTCAAATGAGACCATTATTTCTTAGCACTGCAAGCTAAATTTATTGAATCTGAACTTCCTCCACACCCCTCTTTCACTTCACAGAACTCTGGTGTCAAAACCCCACACCAGAACTTGTTTGGGAAGCTAAAAAGTAACCCAGGCAACAACAACAACAAATGTTAAATGTGTGTCCAGCTACATCCCCAGCTGCATCTGCAAAGGGGTTTTCTCATTGTCTGCTCTCAGGGATGAGATTTAATCCCAATGATGGAGCTGAGGAACTGAGGCACGATGAAAACAGCCCTCAGTCCAAGCAGAGGGCAAAGTCAGGACACCCAAATCCCAGGCTGATAACTCTCGCCACAAGAACCTTCCTTCTCTTTGATCTCCTCTCTTCCTAAATGAGCATTTCTGTTCAATATCAGGCTCAGCTGAATGCTCTTAAGGCTACTTAAAAATTAATGATGAGGGATAACACAGGGCAAAGCTCCAAATTGTTTGTACAAGCCATGGCAGTTCAACATCTCTGTGGCCACACAGCAAAAGGCAGCACATCCCTCCCGGATGAGGAAGGGAAAGGGGCAGGAGCCATGGGAAAGGACTGACCTTCATCTCCACACACAAGTTTCTTCACCACACAGGGGATCTCCGTGTAACCAAAGCCCTTCAGCTGCTCCACCTGCCGAGCTGTGATGGGATGCTCCCACATGGCCGTATTCATGGCTGGGCAGAAGAGCAGGGGTTTGCTCAGGTCCCACGCACGGATGACACAAGTCTGCGGGAGAAGCCAAGAGAGGGCTTGGATTTCCTCTCTCCTTCCCATCCCTTTGCTGCACCTTTCCAGCCTGGCTGTTGTTCTCAGTGCAGCTGGACTAACCCATGGGCTGAGACTAATTTGTAGCATATTCCAGCCAAGTTCATCTCTGACAGGCAAGAAAGAAGAGGGAGGCTATCCTCTGGGGAGGATAAATCCCACCCTGCTACAGTCAGCAGCTCTGGAACAGGAGGTGTACAGACTGTGTGAGAGATAGAGAAGCTGAGAGGTGGCCACAGATCTTATCAGCTCCAGAGAAACCCCCAGGGCAACACTTCAGATAAGCCAGTTGCAAAGCTGAACACTGAAAGCTGGCAGTGAGTTTTTCTGACATGATATGCCAGCTGGATCCATAACTCCCCACAAGGGAAGCAGTGCTGCTTCCAGGATACAACAAAGGAGAACACGAGTGCATCTGAGCTGCTGCAGGAGATGCTGGCGGGTTACAAAGCATCTGGCAGCTCCTGTGTGCTACAGGCAATCAAATTTGACTCCTCAGCACTTACAGGATCATCTCATCCCCTTGGAAAGATAAATGCTGGTTGTTAGTGCAATGTCCATCAGATTCCCCAGGCCTTGCAGCATTTCAAACAAAGGAGTTCCCCAAGGGAGCAGCTCAGATCACAGAGTTCTTACAGGAACCCTGCCCATCATTTTTTATACCCTGTGACCTGAACCCCTCCCAGCACAAGGAAATCTGACGGAATCTGTTCTGAACTGCCAACCAGCACCTCCAGCACTCACTTTCCTTTCCTGGAGCTGCCTCTTCCCTTCACAAGGCTCTCGAAGACTGGCAGGAGACAGTGAAGCCACACATCCCTGACATTCTTCCTGAGCTATTCCCTCTGCTAAACCACCATCCACAAGGGACCCAGAAGGACAAGACATTGCTTGTCCTTCCCACAGTTCTTTCTGGCTTCTCTCAGGTCCCCAGTGACCTTCTCTGGGTGGATTTTGTTCATTTGTATGTTCATATACATATATATATTTCTTACCCAAAAGGCTGTAGGTCACACAGATCTGCAGCTTCCTGAGATCTTCTGTGTGGTTAATGCCTGGCCACAAAATATTCAGCCCCACTGAAGGTCCCCAGCACCCAACAACGAAGCACACTCCCTTTAAATACACTTTCTGATTAGGCTGAAGAGCCTCAAGAGCACTTGAAATACTAAAAAACAAGCCTGAACAAGCAAAAGCCTCTGTAGCTGAGAGAGGGGGGTAAGTGGGCATGAGCATGTTTGAAAGTCTGTGCTATGTTAGGTGAGGGAGGTGGTGAAGTAGCAGGAAGTAAACAGTTTTATCTGATCTCACAGGTGTCTTTCCAGATTGCATGGAAAAAATGTAGAGGAACTCAAAAGTGAGTGAGCACGTGTTTGTGTGTACAAGTGACAGAGAGAGAGGATGGAGGCAGAAGGAAATGCCACCCTCCAGAAAAAGCAGGGAAGACACAAAACAGGGACCAGAAAATAACATGAGAGACTGACAGAGCCGAGGAGTGGGAAGGGATTAGGTCAGGGAAAGAAAGAGAAGGAGTAGGGGAACCATGCTGGGGAAGAGAGAGACAAGCAGATGAAGCGGGAACAGAACGTGCAAATCTCACTGTTGATGATGCTGCAGAAGCACCAAGATTCCATGGGGGCAAGGCCAGGCAGTCCTCAGGGGTGGCAGCAGTGGCAGGCAGAGCCTGGGTACTCACCAGCAGGTTGTCACAGATGCCATTGGCGACCTTTGCCAGCGTGTTGGCGTCCAGAGGTGCCACCACCATGAGGTCAGCCCAGCGCCGGAGCTCAATGTGCAGGACGGGGTCTGAGCGGCCCTTCCACAGCTGTGGGGGAAACCAGGTGGAGAGCACCAAATCTTCACACACCTTATCAATCCTACCTCAGGAAACACAACTCCTTACGGAATCCCTGTGGAATTATGCTTACGGAATTTAAGGGATGGTAGCATCCTTTCCCCACAAGACAATTCACACATCTGATAACCACAGATTTCAATTCATAGCCAAGAGCTGTCCCCACCCACAGCATCCCTTTGGAACTACTCCTAAGAGTTCCATCCTCCAGCCAGCTGAGCCAGGCAGGCCCAAACCAGGGGTACATTTCCTGGGGAGCCCATGTGATTTATAAGCTTCACATTGAAGTGAAGCTGCCCACTGGCTTCTCATGAGGTACAGACCCCTAACTGAACAAATCACTTTTAATTAGGATGCACAACCCTACTTACTCTCACAGCAGCAAAGGTAACCCTCCTAAGTACTGCAGGGAACAGTGTCCTGTTGGCTTTCTCTGTGATGGATCAGGATTATCCAGTTTGGCACTTCCCTCCTCTCTTGGCTCTTTGAATCACTGAATGGTCTGGGTTGGGAGGGACCTTAAAGCTCACCTTGTCCCATGGGCAGGGACACCTTCCACTTGACCAAGTTTCTCCAAGGCCCATCCAACCCCTGAACACTTCCAGGGATGGGGCAGCCACAACTTCTCCTTGACACATTCACTCTTGAGTGCATATTTCTGTTTTCACTAAAGCCCCGAATTGTCCAAGGTTGGTCTTAAAACCAACCCTGGTTTTAAGAGCTCAGTTAACCAGGAAAGAGTCCTGAGAAGCAGCAAACAGCATCAGGTGCTTATTCCCCAGAGGACATCCAACCACAGGCCAGCATGGGCTGCGTCAGGGCCACAAACTGCTCCTTCTCTGAGTCATGGGAAGCCACAACAAAAAGGCAGCATCCGAAAAGCTGGGGCTTCCTGAGCACCTTTCCCACCTCCTCCACTCACTTCTATTCTTTCTTGTCATTTTATTACCAGAGTGAAGTATCTCACAAAGAGATGCTGAGCAGGCTGTCACAGTGAGCCCAGAGGAGGCTGTCAAGCTGATCAGAAGGATGGAGCACCTCTCCCAAAAGGAAAGGCTGAGAGAACTGGCAGTGTTCAGCCTGGAGAAGAGAAGGTTTTGGGATGACCTAATTGTGCCCTTCCAGTGCCTGAAGGAGCCAGCAAGATGGAGAGAGGCTATTTACAAGGGCCTGGAGCAACAGGGCAAGGGGAAATGGCTTCCAGCTGCCAGAGGCCAGGGTTAGATGGGATAATGGAAGAAATTGTTCCCTGTGAGGGTGGTGAGGCCCTGGCACAGGTTGCCCAGGGAAACCATGGCTGCCCCATCCCTGGAAATGCTCTAGGCCAGGTTGGATGTGGCTTGGAGCAACCAATAGGGATAGTGGAAGGTGTCCCTACCCATGGCAGGAGGGTGGAAATGGATGATCTTTGAGGTCCCTTCTAACCCAAACCATTCCGTGATTATTTCTCACCACAAGGGCACCGTGCCTTCTCTCCAGTGTGCCAGCAGACCTCAAAGCCTGACCTGCACCTCTTCTATCACCCCACTGAGGGTTCCTCAGAAATAGCTGCCTGAGACTGTAGCACCCTGGGATCCAGTAGGTATCCACCAATCCCTGAGACCAGCCAGAAGGTTTCCTGGCCCTTGCCATTGGCATGTTTCTGTCCACTTAAAAGCGATGCTCATATGTGAGCACGAATAGGGGTAAGGAGAGAGCACCTTGTGCTCAGATCAGCACTGCAAAGCACGGATAAAATGTATGGAAAAACAAATCTTGATGCTTGTACAATGAATCTCTTCCTACTCAAGGACTCTCAAAGTGTGTCACTAAAACTGCAGTCAGGAGAAAAAGCCATTTCGCAGGGAGCAGAGATGTTCACAGCCCTGACAGCTGAGCTAGGCAGAATGAAGCTGCTGCCTGTGTGACAAGTATGACTCATGACAAGCACTAAACATGCTCACCATGGCTCTGCAGTGGCTGTCTTGACATTTCCTGACACTCCTCTCAGAGCAGCTGGGCGCAGGGTGAAGAGCGACTGCTGTTACCCTCCCTGCTTGCTGCAGGACAAAATCCTGCAATGTGTCAGGGTAGCCTCTCTCTTCCTCCTCATTTACAGCACATTCCTCAAAAGCCATTTTCCAAAGATATATTACTAGACCGAGGAGTGAGTCTTGGCCCAGGTTTAAAAAAAAACTAAATGTGGTTTCTTGCAAGAAAACCTAGAATGGTTCTGTTTGCAAGAACAACTCACCTGCCACTCCTCTTCATCACCATAGAGGGTAACAGGAATCTCCTGGGCATTGTAGAAATGTTTTGCTCTCTCAGTAGTGACCACCTTCACCTCGAGCTAAGCAGAAAGAAAAAGACCACTGGTTAGACTTGAGGACAATTTTGAAGGTTTTGTGGCTTCTCAGAGAGCCTCCCCTATTCACAGCCGAAAGACCAGGCCACCACAGGCATCCACAGGAGCCAGAAAGTCATTTCATGTCTGCCTCAAACACACAGGTCCTCACCTGCCAAGCAAAAAGGAAAACCTCTGTGCACATGTGTCCACAGCACAGGGTTTCTGTGCAACACAACCAGTGGCTTCCACAAAGAGAGACTGGGTGAGCACATGAGAGTTCCCTCTGAAATCTCAGATAAACCTGCAAAGCCACTGGAACCTTCCTTCATTTATTGGTGTCTACTGGGGAATGCCTATCCCATCCTTCAGATGTTTATCTGAAAAACTTACAAAAGGTTTCCACTTTCAGAAATCTTCCCAAGTGGAAAAGGGGGCTTTTCCCTGTTTTCTATGTGTCCCGCAGCTCTGATAAGTGTTACCAACAGCTCCTGCCACAGGCAGTTAACCAGAGTTCACAGTGATCAGCCAGTGTCAGCTCTGCATGCTGACTGCCCATGCAGGACATGGAGCTGAATTTCCAGCTGAAATGCCTCCTAAAGATGTTTCTTGGGTCAAGAGGCACGCCAGCACACGGATGGAGCACTCTGAAGACTGGTGATGAGGAAGGCAAACGTCAAGGCTGCTGATTACAGTGAAAAATACCCTTTTTTCCATGGTATTTGCCATTGCCTGCTTCTTCCAGCAGCTCCCAAAACCCACTGCATGGTTCTGTTCATCTGACAGTGAGATGGGGAGAAATCAGCCCCACCAGCAGCTCCTTCCTGCTGGAAAACTGTACCTTGAGGTAGAAAACTGATTAGATACTTAGTGTATGCACTCTTTCCTACAATCAGCTGCTGGAAACCTCCAAGCTCCAAGTTTCCTGCAACAGCAGCACTGATGTGACAGAGCACATGGATCCAGCTCCCAATACCATTTATTTCACTGGGAATGAAGCAGTGCTGGCTCCTTGCATCCTATGAGACTTGAATTAACAGCTGGAAGCATTGGAAAATCCCAGCCTTGGCTAATTGTGGCCACTGGTAATTTTCCCGGTTTTTTGAAGGAAAGGACAATACAGCTGCCTGACACATTTTTGGTACTGTACATTTGCTTTTTTGCCTCTTCTAAATGTCTGTTTTTCTCAAAGCACCTCTGACTGAAAATCACAGGTGTCTGTAGTGTTTTTGAGTAAGAAAATCACACTCACAGGCACTAGCTAACTATTATTTCCATTCTAACCTCACCCCACAGGAAGCTGCTCGAGCCAAGCAGTGACACCCACAAAGGTGCTATCGCCACTCCGCTGCGCCATGGGCCTCGGGCGAGGTGTTAACCTCAGTCTGCAGGAAAATTTATTTATTTGGGGGGGTTTAAAGGCCACTGTGAAGTTTGAAGGAGGACAGCTGCTCTCTGAAGTGGTACCATTAAAAAAAAAATATTTATTTTTTCCAAGCATAAGCCCAGGACTAGGGAAGAGCTCTGGCTGGTGAACACTGCATCCAACCATTCCAGGCCAGAACATTCCAGAAGGAATTCCATTCAAGGAGTCTGAGTGCTGGTGGCCGAAATCCCACCACCCCCCAGGAAAGCTGTTCTGTGAGTTAAATATTCTCCCTAATGCAGGTTTCCTGCTGTGGTGGGCTCCTGATTCCCTTGTTCTCAGCAATTCCTTCAAGTCAGCTACACTGGGAAGAGGTCAGTGATCTCAAGATCACTTTAGCCTACACAGTTTATTCTTTCTATTTACCTGGCACACCCTCTGCTTGCCTGGGGATATCTTCAACTGCAAAGGCAGTCTGGCCATACTCAAACTCCCTCACTGGAGACAGTTTAGATTAGTTAGAGGTCTTTGGCTTAAGCCAAATCTCCAAAACAAATTTTACCACAAAACTGCTCTCCTGTGCTCAGGCAACATTGCTGGTCTCTGACAGAGGATTCTCTTGGCACAGCCCTTTCTGCTGAGAGTAAGGAGGTGCATATGATTATTTTTTAATGGCTTTCTCAGTTCTGACAGCAAAATCTTTCCAGACAGCCTGAGCACATGAGAATGAGCAGCTCCTCTGTTAAATGGCACTGACAAGCTGAGGCTGCCTGGCAGGTGCACAATGAAGTGGCAGGGTGTGATTTGAACCTGAAGTCCAGGTGACATCCTGGAACTTCAAGAACAAAACATTTTGCCCATGGAAAAGTCTGTCCTTGCCTTTCTTTATCCTAGGATCACAGTCTGGTTTGGATTGGAAAGGAAATTAAAGGTTCCAGTAGCACCCCCTGCCATGGGCAGGGACACCTTCCACTATCCCAGGGTGCTCCAAGCCCTTTCCAACCCAGCCTCAGACACTTCCAGGACAAGACAAGGGCAAGTCAAGCAAAAGGCAGTGTCACATCCACTGGCACCCTGGAGAAGGTGTTAAAGTTTAATGAGCAGCAAAATCACTCTGCCAAGTTGCTCACCGCAGACCATTTCAAGCAAAACATCAATTTAAACTAACCACTCTGGTTGCAAGCCTGTGACCACATCTCCTCTGGTATCAAAGCCTTTCCTCTGCTCCTGCCCTGCCTGCTTGTAAAGTTCTGCTCCAGCAGTAAAGAAATTGATGCAACAGCCTGGTGCAGGACTCAACAAACTCCATGTTACACTGACTCAGCAGGCCTTGAAATCACAGCAGAAATGAGTAAATAACTTTGATTAAGAGTCACCTCCCAGATGACCCACTTTTGCTTTTTCTGCCCTAAAATGAGTGGCCACAAAGTCTGCACTGGATGTCACAGACTTCTGCAGCTGCACAGAGAGTTTGAGTCCAGCTGTCTGCAGCCTTTGATTATGAAACCAACACTCAGAGAGAAGTAAAGGGTTTGAGCCACATTCCTACCATGGGTCATTTGCATTCTGCCTGTCACCTGCACAGAAGGATGTCCCAAGCTCCAGGAGCAAAGGAAAACCGACAATCGCCACGGTAATTCAAGAAGGAGAGGATCAGAAGATCTCTATCTCTGGCTGGTCACCCCTCTCCTTGATGTCATTTTTCTTTGTCTCTCTTATTTCAGGCTGGGACCTTTGACCTCAATAATCACATCAGGTCAAGTCATTAATTAACTGAGGCCTCACTTTGCCACACATGCCTCATCTCCAGCACCCTTTCCAGCCTGGATATCAACATCAAGCTTCTACTCCATGCACCCACAAGGTACAGCCTCCCCAGTCATCCCAAAGGATATTTATCTAATCCAATACATCTGCAGATTTCAGTGCACCCCCTTGCCCCGACACGTTCTTCTTTCACTGCTCCAAAATATTTCCTCCATTTCTAAAAACCTTAAAGTTTTCTATGTTTAACTTTATCCTACAGCAGAAAAGATCACATTTCCATTCCTGATTAGTCACCAGTGGCCTCTGCTGGGCATCTCTGTTACTCCAGACAACAAAGAGTAAAAAAATACTACACAAACACATATAGCAGCTTGTGTTTTCCATTTCTGGTTTTACAAGGTCTATTTTTCCTTTCTGGATCACATTTGGAAAAGCCACATCCCACCCATGGAAAACTGCAATAGCCTGGAGATTTCAAGTTTCAGAAGCATCACCTCTGTCTGCAACCACATCTGATAACTTGACTGACAAGGACAAACTCCAGAAAAAAAAACCTACCCAAAGCAAAGATATTTTCAAGTATGAAATGATAAGGGAAAAAAAAAATTAAAAACAGGTGGAATCTTCCTCACAGAAATTTTTGAACTAAAGGGCCCCCTAGGAGGAACTTGTCATTTCAGCAGAAGCCATGTGATCTCTCCTCAAAACCAGGGTAACTCCAATTTTGCAAAGCTCCACCAACAGCTTCACTCACCCCAGGGATTTTCAGCAACTCTGACACGAGCAGGGGCAGCTTGAGGGCAGCCACACTTCCAGTCACTCCCACCAGCACATGGAATTTCTCCCGTGCCACAGATGAGCTGTTTCCTGCAGACATGCCTGGTTCTGGCAGGGAGATGGGCTCCATGCTCCAATCCAACTGTGCAAGGACAGGAAAACAAAGACGCTGGACTAACAGAGCCTCCAAGCACAGCTCCAATCCCAACACATTCCCAAGATCCGACCTGGACTCTGAAGGACCGAGAGTCATTCAGAAAAATGGGATGACTCTGGGTCATCCCACAAGGATTTTAGCACCAGCAGAACTTTAAGGGCAGCTCAATGTTTAATTACATTTTTCTCTCGGATACTGGGAAACAGACTACTAAAACTTGAGCAGAGAGGCCACAAAAGCACCCTGTAAAGTTCATGCCCCCAAAATTAAGACTCTCTCATGTTGAGCACAGCCAAGAATTTAAGACATATAAATAAATCAATTTGGGATAAAATTTTACACCAAGTTCTGTAAAGGCAAACAACCCCCTGCTGTGTTGCTTTCCCTTTGCACTCTCTGGTGATTAATAAATGCACAGGGATGTCTTAATAATTAAAAATGTGGGGACTCATTGTATGCACAACCATCTTGTTTCTTACTGTGCTCCTAAATAAGCACTAAAAATTATTCCCTAGCAGCTCTAATTCAGGTCTGCTGCTTCTTCCTGACCTCCCTATGCTGCTGATAAAAATCAGAAATTAATGTTTTGGTGGGGAAATCGACACAAGTATCTCACATATAATCAATTAATGATTAAGTAGCAAAGAGTAAATCCAGTTCTTGAAAAATCACTGCACCCAGCAAAGTTTGTCCATTTAGTGACGTCCTTGCTGTTCAAACTAAGCTGCTTGGAATCACTTTGGGTGGAAAGAAGATGGACACAGGCTGCTCTGATTTTTGGGAGCAACTCAGAGGTTGGAGAGAGGAATTTCACAGGATCACAGCCTGGTTTGGGTTGGAAGGGAAATTAAAGTGACCAAATCCCATCCCCTGCCATGGGCAGGGACACCTTCCACTAAAAGCCCAATTTCAGCTTTGCTGATTAGCAAAGGTAATTAAGAGCTGAGGAAATATAGCAGGACATTGGCTGAGAGATTTTAATGCTACACCATGCTTCACATATTTACCTATATCTATTCAAAATCAGATTATTATTAATCATAAAATAATAAAAATTATTATCTACTTAATGCATCCTTAGGATGTTTCCACAATTAACTCCACCGAAGGATCCACAAATTAAAGCATGGGTATTAAAATGTAAATCTTTAAGTAGGAAACTTTCAAAATTCTTATTAAGTAATGATGAAAGAGTTAAAAATTGTAACATTATAAAACAATTATTAAAATAGTAAAATAATGATAAATATGGTAAAACAATGGTAAAAAGGTGAAAATTTTAAAAGGGCACAAATTTTAAAAAAGCGGCAAATAAAACTATAAAATAATGCCAGAAGATTATAATAAAAGCTGTATGTATAATAAGATACGTAATATAACGATAAAAAAGTGCTGGGCTGCCGCTCTCCTCTTACCCAAACAGCTGTGGGGAAGCAGCCACCAGAAAACAAGCAATTTACAGGCCCTTAAGGGTTAATGAAATCGACTTTTATGCGGCAGCGATGCTGAAATCGGCCCCAGAAGGCCGCACAGCAGCACCGAGAAGCCCCGGGGGCTCTCAGAAGGCACCAAAGAGCGCTCCGGTACCGTTCGAGGTAGGGCCGGGGGGGCGTGAGGGACGTGAGGGGCCTGAGGGCCGCGGGCTCCGGGCGGGAACGGGGCCGCAGCCCGGCAGCCACGGGGGGTGCCGGGAACTGGTGCACGGACAGCGCTGATTGGTGCGTACTGCTCCCGCCCACGGCGCTGATTGGTGCGTACTGCTCCCGCCCACGGCGCTGATTGGTGCGTACTGCTCCCGCCCACGGCGCTGATTGGTGCGTACTGCTCCCGCCCACGGCGCTGATTGGTGCGGGCAGCGCGCGCGCCCGCGCGCCCGGCGGGCCGGAGGAAGCGGTGTCATGGCGACTCCTGAGGGCTCAGTCCCGTGCTACCGGTCGGGAGGACTCTGTGCCCCTCTGTGCCCCAGTCGTGCCCATGAGAGGGATCTCGCTAAGGGCAAGCGGGTGGCTTCAGGCTGCTCAGGAAGAAGTCTTAACGGGGATCCTGGTTCGTGACAAGGTTTTGGAACGTAACAAAGTCCAGAAAAGCTCGGTGTAGAAGGCGTGTGGGAAACGGGGTCGAAGAGAGGGTCTGAGGGCCCCTCAGGTGACAGGGGTGGTATCTGAGCCTAGGAAAGTGTTAGAGACCAGGAGTGAAACCTTTCCTGCAGGATTCAGGGCAGGCACGCAGAGTTGGCAGGGAAAAGTGGCTTAAAGGACAGAATATTCATTGTCTGAGGCACAGACAGGACGAGGGGGAATGGCTTCCCATGCCAGAGGGCAGGGTTAGGTGGGATATTGGGAAGGAATTGTGCCTTGGCACAGGGTGCCCAGAGAAGCTGTGCCCCATCCCTGAAAGTGTCCAAGGCCAGGCTGGACAGGGCTGGGAACACCCTGGGATAGTGGAAGGTTTTCCTGCTGGATGAGCTGTAAGGTCCCTTCCCACCCAGATCATTCCATCATTATGTGGACACAGCAGATCTGGGGCAGCACATGGTGCCCAGCCCTTTGCAGATTCTGCTCCAAAGCAGCAGTTATTTGGACATCCCTCTGATACTGGCTACAAACAAGCAGCAAGGACAGCAAGAGGCACAGGGCTCTGCTTTGCTGGCTGCAGGACGTGGAAGGCAGCAGGGAGACCTCAGGAGAACCCCAGGGGTGTTCCATCCCGAGAAGTCTCTTGTGCAGCAGCACCCCACCTCTCCCACCCCGTGGGCTTCAGGAGCACCACGCTTTGATCACACATCAGCCCCACCTGGAGCAGGGACAGCTTACAAATAACCAAGGTGAGAACAAGGAGTGGAGTTTCCCACCTGGCTGGAGCCATGGGGCAACATTTCAGAGCTCACACACTCAGGAGACACATTGGAGAGGAGGGTTAGGTGCTGAAGCAATGCCTGTTAGTTACAGCTCATTACAGTTATTATTATTGATGTATCTTATTGTCAATGCAAGAGGTGAAGTCACTTAATCCATCATTTCTCAGACACGGATGACAGAGCACGTGGTTTGGCAGAGTAAGTTTTAGGCGAGCTAGAAATGGATTGCACAATATTTAAACCTGATTAAGTACATAATAGGCTTAGCAAAGGATTACTTTTCTCCTGACATTTTATACATAAATATATACACACACACACACAGACAGGCATTTTATCAGTAGCTGCATTTTAGTCTGGTCAAGAGACGACTGCCTATTGCAGAATGACTGAAGTGATACCCTTAAAAAGGAAACTAGTCTTGGTGTGCTTTGCTGGAGAAGATCCTTTTTGGGGTGATTCTCAGGGGCAGGGGTCACATCCAAGCATCACTGGAGGGCTGGAGGGGTGAGATAAGGGGCTGGGGACTCGCACAGTCCTGGCTGGTGGCACTCTGAGCTCCTTCCCTGTGCCAAGCAGGAGATACTGGAGCCAAGGGGCTGGATTGGATTCTGTTTGGGCTGCTTTTCGAGGACTTGGAGAAAAATTTGGCTTATTTAAAGTGCATTTAGAGTTGAAAAGCATCTTGGAGAAGTAGCTTTCCCTACTCCTGCCCTGCAGCATCCATCCCATTTATGCTCCCACTCATAATCTTTTCCAGAGTGTGCCAGTCACCTTCCCCAAGAAGTATTGGTTTGAGCTCAGCTGCCTCCTGCTAGAGTGCAGGATCATTATTTAATGTCCAGCATCCCCAAACTGGGCAGGGATTTGGGCCTGACAGGGATTTCTGCACCAGGAAAACACACAGCCGCATCCTGCCACGCTCTTTAGGAGCGCAAGTGAGCGGTCCTTACCTCCAGCCTGGAGGTTTCCTTAAGAGACTTAAACTAGCACAAACCTCCAAAGCTAACGGGGACAAAACTTGGCCTGGCTGTTTCCATGAGCAGCGAGACTGTTTGGATGTGCTGGGATACGGAGTGGCAAGATTTGACCCGCAGCCTTGCCCAAGCGTAGGTCCTCTGAGGAACACTCTTGTTGGTATTACAGCTGCTTTTCAAAACAGAAGCCTTTAAAAAAACCAGACTCAGGATGCAGAATCTGGAATGGGATGGTTGTATCCCACAGGGAAAACCTGTCCTTGCTCCCCAATGCACACACACGCGCACGCACACACACTGGTCCTCCACGTCAAAGTGTAAACTACTCACAACACCACACACTGAGAGAAGTTGTAGATCCTGAGCCAGGGAGTAGATTAGGAATCTCTTGGCTTCCAGCATATCAACAGCAGGATTGAGGGTTTCTTATCTTTTTTTTTTCCCTTTTTTTTTTTTTTTTTTCTTTAATGCTATATCAGCCAGCCACCTGCTAGTTAAAAAGCAAAAGAAAAAAGAATTCCCAAGATTGCTTGCCCTTGCTGAGACAGTGGCAAGTGGCTGGACACTACCAACTGAAAGAGAAAACTCACACACATCAAAAACCTGTTCAGGGCTTATTCCAAGAGGGAAGATGGGTGCTGGTTGCTCTTTTTCCCTTTTTGGGAGCTTGGGGGGGCTTTTGGCTGATGAGGTTCTAACGTACACCTATCACCACAGTAATTAAAAAACCACCACCGTACACTATTCCACAGGGAAAAAGAAGACACATGAATGGACACTGACTACCACACACAACAACAGCCCTGCAGGTCAACTCACGGCCTCTTCAGAATGAAAAAGAAAGGAGAAAAGAAGAGCTCAAGACAAGAAAAACAGAAAAAAAAAAGGAAAGAAAAAAATCCCAAAGGATCTCGTTACAAAGATGGGAAAAGAACCACCATTATGGTACACTCTGACTTTCTGAGACAGCTGCAGAAACTCGGCTCAGGCTTCCTCCTCCCTTTTTCCCCCCCAGCTCTTCCTCCCGAGGACAGTCCCGCTGCTGCTCACATCTCGTTGGAGTAGGTGTAGTTGGGGGTGGCCGAGTACTGCGTCTCGTGCTGCATCATGGCACCCTGCGCCGCCCCCATGGCCGCATTCTGGGCCGCCTGCTGCACGTGGGGGTTCTTCCAGGCCCCCGTGGTCCACTCCTCCTGCGCTTTGCTGAAGCTCCCGCCGCTGCCCCGGTAAAACTTGTGCACCTGCAGGGAAAATCCGGAGGGGCTGAGCACCTGTGGCTGGCGCAGAGCTCCCAGGAGGCAGCGAGGGCCCCCCAAAGCAACGTGGAAACCCTGTTTTTCCTGCCATACCATGGTGAGAGCAATGAAGGAGAAGACTGCCATAGCTGTGAAGAGCACGGTGGGGATGAGCATCACGACAGCCGAGCCCACGTTGGTCCCAAAGAAGGAAATTGCTGCAATCCAGCCACTGCAAGGAGATGAAAACAACCGGTTCATTCACCAGCTCTCCCAAACTGCCAGCAGCCCTCCCAGCTCCTCAAACCATCTGCCCCAAGGACAGAACCAGTTAGGACACTAAAATACCACAGTGACCAACACAGCAGCACTTTCCTTACCAGACCCCCCATCCAGGGATCCCCACTGCCTGGATAATGCTGATCACCAGCTGGGCCATGAAGGTGAAGAAGAAGGCCATGAAGCTGAAGGAACTGTCTGTCCTGCAAGAGAAGGCTCAGTCACTCCTGCACCTCCCTGCTGCACTCCAAGGGAAGGGAGATGCTCCTACGTTTCAGACCTGGCTGTGGTTTAGCAGGAGGGTGATGAAAAGCAAAATTAAAGGCAAAGGAGAAACTGCAAGAGGCTGGAGGTGGTCCAGGGACAGCTGGGAAAGCCACGGGGCACCAGACCCTCCCTATGGCTCAGTCAGCTGGGCTTGAGGCCATCTGTGTTGGGACACAGCTCTCGGCTCACACCACCCCACATGGGGAATAAATGCTCTTGATTTCGGGATTGACCTCAGCACCATGGGTAATCTGTACAAACACCTCGAGGATTTGTGGAAAAATATAAAAGATGCCTCAGGGACGAGAGGGAAAGTGGCAGCCCAGCTGCATCCTCACCATTGTCCCCCACTGCTGCACAGAGGCTCACAGAAAGTATCCTTACATCGCCTGATGGGGGGGTTTGGCCCCCAGGAAATCCCAAACACTCTGGTTTTGAAGGTTAGAAAGTAAAGCTAAAGGGCTGCACAGAAAGGAATTCCCCCAATTAGTCAGGCAATGCCCCAAGCTAAACACTGACCATTTACGAAGGAAAACAAGGCAAAAAGAAGCCAGGCTCAGGTGCAACCACTTACTTGAAAGCTTTGTAAATAGGTCTAAACCAGCAGACATAGGAGCAGGGCGTAAAGAGAATGAGCCAGAGAATTGCCAGTCCAAAATTTACAGCTCCGCCGCCTCCAATGAGCCACGCGAGGCAGCCCACGAGATTCACTGCCAAGGTGATGCTGTTCACTGCAAACACACACACACAGAGCAGAGTAGCACGGACACAAGGGTGGCACTGAGACACCAAGGACCCCGACCCCAGGGATGCGGCCTCCGAGTCCTGCCCTAACTGGGCTTCCCTTAAATTAAGCTGGGAGCACATTCCCAGGCTGGCTGGGCCAAATGGGGTCAGGCCTCAGCTGAGTGTAACAGGAGGAAAATCAATGTATCATCTCTCAGAGTTGTAATTCCCTAAGCATCTCCAGGGCTCTGAAGATCGGCAGGAGTCATATCCTCCCACTCCAATCAAGCCAGCACACATTTCCACTTATAAGGAAACTGGAGGAATTGTGATGAAGTTTTTTGCTTGCTCCAGATACATCTTTGCTGAAGGAGCTTGTGTAGGAATTCCCTGAGCACCACTGAGAGCCAAAATCTTGAACTCCTGACCCCGCCTCGCCAGTTCAGGGGGTGATACATTTCACTCGCCCACCCCTGCTTGGGATCAGGCCACACAAGGGCTCCGACTATGAATCCCAGCTCAGCAGACACAGGACAAAGCAGAGAAGGCTCAGCTGCCTTCTGACGCCTCCGAGTTGGGAGAATGATTCATTATTTCGACGAGAACGAAAGCCCTCCCACCGCTGCCTGCCTGAGAGCTGCAGCTGGCAAGGGAAGGAGCTCAGCTGCCCGGGCTGCCCTAAGGGACATGAAAGGACCTTCCAGTCACTCTGTGACGGGTGTCTGAGGGGCTGGTGGGGAGAAAATGACCCAGAGAAGAGCTCCAGATGCAAAACCCAAGGGACAGCAGCTGGCTCTGAGAGCTCGTGCTTGTGCTGAGGAGCAAGAACCAAGCTCTGTTACTTTAAGAGGAAGAACATCTTGGTTGGGATTGGGAGGGAATTGGACACCCCCAAGAGAGCTTTCCTGGGGGTGCACAGCTTTTTTCCTCCCATGCCTAAAACAAGTAAACCCTCGTGACATGAGGAAGCTACTCCGGGGTCACCATCCTGACAGGACACAGCCCCAGGGATGCCAGCCTGGTGCCATGCCAAAAGCAGGAACACACAACCCCTGTGGTGTTAGCTCAGCTCTTCCTAACCTGCCCCTAAAGCACCAGTCACTCCCTGGGCACGGATCCTTCCAAAGTTCAGCGGAAATGCCTGATAAGGGAACTAAGTTCTTCTAAAAAGAAATGAAATGCTGGTGGCAGCTTGCCCTGAGCTGTGCATGTTTCCACCTATGTTGGGGTATGACCTGTCCCTCTGGCTCTGATCCCTGCCCAGGGTTGGCGAAGAAGAGAGAGATCCAGGATAGTTGGAAGAGCTGGAAGCTGGTGACAGCTCTGTTAGCACAGCACGGCACACAGAGACATGCAAGAGGAACGGGCAAGCTCTGGGAAGCCTCAAGCTCCACGTTTTGGAGAGCAGGCACACCAGCCCTCCAGTCTGAGCCGTCTCCTCCTTACAGCAGGACATCAGTGTAACCACCAATGACCCTGGAACACTGAGCTCCACAGCTCCATCCTGGAGGTTGGAAGGGCTGGAATCCATGGGATGCTGCAGCCCACCTCTCATTCCTGAGTTTTAACAGGAGACACCAAGGCTTGGAGGGGGAGAAGGGCTTCCCCTGACCTTGCCCTGCCCTTTCAGCTGGCAGCTTCCAGAGGAGCAGCCTTTGGAGAGGCAAACAAATCCCACTGTAGCCATTCCCCCACAGCCACTCACACATCCAGAGGTAGTAAAGCCGCTTGGCCATGGTCCGGTGCTGCGGCGGGATCTCCGCATCGAAGTCCTGGTAGAAACATGGCTTCAGGGGGATGAATTTGGGCAGGGGAGGGAAGTTGTTCACCTTTTCTGCAAGGAAAAGTTTCACTGCTGTCAGGCACTGCCCAGAGCTGAAGAAAAACCCAGAGACTTCCTAAGTAACCCCAAGAACTGACAAGTTTTACACAGAAGTTAAGGATTTCCCATGGAAACTATTACCAGCCCACCCAAAAGGATCAAATTCAGCCCTCACTGGCTACACCAGTCCTGCAGCCATGGACATCCACCACCCCACTGGTGACTAATGAGATGACATTATGGCCAGTATAGCCCATGATGATCTCCAGAGCCCCCCCCATACCTGCCATGCTGGCACAGGCTCAGCCTCTCTGCTCCTCAGGAAAAATACTTGGGAAAAATGTGGGAGCTTTATCAAAGCTGGAGGATAACAAGAGGAAAGGTTGATTGAAGTGGTCAGGGACCTCTGCAGAAACCTTCACCTTCCCCCCTCTCCCAAACAACTCAAGAACAGCAGTTTGCTTCACTTGTGTGACACTCTGGACTATCACACATCCAGACTGGCACCTGGCTGGCACTGTGATAAATCCTGGCTCCTCGGGCTCAGGCTTATGTACCAGTTAAGGCAGAAGATTACGAGAGGATCCAGTGATGTAGGGCCTCCCACTCCCAACTGACCTACATCCAGGAGAGGGCCAGGTAGGACAGCAGTGGAAAGGAGGTGGCTGTGGGCTGTTTGAAACCCTCAAGTTCATGATCTGGCCCCAAAATAAGTATTTTTAAAAATGTATTATTGTTATTTTTGCTGAATTCTAGCACAAGGGACTACCTGGCTACCTTGTAGCTGCCATCTCTGCAAGCCCAAGCCAAAAACAAGGCCAAAAAGGGAGTAGGGAAATCAGAGCAGAGAAATCAGCTGGGAAAAAAAAAAAAAAAAAAAAATCAGTGGCGATTGTCACTAATGAGTCACTTGAGTGCCTGGCTTAACAATTACTCATGTCATTTGGCACCTCATTCCAGAGCATGCAGGTGGGAAAGGGAGAGCTCGGCATCTCAGGACCATCCCAGACCATTCCAAGCTCAGCTCTTTGCCAGAAGTGAAAACTATCGTGAATTAAGACAAAAAATTAAGACCTGAGATTTTAAATAGAAGCGTGAAGATGGCGTATCCCCCCACCTGCCTGCAGGTTTTTCCCTTTCCCAGCTATCCAGACAGAGCTGGCAGCAGTCAACACATTTCCCAGGACACGGAGTCCCGGCAGTTGGTGCCTGGAGCTCCCAGCAGGATTTGGGGGGTTCTCTCTGGGGGTCTTCTCGCACCCTCCAGCGCCAAAGACACAACGAACCCCCAGGGCTCGGCGTCTCCTGACATCGGCGGGCAGCCCCCGGATGCTTGCATCCCGCCCGTGCTATAAATACGAGCTGCTCGGGCTCGGTGACGTCCGCCCGGCCGCCCCTAGCCACGTGTGTCGGGAGCGGGGACCCACGGGCAGGCACCCCCCGAGCCCGCACCTGCGCCACGGTGGGGCCAAAACACCGGCACATCCATCAGTTCGGGTGGGGTTGTTGTGCAAATTTAGGGATATGATGGAGGGGCTGGAATATGGTGGAGTGGATGGGCAAAGGAGGGGGATCACCCGGGGGATGGCACCGAGAAGAAAGCCCTCTGGTGCGTGGGGTGGGTTTTGGGAGGGCAGGCAGGGCTCGCTCTCGCCGTGGGTCCCTGCCCGTGCGTTTCCACGCGTGAAGGGCTGCGTGCCCCACGCATCCCCAGCTCAAAGCGGGAGAGGCCTCCCAGCAGCGGCCTGGATCGGAGAAAAGGGCGGCCCAACCCCCGCTCGGTCCCCGGTGCACCCACGCGTGTGCAGGGTCACCGCGGCTGCCCCCATCCCGCGCATCCCCCCCCGCAAGCGGGCTGCAGAGCGGGAGGTCGGTGCAAAGGGCACCTGGGGGGAGCATCCAGCGCCCTCAACCCGAGGCGTTTCTCCTCTCCGCACTCCGGGGACTCACCACGTGGCGTGATCCGTCCCGTCCCCTCCGGTCCCCGGCGGGTGGCGGCGGCCGCCCGCCCGCCCGGTGCTGCTCCTGCCGCAGCGACCGCGCTCTCGCGAGACTGCGGCGCCGCCGCCGCCCGGGCCATGGGCAGCGCCGGGATCTCGCGAGAGCGCTCGCCGCTGTCCAGGGTCCTGATGCCGCCAGATGGAGGGGCGGGGCCGAGGGGAAGGGGGCGGGGCCTGTATTTGGGGCTCTACAGGGCTGGGCGTGCTCTGTAGGGATTGTGGGGCTCCATGGGGCTGGCAGTGCTCCATGGGGCTTGGGGGGCTTTACAGGAGTAGCGGCTCTGTAGGGCTGGGCGTGCTCTGTAGGGATTGTGGGGCTCCATGGGGCTGGCAGTGCTCCATGGGGCTTGGGGGGCTTTACAGGAGTAGCGGCTCTGTAGGGCTGGGTGTGCTCTGTAGGGATTGTGGGGCTCCATGGGGCTGGCAGTGCTCCATGGGGCTTGGGGGCCTTTACAGGAGTAGCGGCTCTGTAGGGCTGGGCGTGCTCTGTAGGGATTGTGGGGCTCCATGGGGCTGGCAGTGCTCCATGGGGCTTGGGGGGCTTTACAGGAGTAGGGGCTCTGTAGGGCTGGGTGTGCTCTGTAGGGATTGTGGGGCTCCATGGGGCTGGCAGTGCTCCATGGGGCTTGGGGGGCTTTACAGGAGTAGGGGCTCTGTAGGGCTGGGTGTGCTCTGTAGGGATTGTGGGGCTCCATGGGGCTGGCAGTGCTCCATGGGGCTTGGGGGGCTTTACAGGAGTAGGGGCTCTACAGGGCTGGGAGTGCTCTGTAGGGATTGTGGGGCTCCATGGGGCTGGCGGTGCTCCATGGGGCTTGGGGGGCTTTACAGGAGTAGGGGCTCTACAGGGCTGGGCGTGCTCTGTAGGGATTGTGGGGCTCCATGGGGCTGGCAGTGCTCCATGGGGCTTGGGGGGCTTTACAGGGGTAGGGGCTCTACAGGGCTGGGCGTGCTCTGTAGGGATTGTGGGGCTCCATGGGGCTGGCAGTGCTCCATGGGGCTTGGGGGGCTTTACAGGAGTAGGGGATCTACAGGGCTGGGAGTGCTCTATGGAGCTTGGGGGGCTTTATAGGGATGTGGGTTCTGTAGAGAAGGGGTGAATTGTCTCCTACTCATGGCATGGCAAGTACTATGCGGGTAGAAGACCACCTTCGGTAGGGCAGGGGCTCTGGGGGACAGCCCCTGGCAGGATACACAGGCTCCCTGTATCCAGGAGGCAATGGTAAACCAGCAGGTCACACAAGCAGGGCCAGGTTTGGGGTACTCCATGTCCACGCCCTGATGTGTTTCATTCTGGAAGCAGTGATTAATTAATGGCTTGCATGAAGGGCAGAGGAACTGTAGATTGTTTTTGCCAGCAATGCCAGGGTTGGGATTTAGAGGGCAGGGGAAGGGATTGGACTGATTCACAGACAGGACAGGGTTCAAAAGCTCCTAAAAGGAATATAAATCCCAAATCAGCCTGAGAGCTGCATAGGCTGTGTGCCTTGTTCTCTGTGTCATCACACAGAGTTCTGTGCACACCACTTGGACCTCCTGCCTTGGTGTTTGTGAGAATATCAGGGAAGTGTTGTGAAAATGGCTTTATTTGACAACTAAGTCATCCTCCTTTCCCAGGCTCCAGCCTTGAGGGTCATGGTAGGGCAGCAAGAACAACATCCCACCACAGGAAGATGAGAACAGCTGGGCAAGGAAGCAGCAAAATCTCTTTACACCAGTGAGCCCTGGTGGCCAAACCCCTTCAGCGGGGGAACAGCGTTGCTGTGGGGATGCAAGGAAGGAACCCTGGCAGAAACATGGAAAATGCCTGCTTCACAGATGGTAAAATAGAGGGAAGCAGGAAAACCAGTGTGCCACAGATGACCCCATGGCAGGTGGCCCAGCTGTCCACTCTGACCCCTTTCTGGGTCTTGGACTCTGAGCTGTTCCCCACAGAGAGCAGGGAGCCCTGCACATCCAGCTCCATGCCCTGCCCAGCAGCAGGCAAGGAAAGGGAGGAGGTGATGGGGTCATGGATTCCCACTCCTGCCTGGGGAAGCTCAGCGCCTTGGAGAGCTGCTCTGGCTCTGCCTGTGGGCACTGAGCACACTGGAGATTTAGGGCTGATTTCTTGTCCCTTATTTCTCATCTCTCCAGCTTTCTCTGACCTAAATTTCCTCCCCACCTGCATCTCTGCTGCCCCAGCACCTTCCCATCCCACTGAGGCTTTGGGAGTGGTCACCTACAGAGCTGATCCTTGCCTTCAGCAGTACCACATTCCTGTCTGCCTGCAGGTTTTACAGTCAGGGATATTCAGAAATCAAATGGATGTGATGGATATGTGCTCCCGTCCTTCACAGGGAATGCCTACAGAGCCAAGGGATAACAGGGGGAAGAGCCTCCCTGCCCATCCCACACTTCCTGAGCAGGGCAGGCTGGAGAGGATGGGCAGGTCCAAAGAAAAGGCCGGATCAACCAGCAAATTCCCAGCCGGCAAACAGGTTCAAAAACAAGGAAATAAATCCACAGGTTCAGTTTAGGATCAGTCTGGAGGCTGGAGTCCAGACCAGCTGCAGCTGACCCAGAGACCAGTCCTGACACAGCTGAGACTAGGACTGAGACCCCTGGGTTGAGCTTAAAAAGAGTTCCTGGGACACAGGCAGGGGGTGGGTTGGGGTCCCAGGTGGGGTTCATGAGGAACATTCCCATTTATTAATATCCTCAAGGTCCTTAAAACATCCCTCTGCTTATCATGCTGGAGCTCTGCAAAGGGATTTGTCTTATGAAAGGGATTTTTCCCTTTTCTTTCACTGTCGGGCTATTCAAAATGAGGATTATCTTGAGCTCTGTAATTTTCTGCTTACGATAGGAATAAGAACTCAGCAGAGAGCTGGTGCAACCCTAGGATGCTCTGAGGGTTCCTCTGGCATCTTGACACAGCCCCTGCACCCTGGCCTACATTGTCAGGGAGCTGCTCCTGGGAAGCAGCAGCTCCAGAACCCTGGTTGGGATGGGGGCAGGGGATCCCTGTAGCTGTGGCATCCTGGGGGTCCCTCTGCACGCCTTTTGCCAGGGTTACAATCAGCCCTGGCATCAGCCCGCTGCCGAGTGCAACGTGATGAGAGGCTGAGACCTGAGCCGGGCCGATGTGACGCAGAGATGGGCAACAGCACCGAGACCTTCCTTGTATCGGATGCTCCCACTTTCCGTCCTGCTCCTGAGCAGGGCCACCTTGGATGAAAGAAAATATGGAGAGGGCAGGTGGAGGACAGGGGCTCGGGTTACTACTCCTCTCCAGCTGCCCTCATCTCTGTTAAGACTATGTTTCTGGGGGTTCTTCCCCACTTTTCCAAGTTTGGCTGCATTCTGTGCTGTGTCCAGCAGCCCTCTCCATTCTTGCCACCCCCAGCTCTCCTCTGGGCTGCTCTTCCAAATAGCTCTTACAAGCTCACACCTCCTGTGGGGTTGGGACCAGGCAAGAGGATCCCACAGGTATTTGGAACTCCTCCGGCATGGGACAGTGGAATGCTCAGAGAGAAACTGTAATGGGAAAAGGGAAGAAGAAACCACTCCCTGGGTCCCACTTTGGTAACCAGAGTGGCTGCTCAGGAAGGACAGACAGACAATACTCAGTGTGTAATTCCTTTACTTTTATTTTTTCATCACTCCTGCCTTTCCCATTTGCTTCTCCATTTTGAAGGAGTCCCCATCCTCTTTTCCAGCTTTTGTTTCCCTGATCCCCCACGGCTGGAACTGTCTGTGCCTTTGTCCCCCCATCCCTGCTTTTCCTCTTCCACCCCGCTGAGCTCATTTCAGCTATTCCATGGCTTGGAGTAACCCATCCACTCTGTTGTCCTCCAACAAATAAGCTGACAGGCTAATGAATAGCTTCAGATGGTAATTAGCAACGGAGTTGCTAATAATGAAGTTCATTTACATTTTAAGCGCTGCAGAGGGAAAATAAGCCCCTGTCATTAATGCCCCCCCTGCTCCCAGCACAGCCTTGGCCTTGAGGCGAATGCACCCTCTGGAAGCCTTTCTGTGATTGCACCTCTCCCGCCTCCATTTCGGAGGCTGTGATAAGCAGAGTTCATTGAGTAGCAATGAGAGATGGGGTGGGGGAAGAAGCTGCTGCTGCTTCCATCATCCGATGGTGGAGAAGCGCCAGGACGCCATGGAAAATGGGCTGCAGGAGGCAGGAGCTGGTTCTGGGCCAGGAAAGAGGGGCTGGATGGTTCAGCCAGCACCAGGGCTTGCCCAGAGCCCTGGAGCTGTCAGCCTTCTGTGTCCATGTAACTCTCCCAGGCTACCTGGATAATGACCCTGAGGGATTTCACAGTCACTAAAATCCTTTCTGATTATTTTGCCAGGGGTTTAGGGCATTTTGAAGGCAGGAATTTCTCTGAGGGGCTTAATCCATCCCTGCCTACCCCAGGAAGGAGCCAAGTGCCTTCTGCAAGGTTTCCACAAAGTGCTGTGAAATGGAAAGATGGAGAAATGTCATTGTTTTGTGTCATAGCAGTGAGGAATCCATGGTGGGAGCACAGGGAATAGGTTTGCTCACTACTGCAGAGCACCAGAAGGGACTTGGGAATGCTGAAAGCCTGAATCTGGTGCTGGGGATGAGCCTGGGTGCGTTGCTTTCCCTGCCTTAGTTTCCCTCTCTGTGCCCAAGGAGTCTCAGGGAGGGTTAGATGGATTGGGAAACAACGCTCTGCATCTCCAGGGGCTTTCCAGCACAGTGCTTGTGGATGGAGGATCCCATCCCATCCCACTGCCCACAGACACACCCAGACCCCAGTCCAGTGATTGGATCAGGGGGTGTCCCGTATCCACCCCCATTTAGGCAGTGCTCCCCACAGAAAGCTGCTTTGGGGACCACAGGGATGTAGGATTCTCCCCGGATAGGAGACGACAGCCACATCCTGCCTTCACCACCACGGACATGGGATCGATTTGTTTGTTTGTTCGTTTGTTTGTTCATTTTTTTTTTTTTTTCAAGCCCTGCTCGGAGTGAAACCAATCCAGGTGCCTCCAGAGGCCGATAAGATTTGACTGCAAGTCAATACTCTCATGTCTTTCCACTGTGCAATGATCCCCCGGCCAGCGGGGCGGGAGGGGACAGGCCGGTGACAGGGGCGGGCAGAGGGCCAGCCTGGGGCAGGAACGTCGCCTCCGCTCCGGGAAGGGATTGGGGGCAGGAAGGGGACATCTCCTGGCCTGCAACAGGGATTTTCTGGGATTTGTTGCCAGTACATGTAACGATGAGCCCACAGTGGGCAGCTCCACGTTGGGAAAGTGGAGATGAATGAGGGACAGGGACTGGAAGAGCAGCGGGGAGAGGGAGGCATAGGGAAGGAGGAGGAGCGGGGAAGAGAGAGAGAAATTGCCCGTGAAAACCACCTCTGCCACGGCATCTGCTCCTCGGAGCTTTGGGAATTGAGAGGTTTTCCTGCCGGCAGAGCCGAGGCTGAGGATGCGGGGTGTTGGGGGGAGCAGAGCCCTGGCACACTCAGTGCATGCTTGCCTGCGATGCCATCTGCCAGGCTTTCTCCTGGCTGCGGCTTCCACTGGTTTCTCTCATGGCTAATAAGGGTTGAGCTCAGACTCCAAAGTACTTCCCGAAGTACCTGCTGCATCTTTGTGCCATCCTTGGACATAGCGTGGCTGGGATTCTGCATCCCTCTGGGAATGCTGCAGGGCAGGCAGGCAGGGTGACATTTGCAGTTAGCAGTGGGTGTCTTTGAGAGGAGCGAGCGCCGAGAGAAGGGACCAGGTTCTCTTTAAGGGGGCAGGACTTTGGGAACATTATGAAGGCAAGAGTGAGCTTCTCTCTCTGCCTTCCACCCTCCCCTCCTTCCCTTCTCTGTTCCGGGACAGAGACCTGGGTTCCCTGCCCTCCCCTTTGCCTGGCAGGGATGAAGGAAGGCGCTGGGTGCTGGGATGGGCGGCTGAGCAGGGGAGGAGGAGGAGGGGAGGAAGGGGAGGGAGAGGGGGAGGATCTGCTAATTACACAGAACAGCTCTGGGGGCTGCTGAAGTCCAGAATGAAGCAAAGAGCAGCAGAAGCGAGTGCTGCAGTGGGAGCGGAGGAGCCCAAGCATCACCGAGAGCTGGAGCTGCCTGTTATCCCTGCTGGGAGCAACTGGGAGCACCCAGGGGATCCTGCAGCCCTGTCTCCCACAGGAGACAGCCTCTGGCACTGCCACCAAGCCCACTGCCAGCCCCCGGAGAGCCAAGGGGAAGGGGCTGGTGGTTGCAGGACACAGGGTTGGGCTGGAGGGCAGCAAAGTCAGCCCTGCTATGGTCACTGGGGACTAGGAGCCTGTGTGGATCCACCGGGAAGAGGTGAAGGATGGCTGCCGAAGGAGGGAGAGCCAAGCCCGCTGTCCAGTCCAGAATGGAGAACTTCCGAAAGGTGAGGACCTCGGAGGAGGAGATGCCATTGCCCTTCCCAGACCTGCCCCCGGACGTGGTGGAGATGAAAGTGAAGGAGGGCAGCAAGATCAGGAACCTGATGAACTTTGCCATGGCCCAGATGGAGCTGAAGGGCAGGCGGCAGATCGTGTTCAGCGGCTGCGGCAGGGCGGTCACCAAGACCATCACCTGCGTGGAGATCATGAAGCGCAAGCTGGGAGGGCTCCACCAGGTCACCAAGGTACGCTACAAAACCGTGCTGGAGGTCTGGGAGAATCAGGACCCGCTGCCCAACGGCCCCGCACAAAACCTGACTGTCCACAAGAATGTCCCCTCCATCTGCATCCTGCTCTCCCGGGACCCCCTGGATCCCAACCAGACGGGATACCAGCCCCCAGAACCCCGGCATGAGGCGGGAGAAAACACATCGGGATCCTCCACCAAGGGGCTGAAGCGGCCACTGCCGCCTCCCTGCGAGGAGCTGCTGCCCAAGAAGCTGCAGGTACAGGTGTCTGACAGCCCCAGGGGCTTGGGGACCACCACTGGCCAGCTGGACCACTGACCCCAATGCCTCCCACCCCACCAGCCAGGTATTGAGGCAGGAATATTCACTCATTCCGGGCTCACTGCTGGGCTGCAGGCTCCCCCTGACCTGTCCCCACTTGCTGCTCCTTGACCCCTGTGGATGGGGGTCTCCAGATCTGGCGTGAGGGTTAAACATTTAAACCCACCATCTCCTGGTTATGGATTGAAGCAGGTGAGGATGTGGGGGGGGGGAGCTGGTGACCTCTAATTCAGCCACGCAGGGACACCGTGACCACCAGCCACATCCTGCAGCGACTCCCACGGAGCCAGAGCAGCCGAGGGGTGCCCAGACCACCACCATCACTCCCCACTGCAACGCCTCATCCATCAGGAGAGATGGGTTTGCCCCAAGCTTGTTGGAATAAAACCTTCATTATCAAACCCGCTGCTGAGGAGCTGTCAGAGTTATTAATGCCGGGCTCAGCATCCTGTGGGGCTGTGATTCATCCGAGAAAAACCACCCAAACAAGCACGGGGGTTGCCTCCCTCCCTGCACCCACAGAGCCAAGCACTGCACTGTGCTGCCTGCCTGTGGGACAGCACAAGGAAATAAAACAATCCACACTGGATACTCTGGTCAGGAGTCGGGGGAAACCATGGTGCGGGGAGCTGGGGGCAATGGAAGCGTTGGGCAGGGGGTTATCGTGACTGGATGCAGTGCCCAGCACAGGATAAGGAGGTTTTGGAGTCGTGCCTTGGCTGCAGAGTGCTTCGGAGCAAAATCCCTGCTGCTTCCAGGGGGTAAAGAGAAATTAATGGAAAATGAAAGCTCTTTAGAAATAGTTGAGATATGTCTATGGGAAAATGGGGGTGTCATCTTGGCTGCTGGCTATGGATCAGTGCAGTGAACGCTGCTGCCAACTCAGGACAAGGGGATCCCAGCCAAACTCTGTCCCTTGGAAGAACAGGACTGGGGTCTCCTGTGCCAGCACAGCAGCAGCTGGCAAAGCCCAGTTCCAGTGGAGACAGGAGATTTGGGGGATGGGTTATGGGATGCCAAGCCCTGATCCACCTGGTTCCCTCTGCCCAGCACCCAGGGGCACTGCGGGATGAATTAATCAGTATTAAGGAGCAAACCCTTCCCAAAATCCACATGTGAGGGATTCTCTGGCTGCAGCTGTCTTATCTGCCTGCCTCACTCCCGCTCTACAGGGACGTTCAGCATTCCCTCTTTGTCAAGGGCTTGCTTGGCTGGGAGCGGGAATGAAAGGAGAGGAGGAGGAAGAAGCAGGGTCTGTTTTGTGAGGCAGTGACCTTGTTATCTCCCTCAGCAGGCAGCTGCTCCTCGGGCCAGAGGCTCCTGCTTATCTGCTCTGCTGCAGATTGATTCCCTTTACTTGAACATTAATTTCCAACTGGCTTTTTATGTTAATGATTTTTTTTTGTTTGTTTGTGGGTTTTGGGCTGGGAAAGGTTTGGACTCTGTCCCATCCAGCTCTTCCCAGTTTCTTTCTCCAGTGCAGACCCCATTCAGAATCAACCCTCCATGCCACACGGGAGCACTGGGTACAGGCACCTACCCCAAATGCATTAAAAATCACTAATAAAATGAATTAATAAACATGTAATTAATAAATCGCTCCATAAACACTCTGATCAGAGCCTGAGGACTGTGGGAGCCACACAGTTGAACACTAACAGCCCTTCACCTCCATTTCTGCCACCTCACATTTCTCTGAGCAAGGAAAAAAAAGAATAAAAATCACTTCTTTCTCCTTATCTTGTTAATTTGCAAGATCTTCTTAATTTGTTTCATAGGCAGGTAGTTTCTAATCACGGAGGCAGCACTGGGGATTTTACCGTGCTTGCTTCGCTGGCTGTGGACTGAAGGCTTCCTGCATGAGAAAATAATAAAACAGGATGATGATACCAGGGGACATGGCGAGTGGCATAATCACCATGTTTTTGTGCGGCACTGCTGAGGCACAGCCTTAGGGGCGAGTTTTGGGGGGATTTCGTGCCCAGGTCGGTGCGATGGTGGCTGAGGGCAGCAGCTCACGGTGTGGGGACAGGGACACATTCAGAGAACTGGGGAAGCGGCAGCTGAGCCGCTCTGAGCCCATTCCCCTCACACGGACCGAGTGTCCATTGACAGAGACAGGGAGGCTGCACTGGGGCTGCGCGGGCTCGACTAAATGGGGGCAGCAGCAGCCCGATCCCCTCCAAGCCGACCCGACCCTCTCCAAGCCGACCCAAACACTCCAGAGGAGCTGCTCAGTGAGGCGACGAACCCCCACAGGCGCTCCCCTCACCTACAAAATGGCGGCCGGCCCCGCCCCAAGATGGCGGCGGCCCCGCCCCGCCGCGCCCCCAGCCCGTCCCCGCGGCCTCCCGCCCCGCCGCGCTCCCGGTCCGTCGCCGCCGCGCTGCCGTCCCCGCCTCCGCGCCCCCCTCCCCGGCCCTCACCTCCGTCCCTCCCTCCCTCTCGGTGCGGTGTAGGAGCCAGCGGCGTGCCCCCGGTGCCCGGTGCTGTCTCCCTCCTTCACAGCCCGCCGCCATGCTGGCCGCCAGCGCCTCTCTCCTCCGCCGCTGTGCCGTCTCCGGCCTCCGCGCTGCCGTCCGCCGGCCCGCCGGCCCAGCAGGTGAGCGGCCGCACTCGTTTCCGTCCCTCCCGCCGCGATGCCGCCACGGTTCGCGCCCGAGCTCCCGGCCCGGCGGGGCGTGAGGCGGCGGGGCCCGGCGTGTCCTTGCGGTGACCCCGCGGCCTAGCGCGGGCCGCCCCCGCCGCTCCGGCCGCCGCCCCCGGGACCCCGCACGGGCACTGCCTCAGGGGAAACCGGGCACCTCCGGGGGGCGGCGGCGCTTTCCCTGCGCCCCCCGCCAAGGTGACATTGATGGAGGCTGGGGGTGACCTCCGCAGCACCAGGGCGCCGGTACTCCCGGCTCCGCTCCAGCTCTGCGCCAGCCCTCACCCTCCTAATTAACACCCCAATTAATTTTATTTATAATATTAACACTTTATTAACGCCCCAGTTAATAGGGGGAGGAGGAGGAGCAGCCCCAGGCAGCGTGGTGTGATGATGGCCATGGTGGCAGGGCTGGAAGACAGAGACTGCAGAGAATAAATACACTGCCTGTGCATCGTAATTAATACCTAATTAACTTCTGCATCGCAATTAATACCTAGTTAACAGACACTAATAATGCTGGGAGCCTTGTGTGTGCCTCTGCTGCGGCACGTGTGAGTTAAACAGCTGCCTTAGGGAGCCTGTCGCTGTGTCTTTTTAAATAATAAGCACAGGATTACTTAGATGCTGCTCATCACCTTTGGTCTTTTGTTGTTTTAAATCCACTGAAAGTCTTTGCTCGCTGTTCCTTTGAGCTGCTGAACCCGGCTGCTCCTGGGCCTTGTTTCCAGTAGGCTCTGTGTTCTTCTTTTCCATGGTCTTGGAACTCCGAACTCTCCAAACTCCACACTTAACCCTACTGTGACCCCTTCCTGGGAGGCCTCTGTTGCTGCAAAACCTTCCCTGCTTAATTCCTGGGCTCCTTGTTCTCAGATTTTCAGTAAATTAATGTTTTTCTTCATGTGTGTTTTCCTTCTGTGCTTGTTACCAGAGAAAACTGACCAATTCCAGCCCTCACGGAGAAGCTTTAACATGTTTCTGTGTCATATTAGGTGATTTTAGGCTTCTTAATGCCTGTTGAGTTTACTTTAGAGTGAAGGTACTTGCCCTTTGTTTCTTCCTTGAGTTGGGAATCTCTGCCTGGATAGGTTGGTGTGGCTTGGCTGTCACACACACACGTCATGTGTGTGACAGTGACCTTGATGGACCCCGCTGAAACTCAGGGCAGAGGGACGCTCAGAGTCCATTAACCAGATACAAACATTCATGTGAAAAAGAAACGTGGCAGCAATTGAGAAACACACCCTGGAAATCTTAATTCTTATGGTCTGTATTTGCCTCCTGGATCAAGGGAATGGTTTTGTTGAAGAAAAACTTTAGATTTTGACTTAAAGATGGCATTTGAACTCTTCAATTTAGGCTTTACTCCAGCTGAGATTTGCTGTTTCTCCATAGGATATTGGGATTTTTTTCTTAGAAAAAATAAGGATTCTCCTTCAACCAGGTGAAAACTGAGGCGTTTTCAGCAGTGTCCAAGGAGCATTTATAGAGCCCTGTTTTTGCTCTGAGTTCAGCTGTGCAGGTGATTTGTTGCAGGAAGCAGGGTCAAAGGTCTGCTTTGGAAGGGAAAGGAGGGGGAATTTCCCTACAGAAGCCAAAAGAGCATTTTAATTCTGTCTAGGCCTGTTGTTTGCTTTTCCATAGCTAAAATAAATAAAGCTATTTTCATGCTTCCATTGCCTAAACCAGTACTGCAGCTGAAATGTTGGACTGGGTTAAATTTTGTTAAAAAAGCAAATTGCCTGCTAATTGGGCTGTCATTAATGAGAGCAAAGAGAAGTGTATCAGCAAAAATACAGCCCAGTTCTGTGTAGTTTTTTTTTGGTGTTTTTTTTGTTTTGTTTTGGTTTTTTGTTTTAAATAAAACCCTAAAGGGTTTATTTGGTCACTGTGAGTGGTTCATGCTGGGTTAAGAAAGAAAAAGTCAGGAGCTAAATTTGACTTCTGTGAAGCAGAGCTTTGAGCTCCAAGGTCGTATCTGGTGTGTGACCTCTCTGCAAATATTAGTGGAGTGAGATTAGCAGTGGGGAAAGGAAGCACCAGGCTTGTGGTCCTTTAGTTTGATTCCCCTGGGAAATAGTTCCAGCCTTTGTGGGGTAAAAAAGACAACTTCATACAAAAACCCAGCAATTTGTGATAGTGGTAAGTGAAGAAATGAATTGATGATCATATCAGACTAGTTTGTGCATTAGCATACAATCTGCTTTTGTGATTAATTATCAAATATTAATGCAATTGCAACCTTGAGATCCAGGAGTTTTCTCTTGGACAGACACAGTGATTTTTTTTTCCTTCCTCCTGCCCTTCTGCTGGAAGGAATATCTCATCCCTTTGCTTTTGAGAGCCTCTGTAGGAATTGCATTTTGTTGGTGAAGGATGTGAATGTTAAAGCTTCTCAGTCTCACTTGGCTGTGGGAAGAGGGAGAATTCCTGTATTTTACAGAAAAAAAGAAATGCCAGAAAACCTCTTAAGGACTGGTATCCAGAGGTGGTTTTGTGTGTCTGATCAATGCTCTGGGAACTTTGGAAGTCTGATAGGGAACAAAGTAGACACTTTGCCACAACATAAACCATGATATTTAATTAGTTACCCAAGGCTCATCCAGGACTGATCCGGAGTGACTGTAACAGGGGAAATCTGTATTTTACAGCTTCTGGTCTCTTGGTCAGGACTAAAGTAGTGTTATCTTCCTTTTGCTCCTAGTTTGTTCCTTTTTTTCTTAATTCAGCTGTGCTTCCTGCCCGCTGCTACTCTCATGGGTCACAAGAGTCAGATGAAGAATTTGATGCTCGCTGGGTGACATATTTCAACAAGCCAGATATCGATGCCTGGGAGCTCAGGAAAGGTACGTTGAAGAACAGGGATGCATAATCTGGAGTTAATAGAAGTTCTGTGACCAGAAATAACTTTTGTTGGTGTTTTGTGCACACACGTCATCCACTCCATCCCTGGAAATGTCCAAGGCCAGGCTGGACAGGGCTTGGAGTAACCTGGTCTAGTGGAAGGTGTCCCTGCCCATAACATCTTTGAGGTCCCTTCCAACCCAAATCATTCTGTGATTCCATGATCTTAACACCTGGATGGGAGGGAGAGTAACATTTGCTCCAAGGAAAGTGTGTTTGAGCTCTAATATGCTCATTTTTCTTTGGATTTTTGCTAATGGCTTGGCCATGAACTCCCTACAGACTTTTTGTCTGGCTATCTCCAGTTTGCTGTGGAGTTGCCAAGTTTTATTAAACTTCCCCAGCCAGGCCTTAAATATGTGATTGCATAAGGAGATAATTACAGCCAGAGGGATAATTGCAGCAGCACCTGGGGTTTTCTGTGGGAGAGGAAGGGAGTACACAGCAAGGGGTTCCTTTGGAGAGTGTGACAAGCTGGTTCCAAGTTCCCCTTGGTGTTTCCTTGTCTCTACAGGCATAAACACACTGGTGGGTTACGACCTGGTCCCGGAGCCCAAAATCATCGATGCGGCTCTGAGGGCCTGCAGACGGTTAAATGACTTTGCCAGCGCTGTCCGCATCCTAGAAGTTGTAAAGGTGGGTGGAAGTGCTCTCTTGCCATTGCTGGAGCCCTGGCTTTTTCCTGCTGCAGAGGGAAACCTCACTTTTCCTGCTGCCAGAATCAATGGCTCCATGATGAGCACAAAGCTTCTTGGGGGACCGAGAGAAGTAACTCAGAGAGCTCTCTTGGAAAACACCTGAAACCAGCTCCTTGAAACCTGAATCCAGCCTCGCCAGGGAGTTAGGAGAAGCCAGGACTTTTACTTCAGCCCTAGAGGCCAGGAGCTCTGCTCTGGCACAAGCAAGAGCTGAGGTGGGAGGCTTTGGAGATGTGTGTGTTGAAGTAACTCCATTCTTTGTTTTTTGGTTTTTTTTTCAGGACAAGGCAGGACCCCACAAGGAAATCTATCCTTACGTTATCCAGGAGCTTAGACCAACTTTGAGTGAACTTGGAATCTCCACTCCAGAGGAACTGGGCCTGGACAAAGCATAAACCTTGTTGGTAAGGTTTGATGTTGCTTCCCAGACTCTTGGCATGGGACTCCTGTACTCCTGGCAAAGACAGCATAGGCAAGACCCTAATGTGCTCTAATCCCAGACTAAAATAAAGCCCTAAATAAAAATCCTTGTGGAAGTGAAGCCTCTTAACTCAGTTTCCTCAGGAGAGGGCCAGTGTCATATTCTTTTTTTAAATATTAAATATAGAATAGAGATACTGTGTGTCAGACTGCTGCAAGTAGTGCTTGATTCTGCATCTTCTAAGTCCTTTTCCTCCTCCTTGCCCTGGGATACAATGTCTTGATGCCAGGGGTCCTGAATCAGCTGTGCTGGGAATGCAGTACCTGCATTTTTGAGCTGAGGGTGGTTAAACAAGGTAAAAGGGATGGAAATAACTCATTTGGGACCTCATGGAAACTTTGTGGAAATTCTAGGCTACTTCTTTAATGGCTTTTTTTTTTTTTTTCCTTGTTCTTTTCTCTTCCAGGTGCACTAGTAAAGCGTTTTACTGATGCTACCTGACTGTACACGGTCACCTGGAAAGACAAAGTTCAAATCTTACCTGAAATAACTTCTTCCTTTATTGAGTCACAATGGAAGTGCTGTGAAGTCCGGCCTAATAAAGGAAAAACTGGTTTGACTGATGTACCAGCACCTCATGTGGTTATTTCCTGTTGCTTTTGTAGGGAAAAAGGAGGAGCAAACCATAAATGTGCTCTTATGAGCTTCTGAATTGTTAATTAGTCTGCAAAGCCCGTGTCCAGAGCCTTCCCAAACACCTGGCTCTGGGAGGGGAGGAGAAGGAGGTGTTTGGAGAGCATGGTTCCTGTGTGCATAGTTTTGGGGAGGAGGAGAACAAGGCCCAGGAGGAGGCATTTCCCCAGGATGATGTTCAAAGCCTCAGATGAAGCTCCATTGTTTGCAAGGGTCATGTCCTCACAGGGAAGGGAATAATGTGTTCTGGGATAGACATTGTCCCTGTTTTCCATTCAGCTTTGGCCCAGGCAAGGCTTTGGGAAAGAAAAAAAAAACCACAAAAGTGGGTGGAAGGAGAAGGGAAATATCTTAATTCCGTTGTTATTTTCCTCCTAGAAGAGGGGAATTTATGGGAAAACAAGAATTTGTTTCTGCACAGTGTACTCAGGGCAAGAGCCGTGCGAGGCAGGATCTCTTGCTGCCCGGCCCCGTCCCCGCTGCCCGCTCCCGCCGCCCCGTCCCGCTGCCCGGTCCCGCCCCGCATGCGCGGAAGGGGACGCGCCTTTTCCTCGCCTCCCATTGGCTGAGCCCCCCGCGCCCCGCGCTGCCATTGGCGGGCGGGCGATGGGCGGGGCCAGGGGCGGCCATGGCGACGGGCAGCGGCGGAGCCGGGGCAGGTCCCGGTCCCGGTCCCGCCGCCAGCGGAGCCGGCGGCTGGCGGGGCCCGGGGGTACGTGCGGTGTACGGGAGGGATGGGGGTGCGGGGCTGGGCGGCGAGCGTGAGGCCGTGTGGGGTATGTGCATCGTGGGTATGGGGCTGGATGGCATCGCTGCATGGGGGCTGTGGGGCTGAGGTACGGCATGGGCACTGTGGAGTGTGGGCATGGGGCATCTCTAGGGCAGAGTGGGGTGTGGGGCTGGGGTACATCCATGGGGCAGTGTGGGGTGTGTGCACAGGGGTTATGGGGCTGGGGTACATCCATAGGGCAGTGTGGGGTGTGTGCACAGGGGTTATGGGGCTGGGGTACATCCATGGGGCAGTGTGGGGTGTGTGCACAGGGGTTATGGGGCTGGGGTACATCCATGGGGCAGTGTGGGGTGTGTGCACAGGGGTTATGGGGCTGGGGTACATCCATGGGGCAGTGTGGGGTGTGTGCACAGGGGTTATGGGGCTGGGGTACATCCATGGGGCAGTGTGGGGTGTGTGCACAGGGGTTATGGGGCTGGGAGTGTCTGTAGGGCTGTGTGGGGTGTGTGCAGGGGGGTTATGGGGCTGGGGTACATCCATGGGGCAGTGTGGGGTGTGTGCACAGGGGTTATGGGGCTGGGAGTGTCTGTAGGGCTGTGTGGGGTGTGTGCAGGGGGGTTATGGGGCTGGGATACATCCATGGGGCAGCATGGGGTATGTGTGTGGGGCAATATGTCCCAGTACTGTACGCAGTATATAAATACAAATAAATAAATGTGTGTATATATATATGTATATATATATATGTACACATACCCCCGGGTGTATCAGCACAGCATCAGCTGGCTAGGAAAGGGTATGGCACATCCACAGGGATCCAGGGGGCCACTGCCTGCCTGGTTATTCTCACGGTAAAGCTCTCCTGCTGATTCCGGTTTAAGACCCTGAGGTTAATCCTGGCTGTGCTCTCCAATCACCATCCCAAGTCCTCTGCCTTGTTCCTTTAATTCCACGTCCCTCCTGTGTCAACTCTCTCTGATTTTCCCTCTATTTTCTTCATTATTTCTTGTGTTTGTGGAGGTTTTTCCTTCCCCTTGCTCCTGGGAGTGTTGGTTCTCCGTGACAATAATTGGATAAAAGGAGAAACTTGAAAGGCTCAAACCCCAAATTTAAAATATACAATCCTTACCTTTCTGTTTGATTTACCTCTTAGTAAATCTCCTCCACCACCTTTTCCCAGGTATTACTGCAGCCAGGTTTGTACAGGAACTGGTGGTGACTGCCTGTGCTTTTAATTAGCATCACCATTCCCAAATAATCTTTTCATCTGCTAACAGATCTGCTTATTCCTTTTCCTCCCTCCCTCCTCCCAGGCTGGCAAGAGGAGCTGTTCCTTCCCAGCCAACCTGGGGACAGATTTCCCTGCTGACCTTGAGCTCCCAGGCATGATCCAGTGCTCCGAGATGACTCTGCCTTGCTTCATCCTCATGGAGAGATGCTGAATACTTCTTCCACTCTTTTTTTAGCTGATTTGGGCTGAAAAGAAGAGGCTGAACAAAGGGACAGATGTAGTGGAGAAAAGGGGTCCATACATCATGAGCAAACCTCCCTCTATTCAGGCCAAGCTGAGTAAGTGATGCTTGGTGGTCTCTGCTGGCACTTTGGGTGTCATTTCCATCTCTCTCCCACAGCTGGAGTTACCAAAAGCCCTTTTTTACCTTTGGTGGGATAAAACCTTTATAAAACCCCATTAAAAACCCATAGGGATGCCTTTGGAAAGCACTGCACTCCAGCCACGCTCACCTGCAACACCCTCCTCACCCATTCCCCAAAATAATAAACGCTTTGGGAGCACTTGGGAATTCTTCTCTCTATCCCTGTGCTTGGCTTTCAGAGAGGCAGCGGGAGCTGGCAAAGACAGCACTGCGAAGGCAGGGGCTGCTGGGGGCACCCACTGCCCCAAAACCAACTCCTAAAAGGTCTGATCTCCTCTTCCTGTTTTCAAAATGTATTTTTCACTTTTCTTGGGGAGACTGGGAAGCTCAGAGGATTAAAAATATAAGAGTTTGGACCTTATTCTGCTGGCTCTGTTTGGCTGGGATCATCCAGAATAATAAAATATACTGCTTTTTTCTTTTTTTGCGGGATGATTTGGTGGTATGGATTTATTTGGGTATCCTGGGTGGAAGGAGTGGGATTCCAGCCCTGGCTCAGCTCCATGGATGTGTTTCTGTGTTGGTCTCACTCTGTTTTCTGGCAGGTCTGTGAAGTTCAACAAGGGCTACACGGCACTCAGCCAGACAGCTGATGAAAACCTGGTCTCCTTTGACTCAGATAGGTGAATATCCCAGGATTTGGGGTAAATATCCTACAATTTTGAGGCTGGGAATGCTCCCAGATGGCTTTTTTGGGGGGTTGATTTTCCTTGTCACTGGTAGAACATCCCTGATGGTACTGGGCACCTCAGAGCAGTGAGACGCTCCTGTTGTCCCAGATTCCCAAGATCCCTTGGGGTTGCACTGCCAGCTCCTTTCCCCCTCCAAATCCCCTTTATCTGCATCCTAAAGACCCCATTCTTTTTCCCCTTAGTGATGGGGAGCCAGGATCCAGGTGTTCCTCAGGATACTCCTCCGCTGAGGCAAGTGTGGGGCTTTGGCTCTGACACTGTGGGGTCCCCACGGGCTCCTTCACTCCCCTGACCCCTCGAGGCTCTGGCTGGGGGCTGGAAGCATCACCCCACAGAGCGTGGATGTGTGTCCATCCTGCAGAGCCCCGCTTTGTCCCCCGCAGCAGGTGACCCAGGACCTGAGCCGGCAGCTGCTGCAGGACGGGTACCACCTCGACGAGGTCCCTGATGATGAAGATCTGGATCTCATCCCCCCAAAACCCGCTGCCTCCTCTTCTTGCCCCTGTTGTTTTGGAGAAAATCTCTCCTGCACGATTCAGTAGCTGCACAAGAACAGGTCAAAATCCAGCACTTTCTTTGTCCCGTGGGATGGGTGGTGGGTGTCCAGGTCTCACGCCAGGACGGTGACACAAGGACTGAACGATGCTGCTCGTGGCAGAGACCAACTGACCCCAAAAGACTTCTCCTTACACTCAGCAATAGCAGGGGGAGGTGGCACAGTGACATTTTGGTGTCCTGGATGGGACCTGGCACTTGGCTGGGGTGGGAAGGGAGGTCAGGCAGAGCCCAGCACCTCCACAGGGATATAAAGGGAAGGATTTGGGAGTTTCTAGGGTTGGAGCTAATGGCTTATTCCCATTCTCCTCAACGCTGCTTTGATACAGGGGAGACACAGCTCAGGCCCCCGTCCCAGCTCCACACAGGGCTTGTATTTGGGGGACTGGAGAGCCCCCCTGCTGCAAACCATAAATGCTGCCTTAAACCATGGTCCTGCTCTATGATGTAGAGGACAATCAGCTTCTTTTACAGAAACCTTATTTAAATATTTCATGTCAAGAGACCTAAACCAATGGGGTGGGGGGCATGGTTGTTTTTGTATTTTACTTGTAAAAGGGAGCACTCAATAAAGCAGATCTCATTACTCACAAGGGGTGCTGGTGCTGTGAGTGGGGCTCCTGTTTTGCCTCATCACATTTTACTCCTTTCCTGTGTCTGAGGAGCAATAGGGGGGGATTCACAGCCAGTGTTGGGGGGATGCTGGAGCTGCTCCCAGCCTCTCTGGCTCCCTCCACCACACTGCCCTTTGCCAGGGACAAAGGGACAAAGTCACCTCTTTATTCACAGCAGTGGAGGGTCTCCCACTCCATCACCCCCCCATGTGCCCCCTTTTACAGCCAGGGAAGGGTGACACTGGCTGCCATCAGCCAGGCTCGGGAAGAGCCCACCAGAAGCAGCAGAAAGCCTGAGCCTGCTCTGCTCTGTGCCACATCCAAGGAGTCGATCCACGGAATTGCTCTTTCTATACATCAGGGTTAGTTTTGGGATTTAATAGGTGGAGGGAAAACTTTCAAGCGAGAAGACTTTGCCCACACCAGTTTCTATCTACTCAAACATGGAGTGCTGTGGAGGAAGTGTCCCAGGTCCTGCTCAGAGGAGGCAGCAGGCTCGGAAGAGCAGCATCCCGTCGGGCGAGGAGAGGTGGAGGGAGATGCTCTCGTTGGCCGAGATGAAGAGCACGGAGCCACGGTGCAGGGACATTTCGGAGGCTGCGGCTGTGGAGGTGCCCACGGCCGTCCCTTGGATCACCAGCAAGATGCTGGCAGAGTCCATGGCAGAGACGAGGTACAGCTTGATGGAGGCAGGGATCTGCCAAGGGAAATGTCACTGTGGCTGGAGTCCCCCTCTGCTTTCCTCCTCTCTGGAGAGCTGGAAGGGGCTTGTCCCCATCCCCACCCCTTTGCTGTGCCTGCAGCAGCCCAAGCCCAGGGACCTCGGCTTGGCTGAGGCCACCCAAGACTTTTTCCCGGTTCTCCCTCCGCCCAGAGCTGCTGGAGAAGGTTCCCAGGCAGAGGGAACAGGGGAAGGATACTTAGACCAGCACCCCATTATGCCCAAGCATCCCTCCCTCCTTGCCAGGACACTGATTATAAAGGTGAGTGTTGGGCTGTCCCACCTGGAGCCCAGCTGGTGTCCCCAGCACGGGTCTGTCATCGCTCACCTCTATCCTCAGGATGCTGAAGTCTGGCACAGGTGGGTCATAGAGGTAGACATGGGGATCGAGCTGGCTCTGCGCCGCTGGGAAGATCTTGGAGCTGCTGGGTGCTGGTGTGTAGTTGAGCATCTCACACAAGGTGAGCACATCAATGAACTTGGGGGTGAGCCCGGCGCGCACTGTGTTATCCGAGCACGCCATGATCTCTACGCAGTCTGCAGGGACGAGACAGCGCTGTCAGCCCACCCCAGCCCTTCTGCCTGTCCCCAGGGCCAGTCCTTGCAGGATGCTGGGGTAGGAGAGCCCCCCCGACACTCACCTCCGTGCAGGTAGGCGTGGGGCTCATTGGCTCCCAGGAACATGGCCTCCCCCGGCTCCAGCCTCACCACGTTCAGGAAATAAATGGTGAAGCAGCCAATGTCCCCTGGGTACTGGGAGTGCAGCCGCAGCAGCAGGTCCCCGCTGCTCCCCGATGTGTCCTTCCCTTCCGCTGCTGCACAAGAAGGGACCAGGCCCAGCGTCGGGAGGGGGCTGGGGGTGCCCCAGCCTCTCCCCTAAACACAGCCCCCCAAACTGGTTTGGGGTGTTACAGCCAGGGCCCACCTTCCTGGGAGATCCTCTTCACCAGCATGTTCAGCTGGTCCACGAAGAACTTCTTCTCGCTCTTCATGAGGCGGGTGAAGCACACGCGGAGGGCGGCTGAGACCCCACGGGGGTCGTCACTCCCACTGCGCTCCAGCTGCTCCGCTGCCACCTCCCCGATCAGTGCCCGAAGCTCGGGGACATCTGTGAGGCCAGCCCCAGTCAGAGCCAGCCCCCCAGCCCAGGGGAGAACCAGCACCCCCAAGCCAGGAGAGCACACTCACCATGCCCACACCCAATCCCATCCCTGGGGAGCACTGCCCTCACCCTGAACTCCATCCCAAGGGACCACAGCCTCCATCCACACTCCAAACCCAGGGGAGCATGGCCACCATCCCCACCCTGAATGCCATCCCCAGAGAGCACCATCCCCACCCCAAAGGAGCATGGCCACCATCCCCACTCCAGCCTGACCATGCACCCTCCCTCCATCCTTACTCTGGAGAAAGGAGACAATCTCCTCCACCGGCCGGAAGCCACACATGCCCTCGAAGGGGGTGAGGGCGATGGCCATTTCGGGCTTGTGGTTGGCATCGGGATAGTGCTCAGGGAACTGGGCATGGAGCTTCGCTGCCAGCTCCTGGAGAGAGGGGAGAGGGAGCTGGGTGACCTCCCCAGGGACACGGGGTCCGGCTGGGCTGCCCACCCGGGGCTCTCCCTACCTTGTTGGGGTGCGCCTGGACAGACAGGGCGGTGTTGACCGACAGCACCTTGAACAGGAAGGGCAGGTGTCCCTGGAAGGCGTCCTTCACCTTGGCCCCCAGGCAGGCGGGGTTGTCGGCGATCCACTGGCCCAGGGTCTTTTGTGGGATGCGGTTATCCCGGATGAGGGCATCGCCCCGGGGGTGTGTGCCCATCCACAGCTGTGAGACAGGGGGCACCCTGAGCCGGGCAGCCAACACGGATGACTCGGGCTTTTCCAGAGGCTGACCGGCCCCAGAGGTGATCCCTGGCAGCTCCCTCGGGGGCTGAGTCATTGCCGAGCTTCCCTCCAGGCCAGAGGACGTGGGACAGCTCGGGGTCAGCATCACGTCCCGGCAGGACGCGGGGATGGCCAGAGCCACAGCCACAGTGTGGGACGAACACATGGATGGACACACAGATGGGACGGAGACACGGACAGAACAGACACAGAGACACACTCACCTCAGCGTAGGGCTGGTCAGGCTGGATCTGGACCTGGGGGTCACCACTGGCCACCAGCTTGGCCACCTCGCTTTCCAGGCCCACCTTCCCCCAGGAATAGTTCTGCACCACGCAGGAGAGGGGGAACACTGCGGGAGGGAAGACAAGTGTTAGCGGGGCACAGAAAGAACTCCCTAAAATCCTTCCGGACACCCACAGATCCCGCGGGGCAGGTTGACAGGGTGTCAGGGAGGGAGAGGACCACGGGCATGGGAGAGGAGACTGTCTGAGGGGACGATTTTCAACTATCACACGGCGATCTGGGGGGCGCTCGGGCTGGGGGCGCTCGGCCCAGCGCCTTGGAGGGGTCCCGTGGGGAGGGGTCCCGTGGGGAGGGATCGCCGTGGCCCAGCCCACAGCCCCCATCCCCCGGGCGGGCGGTGGGTGCCCGTGCCCCGCTCACCCCGGATCTCCGCCATGGCTCGGCCGGCCAGGACCTGCCCCCCTCCCCTTCCCCCCCTCCCCCCGCCGGCTATAAGCGCCGCTGTGACGTCACGCGGCCACGCCCATGGGGTTAACCCCGCGCGAGACGTACGCGCCGCCGTGACGTCACGCGGCTCCCGGTCACGCGGGTGCCCCGGAAGCGCCAGGAGCGGCGGCGGCGACGGGAGAGGAGCAGGAGCGGACCGCGCCCATGTCGGGCTTCGACACCAACCCGTTCGCCGACCCGGTGGACATCAACCCCTTCCAGGTGGGCGCGGGGCTCGGGCGGCCGCCGCTGGCTCGGCCCAGCTCGGCCGGGCCCCCCCGTGCTCCGCACGCCGGGACGTGGCACTGAGTGAAGCGCCGCCGGCCAATGGCGGAGCCGCTTCTCTGCATCTCGGCCAATGAGAGGGAGGGGCGGGACCGGCGGGGCGTGAGGGGCCGCGACCCCCGGCCCTGAGGGCGGCCTGGGACCCGCTGCCCGAAAGTCCGCCCGTGCCGGGGTCCCGCTCCCCCGCCCCGCATCCCCGTCTGGCCGGGGCTCTGGGGCCCTTCTCCGTATCCCCCGGGGCGGGGGACCCGTACCCTGCCCGCAGCTCCCCGCTGGTCACTCCCGAGCTCTGTGACCCCCCTCAGGGGCCCTCCTGCTCTGTCCCCGGGCCTCCTCACCTCGGGGAGGGCTCTCCCACCGCCCTCGCAGCCAGGCACAGCCTCCCCTCCCTCACCTCGCCAGGCAGCGGCGTTTGGAGTGGGTTTGCTGCCTCTCACGATGCACAACAGCTGGGAATGCCTATTCCGAGGTCTTATTAAAAATAATCCATCGCTGGAGCTCTCTTGGCCGTGCTGCGTGGTGCCCTGATTGTCCGCTGGGTCTCTCTGGGTCTGTTTTTAAGGCGCTTAAAAGTGAGTTCCTAAGGCAAAGCTTCGTGGCTCAAAGCAGGGGATTCCTGTTAAGGTCACTGAGGACTTGGTCTGTGTTCGCTGGGTTTCTCCTCTCTGGGATTAACCTCTGAAAATTGGGGTCATTTATGCAGGGAGTTGGCCTGGAACAGCCTCTGGGACGTGGTGCTGGTGCAGTGGTGTGAAAATCAGTGTCTGGCCTTTGGATCCCATCTGTGAGCTCAGGCTCAGCTTCACTGCTTGGCTGGGATGTGATCCACAGGAAGGAGTGTTTTCCTGACCTTGGATTCCAGGGCTGAGCCAAACGCAAATTGTTTGTTGATGAACCTGAGTCTTTTGAGGAATCAGAGTGAAAAAATTCTTTCTTCCTCACTTTCATTTTGGTCTTTGTATTCATATGGTCTTGTGACTCTGAGGAATGGGAAGAGTTGGGACGATCGTGTTCCTCTCATATTTGTTCCAGGGGGTGGAATATATTGCCTTTCATGGACATGGGATTTGTTACTTTGGCTCTGAGGAAGTAAATATTCCTAGAATCACAGAACTGTTTGGATTGGAAGGGAAATTAAAGCTCATCCAGTCACCCACGGGCAGGGACACCTTCCACTGTCCCAGGCTGCTCCAAGCCCCATCCAGCCTGTCCTGGGACACTTCCAGGGATCCAGGGGCAGCCACAGCTTCTCTGGCCCTGTGCCAGGGCCTTCACACCCTCACAGGGAAGATCCTCCTAATATCCAATTTAATCTGTGTCAGTTTGAAACCATTCTCTGTTCTCCTGTCACTTCAGGCCCTTGTAAAAATCCATCTCCATCTTTCTTGTTGTCTCCTTTCAGCTGCTTTGTGCACATTAAAGCTGTCCTGGTATCTGACAGAACAGGGCCGTGCTCACTCTGTATTCACTGTTCAAACAAAAAAAGGTTGAAGGTGATTTCCAGCCAGTAACTCCCATGTCAGGCTCACTTCTTAACGAGGATTAACACACGTCCCACCGTGGATTCTCCTGTGACAGCTCTTTGCAGCTCATCTGGTCCTTGTGGGAGGTTCTGTATCCTCCTCTTGGGGCTGCAAGTTTTTGTCTTACCTTATTTCTTTTTTTCAAGAGAAATTCCCAAGTCCCCAGCAGCTGGTTGAGAGGAATTTTTGACTGCTGCTTCCTGGAGCCTCAAAGCCTCGTTGGTCTGGTTTGAAATGGAATCCCAGCCTGTGGGACAGCCTGTTCCCTGCCAGGGGCTGGATCCAGGTGTTGGCTCTGTGCTGGGGTGACAGTGTCCCACTGACACCCCCTGACATGCTCTGGAAGGAGCAAAAGCCTCCTCACCCTCCCAGCCCGTGGATCTCTCTTGCCACAGCACCAGGGTTGTCCCTCCTTGCTGGAGCTCCCAGTTCAGTGCTTCATCCTCCTCAGATCCTGACGTGACCAGGGTTTCTGCCTTTTCAGGAGACTTTGCTCATGATGTTCGTTAAGCTTTGTGTAAAATGAGCTGCTTTGGTCCTGTTAAAAATATCTCTGGCTGCTCTGTTACTTATTGTAACCAGTTAATGAGAGATGATTAACTTCCTTCTTTTATCTAGTAACCTGCTGGAAGTGGCAGCTGCCTCCAAAACTTTGATTCAAGCTTCGGACAGAGCTGGAAACTTCCATCCTTTTCAGAGATATCAATAATAAAATCCTAAAGATTTCTCTTGGTGCATCTTCCAGGCAGTGGCAGCACTCTGAGTCTGCAGGACTGGTTATATTTGGGGTAATACTGTGATATTTTGACAACTGTGTTAAGCTCCAGGGGATTCTAGGTTGAGCTCATTTTCCTTGATCTCATCTAGAGAGGCCTCTCATTCTGTTTCTTTCATCTGTGGGAACAGAAAGAAAAGAAAAAATAGCATTTCTTGCACAAACCTGTTGTATCCAAACCTTTCAGCAGGACAACAGCAACTTTGTATTTGTATTGAGCTGCATTTGAAAATAATTTTAATATTTGTGGCAGAGCAGTTTGGTCAAGATGTGGAGTTGTTCTGTGCTGGGGGCTTCTGAAGCCGTGGAAAACAATGTCACACATCCCTGGCACTCGAGGAGGTGATGGTTAGAATGGTTACCAATGGAATCTGCTCGTGGCATCCCACAGCTCGAGCCAATCGTGGATTTGTGAGCACGAGCGTTGTGGCTGGACACGCTTATTGTAGCTCCAAGCGGTTCTGAATTCAACCTCTGTCCTGATCCTTTCCAAGGCTTGTTTCAGGAGGGCCAGCTGCTTTTTGCTGTGTAGCTGGCAGAAGATAACTGTAAAAACATGAAGTTTGTGGGCAGCTCCTCACTGATCTCTGCATTCCTGGTGCTCGCTCATCCCTCACTGCCTGCTCCGGGCTCGAGGAAGCTGCTGCCCCTGATCACCCTCTGCTTTCCTTCCTGCCCTACCCAGGCACGTGTCCAAACACTTCAGCAACACTTCAGCTTTGTTGCAAATTCCCTGCTCTTTGGGTTCCTGTTTTAGACACACTTGCACGACAGCAGGCAAGTTAAGCTGAACTGCTGGGCCTTGGCCTTACAGCTTAATTAAGTGATTTTATTTTTATTTTTTTTTTAAAGCTATGCAGAAAGATGAGAGCTTGTCTACCTTGGGAATCACACTGTGGTGCAACTGAAGCTGTGGTGCTGCTCTCCCTGCCCTTGGAGAGCCTCCAGCTTTCTTTTAGGTGCAGATCAGGCCAGGGAAGTAAAATGTGTGTTTTACAGTGGTGCTGTAGCATTTCTCCCAATTCCCGAGCACTCTCCTCCCAGCCTGACCACCCAGGCTCTCTGGAGGGTTATGCAGCTTTCACTTTCCACATCTCAAAGGGAATTTCTCTTCCTTGTGCAGTTATTTTCTGCTGGATTTTAGTCCAGCTGGGGCTCATGTGCTCTGGACTAAAGGGTTTGTGCTGATGTGTAGCACTGCCATGTGAGGGGAAGTGTAAGCTTGTGCTGACAGCCCACATCTCTGCACAGCTGAAGCTTCCAGAGGCGGCAGGAGTGAAATGAAAGCAGGTTTCATCTCCAGCGTGGCAGTCCTGCTGCTTCTTCCCACTTTTTGCAGCCCTCCCTCTCTGGGGAGTTGAACTTCTCCGAGCAGCATCTGAGAATCCGCGATGCCTCAGCCCGGGGTGATTCACAAACGAGTGTGACCTGTTGGTGGGGAGTGTCTGCCATGCAGGAGCTGTGGAGTTACTCATTAGCTGCTCTGTGTGGATCCTGCTCAGCAGAAGGCAGCGCTACAACTCCGGGAATGGCTCCAGAGGGATTTTCCTCCATGCCCCAGCACCCTCAGCCCCACACGCCCAGCACAGCCTCGGCTCATTCTCACCCCAATGAAGCACTGAATTAGAAGGGCTGGTCTGGGTGCACGAGGTGCTGAGGGAGGGAGGTGAAGCCACTTTTTAATTTTCTGACCTACACCCAGCTCTCGGGTTGCCAGGCAGGAGGTTTCTGAGTTCAAAAAGGGCCTTGTTTCTGGAATAACTGGGGAGAGGAGTGCTCCAGGAGGCAACATCTGGCTGCTCAAGAGGAATCTCTGCATGGAAAGGAGAAGGTAGAAAAGAGGAGATAAAAGCAGCTGTGTACATTGCAGGTGAGGGGAGAGAGGTGCTCTGAGGTGCTGAGATCCTGTTTTTAAACATCAGAGGATTTGATGGAGACGAGTGGGAGGTGCTGTGAGTAGAAGTGAGAGCTGTTATGCCAGCAGCATTAAAACCTCCTAAAATAATTGGTGTCACACCTCCAGCTCAATTTTCCTGAGTGTTTCACTTATCCAGAGCAATCACTGGCATTTTAGCTTGCTGGCATCTCTCAGCCAAGATCAGCTTTATCTAAAACCTCATTTTGTGTGGCTCCCCTGCTTGCTTTGTGAGGCCCAGCGACATCCTGACCATGGGATGTCAAGTCCCTGGAAATTGGGAATAACTCTCTGTGGATGAGCAGAAGTAACCTGCACAAAGCATTCCTGTGCTAAAAGCATGTTGTGGTTGTTCAGACATCCCTCTTGGCTGAACAGGAGATTATTTCTGCTCACAAGTCTTGCCTTGCAGGTAGTCATCTCCTTGGATATTTAAATTTCATGCCAGCCAGGGCCATCTCCCTGTGGCAGGGATGTGTTTCACCCCCTCAAATTCTCAGCTGACAAGCAGATGGAAAGCAGACAGGATGGATAAGATGGACCTGATGTTCTTAAAGGCCTTTCCCAAACTGAACAATTCAGTGCTGTCAGTGCTATCCAATGCTGATTTATCCTTGTGCTCTCTCCCTCCAGGACCCCTCAGTGACACAGCTCACAAACACCAGCCAAAGTGGCTTGGATGAATTCAACCCCTTTTCTGAGAGCTCTCAGCTGGTATGTGCCACATGTCTTTGTGTTCTGTGTACCTGGTGGTGGTTTTAGTGGTGTAGAAGGTCCCTTAGTAGGTGCAGCTTAAAAAACGAGGAATTCACAGCTGATTTCCCCATGCCTGTGGCTCATGCCATGCAGAAGTGGGCAATTGCTCCTGCACTGGAGCAGTAATAAGCTCCCAGCTGGAGCTCTCCACTCTCATGGAACAGCTCCTCTCCAGCTGGCTGCTGACTCCCAGGGAAGCCCCATGAAGTGTGAAGGGGAAGATGGTTTGTGGCAGGACACAGCAGGATTTATTTGCTCCCTGGGCTGCGAGCTGAGCCGCCCTGGTGCTGCCGTTGAGGGACGGCTGCAAGAGCCTCATCCTTATTCCCTGACTGCTGCTGTGAGCCAGGAGAGGAAGAAGGAGGGCAGGAAGCCGAGATTTGTGGTTTAAACAGTTCACCGAGCGCCTGTTGTGTTTCTCCTGCCATGTTTTCCCCTGGTTGCCCGTGGTCTCTTGCAGACGAATGCGGCGCGGACGACGCCGGCGGCGCAGCCCTCGGGCCACTCGCAGCCGGCCGTGCTGCAGACATCCGTGGAGCCCACGCCACAGGTACAGCCCCTCTCTGCTGCCCTCCCAGCCTCCTCCAGCTCCCAGGGCCTCTGGGAGCACAGGATTCCTTGGGGTGGTGACTGGGAAGCTGCAGGTGATCTTATCAACCTGCATTTCCAAGGCAGAGCTTTGAGGGAATAGGCACGTACAGTCCTTATATCTCTTTCCCTGTCCCTCTGGTGGCACAGCTTGCTTTGCCTTGTGTCCTGTTGGCTCTGGCTTCCCTCTGGAAATCCCAGAATGTGTCCTGCTAATACTTTTAGCTTAGTTCTGGTGTCTGACCAGACATGCTCAGTGCCAGGAGAATAAGTGCCAGGTCCACCTCATCCAAAGGACTGAGGCTGCTGGGAGAAAGAATAATTTCTCGGAATATGAAACAGGTAGAAGAGATCCTTAAGATGTGTGGCAGGCAGCTGGGAGGGGAATTGTCCTGGTAAGCCCAGGAACCCTGCTCACCACTCTGTTGTGAGGTGCTCAGAGCAGTGAGGTGAACGGCGAGGTAGAAGAAGCTATGGATAAGCTCCTCCTCCCAGCCCTATCTTCCTGTAGGATAACTTGATTTTGTCCTCCAGTGGCAGATTTGAGATGTCTGAGGCTGAGCTTTTATGTCACCCTGTGCTCAGCTTCCTTCCCAGCCCAGCAGCGGGTGGTGCCATCACAGCCCAGGGCAGGGCTGACCTCTCTGATCTCTGTCCCCTCCCCAGGCTGTGGCTGCAGCAGCACAGGCAGGGCTGCTCCAGCAGCAAGCTGAGCTAGAGAGGAAGGCAGCTGAGCTGGAGAAGAAGGAAAGGGAACTGCAGAGCCACGCAGCCAGCATCGACCGTGAGTACTGACTCCTGCCCAGGGCAGCCTGGATCACTTGGTTTGCCAGGATTTCAGGAAAACTCCCTGTGGCAGCCCTTGTCGGACAGTGCCTGGCATCCCACAGCTGGGGAAGCTCAGAGGTGGGATGCTGGAGGCCAGCTCTGGTGGGTCCCTGACCTCAAGCAGCTGCATTTCACCACCAAAAGCTCTCAAGCACCGATCTGTACCCGTGTCACAGCTGGTGAGTGACACTGCCACGCTGAGGCTTCTCACTGAGAGCAGCAAAGCTCCTCTTCTCAGCCTCAAGGCTCTCTTAACCACAGAAACCCAATATTTTTCCCCCTAATCTCAGTTTGGAGTGGCTGAATCTGGGCTTGCAGGGCTGAGTGATGGTGGCTGGGATGGCCCTTTGGCCAGTGCAGGGGAATCCTGCCTTCCTCAAGGGAAAACCCCTGCACACGGCTGCTCTGCCAGCAGTTTATCCCATTCCTGCTGTGCTGCCTGCTCAGATGTAGGAGCTGCCTGACCCCTGGGCTCTGCCAAGGTTTTAATGCATGAATTAAACAATAGCTGAACAGCTGCTTGGAAATTCTGGGGTGGGAATTAGTCTTTGAAACAAGAGAAGAGCAAGTGAAGAGCTGCTCCTTCCTCTCTTCCACAGCGAGGCAGAACAACTGGCCACCTCTCCCCAAGAGGTGTCCCATCAAGCCGTGCTTCTATCAGGATTTTTCTGCAGACATCCCAGCTGACTACCAGCGGATATGCAAGATGCTGTATTACTTGTGGATGTGTGAGTAATGACTTAACTGCAGTCAGAATTCTTTTTGAGGAGGTTCTGTGTGAAAAGCTGAGCTCTGTCACACAATAAATGCTGTTGGCGTTGTCAGCAAGGCTAAAATCACATTTCCCTCCTTTCTTATGAAGGTAAATGTGAAGAACCTCAAGTTTATGCTTTGGGAATAGCTCATTCATGACAGAATTTTAATTGTTTAATGGAGGCTTGAACAACTATTTAAGATTTGGCCGTGAGCAGCAGGATCAGATGAGCTTCTTAAGTCGTGCTCTCTTTCCTTTCCAAGGGAGGCAGGGAAATGAGATGGCCCGAAGTCACCTTAATTTCTGCAGCTCTCCATGTGTTCAGCAAGACATTAGGGATGCTGTGGAGTTTCCAAGAGCTTGCTGATGTTGTTTTTCTCTCTCTCCCACGCCAAACAGTGCATTCCATCACCCTGCTCCTAAACCTGCTCGCTTGCCTGGCATGGTTCACAGTCGACAAAAGCAGAGGAGTGGACTTTGGTCTCTCGATTCTGTGGTTAATTTTATTCACCCCTTGTGCCTTTCTCTGTTGGTACCGACCAATTTACAAGGCTTTCAGGCAAGTGCTGGGTTTTTTTTTTTCTGTGACAGGGTTGTATCTCTCAGTGGGAGGAGCTTTGGGTTTATCTGTTCCCATCATGTATTGCCCGCAGGATTTTTCCAGTGCTTTGCATCATTAGATAAACCCAAACCACTGTGTTGCTAAACATATTAGATCTGTCTAATAGAACTTAATTATGGTGATCCTTTTTCATCCTGAAATCCAAGCCTAGGCAGACATAGGGTGCTTTTAATTAATTTTTTTATTCACTTTATTGATTTCTGAGACACTCTTTGATACACTGATGTTGAGCAGACAGAGTTTGCTGAGGGAGCTGCCTTCACCCCATCTTGCACTGGGCAGAGCGCTGGATTTGCAGTGGACACATTTGGGTGCCCAAATTCCTCCCCAAGTCACCTCCCCTCAGCAGCTCTTCCCTGGAGAAAAGAGTTCACTGAAGCTGTTCCTCTCCTCTCAGAGCATGGATTCAGTGCAGGGATCACGGGTTTCACTCCTGTTGCCATCTCTCCCGCAGGTCTGACAGCTCCTTCAGCTTTTTCGTCTTCTTTTTCATCTTCTTCTGCCAAATAGCAATCTACATCATCCAGGCTGTCGGAATTCCTGGCTGGGGAGACAGGTAATCTTGGCTTCGCTGCCTGCCATGTCACAGATCCCTTTTCTCACCAGGGCTGTGACTGACAGGAGCTCTGGGGCCTGGTTCTGACAGCTGCTTGTTCTTCCTGCTGTGGTTTTCCTCTCAGAGCCTTGGCAGGTCCCAGCTGGGCTGCCTCCCTCCCCTGCTCTTCCCATCCTAATCCTGGTATGTGAAGGAGTATGAGAAGGGGAGTATGTGAATTACCAGATATTGGGCAGAAATCCTTCCCTGTGAGGGTGGGCAGGCCCTGGCACAGGGTGCCCAGAGCAGCTGTGGCTGTCCTGGATCCCTGGCAGTGTCCAAGGCCAGGCTGGATGGGGTTTGGAGCACCCTGGGGTAGTGGAAGGTGTCCCTGCCCATGGCAGGGGATGGAATGTGATGAGTTTTGAGGCCCCTTCCAACCCAAACCAGTCTGTGAGAACTCTTCTGTGCCTCTTCTGCTGCCCTCTCCCTCACTCAGTACAGATCACATTTGCTCCTCTACTGTGAACCAGATCTGCCTTGTTTAAACTGGAGCCTTCCCTGACAGCAGTGTGGGGCTGAGGGATCTCTGACCTGAAGTCTGGGTACTGCTCAGCCTGGTACTGCTGCTCCCACCATGAATCTGTCCCCAAACTCTTCCCAAATTTCTCTGGAGCGTGCGCTTGGTGGGCTGAGATAAGCAGAGAGAGCTTTTAGCCTCGCCCTTTCTGGGTGACATTGTCCAGAAGGGTGAGCTTGGGCTTCTGGAGCGGGTCCAGCAGCCTCGTGTCAGCAGCTGTGCCCTGCAGGGAGAGCACAGCCTTTCCTTTCGCCTTGCTGCCTTGGCTGCAGCTCCCATTCCGGAGTTACGGAGCGCAGGAAAAAGGTTAGCAGCCCGTGGTGCTTCTCCCGAGGGGAAGCCTCCAGGTGGGAGCTGCTGCCTATTTTTGCCCTTTGCCTGCAGAAGGGCTCGTGGGCAGAGCTGTCCCTGGCCTTCCCCCCGTGCTTGAGTCACGGGGGATGGAGAGGGGGTTCAGTCTGCCTTGGAGAGGCTGTCTGGAGCTTTCTGCTCCGTTTCCTCCCGCCAGACAGCGCGGATATTTTTGGCTGCAGTGCATGGTGTGCCTTTCCGCTTCCCTGTGCCGTGAGGAGCAGTGCCACACATCGAATGGGACCCATTTCCTCTCTCCTGCTGGCACATGGCGTGCTGGGTTGAGCAGTTGGAAAAGTTCCTTTCTCCAGCACCCAGGAAGGTGTTCTGAGTGAGGTGTCTTGGTATTTTCATCCAAGTGCTGGTAACTCCTTGAGTTCTCCCTGCCCCTTCCCTTCAGCAGCTCCCAGTGCCGGTAACATGGAATTGTGGAATCACAGAATGGTTTGGATTGGAAGGGACCCTAAAACTCACCTAATCCATGGGCACAGACACCTTCCACTATCTCAGGTTGCTCCAAGCCCTGTCCAGCCTGGCCTGGGTCATTTCCAGGGATGGAGCAGCCACAGCTGCTTTGGGCAAACTGTGCCAGGGCTTCACCACCTCCATCCTTTCCTGCCTCTTCCTCCCACTCCTGACCCTTACATCCCGGTCAGGGTGACACTCAGGTCCAGGCTCCAGACCTGCCAGCTGATCTCTTCCAATTTAACTGTTCCAGCCTATCTTTACCCCACTTGGCTGAATTTTGAGAAGGTGCCCAGGGAAGTCACTGTTGGCGCCAAGGGTATTGATTTTGCTGCCTGAGGGGAGGGCACAGGGCTGGAACGTGGGTGGGATGAGCACAATCCTCCTCTAAAAATGCAAATGGAAACTCTATCTCCAAAACAAGGGCCTGGATGAACTCTGTTTGGTTTTGTACTCCCCTGTAACCTTCCCCTAAAGCAGCTGTCCCTCTGGTGCCCCAGCTGTGCTGGAATGCTGTCCATGCTCACCCCGCTCTCCTCTCCCTGGCAGCGGCTGGATTGCGGCGCTGTCGGAGGTGCACGAGAACCTTGCCGTGGTGGTGATCATGATGGTGGTGGCAGCGTTCTTCACGCTCTGCGCTGTCCTCTCCCTCTTCCTCCTCAAGCAGGTGAGTGGCTCAGGGGCCAGCAGAGCTCAGGCTGCTCCCAGGGGTCCTGGGTTTGACTCCTCCCTTCCCCTGCCTGGGAATGATGACGGGAGCAGGACAGTGGTGGGTCAAGAGGTTTTAATTAAATGTATTTTTGCTTGTGTTTCCTGCATCAATATCAAATTTCTCGGACACTCTTGAAGTGGGAAGTAGCCTCCCTTTGGAGTCATAGAATCATGAAATGATTTGGGAAGGGACCTTAGAACTCATCTTACCCCTCTGCCAAAGGCAGGCACACTTTCCACTATCCCAGGTTGCTCCAAGCCCCATCCAACCTGGCCTGGAACATTTGCAGGGTTCCAGGGGCAGCCACTGGGAAACCTGTACCAGGTTCTCTGGGTAACCCGTGCCAGGGTTTCACCACTGTCCCAGAGAAGGATTTTTCTCCTGATATCCCATCTAACTCTGCCCTCTGGCAGTTTAAAACCATTGCCCCTTGTCCTGCCTGAAGCTGGCAGAGCAGAGGTGGTTGTGGCTCTGTTCAGCATCCAGGGATTTTCAGTCACTGCTCCCACAGCATTGTGGGGTTTCTCAGAGCCTGCTGGGATCCCAGCGAGTGCCTTCCCACCGGTTCCTAAACCCAACCCTCCTCCTTTCTCCTGCCTGACAACAGCAGGGCTGGATTTCTGCAGGAACAGCAGAAATGGAGCTTGGGAGAAGGCAAGGACAGGCTGGTCTGATCCTGCTTTTATTGGTACTTCCTTCTTTTCTCCTGCATTTCTCTTGAAGGAAATACTTGATGCTGTTGGCACCTTCAGGTCCTGCCCTGCAGTCAATACTGGGTTAAGTCTGAGCCATCACAGTGTGGGGAGTTTTGGGTCTGAAACCAGCTATTTTGCTGAGAACTCCACATTTTTCATCAAATGAAATCCGCAGCATCCCGTGCTGGGAGCCATGGAGCCGCTGGCTGCAGCCCATCCTCTCCAGCTGTCAGGGGAGCCAAGGCAAAGCGAGGTGTGTGCAGCAACCCCAGTTTCATTCACCCTTTTCCCTCCCCTCTTCTTCCCAGGTGCATTCCCTGTATCGGCGCACAGGAGCCAGCTTCCAAAGGGCCCAGGAGGAGTTTTCCCAAGGCATCCTCACCAACAGGAGCTTCCAGAACGCAGCGGCCGGGGCAGCCTCCTCAGCTGCACAGAGTGCTTTCCGGGGAAACTAGCCCTTCCCAGGAAATCCAGCCCTTCCCAGGAAAACCAGCCCTTCCTGGGCTGCCTCCCTCGCTTCCTCTGCCCTCGTCTCCTCAACCTTCATTTATTATTATTTTTTTCTCTAAAAATGCACTTTTTGGGGGTACCACGTGAGCTCTGTGATGCCGACACTCCTGATGAGAAGAGGTTTCTTTCTAACTACCGCTGAGCTACGGTTTGGATGATTAGTTTTCCCTGTCTTGTTTTAGGGTATGGGGAGATGGGGGAAGACATTCTCTGAGGCAAATATTCCTCTCTCCAGGACCTTCTGGGTGTTTGTCTCTTCTTCCCCTCACTCTGTCTGTAGCAGGAAAATGAGGGGGAACAGGTTTTTGATTTTACTCTCTCTCTTCTCTCGGCCTTTGCTACAAAGAATTTGATTATCTGCTGTTTTGGGAGGGTTTTGTAACGTGCATGTAGTTGATGTGGTTGATTTTAAGAACAGAAACCGTACTTTTGGTTTATTACGCTCACACAATGCTGTATTTTGACCTCATAACTGCTGGGCTTGCTGAGAGCCAGGACAAGGTGGCACGAAGGAGAATCTGGGAGCAGGGGGGAGTGTGTGGGGGGCTGTATTTCCCCTGGTCCCCCCCAGGGCACATCCCTTGCTTCTGCAAGGATCCCGCAGGCGCCAGCCCTGGGCACGGAGAGGGGGAGAAGGGATCAGTGGAGGTTGAGTCTTCTCAGTGACCTGAAAGCAGGAGAGGGATGGGAAAAGGGATTTTGGTTTGGCTCCCAGCTCCAGGTTGGGGCAGCTGAGGTTGCCAGGTCACACAGTGCCTGTGACGCCCTTCTCCAACTAACCTTGAATGAGTCTTTCTCCAGGGAAGGCTCCTCCCTGCCTTCCTCCTCACCAGTTTGATCTTTTTTTTAGCTGGGAAGGAACTGTTTTGATGTGTGTTCAACTGCATCCCGAAATGGGATGTCCCTTGGGAAGTGGGGGAGGTGCTGGGGTGGATGGGGGCAGGTTCCCACCTCCCCCTCTTTCAGCCCCGTGTTTTGGGTGTCGGGGAGGGGGTTTCATGCAGGTTTGGCTTTGTGGTGCCCCTTTGCCGGGGTGGGGGTTGTATTAGACCTCCATCCTGTGCTGGCGAGGGGCAGCAGGGGGACGCTGGGATACAGAAATCGGTATTTTTACACCCTTTTCCTCCTGTATTATTGGGGTTTTTTTTTCCCCTCCCCGCGTCTGATCTTTTAATGTTTAAAAAATGATTAATAAAAAATAGTTCATGCGGTCCAGATGCGGTGTCGGTGCCGGCGGAGGGGGCGTGGCCATCATTGGGGGCGGGGCTATAGGCGTGGCCTGAGTGGAGGGGTGACCCAGGGGGCGTGATTTGATTGGCGGATGAAAGGAGTGGGCGTGGCCATGGTTCATGGGCGTGGTTTTCCCGCGTTATGGGCGTGTCAGTGGGCGTGGCCTGCGCCGTGGCGCGCCGGGAAGGCGGAAGCGGCTCCCGGGCCCCGAGTGCCGGGACCGGGGGTCCGGAGGGGCCATGGCCGGGGCCGGCTGGGCCCCGCCGCGCCTCGATGAGTTCATCCTCACCGAGCCCCTCGGCTCCGGCACGTACGCCACCGTCTACAAGGCCTACAGGAAGGTAGGGCCGAGCCCGCCGCAGGGTTCGCCTTTTTGCTCCTCAGTCTGCCCCCCCAGTCCCGTGGGACCCCCGTTCTCCCGTCCTCCACATGGGGCTCCATCCCTGTAGCCCCCACCTGGCGCCGGCCGCCCCCTTGCAGGGCTTCCTTCCCTTCCCTCCCCACCCGGCGCGCTGGGGGAGCAGCCCAGGGTGGCCGCTTGGCTGGGGGGGCTCCAGCGTTGTCCCCCTCCTCGGCAGAGGGACACGCGTGAGGTGGTGGCCATCAAATGCGTCAACAAGAGGAGCCTGAACCGGGCGTCGGTGGAGAACCTGCTGACAGAGATCGAGATCCTCAAGACCATCCGCCATCCCAACATTGTGGAGCTCAAGGACTTCCAGGTGGGCTGGGGGCTTCCCGGGGTGCGGGGTGGCTCTGGGGCAGAACTCCTCTGGCATGGATCCATCCTCGCTTCCCAAGGGTGTATCCCTGGTGCCAGCAATTGGGCAAATCGCTCCAGGTGAGCCTGTGTGGGTGGGACTGGCTGGGTGTTATTGCTGCACAGTGGGACAGTGACCACATCTACCTGATCATGGAGTTCTGTGCCGGGGGGGACCTCTCCCGCTTCATCCGCACGCGCCGGATGCTCCCCGAGAAGGTGGCACGCGTCTTCCTGCAGCAGCTCGGTGAGGACACCCCGCCTGGCTCTGCCAGGGACCCTTCCCGAGGGTTTTGGGCTGCAGGGCTGTGCTATCACGTGCCCATCCGTCCTCCCAGCCTGCGCCCTGAAGTTCCTCCACGACCGCAACATCTCCCACCTGGACCTGAAGCCGCAGAACATCCTCCTGAGCTCCCCGGAGAACCCCCAGCTGAAGCTGGCAGGTCAGGACAGCTCCCCAGGAGGGGCTGGGAGGGGGCAAATCCCTTCTCCCTGTGCCCCCACGAGCTCTGTGTCCGGCAGATTTCGGCTTTGCTCAGTACATGTCCCCGTGGGATGAGAAGCACGTGCTGCGTGGCTCCCCGCTCTACATGGCCCCTGAGATGGTGTGTCGGCAGCACTACGACTCCCGCGCGGACCTGTGGTCCGTGGGTGTCATCCTTTACGGTGGGCTTGGCTTTTACTGCCCCGGGGGGCTCTACTCAGGGCTGCTTTCCCCCTCTCCATCTCCCCCCACCGCTCCTTTTCCTCCCACAGAAGCACTTTTTGGAAAGCCGCCCTTCGCTTCCCGCTCCTTCGCCGAGCTGGAGGAGAAGATCCGCAGCGACCGGGCCGTGGAGGTAACGTGGGGTGGGATGGAGCTGGGGGGGTTCTCACAGCGCTCAGTGGGCTCAGCCCCTTCCCTGCCCAGCTTCCCAGCCGGCCCCAGCTCTCTCTGGAATGCCGGGATCTCCTCGGGCAGCTGCTGGAGAGGGACCCTCGGAAGCGCATCTCCTTCGAGTGCTTCTTTGCCCACCCCTTCGTGGACATGGAGCACATCCCCGGCCCCGAGAGCCTGGGCAAGGCGGTGAGCGAGGGCTGGGGGCTGCTCCCGGGGAATGGGGGGGAGTTCCAAGCCCTGAGACCCCCCCTGTGTCCCCCAGACCGATCTGGTGGTGGAGGCAGTGAGGAAGGATCAGGAGGGAGACGCCAGTGCCGCCTTCTCCCTCTACCGCAAAGCCCTGGAGTATTTCGTGCCAGCGCTGCACTGTGAGTCCCCACGGGGGTTATGCGGGGCCTGGGTGTATTTCTGGGGGGCAGCACCCCAGGGAAGGCCGGTTTTCAACTCACCCACCCCTGTGTTTGGTCATTCTCTCCATCAGATGAAAGCGATGCTCGGCGCAAGGAAGCCATCCGGGCCAAGGTGAGCTAAAACCCCCGGTGGGGTGGGGGCAGCATCCCCATCCTCTGCATCCCACATCGGGGGTCTTCTCACCCCCAAAATGTGCACAGGTGAGGCAGTACATCTCCCGAGCAGAGGAGCTGAAGGTGTTGGTCACTTCCAGCAACAAGAACCTCCTGGAGAAAGGAAATCCGGCCAGAGAGCTCCTTAAAGGTAGTGATTATTGAGCATCCCCCAGTGCTGGAGCTGGCAGGGGGCAGTGGTGGGGTTTTGGGCTGAAGGGTGAAGATTTTGGGCAATCCCCGTAGCCGTGTCCCCTTGCAGAGATGGCCAAGGACAAGCCTCGGCTCTGCACGGCGCTGGAAGTGGCTTCAGCTGCCATCGCCAAGGTGAGGGGTGGCCTTGGGGGTCCCCTCACCCCTCGAGGGAAGGGGAAGGTGCAAACCCGGTGGGGAGGGGGCTGCTGGATCCCCCCAGCCACAGCCAGCCCCCGGGGCCTGTTGCAGGAGGAGGAAGGCAGGGATGACAGTGACGCCCTGGAGCTGTACCAGCAGAGCTTGGGGGAGCTGCTGCTGCTCCTGGCCGGTGAGTTGGGACTGTGGCTGGGATTTTAGGGCAAGGAGGGGTCCTGTGCTCCCATCCCTCATCCCATGGCACATTTTCCCCGCAGCGGAGCCGGCGGGGCGGCGGCGGGAGCTGCTCCATGCCGAGGTGAGTGCCAGCCTTGCGACAGCCGGCCATCCCCCGTGGCCTGGCCCCAGGAGGACTGCACCCTCTCTCTGTCCCCACCAGATCCAGACCCTGATGGCCCGAGCCGAGTACCTGAAGGATCAGATCAAGGTATGATGACTGGGGGAGGGCTCTGGAGGGAGCTGGGGGAGGATAAAGGCTGGAAAAGGCCCCTCTCCCTTGGCAGATGCGGGAGGCACAATCCATGGGCAAAGAGGCGCTGGCAGAGTCCGTCCGGAGCGGTGAGTCCCCCTTTTCCGAGGGGACTTGTGAAATATTCCTCCAGCTGCCGCAGCCATGGAGATATCCCTGCCTGTGGCTGATCCCAACCCCACACAGCCCCGGGAGCCCCTGCCTGGCACAGCCCTGGCGTGGGCAGCCCGCTGAGCGCTGTGTGCCCCGGCACAGGCTGTACCTTGCAGTGACTCCCGGGAGCTGCTCACCGCCCTGCCAGGAGACACCGGCGCCAAGACGAGGTTCTGTCCCCGCCACCAGGGTGACACCTGGGGGGTCACCTCGGGCTCTCAGCCCCGGGGGCTCCACAGGGACATCTGCCCCTCTCCCAGGCGCTGGCTCCTTTCCCTGCCAGCCCTGCCTCTCCCGTCTGCTGCTGCAGCCTCCCCTGCCACAGCGGGCGGGTTATTCCACTCTAATTCCCTCCGCTGGCTGCTGTGGGAAGGGTATTTTTATCCTGGCCCTGGGCTCTGGCAGGACATCCCCCCTGCTTTTTTGGCTGGCTGGTTCTTCCACCTCCCAAATTCTTGGGGAGCCCACACGGCCCAGGTCCACAAATCTGGCCGGGCACTGAGGGTGGACAGGGATGCTCCGCTGTGCCTTCCTCGCCCAGCATCTACCTCTGCATCCACTGCTGCTCGTCCAGCACCCACTGCACTGTCCCAGCCCAGCCAGAGCTCCCTCCATCTCACTGCTGGAGCACTGGGAATGTGGCTTTTCCTTCCTAAACCTGGAGCGTGACAGCTTCTGGCTGCATCATCGGTGTCACGACCGTGAGCAGTGCTCAGCAGGGACCCGCTGAGTCGGGCACGAGCAGCAATCAGTCACCTTCAGGGAGGCACTCTCAGCATCCTGCCTGCCCCCCTCCACTCCTCAGCATCCCAGGAGTCACTGGTACAGGGTGCTGAGGTTTCCTGTCCTGCAAAACAAGGTACTTGTCTCAAAATCTACTGTATCTCAAGGGAATATAATTTATTGTCTTTAATAAACTTTAATTTTGATTTCTCTGCCTCCTCTGCACTCGGGTTTGTGATTTAAGCCTAAAAGAGGACCCAGAGCCAGCCTGGGGTCCTGAAGCCAGCGGGGAGGGGTGGGACCCTTGTCCCTGTTCCCCCAGGAGCAGGGCTGGGGTGTCCCCTCCTCTGCTCTAGCAGTGCTCTCCCTTCCTGTGCTCCCCGGGGACACGAGGCAGCCAGAGCAAGGTTTGACCTTGTTTTCACTTACCATCTTTTTATTTTTTTGTGTGTGTGTGTAAAACAGGGAGCAGAACAACACGAGCCATTACGTAAAATCCTGTTTTCTCCAATAGATTTTTGTGGCGGGTGAGGAAGGGCCAGGCTGGGCCATGAGGGAAGGCAGAAGGGCTGAAACCAACGACAAGGAGGATTTTTGGGGTGTCCCGTGGACATTGTGAGCCATGACCTCTTCCCAAGACAGCCTCCCCCCAGATCCTGCTCAACCCGACGCGGAGCTTCCCGGGCAGATGCGATAAGGCACTTTTATATCTTTTTATTCTTACTATCATTATTATTCAGAGCAGAGATTATATCCCGAGGCTTTAAAGTGCTTTCCAAGCCCGTGTCCTCCCCCAGCCTATGGCGAGTGCAGGGCTGCCGGGGACGGCTGCTCCGGCTGGCTGCGGCAGCCGGCGCGGATAATCGCATCTGCCTTCACGCTCGGCCGCCAGCGCGGCCCAGCCCCAGCCCTCGGAAGCAGGACGAGGCTCTGGATGCTCCCTCGGTGGTGATGGAGCCCAGAGTGGCCCAGCTTTGTGTCCGGGTGGATGTGAGTGTCCCCCACAGCGGGGTTTTTGGCGGAGCGCTGCCCAAATGTCACCGAGGGAAGGTGGCGCGAAGGGAGCGGTGCCCAGCCCGGCAGCGCTGGGAGGAGCTGCTCCGCTCCCCTCCCATCCATGCCATCACCCAGCCCTTCCAAAGGGCTCCTCCAACCCTCACGGGGTGGCTCTCAGGGCTGGCAGCTGGGTTGTCACCCTCGTGGGTTGATGTGAGGTCAAAGGTGGCTTGGGGACAGCTGGGTCAGTGTGTGGAGCCAACCTTGGGCTTTCCCAGCGCTCGTTAATCTGGATTAATCCCGATTGTTGGACCAGCAGTGGGTCCATGGATGGATGGGCCATCCCTTTCCATGCAGGGAGGTTTAATTGCCTGCAAAAAGAAGAAGGGAGATTCCCCAACCTTCCATGGCAGCTCATTTGTTTCAAGTGCTTTAACAATTGCTCATTTAATGCTTTATCCGTTGGGGAAACCTCTCACTCATCCCACACTCATCAGTGGGAGGAAGGAAGATCATGCAGCTGGCTGAGGAATGGAGATGGTACAGGAGGGCAGGAGTTTTGTCAATAAAATTTATGTTATTTCATCAACAAAGTTTATTTTACTTTATTGACAAAATTCCTTACTGCCAGCATCTTCCAGCAGCCAGCAAGGGTTTACTTGGACAAACCCATCCCAATCCCAGCCCCATAGGTGAGGGAATTATATAAAGCCTGTAAAAGAGAGAGAAAAAGAATACATTTTCTGCTTTAATCCACACTTATTCTTTGCTTTAAGATTTTTAGTCTGTGTGTTGATGCCCAGAGCAGTCGCGTGGTGTGGAGGCCGCAGGGATGCTCGGGATACGGCAGCGGGAATGGCTGGAAGCTGGGATGCATCCCTTGGTGGGCAGGGAAAAGGCAGGAGGGGGCTGCCTGCCCTTCATCCCCCCATCCCAGCCTCTTCTGCCTCCATCCCAGCCTCTCCTGCCCCCATCCCAGCCTCTCCTCCCTCCATCCCAGCCTCATTTCTCCATCCCAGCCTCTTCTGCCTCCATCCCAGCCTCTCCTCCCTCCATCCCAGCCTCTCATTTCTCCATCCCAGCCTCTCATTTCTCCATCCCAGCCTCTCCTCCCTCCATCCCAGCCTCTCCTCCCTCCATCCCAGCCTCATTTCTCCATCCCAGCCTCATTTCTCCATCCCAGCCTCTCCTCCCTCCATCCCAGCCTCTCATCCCTCCATCCCAGCCTCATTTCTCCATCCCAGCCTTTCCTGCCCCCATCCCAGCCTCTCCTCCCCCATCCCAGCCTCATTTCTCCATCCCAGCCTCTCCTCCCTCCATCCCAGCCTCATTTCTCCATCCCAGCCTCTCATTTCTCCATCCCAGCCTCTCCTGCCCCCATCCCAGCCTCATTTCTCCATCCCAGCCTCTCCTCCCCCCATCCCAGCCTCTCCTCCCTTCATCCCAGCCTCTCCTCCCTTCATCCCAGCCTCTCCTCCCTTCATCCCAGCCTCTCATCCCTCCATCCCAGCCTCATTTCTCCATCCCAGCCTCTCCTGCCCCCATCCCAGCCTCTCCTCCCTCCATCCCAGCCTCTCCTGCCCCCATCCCAGCCTCTCCTGCCCCCATCCCAGCCTCTCCTCCCCCATCCCAGCCTCATTTCTCCATCCCAGCCTCTCCTGCCCCCATCCCAGCCTCTCCTCCCCCATCCCAGCCTCATTTCTCCATCCCAGCCTCTCCTCCCCGCACAGCCGGCCGCCCAGCGCTGGGAGCAGGGATGCAGCCTCGGAGGAGCATCCTCGGAGCTGCCGCTGCTTCTCTTTGCCGGGGAAGCTTTGCTGAGGCTTAACACATCGCGGGATCCGGGCGGGAGGAGCGGGGGCTGCCTGGCTTTTCACATGCCCGGGGGTCACGGTGCCTCCTAAAATAAACCCGCCGAGCTTCACGCGGCCTTTGCGTGGCCGCACGTGTGCCGGGAGAGCGCCGAGCACAGCCCGGGGGTCGGGCACGGCGGGCAGGGAAGGGGGAGCCGAGGAAAAGGTGTGGGAGAGGATCCTGGCTGCTTTCTGCGGGGGATGAACTGCGGGGCTGCATCCCCGTGGCTCCCGCTCCGGTTTGGATCCCGCTCTCCGGTGGGATGGGTTGATGGTGCCTTGGGATCGGGATTTAAACTCCAAGGGCTCGGGCCGTGCCTGCTCCCTGCTATCCCTTTCCTGCTGGGGGATTAGATCAGCCCGGCCTGATCCTCATCAGGTATGATCTCCTTCCAGAGCTAAAACTGCCGCTGCCAATCTCTCCTCTCGCTTCTCCCCGGCTGGATTTGGGATCTGACGGGAGCAGATGTCCCTGGAGCTGCTGGAGTCTCCCGCTCCCAGGGGCTGGAGGGTTGTGGAGACGTGTGTCCACACCTGAGCTGCCTCTGTCTGTGTGTCTGTCCTCTCAGGAGCTCCCCAGAACCACCTGGCCCTGGCACAGGATTGTCGGGGGGCTGGGGGGGCACAAGCCCCAGCCAAGGCTTGATCCAGAAATAATAATAGTAATAATAATAATAATAATAATAATAATAATAATAATAATAATAATAATAATAATAATATCAGTTTCCCAGCACCCTCTCCTGCATTTTCCTGGATCACCCATCCTCCCCTGCAAAACCAAACTGCAGTTAATCAGCTCCCACGGGACTTGGAGCGAGAAATTCCCAGCCTGTGCCAAGTTTTTCCAGGAAGCCTCACCACAGGAGGCCCCTGCCTGCCGGGATGCTGCCGGGGCTGGAGTCACACCTGCACTAGCACAGAGAGCTTGGAGCAGTGCACTGGACATCCCGCAGTGCCCGTGAGACTGAGCCTTCTGAAGGTTTTCTATTGAAATAGCCAAAAAATCTGCGGAAAAACGGGGATTTTGTTTGATTTTAAACCCGACTGCTGCCAACGAGCTGCTCGTAGCATCCCTTTGGTTCCAAACGTGAGAGGTGCTTTCTTCGGGATTCCGCTGCCACGGAGTTTTCCTTGGAGCTTCTGTCCCTGCCTTGGGAAGGGGAGCCCCAAAACCAGGAAAACGGGAAAATTTAGCCAGGCAAACAGAGCTCGGGGAGAAAAATAAATGCATAGACATCTCCTGGTATTTATTCCACCGGTTATAACAGTGCCATGGCACGGGGACAGCACAGGAGGTGAGGGACACTCAACCGAGCACAGCACGACTACAGCACGACGAGCGGGAGGACGGGGAGAAATTCCCTCATGGCTTTGTTCTTCTCCTGGAAGGAACAAAGGCAGGATCCCATCCCAGGAGAGGGACAGCACTGCTCGGGGAAGGGCTGCTGCGGGCTCAGCTCAGCACCGGGGAGGGCTTTTGCTCCTGTCTGGTGTCAATTCAGGCTTCAGCACCCTCCCTTCCCACAGGGATCGTGTAGCAGGTCCTTTCCGGGCTGGCTCCTCCGGAGGGGCCCTCAAGGGCACGGGGCTGGGTGTTCCTTGCAGGGATGGGATGTCGTTTCTCGGGCGATGGGCTGGGGAAGCGGGGAGGGAGGTGTTCCACACCCTGCCTCGTCCTTGCGAGGCGAATCGGAGCCTCCCGGTCATTTCCAGGAGGCCGAGTGGAAAGGTGGAGGCAGAGCCACAGCGTGCTCCAAGGTCAGTGACGCTCCAAGGTCAGTGACTCTCCAAGGTCGCTCTCGTTCCCTGCAGCCTCCTGGGTCTGGCTGCGGGCACCAGACTTTGGGGTACGGGGGGGACATGCTGGCTCTCGGCTCTAACCTCAGCCCGGAGAACGAAACGGAAACCACACATCAGGGACAGCTGGGTCAGGGGCTCGGGGGGGTCACAGGGCTCAGGAGGAGCCGAGTGACACACGGCAAAGGTGACAACGTGGCTGGGGGCCCCGCTGCAGGCAGCAGCCCCCGGCAGAGCCTGCGCTGCGTCCCCTCCCTGCTCAGCCCCATCACATCACGGAGCATTTCTCCGCCGATTGCTTCAGGTCCTCTAGCGTGGCCGAAGCTTTGTCCTTCAAGGAATCAAGGTCCAGGTTCTGGATGTTGCTGAGCTGGCCGATAACCGAGTTCTTCTCCTCCTCCTCCTCGTTGTCCTGCTCGATCATCTTGGCCAGCTCCTTGGGCAGCTCCACGTCGCCTCCCACCAGCTGGATCTGGTTGTCATCTGTTTCGTTCTGGAACGGGTCGGGAGAGAGTCAGGAGGGGGCACAGAGGGGAGGGAGCTTCTGCGAGCATCGCAGGAGGGGCTTTGGGCTGTCTGCCCGCTCCAAGGACCGTGCGGGAAGGGAGGATGTTGATCCAGGCTGAGCGAGAGCCGAGATGGAAACCCACGCTCAGCACCAGTACAAACTGGTTTCCAGCTCGCGTTACGGGGGGTCAGGCACTTAATTAAGCTGCGCTTATGCTTAACGACGGCTCCCAGCGGCGGTGAGGATCAGCTCTGAGCCGGGAGCCACGGGGAGACTCGGGATGAGGCAGCCCGGCTGCCAAGCGGGATCAAGAATGAGCAGAAGAAACTTGTCAAAAGATGAGAAGGGACATCTCAAGCACGAGAAGGCAGTGAAAGGATGGTGGGGCCAGATCCAAACAAATCCCAGTTTTCCCCGGAGAATAAAAAAATCTCGTCTTTCTCTGGCTTTTCTGGCTTTTGGCAGGGGGTAAAAGAAATTCTCCAGCTGTTTATTTCCTGGCTATTAAAAGGGGGGTGGGAAGCAGGGGGATGAATCCGGATGAATTCGGTGAACAGCACCGAACAATCAGAGCAATCTCACTTGGCTTAGCTGACCCTTCGGAGCTAATATTAGCCCGGCTCCAATTTGGAGTATTCACCACCGAGTGACTCTTCCTAAATAAAGGGTGGGTTTGGAGGGAGAAGAGTTTGTGACAATTCCAAGAAAGGCTGAATTATCTCTTGATTAAATTGTTTTTAACGAATCATTCATGGTGTGGAAATTCCAAAATTGGAGTTTAGGTGGGAGAGGTTCGCCAAATAATCCGGGGAGAGGAGCTGGCTAGTCCAGCCGGAGAGGCTCACTGCCGGCTCCAGGGAGTCTGGGGTGAAGGTGGTTTTACCTCACCCAGCTGGATTCGGGGGGCAAAAGCGAGGAAGAGGGGGATCCAGCAAGGCTGGGGGTCCCACTGTCTCGGGCTGGTGGTCTGTGGTGCCCGGGGGGAAGGAAAGGGGCCAAAGTTTGGGGAGAATGATGGTTTTTGAGGGGAGTTTATTTGCGTTTGGGCTTTGAGGCTCAAACCCCAGCCAGCCAAGGGGGTCCTTGTCCCTTTCCCTGCAGAGCTCCATCGGGAGCTCGGGTCCCCTTGTGCCCCCCGTTCCCAGCTCAGCCGTACCTTGGGGAGCCTGTACTTGTCTCGGAAGTGGGACCTGACCGTGGCTCTCTCCGCCTTGCGCTGGGCAAACTGAGCGTCTCTCTCCATCCTGCGGAGCACACGGGGCACTCATCAGCAGCCCGTGCCCTCCATCCCCGGCTTTGCGCTTGCCCCCAACCTCAGCATCCCCCATTTTCTCTGAAAAGTCCCGTTTTCCCACAATTTCCTCCCCCCAGCGCAGCCTGGAAGGAGAAAACAATTCCATCTCCCGGGTGAGGAAGAGGATTAAGGGATTAGGGGGCTCACGAAACCCCCTCACGGTCCTGCTGTCCCCAGCTCTGGCTCCCCCCACGTCCCACGCACGGGATGCGGGATTGCAGCGGGAGCAGCCCCTTCCCCCCGGGGCTCCGGGGGTCCAGCCCGTGCCGGTGCCGCTCGCACTCACTTCTCCTCCACCAGCTGCCGCTGATATTCCTCATACTCCTCGCGGGTCATGCCCTGCGCCTCGGCCGGAGATTTCTCGCCCTCGCTCTTCTCCTCGCCGCCCAGGCCCCCCGTGAGGTTCTTCAGCTGTCCCCCCACCATGCTCTTCACCATGAACGCCATGGCCGCGCCTTCGGGGGCCCGGGGAGCCGGGGGGCAGCGCGGATCTGCGGCCGGGACAGCCCGGGGGTTACGGCGGGGCTCTCGGGAAGATGGGGATGGGGAGGATGAGCAGCCTCCGAGGAGGAACGGAGCTAAGGGGGGGAGCTGGAGTGCCAGGGAGCAGAGAAATGGTCGGTGCTGGGGTGCTGGGAGTAGGGAATCTCCGGGATGCGGCGGATGGGAGCTCCTGGAGCAGCTGGGGTCAGAGGAGATGAGCCCCGGGCACGGGAGCAGCGGGGAGCTGGGACACCGGGGGCTGGAAGAGCCGGGGCGAGCCGAGCTGGGCTCCCGGGGAGCGGCGGCACCGGGTTAGGAGGAGGTGGGAACAGGGAGATGAGTTCCCTGGGAGGAGCCGCGGTCAGCGGAGAGGAGTTCGCGGGGAGCTGGGATACGGGGCTGTGGATGCGGGATCGGCAGAGCCGAGCTCACACAGCAGCGAATTCCTGAGGAGCCGGGATCAGCGGAGCTGGATTTCCCGGGGAGCCGTGCCGAGGGGCTACGGAGGAGAGGGGCTGAGAGGGGATGAATTCCCGGGGTGACGGAGAGTTGAGCTCCCGGGGTGCCCGAGGAGGAGCCTGGGATGGGGAGATGGCTTCCCGGGGAGGTGGGGCACGGGGTTATGGAGGAGATGGGGACAGCGGAGATGAATGCCCGGGATGACGGAGTACCGAATTCCCGAGGTGCCGGGACCAGCGGTGAAGGGCAGCGGAGCCGGTGGAGTGCGGAGTTCCCGGGATGCCGGAGTACTGAGAGATGGAGAAGCCCGGCTCAGCGAAGCGGAGTTCCCGGGACAGCGAAGTCCGGAGCTTCAGGGATGCCGGAGCTGCCGCCGGGCCGTGCGGGGTCAGCGGGGCCGCGCAGCCCGGCCGCCCATGGCGGAGCGCTCCCGGGAGCGGAGCGGCCGCTGCAGCACCGGGGCTCGCACAGCTCCGGTGTGTGTGTCCCTGCACGGCGGCGGCGGCGGTACCGCCTCCCCCGGCCCCGCCGCCTCCCTCCGGCCCCTCCGCCTCCCCCCGGCCCCGCCGCCTCCCCCCGGCCCCTCCGCCAGGCGGAGCCGCCGCCGTCCCGACCCGCCCCGGGCACCGCGAGTGATGCCACCGCCGGGGAAGGAAGAAGGAGCACCCAGAGCTCCCCGGGGACACTGCGGGGAGCCCCCCGGACACCCTTCCCTCCCCGACTCCCGGCTGCTTCATCCCACCGGGGAGCAAACCCACCTCAGTGCCCCTGTTCCCACTCTATTCCCCGTCCTTGGGGTCTGGCAGGAGGAAAAGCCGGGCTTGACGCTCGGAATAAGCCATATCAAATATCACAACTGTAGTTTGCTCATCCATCCAAGGGGCTGCTGCCTCTCCCTTATCCTATTAATGATATCCCTGGAAGTATTCCCATCTCTGGAAGTGTCCAAGGCCAGGCTGGACAGGGCTTGGAGCAGCCTGGGGTGGTGGAAGCTGTCCCTGTCCATGGCAGGGGGACGGAGCTTGGAAGAGCTTTAAGGTCCCTTCTGATTCCAGCCATTGTGGGATTCTGTGATTCCGTGATTTTATGATATTAATTAATACCAAAGCCGCTCTCAGAACAGAGGCACGAAAGCGTTCATTGATCACCTAAATCAGGAGGATGGAACAGGCATTGATTTTGTTGCATCATTCCCTCACTCTCTCCAACCCCACTCCCACTCCTGCTCTTCCCTTTGACTGCAGCCTCATTCCAGGCCTTGGGGAGTGAGCAATTAATGGCATCAGCAACGCACCTCCCTTCCAGATGGCCAGCCTGGCTTTAACAGACATTTCTCCCTTGTTTCTTCTCCGCTCGTGAAAAATGAGCGCGGATCCAAACCCCAATCCCAGCTTGCGGGAAATCATTTCATTTCCGAAATATAAAGACAATCTCTGCAGATTAAAATGATGGAACAGCTGTGAAGCGACAGAACAAAGTGACTGAGGGAGGGGGAAATCGGCCCATCTCCTCCCATCCCCCCCCCCGTCCAAGGTAAAATGATGTTTTAAGAGGAAAATTGATTTTAAAACAACGCGTTTTTCTAGGATAATAATCTGGTCAGCGGCTTGGCAGTGACGGCTGCTCTTCGGGATTGGAACAGGCTCTTGGAGGTGATGACAGGGAATTGGTCCCGGTGAAGGCTCTCCTGGCAGAGCAGAGCCCCCTGATTGATGCCAGCACTTCCCTTGATTCCATCCAAACGTGCAAAAGGGACCAGGGAGGTCCCTCGGAGGCTCCTCGGTTTGGCACAACTCCAGCGTCACCCACAGCATCCCCAGCACGCAGGTGCCCCTGTGCCTGCTGCTCACCCCGAGCTGGCAGCTCAGGAGCCTCAACAGCTTTTTGAAGTGATGATTTTTGCTTTTCACACCCATCTGCACCTCCCCCCAAGCTCATTCCCATGGAAAACCCATGGAAAATTAATTTTAACCCACAACGAGCTGCCACAGCCTGCTGAGAAATAGGCTGGGAGCCCCCGGCGCTCCGCAGATGTCCCGTCGCCAACAGCGTGGTGGAGTGTTCCGGCTGTCAGAGTGGCTGAAAAGACGAGCAGGGAGAAGAACCAGCACCTCTGGTTGTGCCCCTGGCTGCTGGCCCGAACCTCGGGTGGGCTCAGAGCAGATTTCGGATGCGGCCGGTGCCGGGAGCTTCGCTCACTCCGGATTTCGCTGCGAGCATCCATTAACAATAAGAGACTGGAAGTCAGGACCGATTTTTTCCAGCTGGGTTAGATGGGTCAGCTCCCACGGAGCCTCCCTGTCTGAGGAACTGCGAGCAAACAGCTCCTGACGAGCAGAAACGCTCGGCCAAGGCAGCTAGGTGCAAACAGCGCCTCGGATCCCGTCCCTCGGGCAGGGATGCTCGCTCACCAGCTCGGGCTCTGCAGCCTCTTGCAGCCCGGGGTTTTTGGGAATGGGGCAAAAGGCAAAGGAAAGGACCTCCAGAGAGGTTCTGCTGCTCCCCCGTCCCCTCGGCTTTTCCTGGAGGGGCCGGTGGCCCACCTGGAGGCAGAGCTGGGGGGACAATCAGAGGGTGCAGCGAGCTGGGAAATGAAGCTTCGAGGTGGTTGATTTCCCCATTTGCTTTTCCTTGGGCAGCTGAACCGCTCCTCATCCCTGAAATACATTCAAGTGAGGATGAGTCATCCTCCCTGCCAGGACTCTAACCTGCCGTAATGAGATGTAAATCCTTGCATGACCTATTATATTAGCTTATGCTATATCACACATCTCCACGGATTAGACAGCAGCGAGATGAGACGTCCCCCCGTCGCAGCCTCAGACAAGACGGTGGAAGTTAAGAGGATCCTCTCTCAGCGCTGACACCTGATTTAAATTGGAAGCAAGCAGCTCCCTCTGCCATGCTGAGAGGGATCATTCCCGCTCCTCTTTCCAGGTAACTGCCTCCAAAGGCACAGTTACCACAACCCGAGGATGCTCCCGAGATCCCCGAATGGCCCCGGAACCGCCGGGTCCTGGAGCAGAGGAGAAGGGGAGGCTCGGTGACCTCGAGCTGTAGGGCCATGCCAATAAGGCCATCAGATCCTTGTCAGCCTGAAATCCAGGGAACGTGAACGTTTAAGCCTCTGGAGACCCCGGGAGAATCCTGGAAAGTCGCGACGGGAGGGAAATGAAGAGGGCGTTTCCAAAGGCCGCAGCTGCCGGGGGAAGTCACTCCGGCACTTGGCAGCTGATTGTCACTTGCGGTGATGGGGACAGGCACCGCCACCTCGGGAGCCTCCGCGCTGGGTCTGACCCCGGGCAGAGTCACCTTCCCTCCTCCCGCCGGCCCATGGGGTGCTGCAGCGGGATGGGGACAGGGATACCCTGCAGAGGGATGGGGACAGGGATACCCTGCAGCGGGATGGGCACAGGGATACCCTGCAGCGGGATGGGCACAGGGATACCCTGCAGCGGGATGGGCACAGGGATACCCTGCAGCGGGATGGGGACAGGGATACCCTGCAGTGGGATGGGGACAGGGATACCCTGCAGCGGGATGGGGACAGGGATACCCTGCAGTGGGATAGGGACAGGGATACCCTGCAGTGGGATGGGGATACCCTGCAGTGGGATGGGGACAGGGATACCCTGCAGCGGGATGGGGATACCCTGCAGCGGGATGGGGATACCCTGCAGCGGGATGGGGACAGGGATACCCTGCAGTGGGATGGGGACAGGGATACCCTGCAGTGGGATGGGGACAGGGATACCCTGCAGCGGGATGGGGACAGGGATACCCTGCAGTGGGATGGGGACAGGGATACCCTGCAGCGGGATGGGGATGGGGATACCCTGCAGCGGGATGGGGACAGGGATACCCTGCTGCGCCCCTCGGGAGCGGGGATGAGGCACGGTAACATCTATCCAGAGAGTCCCACTGCTCTTAGGGGCCACCCAGCTCCCAGGAGGCTGAGGGAAAACGTCCTGAAGGTCTTGAGGAAAACATCCCTTCAGTGGGATCCCTACTGGGAGATCCTTCACGGGGATCGAAGTGCTACCATGTCGCTAACAGAGGAAATGAAGAAACTTTAGCAAAAATCACCAAATGAAATTCTTCCTGGTGTTTATTCGAACAGAACTCCATAAAGCTGAGGAAGACGGACTGCAGCGTGGCTTGTGATGGAAATTAAACCAAAGATGCCTTTCCCTGACTTACGGAGGCATTCCCATGGAAAACCTCCCCAATCCTACAGAACCAAACCTTTGAGATCCCAAAAGCTGGCACCATCTCCACAGGATGAAAAAATTCCAGTGCATCCCTCCTCACCTTGAGGTGTCCTGGCAGAGCCCCTGGGAGCCCCTGAGTGGTGCTGGGAATGGGAAGCCAGGAGCGGGGATGCTGCTGGGGTGTCCCCTCAATTCGCTTGGAATTCCCTGCTCTCATCTTTGTGTCACTGAGCACGGGGCTGGCCAGACTCAGCATTGCTGGGATTTGGGAGGTTTGGGCTGGGAATGGTCCTGTGGTGCAGAACACCCATCCCAAGGGGTGCGGGGATTTGGGGTGGGAATGATCACACAGGACACAAAGCCCCTGTCCCAAGGGATGGAGGTTTGGGCTGGGAATGATCCTGTGGTGCAGAACACCCATCCCAAGGGATGGAGAGATTTGGGCTGGGAATGGTCACACAGGACACAAAGCTCCTGTCCCAAGGGATGGAGGTTTGGGCTGGGAATGCTCCTGGCACACGGGACTCACAGCCCCTATCCCAGAGACCAGAGAGGTGTTGGGGTGCCGCACAAGAGGAGGGGATGCAGCTCACCGCAGAGAAGCCAGGCGGCTGCAATTCCCGCTGGGAGGAGGGTGCTGTGCGAGGTGAGGAAGAGGAGGGAGGTGCTGGGGGAGGCTCGCACGGCAGTGTCTGCAGCCCAGCCGTGACACAAATGCAGCGGGACAGACATACAGAGCATGTAAACAGGCACATGGGGAGAGCATGTGCTGCTCCGTGCCGCTGGTGGAGAGCGAGCCCCGAGCAAAGGCACACGCCAGCCCCGACACACACACACACACACACGGCCACACACACGCAGCGTTCCCACGGGGGATCTTCCCAGCTTTGTCTTCATTTCCTGGAGTGCTCAGAAGGAAAAAAAAAAAAAAAACCAAAACCCAAAAAAAAAACCCCCAAAAACCAAAAAACCAGAAAAAAAACCAACAAAAAAAAACAAACCCCAAAAACCCTAACCCTCCCCTCCATAAAAACAAAAAAACCCAAACCAAATCAAACAAAAAAACCCCCATAAAATAAAAAAATAAAATTTAATAAAAGCACAAAAAAAGGGGGAGAGAGAGAGAGGTGAACGCCACGGAACGGTGATGGGAATGGCTTTGTACATCACGCTAAAAATAGTCCTTGTGATAAAGTCGATCGTGGAGGGGGGAGGAGGTGCCGGCAGCGCGCAGATGCCGGAGAGGGATGCCAGAGGTTCTGCTCCGAGGATGGAGCAGAAGGGCAGTAATTAGAGCTGGTAATTAGCTGCAAGCAGCACAGAGAGAACTGAGCCGCTTGTGGGGGGCTCAGAGCACCCTCTCCCCTCGGGACAGAGGCTTCTTCACTCCGGGAAATGAGAAGCGAGCAGCTGCCGCAGCTGGAATTGGGGTCCTTGGAAGGGAGACGGGGATTTTGGGGTGTTTAGGGCGAGGAAGGCAGGCAGGGTGCGGGGACACGGGGAAGAGGCAGAGCTTGTGGAAGGAGCCCTGCTGGGGAGGAAAGAGGATCTGCGGGGAGCGGGGGAAGCCAGGGCCGGTGCTGGAATGGATGATTTGGCTCAGTGTGAGGTGCAGGGATGGAAAAGCGAAGGATGGAGATGGAGATGGTCCTTTCACCCCCGGCAGGTTCCACACACCAAATCCCAGCTCTCCTCAGCCCTGTCCTGATCCAGCTGGGATGCCGAGCTCCAGCCCCAGCTGGGATCCCGCTGAGCGGGCCGGAACCGGATTTTGCAGAGCTTTTTTAGACTCCGTGTCCCTGTTCCCTGCGGGAGCGCCGGGGAGAGGTCCCGGTGTGCCACGGCAATAAGGCCCTGCACACAGGATGATTCACGCCGGGAATCTGAGGCAGGATGGGAGCTGACACAACTGGGCCCAGTGCCCATCTCATCGCCCGAGGGAGGAGGAGGAGGAGGAGGAGGAGGAAGGGTACATGATGTGAGCCAGCACTTGGGAGCCCCGGGGTGTCACTCAGCCTTGTCCCCTCTGCCCACGCTGCTGCCGATGGGGACAGCCCCGACATCCCTCGGGACAAATCACTTGGAGGGATCCAGGATGAGCGAGAGAGCCCCAAGGCAGAGCAACCCTCTCTGTGTGGGGAAACTGAGGCACTGTGGTGGCAGGGTTAAATTCCCTGGTTTGCAGTGGGGAATGTGATTTCTTCCAGCAGTTCTCTCAGCATCCTTCAACTACATCCCAGAGGATGCTGAAGCACCAAACAGCACCCCTGAGACCAGGCACAGTCAAAAATAGGAAGTGTGGTGCCATTTGGAGGAAAATAGAAAAAAAAAATCGAAATAATCTAGGACCTAAATAATTTTTGGGCTGAGTTTCCCCCATCTTTTGATGGCTGCCAGGTGTCTGTCCCCAGCAGCAACCCAGGGCACACAGTGGGGGACAGGAGCAGACCTCTCCCTGCTCTCTCCCATCACGTGAAGGTTCCGGGCATTTCTCACCATTCCCAAAGCCGTTTCTTGCAGGCTTTGCCTGTAAATGACTTTAATCTTCATAAGCCCCAAAAAGTAAAGCTGCTTATCTGGCTGGGCCCTGCTGGAGCGCTGGGAGGAACCGGGGGGGGGACGTGGACAACAGGAGAGGGGTCAGTCCAGGGGAGAGGAAGCCCTATGGAGCTACATCACATCCTCATCCTCATCCTCATCCTCATCCTCATCCTCATCCTCAGCCCTGCAGACATCCCGAGGTCCCAAGGAATGGGGCAGTAGCACATCTCCCCTCTGCAGGCTCCATCCCACACATCCCTGAGCTCTGCCCGTGTCCCATCGCTCCTTTTTTCCCCTTTAACGGCTCCTCCAAGCGGAATCTCGGTGCCAACCCCGGTCCAAAGCCAGCAGAGAGCTCTGGCCCGAGGTTTGCCGAGCAGGCAGGCGGCAGAGCCGGCGTGCTTTAACGCTGAATAATTCCCTGCAGATGAGGGGAACTATTCTAAAGCTGCCAGACGCCACCTCCACCCAGCTCCCTCCAGGGATTCCACGGGGACAGCTTTGGACTCAGGGGGTCTGGGATGCGGGAGGGAAGGCAGAGAGGTCCAGGAATCAACCCCAAACTGTATCCCCTGCCCGCTCAGAGCATCACAAAGCAAAGCCCGGACTGAAGGGGAGCTTTGGCACCCCTTGGCAGCTTCACCCCCGTCACAACCGTGTTCTCACAGGATGGAGCCTCATCCCCACCTGTTTGGGGAGGAGATGGGGGGTCCATCCTCCCTTTTTCCCTGCTGGGGGACCCCCGGACCCACTGGCAACAGAGGGGGGCGGAGGCAGGGTGTGCCGCGTCCGTATGGAATGGTTTTTTTTTATTACAGTTTTTAATCTCACAGTCGGTAGCATTACATGAGAATAAAGCACTGGACAGGACTGGAAAAAAAGGCCTCTGGAGACAGCATGCAAACATTGCAACGAGTTTAAAGCAAAACAACCCAAAAAATAAAAAGCGTCTGGCGGGGACGCGGCCGCGCTCTCCCGACCGAGCGGCGAGTCCAGCGTCTCCCCGTCAACCATCACTTCTGTCGCTGGGGGTTTCCTTTTCATGTGTCCGTTTCATTGGTTTATTTATTATTATTCTCCTTTTAACAACCTTCTTTTCTCTTTCTTTTTTTTTTTTCTTATTTTTTTTTTCTTCTTTTAATTACATTAAAAAATAAGATTCGTACTTTAGTAAAATGCCCGGCGCTCAGCTGGGCCCTGCTTGAAATAATAAAAAAACAACGACAAAAAAAAACCAAAAAACCAACCCAAAACAATAAACGCCCCCCAAAACTGAGAAAATGACAAAAAAAACACCCACAAAAATAATAATAATAATTAAAAAAAAAAAAAAAAGCGTGGGAGACCAAAATGAAAAATAACAAACCCAAACCTAGAAAATAAAAATAAAAACTGACAGATTTGGAAGTTTGGAAGCAACCGGGGGAATTGGGGCAAAGGAGGGGGACACCCAGACCCCCGGGGCTCCCTCCTGGTGCCGTGGTGGGGCAGGGGGGCTGCCCACACCCTGGTCCCCCCCAGCGTGGGTCCCCTGCGGCTGTGGGGTGGCAGAGCCCCCCTCTCACAGGTAGAGCTCCTTCTCTTTGATATGCACTAGCTGTTCACGGAGCTGGTGGAAGGACGGCCGGTGGCCGGGGTCCAGGGTCCAGCACTTCTTCATCACCTCGTAGACGACGGCCGGACAACCGTCTGGAGCATCCATCTTATAGCCCTTCTCCACACGGGGCACCACGTCCTTCAGGGGCTGGGGGAAATCGGGGGTGTCAGGGAGGGGCTCTTCCCACAACAGAGCTCAGCTCCACCCCACCCCCCGAAATCCAGCCCCGAGGGGGGCTCATCACTCACAATTCTCGGATAAGGCACTCGCCCGAAGGAGTAGATTTCCCAGAGGAGGATCCCGAAGCTCCACACGTCCGACTTGGTGGAGAATTTCTGCAGGGAGGGAGGGAGGGGAGAGAAGCCCTGTGAGCAGGGATGGGGGGTAAGGGATATTCCCCACCCTCAGGGCAGCTGGTTTTGGGCTCCCACATTGGGATGCAGCACTCAAGCACCATCTTTAGAGCAGCCTGGGATGTTCCCCCTTCCTGCAGCTTCCACCGTATCCCCCTGGGCTCACCCACCTTTTCTCTAAGTGCTTCTGGTGCTGTCCACTTGACGGGCAGCTTGCCCGTGTCCTGTGTGGAGGAGGCTTCCTTGGTGAGCCCGAAATCGCTGACCTTGGCGATGTTGTCCTCCGAGACCAGCACGTTCCTCGCTGCCAGGTCCCGGTGCACGAAGTTGTTGGCTTCCAGGTACTCCATGGCTTCACAGACATCTCTGGGAGGGGTGGACAGCACAAGGGGGGTCGGCAGGGCGGTCCCAGAGCATGGGTGGGGCAGGTCAGGGTAGGGGGATGCAGCACTTACAGGGAGAACTTGAGCAGACAGTCTGCCCCGAGCACCGACCGCCCGCGTGACCGCAGGTAATCTACTAGGCTGCCCTGCACGAGGGATGGAGAGATGTGGGCTCAGCAGGGGCTGCAGCCCACCTGCTGCCCCCTCCCTCGTGGGGCAGGATCTGGGGATGATGTCCCTCCCTCGTGGGGCAGGATCCGGGGATGATGTCCCTTTAAAAAGGGGCAGGACCTGAGGATGATGTCCCTCCCTTATGGGGCAGGACCTGGGGATGATGTCCCTTTAAAATGGGGCAGGACCCGTGGATGATGTCCCCTCCCTTGTGGGGCAGGATCCAGGGACAATGCCCGTTTATGATGGGGCAGGAGCAGGGGAGATGTCCCTTCAAACGAGGGGACACAAGGATAACGTCCCCCCTGCGGTGATGGGGCAGATCTGGGGATGCCAACCCCCCCTGGGAGCCAGGGATGGGACGTGGGACACCCCCAGGCAGCCCTGCAGCCCCAGCCAGGATGACCCAGCCATGCCAGGGTGAAGCCCCAGGAGCGTGGGGGGCACAGGGGGACAGAGCAGGGGGTGGGGTGGGGGTCTCACCTTGGCCATGTACTCGGTGACGATGTAAAGACCACTCTTCTCCTCCACAATCACCCCCAGGAGCTGCACCAGGTTGCTGTGTCGGAGCTGCCTGCGCGGCACACGAGGGCTCAGGGCGAGGATTTGGGGACAGGAGGGGCTCCCAGGGGGCATCAGGGACCACCCAGCCCTGCTCACAGGGACAAAGGAGCCCCCTCCCTCCCGCTGTCCCCCCGCTGAGGGTGACACTCACGTCATGACGGACGCCTCTGCCAGGAAGGCCTGCGCTGTGGCGTCGTTTTTAATGCACTTCACGGCGACTTTGTTCCCCCGGTAATCCCCCAGCATCACGTCTGCAGGCCAGGAGAGATGGGCACAGGAGGCACTGGGAAGCATCCCAGCCTCCTGGGGCCCCACCAGCACCCTGGACCCTCCTACAGAGGAGCCCCCCACCACATTCAGGGCCACCACGGGCTGGGGACAGCGGGCTCACCTCCGAATTCCCCTTTGCCAATGATCTGTAGCAACTTGAGGTCCTTCATGTTGAGGGCCCAGCCGCCTGAAGGGGGGAGAAGGGGGAGTGAGGGGGTGCCGGGGGGGTCCCCAGGGGCCGGGGAGGGGGGCACGGCCACTCACTGCGGGAGAACTCGTCCTGCGCTGCCACCGTGCCCTCCATCAGCTTGGGCTTGATGAGGCGGGTGCAGAGCCCGTCCGCGTCCGTGGTGTAGTGCTGGGGGGACACGGCGCGGCGTGGGGGACAGCCCGGGGGGCGCGGGGGACAGCCAGGGCTGGGGGTCCCGCGCAGGCCCTGCCGGGCTCTGAGGTCCCAGCAGGTGGCAGCAGCAGGCCACGGATGGGCTCGGTGGCAGCCCAAGGTCCCTCTGTCCCCAGCATCCCCACCCCAGGGCGTCAGCAGAGAAGGAAGAGCACGCACCGCCTCCCAAGCTCCAGAGCCACACAAGCTCCGATGTCCCCGTGTGTCCCCCACGGGGGCTGGACGGAGATGCCAGCTGAGGCCTCACCTCCACCAGCTGCATGAGGTTCTCGAAGTAGACCTCCTCATCGATGCTGAGCTTGCTGGAGGAGTAGATGATGCGGTAGTGCTCCACCTTGCCCTCACAGCTGACGCACAGTGTGTAGTCCCCGGGGTAGTTGGTGCTCTCCCGCACCAGGAACAGCCCCGTCTCAGGGGGGTACAGCAGCCTCTCCGCCTGCTCCCGTGTGATCTTCCCGTGGAACCACCTGCAAGGCACACGGAGCGTGGGGTGAGGGCTGGCTGCACCCCTGGGGGGCTGTGTTTGGATGTGGAGCAGCTTTTGTCCCTGCCTGCCTGGCCGTGCTCCTCCACGCCAGCTCCTTCCATGGCACCCTGCTGCCCTCCTGGAGCTGGCATTCAGCCCCTCTGCACGCTCCCAGCGGGCTCCTCCTCCAGACTGGGAGTCGCTGGCAGCTCTGGGATGTGGCAGGAACATCAAACCTCTCCATCTCCCATCGCTTGTGTACTTATCCCATCCCAACCTTCCCTCTTCCTCCCAGCAGCCTTTACAACCCCAGCCTCGGGGGGAAAAAACCAACTTAAACCATCTGTCACCTCCCGAAACCTCCCAGAACACTCAGAGCTCTCCCCAGCGGCAAATCCCAATCCCAAATCCACGCTGCTGCCCCTTGTGCCCCCCGATCTCGCTGGGAGGAATGTCCATTCTGCTGGGACAGGGATGCTCCAGCCCAAGCCGCCTCCCCCCGCAGCCACCTCGGCAGAGCCCTGGCTGGGTACTCACGGCATGAGGCTGAGCTTGATGCCAGCTTTGACCCCTTCCCGCTTCTGGACGTAGTTAGCAGGAATGATGCCCTCGCGGCCCACCTTGTTCTTCGCCTTGTACCAGTTGGGATCCTGTGGGGACAGCAGGATGTCACCACCAGCCCTGGGGATGGCTGTATCCCACCCAAGGAGCCCTCTGGGGCTGCCCCGAGCGCCCCGGTACCCCCGTGCAGGAAGGATGGGGTGAGCAGGGCATCCCATTGCTGGGGCCACCCAACCAAGACCTCTCCCAGAGCCCCCCAAACCCACAGCCCCTCTTTTCCTTCCCCGGAGTGGAGCCCAGAGCGCTGCCTCTCCCATCCCTCCCAGGAGGCGCTGGCATTTCGGAGAAACCTTAACTAACGAGGCCGTGGATTAATTAACGGAGCGCGTGGCCCGATTCACGCCCGGCGGGGCTGGCAGGAGCAGGGGCTGCCTGTGGCAGGACGGTGTCCCTGGGAAAGGGGAGGCTTTACCTTGGTGACAGCGACGATGGTGAGGACGTCTCCTTTGCTGAAGGGCAGGTCCTGCTCGGCGGTACCGTGGAAGTTGTACTTGGCGATACATTCTGTACCGGACGGCCACACGGCCTGGCCAGGAGCAGGGAGTGCCATCAGAGCCTGGCCTGAGAGTGTCACCCACCCCTGGCACCCCTCACCCTCAGGGTCCCCCCATTGCAGCTGAGAACCCAAACAGGGTCTATTTAAACCTCTGGAGGGCTCCATCCCCGCCCCTCCTCAGCCTCACCTGCATCCCTGACATCTTCTCAGGAGGCTGGGGAGCGACTCTCACAGGGGGGACGCGTCACTCGGTACCATGAGACCTGCACGGGGGGACAGGGCGGCTGAGAGCAGGCACGGAGGGAACCGGCAGCGAGGATCCCCACAGGATGCTCAGGGGCCAGCTGAGCACCTCTTCTCCCGCCAGGAACAGCTCCTGCCCGAGGTGCTGATCCAAAATATCCCCAAACTGAGGTGGAAGTGGGAAGCCTGGGCGCGCTCAGCCCCCGCAGCCAGGGGCGGGAGCGGCGCGGAGCCGCTCACCCGGATTAGGAGGCATTTGCACGGATACAGCTTCTTAAGAACGGAGTTTTTGAGCGCAGCATCTGCACCAAGGAAAAATCCAGCGTGGAGCGGACGGGTGGAGATGTCCAGAGAAGGGAAGGGAATGGAGATGACCTCTAGGAGGCCCATCCCACTCCTCTCCCAGGCTGCACAGCCAGAGCCCTGCTCTCCCTGGTGACCCACATGTGGAAACATCCAGCCCAGAGAGCTTCCCAGGCCTGGGATCCAAAAGAAATAAACCAGAAGTACTCCCCGCTGGCTAAAAACCACTGGGACTGCGGAATGTGCAGCTCCCAAAGCCCAGGGGGATGCAGTGCCCGGGGGTGCTGTGCTCTGGGATGGGTGTGTGGGAGGGGAACAAACCCGCCTTTATTCCCGCCGCTCCAGCCCCCGGCAAGGGATGAAATCACCGGCCCCGGAATCAAACCAGGCTTTCTTGGGCTGGGGCAGCGGGGTCGTGCCGGGCTGGGGGGCACAGAGCGGGACACAGGCAGAGCAACCCCCAAAAGCCACCCTAATATCTGTGAATTCACCACATCCAGCGGGGTCACCAACACCAGCCCTGCTGTCAGCAGCCGGGAGTATTTTGGGAAGGAGGAAGTGAAACGGGGGCAAGGCCGAGGACGGGAGGAGGAAGGAGATAAGGGGCAGAGCCGTGGGGAGGAAGAGCGCGGTGAGAACACGGCCCTGTTTCCACCACGTGCCTGCAGCGTTCTGGAAAAGGCGTCACGCTGCCACCTTCCTCACCTTCCTCACCCTCCTCACCTTCCTCACCTTCCCCAGGGTGGGGACATGGCACACGGCGCTCTGCTCTCGGCAGCCGAGACATCGAAGCTCAGGTGTTGGCCCCCAGGACGAGGTTTGGGGACCAGAGGGGTTTCCATCACCACAGCTGTGGGTCGGTTTCTCTCCCAGCCAGGCTGGGAAAAGCCCCTGGAGATGGCACCCGCACCCAGCCTGATGGGACAGTGCCAGGAGTGCCAGCATCCAGGGGAGAGCTGGGCAGCTCCAGCTGGGAGTGCAACCCCCCAGAACATTCCCAGCTCCAACAGCCTGCCCTTCCAAGCTGATCTTTGCTTAAATTTTGGATTTACACCTGGCACGGAACAAAAAATTTCAGCCAGAGGGGTCTGGATCCCGCCAGTCTGAAACGCAGCAGCAGAAAAGCAGGGAATAAACTCGGCTCTCTCAGGCCGTGGAGGGATTTAGCTGAAGCACGGAAGGAGGTTTAAGGAGGGAGTTTCCCATGGCTGGGGCTCTCAGCCCTGCTCCCCGTCCAGCGTCCCGTGGGGACACCGAGCTCTGCCTGGTTCCGGGTGTTGCTCAAGGAGAGCTCAGCCCAAAGCCCTGAGTCAGCGCTTCCCACCGGCCAGGCCTTACTCCCGAATATCCCAAAATCAGCAGGATGGAGGCTGAGCCCGAGGTGTGACCAGCTGGGAAAACCCTGGAGCCAGTGCAAGGGATGCCCAAAGGTTCATCCCACATTTCCCACCCCGTGCAGGAGCTGAATCCTCCCAATCCCCAAGGCCATTCGTTTGGGCTTTCAGCTCACGGATGTCACCGGCATTTATATTTGACAAATGCAGCGAGGATACAAAATTCATAGCCTGCCTTCATAAAGAGAATTTTTTTCCCTTGCTAAAGAGGAAACTGCCTGAGCAAACCCCACCAAGAACACGCTTCACACAGCCCAGGCTTCTTTATCTTCCTGGATCGTGGATATCCACGACACCGGACTGAGGCATTGTTGTAATTACACACAATAAATTTCCTTTCAGTTTTAAAGAGGGAGGTGGTTACAGCACCAGGGGCTGCCCCTCAGCCTGACACAGACCCTCCTCCTCTGAGCCTCATTTTCCTTTTGATCGTTACCTAATTTCTGCTTCGAAGCTGAGACTTGAGGAGGAGGAGGAAGAGGAGGAGGAGATGGAAACCACACGGGGCAGCTGCTGAGCAGCCCCCCGATGGCCTCATGTGACAGCCAGCAGTTCCTGCCGCGCGTCACCCGGGCCAGCCCCGGCCCCGCTTCCGCCAGCCCCGCGCATCCCCTGGGATGCTGGGCTGGGAGAAGGACCTGGAGATGCTGGAGGAGGGAATCCAGAGCTTAAAAGCAGCATCTCGTGCCTTCCGGGAAAACACGGCATCGCCCCTTCTCTCCTCAAGGAGGATGTGTGGCAGCACATGAAAGAAATTCATAATAATTAAAAAAAATTAGCCAGGGAGCAGCCTGGTTGATTGGGCAGAGCTGAGTGCTGGGTTTGGCTGTTCCCAGCCCTGCCAGGCCAGGGTTTGTTCCTTGTGTGAGCTCCCTGTGCCTGAATTGGGGCTTGGGATGTGCTCAGGTGAACCCAGCCTCTGCCAAAACCCGCCTGCCTCTTTTCCCCAGGGGAGCATCTATCCGTGCAGGGGCCCCAGGGACGGATCTCACTCCCCCAAGGATGGATCTGATCCCCCAGGGATGGATCTCACCCCCCAGGGATGGATCTCACCCCCCAGGGATGGATCTGATCCCCACAGGGATGGATCTCATCCCCCCAGGGATGGATCTCATCCCCCCCAGGGATGGATCTGATCCCCACAGGGATGGATCTCATCCCCCCAGGGATGGATCTCATCCCCCCAGGGATGGATCTGATCCCCACAGGGATGGATCTGATCCCCCCAGGGATGGATCTCACCCCCACAGGGATGGATCTCACCCCCACAGGGATGGATCTCACCCCCCAGGGATGGATCTGATCCCCCAGGGATGGATCTCACCCCCCAGGGATGGATCTCACCCCCCAGGGATGGATCTCACCCCCCAGGGATGGATCTGATCCCCACAGGGATGGATCTCACCCCCCCAGGGATGGATCTCACCCCCCAGGGATGGATCTCACCCCCCAGGGATGGATCTCAGCCCCCCAGGTCCATCCCCACACCTCCCCCACAGCCTTGCTCCTGCATTTCCCAGCAGGAAGGCCGGCCCAGCAGCCAAGGTGGGCAGGGCAGGTACAGCCAACACCTCTGATAATCCAAAGGGCATCGGGAAATGAGCCGGGGACAGCATTCCTCTCGTCAATCAAAATAAAATCAAGTGGTGCCAGACCCACAGGCAGGTTGGGAGGGGAATTTGGGACCCCCAGAGCGAGTCCCACCTGAGGAGCACCATCACCATGGGATGGGGTGGGTGAAAGATGCTGCATTTCACTCTCAAACCCAACCATGAGAGGGGGCAGCACCTGCCCAGCACCAGGATGACTCTGTTCAAACCAAGTTTGGTTGTGGATGGCAGAGAAGCCTCATTCCCAAGGGGAACAGGTGTGTGTTCCCATCCCCATCTCCCGATGAAATCCTTTAAACTTCAAAAAAACAAACAAACAAAAAAAAAAACCCAGACCAACCCCAAACCAGACAACATCCTCCCTGCCTCTGAAAGATCTTATCTGCTGTTATTACAACGAACACCTACGATTACTCTAATCGAAAGGAAAACGCTCCTCCTTCACCTCAGCTCGCAGCGTTTCCGAGCTGCTCCCCCAAAGCAGCCCCCGCTGGCTGCCCTGCTGCCAAAAAAGAGGAGAAGGAGGATGGCAGCTTCTTTTCCTGGGGTTTTTAAATTCTTTTTGAAGAGAAAGAGAAGATGCTGCTGGTCAGAGAGCTGGAGGCACCCTGGGGGACAGGCCTGGAGAGAAGCTGCTCCCAGCCCCACATTGCAGAGAGGTTTTCCTGGTCCTCCTTTATCCTATAAAAAATTCCCCGAGGTGATTTTTCACCACAGATCAGCCCGGGATCCCTGTCCCACGTGCTGTCACCTGGGGATGGGGACAGGACCGAAAATCTGGAGGGAGGCAGCGGTCAAAGGGCAAAGAGGCAGCCCAAAACTCCCTGGGGTTATCCCACGGCTTCATCCCTCCCAAACCCCCCGCACCCCTCCGGGGAGCTCTCCCGACACTCCCTGCCTTGCCGGGATGCTCCTGAGTGCCTCCCCTGGGAACAAACCCCTGTCCCGGGAGGAAGGCTGCCATCCTCCTCCTCCTCTTCCCCAGCCCTCAAACCTCCGATTTGCTTTTTTCTTTTTCGCCCGGACTTTTTGCCCGGCGTTTTTGATTTTTGTCGGGGGTGGGGGGGGGACTTTTTTTCTTTCTTTTTTCTTCTTTTTTTTTTTTTTTTCCGCCCGACGGCACAGCCCCTTTCGCTCTCGCTAAACCAACGAGCAACAGCCGCGGCTATAAATAACCCGCCGCCGCCTTATTGCCCAAAAAAAAAAAAAAGAAAGAAAGAAAAAAAATAATAAAAAAAGAAGTAAAAAAAAAAAAAAAAAGCAAAAAAAAAAAAAAGCCCCAAATTTTAAAACATTCAAAGCAACAAGGCGCCGCCGCCAGCCCCTCGGAACAGCCGGGTCTCCGCGGATCTCTCCGGTTCCCCCGGGCCTTTGTACGGGATGGGGATGCAGCGGCAGGGGAGGCGGAACCCCCGGCGGGACCCCCGGCACGGTGCAGGGATGGATGCGCGGGGGTCCCTCCCGGCAGGACGGGCAGCGGGACGAGGGGTCCCGGGGACGGCGGCGGGGCGGGAGCGGCCGTGCCGGGGTCAGCGGGGGTCAGGCGGGGCCGGAGCCCCTCACACCCCCCCCATCCCCCCCTCCTCCTCCTCCGCAGCCCCATTGTCCGCGCCCCGCTCGCTGTCGCCCCGGCCGGTGCCGCCGTCACTCACCTCCCTCCGGGCCGGGGCTCAGCCCGCCGCCCGCTGCTCCATGCGGCGCCGCCGGGGCCTCCGGGCTCGCCTGGGCCGGCGGGGGGGCGCGGGGGGGCGGAAGGGGCGGGGGAAGCCGGAGCCGCCGCCGCCGCCGGAGCGCGGCGGGGCCCAGCGCGGCTGGGGGAGCGCGGGGGGGCGCGGGGGTCCCGGGGCGGCGGGGCCGGAGGGACGGAGCGAGGGAGGGAAGGGAAGGAGGGACCGAGGGAGCGGCGCCCGGAACCGGAGCGCCCCGAGCGCAGCGCGCATGCGCCGCCAGCACCGCGCCGGCTGCGGGGCGGGGGCACCGGCGGCGCCACCTGGCGGCCACCGCCGGCAGTGCCACAAACCGGGAACGGCAGCGGGGACAGAGCGGACACCGGGGACAGACAGAGGGACACCGGGGACAGACAGAGGGACAGAGGGGACACCGGGGACAGGGCGGACAGCGGGGACAGACAGAGGGGACAGACAGAGGGGACAGACAGAGGGGACAGACAGAGGGACAGAGGGGACAGACAGAGGGGACAGACAGAGGGGACAGACAGAGGGACAGAGGGGACAGAGCGGACACCGGGGACAGACAGAGGGACAGAAGGGACAGACAGAGGGACAGAGGGGACACAGCGGACAGGGCAGACAGCGGGGACAGACAGCGGGACAGAGGGGACAGAGGGGACACCGGGGACAGACAGAGGGGACAGACAGAGGGGACAGACAGAGGGACAGACAGAGGGGACACCGGGGACAGACAGAGGGACAGACAGAGGGGATAGACAGAGGGACAGAGGGGACACAGCGGACACCGGGGACAGACAGAGGGACAGAGGGGACAGAGGGGACACCGGGGACAGACAGAGGGACAGAGGGGACACCGGGGACAGGGCGGACAGCGGGGACAGACAGAGTGACAGAGGGGACAGAGGCACCGATAGAGGGAACAGAGGGGACAGCAGGACCGACACCAGGACAGACAGCGGGACCAATAGCAGGAGCGACACCGGGAACGGCGGGGACAGAGGGCACAGCGGGACCCGCAAAGGCGACACGCACCGGGAACGAGACCCGCACTGGAAACGGCATCCGCCCCGCACCGAGCCCGGCACCGGGACCGGTAACGGGACCTGCACCGGCAATGGGAATGGCAGAGAGACCCGCGGCACCGGGAGCCGGACCCGCACCGCCACCGGCACCGGGAGCTGCACCGGGACCGAGACCCACCCCCGGCCTGCCCGATGTGTGCTCACATGAGTGCGAAGTTGTACTGAAGTGATGCTAAAATGCCAATAAAATAGTACAAATCGTTAAAAAGCATACAGTAAATAACGGTAAAATGTCCAAATTACAATGAAAAATAATATAATATAATATAATATAATATAATATAATATAATATAATATAATATAATATAATATAATATAATATAATATAATATAATATAATATAATATAATATAATATAATATAATATAATATAATATAATATAATATAATATAATATAATATAATATAATATAATATAATATAATATAATATAATATAATATAATATAATATAATATAATATAACATCTTTAAGGTCCTTTCCAACCTAACCCATTCCCTGATTCCATGGGGACAAAGGGACGGCAGGGACAGGGAAGCTCGGGGTGCAGAACCGGGGAGATCCCAGCATCCACGGGAGTGGGATGCAAAGCCCAGTTCATTTTTTGGGAAGCGCATCCTTGCTCCAACGGCGCTCAGGAAAGATCCAGGGACGCGTTACTGGGGTCAGGCACCCCTTTTGCAGCCTCGAGTTCCCCGCGTGAGGCTCGGAATGTCCCTTTGGCCTCGGGGAGGTGGGAAGGGGCTCACCCAGGCTCCTTTTTGCGAGGAACTGAAAGCAGCTCATGCACCAAAACTCACCCGCGGTCACCAAACCTCGCACGGAGCCGGCCCTGAGCGCACCCCGAGCTGCCCTGCACGCTCACGGCATTTTTGGGGTGACCAGAATTCCACAAATATCCACAAATATCTATAAAAGTCCACAAATATCCACAAATATCCATAAATGTCCACAAATATCCACAAGGGAGCTCCCCTCGCCGGGGCTGGGCAGCAGCAGGAGGCTGGCGAGGATAAAACCAGGCAGGAATCCAGCTTTGGGGGGGAATGGTGCCCAGGGCCGGGTGTTCCCGGTCCATCTGACCCAGGAGCAGGGAAATGCTCGGCCCTGGGGGTTTCCTCTTCCCCCTGAAGCCTCGGGAGCTTCAGCATCCTGAGGGTGGCTGGAAGGACCATGCGGGGATTTGGCGGAGGTGACACAACGGAGGGGGATCCTCCAGGCACTGCTGCTGCGATGTCCCGGCTGGAATTTTTCCCTGGAAGGGTCTTGGTTTGAGAGTGAATGGTCCCCTGGTTGGAAGGGAAGGATGGATTCGAGGCCAGCGAGGCAGGATGGACATCTCCCCGCCTTGCACCAGGAGAGGGGGCCCTTCAGCCGGCTGGAATCGGCAGGGAAAGAAAATAAAGAGAAGAGGAAAAAAATAAAAAAAATAAAAAAAGCAGCGGAGGAGGAGCTGAGGGTGAAATCGCGGCGGAGTAAAGGATGGAAAATCTCCTGCCCTGTCGCTCTGCCGCTTCTCTGCATCCCCGGCTGGTTGGCCGGGTTATTCCCAGTGGAGCTCAAAGCCTCAGGGGGATCCCGAGAAGGGCGGGCAGGGAAAGGGAAGCGTTCCTGCCTGGGATGTACGGGACGGCCGAGGATTGTGGCTGGGAACAGCAGAGGAAAGGCAACGTGACAGCTCTCGCAGCTCATCCCAGCCTGGAGAATTCACCTTCCAGCTGGAAAAGCCCCGAAGGGAGCCGGGCTTGACCGGCTCTGAGGCTCCCGGGGCCTCTGGGGGATGCGGGATGCTCTGCAGGGGGGTCCGTCTGCCACAGATCCCCCTCCCCAAATGTTCCTCCCCACGAGAAATGTGAAACCCGGAGCTCCTCGGGGCCACGGGCTGTGGCGGAGCCGTGTCACCGGTGCCACCGGAGGGCGTTCACGGCCGGCGGGAGGGGACAGCAGAGCCTCAGTGGGTCAGGATTCCCCTCCCTCCATCCCGCTTCTGCTCCTCGGGGAGCCTCTCCCCCCATGGCGGCCCCAAACCCCGCTCGGGTGTGGGGAAGAGCCTCATGTCAGGGCTCTCCAGGGCAGCCCAGGATGTTTTGAATTGAAGGAGAGCAGTGGATTTTCACCCCCGAGCCCGTGTCCCCCACCCTGGCAGCACCAGCCCTGCTCTGCCCACCCCGCTGGGGCTCAAGGAGATGATTTTAGGGGTGCGACAGTGGCGCAGACAACTGTGACCTCTTGTTATGGGGGGACAAGAGAGCTCTGTCCCTCTGTGTGACCCACCAGCCACCAGCGCCAGCCTTGGGGACATCCAGGGGACAGCCAGCCCTGAGCATCCCGGCTCTCCAGCCCACACCCTGCAGCCAAGGCAGAGTTTGAGGAGCATCCCCGGAGGGTTTTGGCTCGCACTGCCGGTGCTCTCGGGACCCGGTGGCCACCGGTGCTCCCATCTCTGAGCCCACGATCCTCACACCGGGCACCAGCTGAAATTTTTTCGCTGTTTGATGCTGCACTTCCCGAAACGGATTTCTCTGTCTCTTCTCAGACGAGAATTTTAGGATTCTCCTTCACGGGGAGCTCCGTTTGTCTCCGGGTCAGGAGGAAAACTTTAAAGCTCGTTAGGATTTTGTTTCTTGTGTTTATTAGGATGTTATCAAAAAACTTGGCAGGTCTTTCCAGACTTTCTGCACAAGTTTAACTCACCATAACCTGGCTCACTTGAAGGCACAAAATGACCCCAAAACCACGCGGCTGTTTCATCTTTATATCTATTTTTATTCAATTAACAATAAACACGTGAATTGTTTTTGTATATTAACAAATAAGTTTTCTATATCACTTATGTAATTAAAACTTTGACTAACTTTCAATCAATCACTCTTTGTGCTCTTAAAAACTGCAGAATCATGGAGTAGGAGGAAGAAGCAGAATTAAGAACTACACTCTTTTTTCCCCCATATTTATGTATTGAACATTCTAAAATCTATATTTTTTACTTCAGTGACGTACTAAACATTACACTACTTTTTACATGATTTTATTATAAATCTTGGTTTACTCAGGGATATTTGGAAGCCTTTCTGTCAGTGATAAGATTAATACCTTTTTGGAGAATAGGACAAACAAAGAAATGTTTCTCTATTTCTGGATTCCTGCCAGGGTGGGGGACACAGGTTTGAGGGAATTCTTGGGAGCCTGGAGCTTCTCCTGAGCAGGGAGGAGTTATCTCCGTGTCTCAGCCTGGGGACAAACTCCATCCTTGCCCTTTTTCCTGCCCTCTGACTCACAGGTACCTCGCACGGGGTGATCCATCAGCCCGAACCCCCAGCGGGAGGAGGGAGGGGAGGCTGGGAGGAGGAGGAAGGGTTCCCGCTGGTTTGGGAGCAGCGCTGGACCGCGTGTGCCAGGTTTAAAGTGCCCAGATCCTTTGGATCCAGCTCTGATCCACCCACAGGTTCAGCCTGGATGGAGTGGAGAGCCAGCATCCACCAGCTCCAGCAGCCCAGGGCGGGAGGAGGCTGAACCGGAGCTCTGTCACCGCTTCAAAAACCAGAAACCAAAGAGAAAGAGAAATTCCCGGCTTTAGGTTTTAAAGGCTGGTGCTCACAGCTTGATCTCACTTTTCAATGGTCAAAACTACTGTCAGTTCTCAAAAATGACCAATTATTGGCCAGGAGAAAAAGCTCCCACCAGCCCAACAGCCTGAAATTCCTTAGCTGTTTCCCTTTTTTCCTTAAATTTCAGTCTATCACACAGCACAGCAGTGACAGCCCACGAGCTGCTCATCGAGGCTGAGATGAGATTTTTTTTTATCCCCCCAAAAAAAAGGCAGGAACCGGTGTGGAGTTCAGAGCCCAGATGTGTCCCTGTGGAAATGCAAAGAAAAGATGGTGTTGGGGGGCTTTCTTCTGTCACCAGTGCTGGGAAAATAATATTTATTATATATAATATTAATATGTTAATAAAAACATAAAAATATATTATAGAAATATAATATATAAATATGAAAAAATTCTAAAAATACATAATATATATTCTATATTTTATTTTTATAATATTGTATATTATATAGTTTCATTATATTTTATATATTATTTATTATTTGTTTTATATACTATATAATATATATTATATAATTATATTATACATTATATAATAGCATATAATATAATATCTAATATATAATATAGTATATTATAATTATATAAGAATATATTCTTTGATAGTATTATATATATTTATTATATACATTATGTTATATATTAGATACATAATAATATATATAGCAATAGGATATAATGTATAATGCATAATATATAATATATAATATATAATATATAATATATAATATATTATAGGGTTATATTATTATATATATATTATTATATATATATAATAATATATATAGCAATAGGATATAATATATAATGTATAATGTATAATGCATAATATATAATATATAATATATAATATATAATATATAATATATAATATATAATATATAATATATAATATATAATATAAAATATATACTATATACTATATAATATAATATATATTATAATATATAATATATAACATATAACATATAATAGATATAAGATATAAGATATAAGATATAAGACATGATATATAATATGTAATATATAATATATAATATTAGCAAAACTGAGAGGCAGAAGTATTAATCCCTTTTTTAAGGGATTTTTTAATTAAAAATGGGGAGATGAATCCTGGTAACTTATCCCAACCAGCTGAAGAACAGAAACTGGAAGTGCAAGGTTCACTTTTAATCAGGAGGGTCATTCAGTGTTAGAGCAACTCCTCTTTTCCCCCAAGGAGAGCCACAGGAGGTTGTTCTGGTGCATTTTGGGGCTGGGGGCTGCGTTTCCCAGCGAGGAGATGCCCCCAGCCCGAGTGCTGGCATGGGGCAGGTGTCCCAGGTGTCCCAGGTGTCCCAGGTGTCCCAGGTGTCCCAGGTGTCCCAGGTGTCCCAGGCAGAGGGAGAAGTTCTGCCCAGAGCTTTCCCCGCATGGATGAGGCTGCTGGGAGCATTTGGAAGGGGAGCTGGAGCCCGGCTGCCATCACTGGACTCATGACTCATTTTAAAACCAGCCATAAAAGCAATTTTCCACAGAGTGATCAAAGCTTCCCCGGCTTATCACTGCCCCGATTCCAGTACTGAAACCGTGGCGCTCGCAGACTGCCCGGGGAGTAATTGGAGACTTAATTGAGGAAGGTCATTAGGGGCAGGCAAAGATAGGGGAGCTGGAGCCTCTCACCCACTGTGAGTTGCTTTTGTGGCAGTGATGATGATGATGGACAGGGGAGGTTCAGGCTGGAAAAGGCTCCTCACCCAGAGGGTGGTGGGGCACTGATCAGGGGTGGGCACAGAGCTCCAGGGGTGTTTGGACAATGCTCTCTGAGGCACAGGGTGCGATTGCTGGGGTGTCTCTGCAGCACCAGGAGCTGCACTGATGATCCTCGGGGTGTCTTCCAGATTGTCCTGATGGGACACTCGTGGTTGGGTTCTTTCTCCCCTTGGACTGAGATTGATGAGAGGGAGGCAGTTTTCTCTTGTTCAGACTTGGTTATTTATTCTTCTTTTATCTACATTAATGGATACAGGGTACAAGGAGCTACGTGCACTAAGATAGAAAGGTGCAAAATGGCTAACAATGAACTTCCTCAAGGTCTTTTATATGTCTGTTTACCCAATTAACAGATACCAAGTTAATTATTTTTCTTAGTGACCCAATGACCCAACAGCTGTGTGCTGCACTGCAGCATTCTCTACCCAATCACTGATTATTACCCAAAAACCCACAGAAGAAGAAGATGAAGAAGGACAAGAGACAACACCCTGGATCCTCCATCTTGTCTTCTGTTCTTAAACCAGTTTAAACCTTAACCTTTAACTTTCTCACCCAGTGACTCAAGAAAACTCTCTAGTTTACACACATTTTCAATTTCTCGGCTTAACTCTAAGAGCTGTCTCCACGGTGCTATGTGAAATTCAGTGCTTTCTTGGGTGTCAGAGTGAGGCATCACAGATAAAAGTATATATCTTGCATGTCTGACCCTAGCACCAGATCAGGAGATTCAATTCTATGATTTTATGGACCCCAGCAGGAAAACTGGGGCCTCACCTGGCACCTGGGCTGTTGGGTGGGATGTCCAAGGAGCGGTGAGCACGCAGGGATTTCAGACCAAGGTCTCAGGGGTCCTTCCTGCCTTTGCAGAATGCCTGGAAAGGTCTTCCACAGCTCTGGGGGATGGTTCCAGCAGCACCAGGAGAGGGAGAGGTGCTAAATGTAGGTAGGGAGTTGTACAGAGGCTGCTTTGCCTCCAGCCCCATGAAGAGAAGGAAAGGATAACTTGCCTGCTCATTCCTCTCCCCTCCAACCTCTTCCCTTCCCCTGCTCCATCCTGACACAGGGGTGACTTCTTCAGCCCTCCATGAATGGATCTTGGGGAGCCCTTCCACCAGCCAGGGGCTGTTCCACACCACTGATATTAACATTCAGCTGTGTATCTGCCCCGGAGCAATAAAACTCTCATCATGCAAAGAGGGGAAAAACATTCCCGCTGTCCTTTGTATCTGCTCCTGCTTATTGCAGCCTTATCAGCACATCCAGGTGGCCTTCAGGGCACGGGAGTCACGCAATGGCTGCAGCAAACGGGGCCTGTGGACCCACGGCATCACCTGTGGGGCCAGGTCTGCCCCACGGGGATAGCGCGGCACCGATGAGTCCTGGGCAGTCTTGCTGCTCTTGTGAGTCACCACGTTCACCGAGATGAACCTCCAGTGGATGGTCCCACCTTGCCCTGCAGCAGGGGAATGCTGGCTTTGGGATGTCCCTTGTGGGACGTGGCTTTGGGTCTCTGGTGCTCTGGTCCTTGCTGTAGTTGATGGAGCTGTTATTTGGCTGGTGAACCTCGTGGGTTGTGCTAAAGCATCCTTCCACTTTTTTCCCTCTGGTAGCCTGCAGCAGGTCTGGACCTTCCCTTCCAGTGCTTCTCCTACAACATTTGGATTATGGCATTAAGCAGGAAAGACAAAGCTGGTGTGACACCGACAGCTGCTTGTGCTGGCTCAAAGGATTCGGGTGGCTCTCTGAGGCTGCGTCACCTCGGTGCTCCACCACAAACTGGCGACTGAGCCTGGACACACAGAGTCACTCCTTTTCCCCCAGGCTGGTTTAGCGGGTCTGGGCAAGCCAGGATCTCCCCGAAGTCTTGGGCAATCGACTTCCCCGTTCTCTTCCCCACCACGCTTTCATCTGTGCCTCTTCTGGGAAGCTTTTGTGCAACGCCTGATGAGTGATTGGCATTTGGACATGGCAGGAGCTCTGGCTGGAGCCCCACTGCTCGGGGTCTGGGGCTGTGGGGGCAGAATTCTCCCCTGGGAACGGGTGCAGGAGCAGAGCGCAGCACACCGGGGGTTGTGCTTGTCCCCGTGTCACCGCTGCCGGGCGGTGGCGTTGGCTGGGGTGGCTTTGCGTGCGAGCTGGGGAAAAGGAGGCATCTGGCTCTGCTGGCATGGGCTGACTGGCAGCCAATGTAAACTCTTGGATTTGAGCTGGAGCAATTCCTGATTCTCATTCTCTTCCTGCTGTGAAAACACCTTTGTTCCAGCCCAGAACAGCAGAGGCTCGGCTTTCTCAGCAGCCAGGGCTGAAGGTGTCCTTCCCTGTGTCCTTCCCTGTGTCCTTCCCCGTGTCCTTCAGGGCCACCAGTGACCATGGTGAAGGAGGCAGATGAAGGCTCAAGTTGCACCAGGGGAAGTTTGGATTATGGGAAAATTTCTTCACCATAAAAGTGGTCACTGGTGGAGTCACAATCCCTGGGGCTGTAAAAACGTGTGGCATGTGGGGATGAGGATTAGTGGTGGCCTTGGTGATATTAAAGCCTTTTCCAACCTAAACAATTCTGTAATTCTGTAATTTGGAGATCATGATGGGGGCTGTGGGGTTACGGCCTGGCTTGGCTGTCCTGCATCTATCAGAGAGCGATTCCGAAAGGATACAGCCCAAGACTGGATGTGGTGGAATAGACAACTTTTAATGGAATACCCAACGCTAGAAACACCAGCAAACAAAGCAGGCAACAATTGCTACAGAGCAAAGCAGATAAAACAAGATTCCAAATGGTTTCAGTTTATCCCATCACCCCACAAAGTTGTTCCAGAGCCAGCCCTGCTGCCAGGACACTCTGGAGATGTCACCGCTCAGCTCCTGTCCTTCACGGGGAAGCGCTGCCTGACCTGGAAGTGCTCACACCTCTTGTGCTTCAGGGACAGTCCGTAGAGAGGGGTCATGTCCACCCTGCTGCCCTTGCAGACGCTGAACTCCAGCTGCTGGAGCAGCGTGGCCAGGAAGAGGAACACCTGCCACCTGGCAATGTTCTCTCCAATGCACCTCCTCTTCCCCAGGCCAAACACCAACACCTGCTCCGCCTCCTCCTTGTTCAATTTGGTCCCATCAGCACTGAGGAAACGCTCAGGCCTGAAGGTTTCTGGGTCCTTCCAAAGCTTCCTGGAAGGGAGAACATCAGAGATGTTGAGATGGTTTCTCCTGGTCATGGGTGTCGGTGGGACATTGGAAGGTGGGAACTGTCAGGAGGAACATCCTTGATGGTTTTGCACTACAGGAGGGGACCTGTTTGCCACCACAGGAAGGGACCAGTTTGCCACCACAGGAAGGGACCTGTTTGCCACCACAGGAGGGTTTGTGCCTCACAAGACACTTACTCATCATGGTTCGTTTGCCACTGGTTGACGAACACGCAGCGACCCTTTGGGATGTAGTAGCCGTTCAACACCGTGTCCTTGGTGGTGCTGGGGAGAGAAAAGATGGAGAGTTGGGCAAGCCCAAAGGTTTTTCTGCATCCTCAGGGGAGTGTCAGGCTGCTCCTGAAGGCTGTGTCGGTTCTGTGGGGGCAGTTGTGTCCTCCACAAACCGTAAGATGGTGCCTCAAGGCTGCCTCACCCCCAGAGCAGCTCTGCCAGCCCTCCCGTACCTGTGTGGGATGGTGAAGGGCAGGAAGGAGGAATGCCTGAACATCTCCAGGATAAAAGCTTCCGTGTAGGGCAGCGTGCCCCGGTCCGACAGCCGCGGCCGCCTCTCCCGCCCAATGGTCCGGTCTGGGGGAGGTGGAGAGCGAGAAGGGGGTCAGGGCTGAGCAGAGAGGTTTGGCCCCAGAGGAATGTGGTTCATGGACTCACCGAGCTCTTCCTGGATCTTCCTCTGGATGTCAGGGTACGTCACAAGGTACATGAGGCTCCAGGACAGGGCTGTGGTCACGGTGTCGAAGCCTGGGCAGAGAGGATGGGGTGTGGGTGAGCTCAGCATGACACCCACCCTGGCCTGCTGGCTGACCATCACGCTCTGGGCTGCCTGAGGAGGCAGGGGACATCCTGGACACGCAGCAAGGCTTGGGGCTTTATTCTGCCAGAGAAAAACTTCACTAAAATAACCTGCTTTCCCAACCTGTCCCGCTCCTGGGTTGTGTCAGGTTTGTACAACTTCTTGGGAATTAGGGGAATTTCTACAGAAAGATGAGTCAGCCCACAGACATCTCCCACAGCCAGGAAAGCCACCCCTGCTTGTGAGGCTCTGCTGAGCTGTAACCCCTGCCCTTCACTTTTCCAGAGCTGATATCCCAGACTGGTCTCTGGAGGTATCCCTGGAAGGTCCAGCAAGCAGGAGAGCAAGTGCTGAGACCCAAACCAGCTGGTGTTGGGCAAGGGTGAGACAGCAGGAGCCGGAGAAAATCTGAGAGCATCTGCCACAGCTGAGGGAAGGTGGGAGAGGATACCTGCTCCAAAGAGGTCGTTGACGAGGTTGACGATCTTCTCCTTGGGGACCTGCAGGGCTGTGTTTGCTGCCGGTTTTCTGTCCAGGCACTGCTCGATGAGGGAGTCCGTGATGTCCCGGATGTTGTTCTGAGGTGAAGAGGAGACAAGGTCATGGAGCAGGGCTGGCAGAGGGCTGGGTGCTCCTGGGGGAGCCTGGGGTCACGCCAGCTCTGGGGAGCATCATCCCTCAGCTCCTGTGGTCCCGATGGAAACAAGGAGAGGGCTCTCCCAGGAACCCAGGCACAGAGCAGATGTTCAACCACCAGGCTGGTCACATCGCACAGGGAATCGAGGAGATGCTGAGAGGCTCATGAAGCTGAGGCTGGGCAGGTTCAGGTGGGACGTCAGGAAAAGGTTCCTCCCCCAGAGGGTGGTGGGGCTCTGACCAGGCTCCCCAGGGAACAGACACAGCCCCAAAGTTGCCAGAGCTCCAGGGGAGTTTGGACAAAGCTCTGAGGCACAGGGTGGGATCTCTGGGGTGTGTGTGCAGGGCCAGGAGCGGGACTGGATCATCCACGTGAGAGCCAACTGAGGATATTCCATGATTCCATGAGATTCTAGGAATCTGTGAGAAGGAGGACTGGGGTGGGACAATGGCCATTGCTGCTTGGCCGCCAGAACTAAAACACCGTGCTGATAGAGCGGGGAGGAGAGCAGCTGAGGGTCCTGCAAGCTCTTACCTCATCGTAGGTCTCATAATGCTCCTTGACCCTCTTCTGCAGAAAGCTGAGTAAGTACCTGTTGAAATCTAGAAACATTTTCATGCTGCGGCTGGGGAGATACTGGAGCACGGGGATGAAGTCGGCTGGGTTGCCAGCAGCAGCCACATTGGTGAACTTCTCGGTAGAATTCACCAGGCTGAGCAGCTCCTGGTCCTCGTGCTCGTAGCGCTTGCCGAAGCACATGGCACAGATGACATTGGCCACCGACACCACCAGGTACCGGTAGGGCTCAAACCTCTTCTCCTCCTCCATCAGCTGCAGGAATTTGGTGACCAGGTACTCGGCCTCCTTGGAGACGTGCTCCTCCAGCAGGCAGCTGCAGGACGACGTGGGGCTGGGGGCGATGGAGAAGCTCTTCAGGGCACTCTGGGCCAGCTTCCTGCGCGCTTTCCACACCTCCCCGGAGTCGGGGCTGAACGTCAGGCTCTGCCCGTCCGTGACAAAACGGAAGCTGTAGAGGTCGGGGCGCCCCATGAAGTCCTCTCCTTGCTTGACCAGGGCTTGTCTGATGGTGTCGAGCCCGCCGAGCACCAGCACGGGCCTCGTGCCGATGCGCACCTCCATCACGTCCCCGTAGCGCCGGCTCAGCCGCGTCAGCGCCAGGTGCGTGTCCTTGCGCAGCTCCAGCACGTTCCCCAGGATGGGATAGCCCCGCGGGCCCGGCGGCCTCCGCAGCCCCTCGGCCACGGCCTCCTGCTGCTGCTGCAGCCACTGGAGCAGCAGGAACACCAGGCAGAAGACGGCGGCCACCAGCATCACCTCGCTGGCCGACACCGCGCCGGGGCTCCCCAGCAGCCCCATGGCAGCCTTCAGCATCCCCGCCGGCTCGGAGCGGCCCTGGGCGAGGGAAACGGAGGCACGGCAAGAGCCGGCATCAGCCAGGGGCTCAGCGCTGCGGCTCTTCCTGACGCTGGCACGGGCAGCCGCAGCCCTGAACCAGCTCAGGGGCCGGAGCTGTCCCCGCATCGCTGGGGCTTTCCAGCGGCACAGGCTGCACATCCAAGAAGGCTCCAAACGCACCCACCCATCCCTTAAGGGGGACCTCAGCCCGTCAGAGCCTCCAGCTACACCCCTTTCCCTGCTGGAAACCCAAAGCCCCACCGGCACAGCCGTGGCTCCTGCCCAGGGCGTGCAAAACTGCAGCTCGGCACATGCAGGGAAGCAGGAGGAAAGGAACAGCAGCTCCTCCATAAATGTGGCTCTAGGGCTGCCAAAGCCATCAGGAGTTACAGGCAGGAGGATGGAGCTGCTGGCCACAATCCTGGGGCACTCTGGGGAGCAGGGATGCCACAGGGCTGCTCTGTGAGAGCACACAGCTCACTGCGTGAGCAGGGACACCCAAAACTGACCTTCCCATCCTGTATCCATGTTCAATCCTCCCTCCCCAAAACGCACAGGCTGGCTCCTACCTGCAAGTCCTTGGGCTGGTTTTTACTGTCCAGGGCTCCCAGCAGAGATCGGCACCGGGAGCAGGGGGAATCCTCCTCAAACTTCTCCTGTCACCTCGTTCTCCTCTGCCTGCTCTTTCTTGTGCCACCTGGAAGTCCAAGGCTCTCTAAGCTCGCCCCTCACTGGGTATTTATCTCCCGAGGGATGGGACCAGGACGCTGCAAAGCCCTTGGGAATAGCTACCCATTAACAGACTGGGCCGAGCCTGGCTGGAGCCTGCCCAGGAAGCCAAGGAAGAGCCTTTCTCCCCTCCAACAGGCTCTGGGGCACGAATGGTGACTTCTCCTCCTGGCCAGGGACCTGGAGCCTCTGTGGGGAGGAAGAAGGGGGTTCCTAGGACAGGGAGGAAGCAGGTGTCCCTAAGCCCTGCCATGGGGACGATGTAGGACATGAAGGCAGCATCGTTTGCCTACGGAATGTGGGTGCTAGCATTTCCCAAAAAAAACTTTTCTGGGCTGGCCAGGCCGTTTCCAGAGGCCAGAGTGGGCTGTCACCGGCACGGGCACTCGGCAGGTGCTGGGGGGCTGCGGGCTGTGAGCGAGGGGACACGTTTGTGGCGAGGCACCCACAGCCCTGCCGATCCATCCCTAGGGAAATCAGCCGGCAGGTCCCGGGAGCGGCAGGATCATCCGGGCCAGGGGCAGAGCCAGGCTCAGGTTAACGATTGGCCAGGTTTGCGTGAGAAGGCGGCTGGCTCGCTTCCCCCGGCTCCTCCGGGGCAAACAGGCAGCGAGGAGGAGGAGGAGGAGGAGGAGGAGGAGGAGTGGCGGGGCAGAGGGGAGGAGGTGACCCCGGCAGATATGACAGGTGAAGGGGCAGAACGGGGCAAGGCTGGGGCAGTTCATCCCCGCAAAACACCGGGTGGCACCCGACAGAGAAATGTTCGAGCTAGCGAGGCTGCTTCTCCGGGCGGGGCAAAATTCAGGGGAGTTTGGGAAGTGCGGCTGGGATGAGCAGGACTGAGCCAGAGCTTGGGGGTTTGGCCCGAAGTTTCCTTCAATCTTTGAAAATTCCGGTGGGAATTTGGCCCAGGTGAAAGCTGAGCTAATATTTAATAAAGGCTTTCAACATCTGGTCTAATCGGGCTCGTTAATAGCAATGACGCCGTTCATTAATGTTTGGCAAGAACAGTTACAAAACGCCGGCTGCTAATATTCCTGCTGATAATTCCCAGGAATGCCGCAGCCTTCCCAGCCCCGGCAAGACCCTTGGGAACGCTTTTGGGGAGGCAGGCTGCGGGAGCAGGGCTGGCTGGATCCTGCCAGCGCCTCCCATCCCAATGGATCTATCCGGACCCCATTGCATGGGGTCGGGTTGGGGGTGGGGGGAGCTGAGTGACCCCCGACCCCCCCCAGCAGAGTTTCAGACCTTGCGCTGATCCTGAACTCATCCACTCCTCATCCATCACATCCCAAAACTCTGGAGAAGCTGAGGAGAGTCCCGGAGAGGTTCTGCAGGACCCTTTTCCACCCCTTCCCAGCCCTCCCCGGCTCGCCGGTGGCTGCCAAGCAGGCAGGCTGCCTCCTGATGAGAACAGAGTTAAGAGCTGCTGCCTTGCGTGCCAGGCAGCCTCACATCCCAAAAACACCTTCAAAACACCCTCACCCCCGGCGCCGCCCCTCGCTGAGGGACCTGGGGACACGTGTCTTTATGGACACCGTGCCGAGTGTCCCCATCCGTGGGGCATATTTGTGACATTTGTGACATTCGTGGTCAGCCCTGCGGCGCGGGGCACCGCTCGGTGTCGCGGAGAGGGGATGTTTCAGGTGGGCACGACCGGTACCTCCCCGCTTTGTGCTCCCCTTTCCTCGCGGCTGGAAAAGGCTGGGATGGCCGTGTCCTGTGGAGGGGTCACAAATGCCCGGGGCACTGCTGTCCCCCCGCAGGTGATGCAGCATCCTGGGGCAGAGGTCACCCTTGTTGACTCCGAACATTGTCCCCAGCGCAGGAGATCCCCCCACAAGCTCCCCAAGCCCCAGCCAGCCGTGGGGGCAGCTGATCCTGAGCTGCTCCGGCGCCGCCTTGACCCCGGGCCAGGCTCCTGGACGTGAGGCCACCGCCCTGGTCCTTTAAAAACCATTTCCCCCCCCACCCACCCGTAGCGTGACTGCGAGTGCCCGGGGTCACTGACTCCCGGCTCTGGCCGGAGCCCCTTCGCACGCGATGTCCCTAATGCCACCTCTGGGACCCCCCGGCGGGGCGGGACCCCCTGGCCTATTTCCCACCTCGTGGCAGCTGGGCTGGGAACAAGGATGCGGGCGGAGGGGGCAGATTTTGGGAGCGGGCTGGTGCCCCTTGTGCTCCCTGAAGGGCAGGACCTGGCCCGTCACCCCAGAGACCGGGGCTAGGGGCTGCCAGAGTCCCCCATCGGACATCGAGCATCGCTCCCCGATGTGCCCACTCTCCCTCCGGCTGCACCCTCTGCCCCATCCCAACCCCACCTCGCCCCTCGGGTCGCCCTGTCCCCAGGGGACAGAGGTGACAGAGGGCACGGCGGCTTCTCACGCGAACCTGGACAATCTTTAACCAGGTCGGGGCAGCCAGGGCCGTGACCCCCGGGGCTGCCCCGCCACCCACGTCCCCACGGGGACCCTAGGGAACTGTGGGGTGGTCCCGCAGAGCGAGGTGGGGAGCCACGCACGGAGCCGGTGGCGCCCGCTCTGCCCCGCCGGGCTCAGCGGCGGCGGGACGGGCACGGTCCCCGCGGGGATGCGCGATCGCTTAAACGCCGCGGCTGGTGGTCCGCGCTCATCCCCGCGTGTTCGCGGGGGTTAAACCCCCCAATCCCCCCCGCTCCCGGCCCGTACCGCCCTCCCCGGGGCGGTTTTCCCACGCTCCCGCTGTCCCCGCGGCTCCGCACAGCGCGGATGTCCCGGGGCTGCGGGTGCGGGTGTACGGGACCCTCCGGGTCTGGGTGGGAGCAGAACAGGCGGGGCAGCCCCGGGGGGGTCCTGGGGAGCAGCGGGGCGCGGGACCGGCGCCTTTAAGATCCTGCCGGTAGCGTGACTGGAGTGACCGGGGCGGTGCGGGTTTGCCCAAACATCCCGCCCTCTTCGCACGCGATGCCCGCCCCGGGCTGGAACCCACGGGCGGCACCGATACCCCCCCACCCCCGCACCCCACACCGCGACCTGCCGGGACCCCTCTCCCTCCCCTGCCCGCCTCGCAGCCTCCCCTCCGCCAGATGCGCGGGGAGCGGGGGTCCCGCATCCACGAGTGTCCCGGAGAAAGGGGAAGGGGGTTCGGGGGGGGTCCTGGGGGGGTCCGGGGAGTTCTTGGGGAGTTGGGGGTCACGTGACGGGTGACGGGCTGGCCAATCAGAGCGCGGGGCGATGCATATAAAGCAGGAGCGGCGGGGAGCGGGCACCTGTCCCGGGATCGGGCCCCTCCCGCCGCTCCGCGCCGCTCCCGCAGAGGTGAGTACCGGAGAGCCCGCACCGCCATGGACCCCCCGGGCCTTCCAGCACCCCCACGGCACCCCCGGGTGATGGACACCCCCGCCGTGGGCTGTCCTCCCTTTCTGACCCCAGCAGCATCCTTCCCCTCACCTGTTGGAAGGTGATTTTTGGGGGTCCTGGGGGTAATGTTCCCCTCACGGCTCTTTCCGCTGCCGAGGGCTGGGAAGGGGTCCCAGCTGGGCTGCACCCTCTGCAGTGCAAGGTCCCCAGAATCCCCCAGGATTTCCCCCCAGGGGTGTCCTCTGAAGGGGTCTGTGGCACCCTGCCAAACCCAAGGGATGGGGCGACTTGACTGCCAACCTCCTCCCACCTCTGCTCGGGGTTTTTGGGAGGATTTCATCCTGCGAGGAGCCGGGAGTTGGACTCGATGATGCTTAGGAGTCTCTTCCAGCTTGAGGGACTCTGTGATTCCGTGGTTTGTGACAGAGCTGTGAGCAGGGTGCACCCACCCCGCTGCAGTCAGAGCTGCTTTTGATAGCCATGGATCTTTGGGACGATGCCTGGCACTGCTGTGTTTCACCTGCTCGGTGACTCGAATTAGGATCAGCTCTCCTCTGGCCAAGTGTTCTGAAAAAGACTTAGAGGAGAAAATAAAGGTCCTGTGGTTAAGAAAGCACCACTGCTTTCCTGGCACCTAGAGAAAAAGTTGGGGGACCTATTCCTTCCACTCCCGGCTAGCGAAAAAGCTGCTTTTTAGTGCGAGGAGTTTCCTAAAGTGCAGCAGCTGCGGATGAGAAGTGAAGCCCAGCTCTGCTCCTGTCGTGCGCTGCTCTGTCGCTGCTCCAAGAGTCTCAGCCTAGAGACCAGCCCCAGTTCCTAACGCGTCTTTGCTTTCTTCCTGAGGGTTCTGCACGCCGGCTCTGCCGCGGGGAAAGGGGTGTAGCTGGAGGCTCTGACGGGTTGAGGTCCCCCTTAAGGGATGGGTGGGTGCGTTTGGAGCCTTCTTGGATGTGCAGCCTGTGCCGCTGGAAAGCCCCAGCGATGCGGGGACAGCTCCGGCCCCTGAGCTGGTTCAGGGCTGCGGCTGCCCGTGCCAGCGTCAGGAAGAGCCGCAGCGCTGAGCCCCTGGCTGATGCCGGCTCTTGCCGTGCCTCCGTTTCCCTCGCCCAGGGCCGCTCCGAGCCGGCGGGGATGCTGAAGGCTGCCATGGGGCTGCTGGGGAGCCCCGGCGCGGTGTCGGCCAGCGAGGTGATGCTGGTGGCCGCCGTCTTCTGCCTGGTGTTCCTGCTGCTCCAGTGGCTGCAGCAGCAGCAGGAGGCCGTGGCCGAGGGGCTGCGGAGGCCGCCGGGCCCGCGGGGCTATCCCATCCTGGGGAACGTGCTGGAGCTGCGCAAGGACACGCACCTGGCGCTGACGCGGCTGAGCCGGCGCTACGGGGACGTGATGGAGGTGCGCATCGGCACGAGGCCCGTGCTGGTGCTCGGCGGGCTCGACACCATCAGACAAGCCCTGGTCAAGCAAGGAGAGGACTTCATGGGGCGCCCCGACCTCCACAGCTTCCACTACATCTCCAACGGGCAGAGCCTGGCGTTCAGCCCCGACTCCGGGGAGGTGTGGAAAGCGCGCAGGAAGCTGGCCCAGAGTGCCCTGAAGAGCTTCTCCATCGCCCCCAGCCCCACGTCGTCCTGCAGCTGCCTGCTGGAGGAGCACGTCTCCAAGGAGGCCGAGTACCTGGTCACCAAATTCCTGCAGCTGATGGAGGAGGAGAAGAGGTTTGACCTCAACCAGTACCTGGTGGTGTCGGTGGCCAATGTCATCTGTGCCATGTGCTTCGGCAAGCGCTACGAGCACGAGGACCAGGAGCTGCTCAGCCTGGTGAACCTGGGCAATGAGTTTGGAGAGGTAGCCGGGGGTGGCCACCCAGCCGACTTCATCCCCATGCTCCGGTACCTCCCCAGCCGCACCATGGAGATCTTCAAGGACATCAACAGGCGCTTCAACGCCTTCGTGCAGAAAATTGTGCAGGAGCATTACAGCAGCTTTGATAAGGTAAGGGCTTGGATGCTCTTGCTTGTGGAGGGAGATGCTTGCAAGTGTGCCCCTGCCTCGCCCAGTAAAGCCCCTCGGAGACCTCTGAGCTGCAGTTATTCCCCCCCTCCCCACGAGTATTTGGGGCAGTTTTCCCCATCCCTGTGTGTCCACGGTGTCCCTGAGCCTCCAGGTCTTCCCCAGGAGCACATCCGGGACATCACGGACTCGCTGATTGGGCACTGCCAGGACAAGAGCGTCGGGGAGGATGCCCACGTCCAGCTCTCCAACGAGAAGATCATCCACATCGTCAATGACCTCTTCGGGGCAGGTGGGAACATTTCAGAGGGCACCATTCTGTCTTTGGGATGAACCCCAAAGCTGGAGGCTGGGTGAAGACACGCAGCTGCTGGGTGGACACGTTGGTCACGTTTGGGTGTGTGCAGATGCTGTTGGAAGCCCTCCTGAGAGGTGACCGGAACTTTCTGGTGGCAGCTGATGGGGGAACAAAGATCTGGAGCAGTGAAAGACCAACTCACCTGTGCTCTTGTGGTAACTGAATGCCTTTTCCCTGCCCATCTAGGCTTCGACACTGTGGCAACTGCCCTGTCCTGGAGCCTCATGTACAGTGCCTTGTACCCCGACATCCAGAGGAAGATCCAGGAAGAGCTCGGTGAGTCCACGAACCACATTCCTCTGGGGCCAAACCTCTCTGCTCAGCCCTGACCCCCTTCTTGCTCTCCACCTCCCCCAGACCGGACCATTGGGCGGGAGAGGCGGCCGCGGCTGTCGGACCGGGGCACGCTGCCCTACACGGAAGCTTTCATCCTGGAGATGTTCAGGCATTCCTCCTTCGTGCCCTTCACCATCCCACACAGGTACGGGCTGGAGTGGCTGACATCTTATCTGGGTTTTTTTTTTGGAGTGGTTTTCTGGGAGGTGCCACTTTAGCAGGGAATCGATCCCTGTGAGGGGGAAATATTCCAGCTTGTTGCCCTTCTGGGGTTGAATCCTTTGTTTTGAGGGTGGTGTCACCCCACAAATCTTTGCTGGGTTCATATTTCTTCCTGCCTTGGGAGGAACCACATCACAACTTGTCTGGAATGAGCTGCCAAGTGAAACTGGAATTTTTCTGCTGGAGGAAAGTGAAACCAAGACTATTAAATCTCCCAAATACAATCTGGGGTATTTCCTAGCCTGTCCTAAGGGCACAAACAGGGCTTTGAAGATGAAACCTCTGCAGGACTCACTGGGCTTTGACTTGTCAGGAGCTGTGGGTCTCCTCTAACTTCCCTTTCCACCTGTGCTCCCTTCAGCACGACGAGAGCGACAGTGCTGAACGGTTACTACATCCCCAAGGACACCTGCGTGTTCATCAACCAGTGGCAAGTGAACCACGATGAGTGAGTATTCCAAACCCCCCTGCTCGTCTGGGCTGCCCTGGCTTCTCCTGGCATTCAGATCACGCTGATCCTCGTGCCAAAAAATGACTGGATCACGTACAAAAAGGCAGATTGGACCAAAAATGGTGCGGGCTTGATGCTGAGTGCAGCCTTGGTTCTCCTGGGCATGGAGCTGGTCCAGCTTGACTTGGGACCTGCTTCAGCTCTTCCCCAGCACCAGGGATTACCTCATTTATGTGGAAGCTCAGGCTGCTAGATAATCAGGAATGGGTCAATCCTGCTGCCAGATCCTGTGATCTGAGCTGACAGCTCTGGATGTGCTCAGTGGGAATTGCTGGGTTCCCTTTTTAAGGGAGAAAAATGCAGTGACATGACTCTGTCAAACTCAGTGGCTTGTGTTGTGATTGCCAGTAATCAGCTGTAATAATAATCAGATAATATAATCAGATAATGATGGGGGGACTGGAAAGCAGAGCCCCATCCTGCGCTTCCACCCCTTCCCTGCAGAGATATTCCAGCAGGGAGCATCTGAGGCTCAATACACAATGTGTTCCCAATGGGGAATTCTGGATCACAGCTCAAGATGTTGGGGTCCAAATACCCCAAAAGGCCAGAAACCTTCTGATATCCCTCCTGCTCCGGCATGAGCCTGGAATGGGAACGCTGTCCTTAGGGCAGAGGGGATTCCACATATCTGAGCAGAGATGATATCCCAGCTGGGACACTGTTAAATCCCACCTGGCATCTCCCAGCAGCTGCACTGGGACAGGTTGGGAAGTTGTACTGAGAGGATTCAAAAAGGAAAAAAAAAACAACCCTGGTTCATGTTTTTCCTGTTTGAAGGGCTGCTGGCTGATCCCAGTGCTGAAGCTGCAGGTTTTCTGGCTGCTGGAATTGAATGGATGGAATTAATTCCATCTCTGGTGTCTGCCTGGGCAAACACAGCCCGAGCCTGGAACAGAGGTTTCAGCAGGCTGAGCTGATGGAGTTTGACACGGGGTTGTGTTTTAGATTGGGGCAGGGTTTGGGATGCTGGAGTGAGACAGTGCTGCAAAGCTCCTCTCTGCAAGGACAGGTTTTGCTCTCTGGCCCATTGCAGGGGGTCAAAACTGTCACGATGCCCAAGGGCTGGACCCTCTGCTCTGGAGCCAGGACCTGGGGACACCTCAGAGCCCCTTCCAGGGCCTAAAGAGGCTCCAAGAGAGCTGGACAGGGAGCTCTAGCACAAGGGGGAATGGCTTCCCACTTCCAGAGGGCAGGGTGAGGTGGGATATTGGGAATAAATTCTTCCCTGTGAAGGTGGGCAGGCCCTGGCAGGGCTGCCCAGAGCAGCTGTGGCTGCCCCTGGGTCCCTGGCAGTGCCCAAGGCCAGGTTGGACAAAGCTTGGAGCAGCCTGGGATGGTGCAAGGTGTCCCCACCCATGGCAGGGAGTGGCACTGGTCAAGCTTTGATGTCCCCAAACCATTCTGTGACCAAACCGCCCCTCAGGAGTGTCCCCTCTCTGTCTCAGGACCCTTTGGAAGGAGCCCTCAGCCTTCAAGCCCGAGCGGTTCCTGACCCCTGATGGGACAGAACTGAACCGGACGGAGGCTGAGAAGGTGCTGGCCTTTGGGCTGGGCAAGCGGCGCTGCCTCGGGGAGACCATCGGCCGCTGGGAGATCTTCCTCTTCCTCACCACGCTGCTGCAGCAGCTGCAGTTCAGCCTGCGGCCTGGGGAGCACGTGGACATCACCCCCCAGTACGGACTGACCATGAAGTACAAGAAGTGCGAGGCTTTCCAGATCCAGCAGCGTTTTCCCTTGAAAAGCTCAGCCTGAGCTGCTGCTGGGGGAAGCAGCTCCGGGAGCCGGACACTCGGCCTTGCTGTGGTTGCTGAGGCTCAGTCTCTGCCTGTGCTGCTTCACCAGAGGCTGGTTCCTCTCCTGGGAACGGCAGCTGGGCTTGGTGAGGCTTTTCCCAGCCCCTGGAGCCAGCTCCATCACCCCTTCCCACAGGGATGCTCCCAGGAGGTCTCTTGGAGAGGTCCAGCCTGTGGTGGGGAGTGCGATGCTCAAGGCTTGCCATGTCCTCCACCTGCCACTGTATATTATAAAATAATATATTTTACTATATAAATAAAGCTGTAGGTTCCTCTCCTGCCCAGCAGTATCCCACAGGCTGAAATCCTCTTTTCCAACCCTTTGTGCCACTGGGAACGGGCTCTTCCCGCTGCTTCAGAAAGGCTTTGGAGGCTGCAGCAGAGTCCACCCTGTGGGGACCCATCCTGGGGGCACCCACACACCCGAATTCTTTGAATGTAAACTCGTGGAGTGAATTCCTGAGTGTTCCTACTGATTAAAAAATAAAATAAAATAAAATAAAATACATCAGCAGTGGTGCTCACAAATTGAGATTTTAAATCAATCCCTACTGTGGAGCCCCCTGGGAAATCCCAAAGGACTGAGGAAGAGGGAACTGTAGGACACTCCTAGCTTTCAGAATAACCCTGTATTTGCTGCCTTTTTTAATATCAGGAGTTTATTTTCCTTAATCAAGCAATAGATTTCTATACCCAGAAAAAGGAGCAAAGGTTTCAGGATCGAGGGAGGTGCCTTGTGCTGCTTTCAGCTTTTAGTGGGAAGGTGAAGCCTCATGGCAAACGGAGCAGCAATTCCTGCCTGTTTGTGCCTGTTTGGAATGCAGCCCAGTGCTGGGATGGAAGCCACACCGTATTTCTAACCCAATAAATAACTATATCAACGTTTCTTGGGTTTCTTTCTGATCCTATTCCATTGGGAAATGATTTTTTTGGGGGGGGGAGGGGGGAAAAACACTTTATGCTTCTCTATCATCCTTAAAAATCTGAGTTGGTGTGTTGGATCAGGGATTTTCCAGTGGGAAATGAGTGGGCTGTGGCTCCAGTGGTATTGGAGGAGGATTTCATCCCGAAGGGAGCCGGTTCTGGTCCTTCTCCTGGGTAAAGTCTCAGCTGGGATAGGCAGAGAACCCATCAGGGTCAGCTCAGGGATTTGCTGAAAACTGGGAGTAGCTTTCTATCCCTGAAAAAATGGAGTGGCCAGGTGAAAGCCAGCCTTGCAGGGAGCCAGCCATGGGGGATGTTCCATCCCCATCACAGAGCACCACTAAATCCAAAGCTTTGCAAAAAATCCCTGAAAAACCAAACCAAAAAAGGCAATAAGCACCAAATTGCCGTGGAAATAAGGAAGGACTCGATTGAAATTGGGGTGTGTTCATCCCAAAGTGGCGAGGATCAGCCCTCCAGGGTTCCCAGCCACACCTGAGCATGGAGTTATCGGCAATTTTGGTGTGGTGCTGAGGAGCAGAGCAGCCTTGAGGTGGGAGGGAAGGGGTGGAGGGACAGAGGTGGGATGGAGATGATGGAAGGATGAGGGAATGGAGAAGGTGAAGGTGTAACTGAGGTGATGGATGTAAGGAGATGATGGAAGGGATGGAGGGAGATGATGGAAGGATGAGGGAATGGAGAAGGTGAAGGTGTAACTGAGGTGATGGATGTAAGGAGATGATGGAAGGATGAGGGAATGGAGAAGGTGGAGGTGTAACCGAGGTGACAGATGTAAGAAGATGATGGAAGGGATGGAGGGAATGGAGAAGGTGAAGGTGTAACTGAGGTGATGGATGTAAGGAGATGATGGAAGGGATGGAGGGAGATGATGGAAGGATGAGGGAATGGAGAAGGTGAAGGTGTAACTGAGGTGATGGATGTAAGGAGATGATGGAAGGATGAGGGAATGGAGAAGGTGGAGGTGTAACCGAGGTGACAGATGTAAGAAGATGATGGAAGGGATGGAGGGAATGGAGAAGGTGAAGGTGTAACTGAGGTGACAGACACAAGGAGGTGATGGGAGGGATAGAGGGAGATGATGGGAGGATGAGGGAATGGAGAAGGTGAAGGTGTAACCGAGGTGATGGATGTAAGGAGGTGATGGAAGGGATGGAGGGAATGGAGAAGGTGAAGGTGTAACCGAGGTGACAGACATAAGGAGATGATGGAAAGAAGGGAGGGATGAAGAGTTCAGAGAAGATTATGTGCTGGAGATGATGGAAGGGATGGAGGGAATGGAGAAGGTGAAGGTGTAACCGAGGTGACAGACATAAGGAGATGATGGAAGGGATGGAGGGAGATGATGGAAGGGATGGAGGGAATGGAGAATGTGAAGGTGTAACCGAGGTGACAGATATAAGGAGATGATGGAAAGAAGGGAGGGATGAAGAGTTCAGAGAAGATTATGTGCTGGAGATGATGGAAGGGATGGAGGATGGATGGAGGGGATGGAGGGATAGAGAAAATGGAAGGCATGGTGTACTGAAAGGATGGAGGGGCACAGGTGACAGGTGTGTGACACAGGTGTGACACAGGGGTGACACAGGTGTGTGACACAGGTGTGACACAGGTGTGTGACACAGGTGTGTGACACAGGTGTGTGACACAGGTGTGTGACACAGGGGTGACACAGGTGTGTGACACACGGGTGTGACACAGGTGTGTGACACAGGGGTGACACAGGTGTGACACAGGTGTGACACAGGGGTGACACAGGGGTGACACAGGTGTGACACAGGGGTGACACAGGGGTGTGACACAGGTGTGACACAGGGGTGACACAGGGGTGACACAGGGGTGACACAGGGGTGACACAGGGGTGTGACACAGGGGTGACATTGGTGTCCCAGCTGCCGGAGTGCCCCGGCGCGGGCACTGCGCATGCGCACAGTTCTCTCCCGTCCCCGTCTCTATGGTCCTGTGTGCGGCCGGAGCGCCGCGCGGGAGGAGCGGCACCGGAAGTGACGTCTCACTCACCCTCAGGGAGGCGGAGGGGCCGCTGTGAGGCGGGAGCGGCGGCGGCGGCGGCACCGGCGGGTGAGGGCTGTGGTGGAAGGGTGGGCACAGCTCGGGGCTTCGGCCGTAGCGGACTGGGCTGGCACGATTCCCTCCCGGTGGGCTGGGCTTCTCCTGGGTTCTCGTGAGGCGCGGTCGCGGCGCCAGGCCCTGCCCGGCCTGAGCGGCCCGTGGTGGGGAGGTGGAGCCGGGGGCGGCTCTGAGGGGGCAGCGCTGGGAGCGGCTGGGTTTAACTGGGGGGGCCCGTGCTTTGCTCCTGGGGCCCGCGTTTAGTTGTGGGGGCTCTGCGTTTGTATATGGGGGCTCTGTGTTTGTAGATGGGGGCCTATGGTACCTATGGTGATGTCCTGTGGACGTGCCCTGTGTTTGTCTTTGAGGGGCTTCTGGTTGTGGGGGGGTCTTGTGTTTTGAGGTTCCCCGTGTTTATCCATGGGGTTCCCCGTGTTTATCCATGGGGGTTCTCTGTGTTTATCCATGGGGGTTCTCTGTGTTTATCCATGGGGGTTCCCCGTGTTTATCCATGGAGTTTTCTCTGTGTTTATCCATGGGGGGTTCCCTCTGTTTATCCATGGGGGTTTCCTGTGTTTATCCATGGGGGGGTTCCCTGTATTTATCTATGGAGTTTTCTCTGTGTTTATCCATGGAGGGGTTCCCTGTGTTTATCCATGGGGGGGTTCCCCGTGTTTATCCATGGGGGTTCCCTGTGTTTATCCATGGGGGTTCTCTGTGTTTATCCATGGGGGGGTTCCCTGTGTTTATCCATGGGGGGGTTCTCTGTGTTTATCCATGGGGGTTTCCTGTGTTTATCCATGGGGGGGTTCCCTCTGTTTATCCATGGAGGGGTTCCCTGTGTTTATCCATGGGGGTTCTCTGTGTTTATCCATGGGGGGGTTCTCTGTGTTTATCCATGGGGGGGTTCTCTGTGTTTATCCATGGGGGTTCCCCGTGTTTATCCATGGGGGGTTCCCTCTGTTTATCCATGTGGGTTTCCTGTGTTTATCCATGGGGGATTCCCTCTGTTTATCCATGAGGGATTCCCTCTGTTTATCCATGGGGGTTCCCTCTGTTTATCCATGGAGGGGTTCCCTGTGTTTATCCATGGAGGGGTTCCCTGTGTTTATCCATGGGGGTTCTCTGTGTTTATCCATGGGGGGTTCCCTCTGTTTGTCCATGGGGGGGTTCTCTGTGTTTATCCATGGGGGGGTTCTCTGTGTTTATCCATGGGGGGTTCCCTCTGTTTATCCATGGGGGGGTTCCCTGTATTTATCTATGGAGTTTTCTCTGTGTTTATCCATGGGATTCCCTGTGTTTATCCATGTGGGATCCCCCTCTTTTTACCTTGTGAGGCCCCTAAGTTTACCCATGGGGCAGGTTGAGTTTACTTGTGGTAGGTCCATGTGTTTACAATATTTGGGATCCCTCTGTGTTTTCCTGCAGCCACCTAATCCAACCTTGGGATGGTTTAATTTTTATTTCCATTCAAACATAGATTTATTGGTTTTGGGGTTGTTTTTCATTTGTTTTTTTCCCTAAAAGGAGGCTGTTGTTTTTAGAAAGGATCCACATGAGGCGATGATGTGCACTGAGCTCTTTGCCATGTTTCCTAATGGAGATTAAAAAGAAAACAGGAAATGGAATGAAGTTTTAGTTTTCTTGTGGGTACCCAGGGATGTGTTATCTGTGTTTTGAGAGTGCTCTTTATCAGCCATCTCCTTGGAACGCAGACATTGTCATCATGGGTTAATATAAACACACAGCCACAGGAAGGAGAGGAGGCTGCTCCTGAGGAACTGATGGCTTTGTGACCAAATTCAGTGTTTTCTTCCCTTTGAAGCATCCCAGTTTCAGGCCTGTGAAAGTTGGGGGAAGTGAGATTTTTTTTTTTCCTCATCCAGGTTTTTTTTTTTCCTTGCATCTTTTTCCAAGAGGCTCAGCTTGCAGAGAATCCAGCTGCCTCTTCCAGAACTGTGATTTATACATGGATGTTGATCTCCCTGGGCTGTCTCCCGTGTTTCTTTGTGCTGCTCACAGTAAATATCAAACGTTCTCCCTCTTTGATTGCAGCATGAAAGGCAAACCTACACATTTAGGAGCTTGTCATGTCTCTTGTTCTCCGTGGTGCTTGTGAGCCTGTCACTGGGAAATCTCAGATCAAAGGAGCTCTTTAGCTGCTTCCAGGAGTGCTGGAAACATCTGTCTAAACAAATTGGAGTTTTTCCTCCCTGGTTCTGACAGAACTTGAGTGCTGGGAAGGAGAGCTGCTATTTTTTAATTATTTTCTCTAATTGTGGCAGTGATGCTAACGCTGCCTCTGCAGAGCATGGATGCTTTTGTCCTGGATTCCAGTTTTGGGGGATTTTGTCCCCTTTCTCTGTCTCTCTATTGGTTAGGCTTCCCCTCCTGCCCTGTATCTCTGTTCCCTTAAAGATTTTGGTTTTCATTTGCACGTGCAGAGGTCAATCCTGAATGTTCACAGGAGCTGTTCTGCCCCAGTGTCCATCTGCCAAAACTTGAAGGAGGGAAGTGAAGATAAATTCCCAGTTTGAAATCACAGGGAGTGTTGCCTTTTTCCCAGCCTGGAAGTGAAACTCGAGATGATAATTTTATTGAGGAGGTAACATAAGAGCAGATCTTTATGGGAAGGCCCTCAGGGGCTTTTGTGGACATCTTCCTTATATTACCTCATGTCTTGGTTTAGGGTAAATTTGGGAGGAAACTTTCAAAGGGGTCCTTTTGGAAAGTAGATTTAAGTGGATCTTCTCCCAACTGGTTTGGGAAAAGATTTCCTTGGAGAAAAGTGGAAACAAATTCTTTATTTAACAAGCAAAGTATTTATAATAATAATAATGATGATAATAATAGAATAATATTAAACAAAAAAAGTTTTGGTTATTTTGCAGAGATGGTAAATTCAGAAAGTCTTTGTTTGGGGTGTAGCTCAGTTCACTCAGTCTCTTATCAGTTCCTCTTGAGCTGGAAAATGCTACGTTCTGGGTCCTGGTGGGCCACAGGTGTGAGCTCCTGGTGTTTTAATTACTAAAATTATCTCGAGTTTCATTTGCAGGTTGGCAAAAAGGCAACAGGAGAGTATCCACAGGCAGGACGAAACACTAAACATTTCTCTTGGAGGCATCGTCCTTGAATCCAGCCAGTGGAACAAAGATCTGCAGTGCAGTGGGGGAGGCAAAGCCCCATGCAGGGATTCACACTCTGGCTGGGATCTTTGGGATGTTATTTGCTGCCCACAAAGGAGAGAGGAGCCTCCAGAGCTGGCACCTGGGAGGGAGGCAGGGCTGTGGGTGCGCTGCTGCCCATTGAAGTTTGTGCATTTTGTTGCAGGCAGGCTCCTCACAGCAGCTCTGTGCCACAGCCATGGCCACGGACTGGCTGGGCAGCATCGTCTCCATTAACTGTGGAGAGAGTTTGGGAGTGTACCAGGGCAGAGTGTCTGCTGTGGATCAGGTCAGCCAGACCATCTCCCTGACACGGCCCTTCCACAACGGCGTCAAATGCCTCGTGCCAGAAGTCACCTTCAGGTTAGTGCCTGCCTTTCCCCCACTGCCTTGAATGGGTTTTTCCCCTCAGACTTGACCTCTTGGCCCTAAATTTCCTTGCTGCTGCTGAGTGCCTCTGGTGTTTGTGTTAGTTTGTGTGCAGCAGATTAATTCCTGGCTTGGATCCTAGAGTTGGAGTGGCTCGGGGATTATTGTGGGGTCAGACCGTGTGTGTATACAAATATACATTTCTATTTTATTGTAAATTATTTTTTATTTATATTCTGTTCTGTTGTAGCAGAGGGGGCTGATGTGCTTTTTTTAAAGCTTTGCCCTCAGCAGTTCTTTCCCACCAGTTCCTGGTAACACTGGGCTTAAAAAATATAAATAGGAGTCACTCCTTACTGCACATTTTTCTGTTCCCTGGAATGTTGTAGTTAAGGCTCTGAGTCACTCATTTTTCAATAACATAGACTCCACAAAGTCAATACTCTTTTAATTGATTTTTTTATTTCCCCCTTGGATTTTGAAGAGAGACAGTGGGGGAAGACAACAGCCACATCCTGCCAGGGGATGTGTGGAAGTCCCTCTGCTCTCATACCCCGCTTGGACAAATGCTGAGTTAAAACTAGAAGAGCCTAATTCCCGATGTATTTCTTGCAGTCAGTGCAAATGGAAGGCTTTATAATCACTCCTTTGTTTTCCTTTGGCTTGTGCCCAGTGCTAGATCAGTTTTCTTTATCCTTTTTTTCAAATGGGAAGTATTGTCCTTGTCAGAGCATGAGCTGCACTAATCTGAGGGTAGCTTTCTGCAGGAATGGATTAAAAGTAATAGTAGCCTCAGGGCTGAGAGCAGTTAATTAGCTAGAAACTGTTAAATTAATGCAGATTTCTGCAAAGATCTGGACCAGTTGCTTCCATTTTTTTTGCATGACCGATTCCTGTTTCAGCTACAGAACCTTTCAAACAAAATCCAGGTGCAGCACAGGAATATTGAAGTGGTTATTTTGAAGATTTGCCGTTGCAGTTGAACATTTTGATGTCTGTGGAAATGCCCTTTATGTTTGAGTATTAAAACCCTTTTATTCCTTTTTTGCTATTGATAACAGCATCAGAACAATCCTATTGGACAATGATGTTTTTTCCCTCAGAAGTATTTTTTTTTCTGTCAGGGTGTGTGCTAGATTCCTGTTTTTCTGGTGCTGTTTTTAGGGCAGGTGACATCACTGAGCTGAAGATCCTGGAGATCCCGGGGCCGGGGGACAGCAGACAATGCGGGGACTCCCAGCACATGGACACGGCCATCCCGGGCGTGGGCTGCCAGGTGGGGCCCAGCCAGAACGGCACCGGCAAGGTGCTGAAGAAACCCATGTCCAGCAGTGCCCCACAGAACATCCCCAGGAGGACAGACATGAAGAGCCAGGACATTGTCATCTCCCCACAGCAGCAGTGCTCCAAGAGCTACATGGATCGACACATGGAAACGCTGAGCCAGTCCAAAGGATTCCGCCGCAGGCACAATTCCTGTGAGTGTGGGGGTATCCTGGAGCTTTCCTGCTCCACCGGCTTCCCTTTTTTCACCAGACTTTGCTGGAAACTTCCCCTGGCCCACCTGTGGGTTATTTTGAAATACAATCTATTTCTGAGCCCACCTGAAAGCTGGCTGTAGTCAGCTGGGGGTTGGTCTCTTTTTCCAGGCAACAGCTGACAGAACGAGAGGTCTTAAATTTAGGTTGGATATTGGGAAGAAGTTTTTTTTGCTGATAGAGTGCTGTATTTGTCTGCCCAGGGAGGTGGTGGATGTGTTTAAAATAAGATTGGATGTGTCACTTGGTGCCGTGGTCTAATTGAGGTGTTAGGGGCATGGGTTGGACTCAGAGGTCTCTTCCATCTTAGTGATTCTGTCTATGTAGAAAATGTCTAATGCCAGTTCCAAAGGTTTCCTCGTTTTGCAATCTTTCCTGCTTGAAGATCTCCCAGCCTCCAGCCTTTTCCTCCGAAAGGAGCTGCAGACAAGCTGCAATATTATCCTCAGGTGAGAGGAAAACACTGTGGGTTGTAGCAGCTCAGTGTTGAGTTTGCAAGGATCCTCAAGGAAAAGTGGAAGAAATGTGCAGTGAGATTTTCCCCCACTGCTTTGTCTTTCAGGATTTTAAGACTTCCTGAGGCAGCAGTGAGAGTTCAGTATTAATGGCTTTTTTTTTTTTTCCTGCTTAATTTAATCTCTTGCTTTTTTAATCTCCCCAAGCTTTTCTATTTAAGGTTTCTATACCCATAACCTATTACAACATCACCCCATGCATAATTATGAACAGGTTTTGGCTGTATTGTTAAAAATACAAATTAACGAGGGTGATGTAAGATAAAATCAGAGCATCCCAAAGTCACACATCCGTTATTTATATTTCTCTTGATACAATCTTCAAAACTGGGCCAGAATTGGCTTTGTTCACTTTTTTTCTCAAAGCCCCCTGAGCTATCTTCCTTTCCAGAGCCTCGTAATCCAGTTCCTGAAATGTCAGTGTATATCCATCCAATATTTCCATTACTTAATTGTTGAAGCCATGAGTTCAATTCTTTTCCCCCCTCGCAGTTAGAAAAGAGACAAAGCAAGGTGGGCCAGGCCAGTTAAACAGGTGTGGTTTTGGGGAGGAATTCCTAGACCTCTGCAAGTCTTTCTCCCCCACCAACAGCTGGGTTATTTTCACCACTTCCAGGCTGTGTGGTAGATTTGGGGTGAGTAGAGAGCTCTTCAGCCCCCAAACAGCTCATGCTGGGTTTACATGGGCACAGCAGGTCACTTTTACAGACTTGGAGGCAGGTTGAGCAGGGTCCTAAGTGTGTGGATTGTTAACTTGGGTGGAATTTGGAATACAGGAGGTAGAGAAGGGATGTATCCTGTAAAATGTGTGCATTTTAGGGTAGGGAGAGTGATGTTTTTGAAGTTGAGCCTGGCTTTGTGCAGGTGCTGGGTGCAGGAGTCCAGGGAGGAATGGGCTGAGATTTCATCCAGAACTTGGGTCCTACAGCTGAAGGTTGACCTCTTGTTGGCCTCTAGCGTGCCAAGTCAGGGCCAGAATTCCCCTTTGGAGCACTTCTGTGACAGGAATCAATAAAGCACAAACACCATCACAGGTTTCCCAGCCATGGGTCTGCTGCCGTGCTGGCACCGGGCTCGTGGTGCCAGGGCTGGCAGCAAACCCTCCCACAGGGATCTCTCAGGAAGGCAGCCAGCTCGCTGGAGACTTTGTTTGCTGGTGTGCTGTACATGAAAGGGTTGTTATTCCTTAGAAACAAAAAAAGCCCGGCAAGGGTTGTTTATCTTGTGAGGGAGATGCTTTTCTGTGTGGCACAAGGCTGCCAGCTTGGAGTGGAGCTGCTCTCCTCATGCAGGGTACAGGCACTGGAAGCTGTGACCCAAAACCAGCTGGAATTTGAGATCTGCCGTTCTGCAGCCTGACTTTGCTTTCCTCCCCTTGCCTTTTTTTGGCTCTTTTCTTCTCCCTCATTTTTTCCTGTCTAGAAAGCTCCTAACTTTGCTCCCAGCTGGTTGGAGGCCTGTGCCGTGTTGTGTGTGACTTGTGTTGGGGGCTGTGGGGCAGTCAGGGCAGAGCTGGGTGGGTCAGCAGCACTGCAGAGCTCACACTCCTCGGGATGGATTAGCCCACCACCTTGTGTTGAGGTGGGCTCCTGGCTCCCATTCTTTGTGGCTGCAGGGAGCTTTGCAGCTATTGTTCTCCAGCTTTTTTGGTGCAGCTCTTTATTCCATCAGCGTTCCACGCTCACATCAGCTGCTCCTGTCCCACTGGACACACACTCTGAGTTTTGGGTCAGCTCAGGGGAGTGTGGAGCTGTTTGCAGAGGGGTCTGGCAAGGAGTGTGGCAGGAACAGCCTGAGCTGGCCAAAGTCTTGATACAGACACAAGGAGCAGGCTTGGTTTGCCTTTGTGGCAGCGCAGGCTCCAGCTTGTCCATCTGAACCCTGAGAGTCCCCTGGCTTCTGCTTGAGCCGCAGCTCCTGAACGTTGGGAGAACTCGGGCCTGTCGTGTTTGCATTCCTCATCTTCCTCCTTCAGAGCAGCAGCTGTGGCTGTGATTCCCCCAGCAGTGGCAGTTTAGTTCCAAACCAAATCCTGTCCAATTTTGTGTCACCTTTGCTTTGGGAGCCCTTTATGTGGGACAGAGTGGAAGTTGTTACCAAAAAGCCTTTCAAAACCATGCACATAGATGAATGGTTGCAGTGTGCCAACTGAAATTCTCCCTCCTGGGAAGCCTTACCCTTTCCTCTCTCCTAAATCCTGTTTTGTCACCACAGTGCTGGAACTCTGCTGTCTGTCACCAAAAGGTGCATTATCACAGTGTTTGGTTTGTTTGTTTTTTTTCCTTAAGGGGGATAGATATTTTGCAAAGCCTGGCAGATTTGGAATCTTGCTGTGGGGACTGGGAAAGCTCTGAGGGTAGTTTGTCCAGGAAAACCAAGCCCCACACTGTCTGAAATAGATCCTTGCTGGGGCAGTGCATCTCTGACTGGGAATAAACCAGGTGCACATCCTTAGCAAGTCACATTTCACATGTCTGGAGTTAGACATGCTGAAACTGGACTCCTAAGGGGACAGGTGACTTGAAGGGTGCTTGTGGAGTTTGTGCCTGTTGCAAATCTTTTGGGATGTTTGAAAGTCTCCTTGAATGGCTTGAAATTCTTTGTGTTACCAAGTGGATTCTCTCAAACTCATTTGTCTAAACCCCTCACAAAGGGGACTGTGTTAAATAACAGGAAATGGTTTATTAGAGCAAGCAGTCTGGCTTGATAACTTACTCCATCTGTTGGACACTGTAGGTGATTCCTGTAGCTGCAGGAATTAGCCTGAAATATTTCCTAGTAATTGCAGATGTAACACTGGCAATGACAAACAATAATATTGTCTGGACCCGAAGAACCAAGGAAGAAATAAGCAAGTAAAGGATGTGTTCACCTTGGAATTGTATATTTGCATCAGTTCTTAATCTCCAGCCCTAAGCAGGAGATTTTCATCAGTCTCACTCCAGAGAATTTGGGCTTTCCCAATGACTTGTGATTGGAAGGAAGTGTATTCTGACATACAAGGTAATGGATGAGGAGGAGAGTGAAACAGGAGTGAGGTAGTGGACTATATGTCATATCACAGAAACTACATCAAGGTTGAGGGAAAAGAGATCCTTTATATTCAGGGCTTGCAGTTCTCCCTTAAGGATCATTAATATGGAAGAAAACACCTACAGTAGTTTCTGAAATTACGGGAATTCCAAAGAAGGGCTTGGGTCACACCTGCCTGAACACAGACTGAGGACAGGAGGAAAACTCCTAGGTCACAGCTGATAACCTCGGCACTGATGTGACACTGGGATGAAATAAAACCTGGAGAAACACCTCTTGCTACTGTGGGCAAGCCTGTTTTTCTAAGCTGGCTGATGGGAAGTCCCTGAAAGTCTCTTTGCTGATGCTGTTGTTCTGTTTTCCGCTGGCTTAGCTGAGCGTGAGTAGTGCCAAGGATGAGCTGCACGGCGAGTTTCCTTTGAGTGGGGTGGACTATAGGCAGGAACTCCCCTCTCCCACAAAATGTGCTGAGAAGGTGCCTTTCCCCCTTTTAGGACACACTCTCAACTTGTTTTTCTTTTGGCTTAGGGTCATCCAGCAGCCGCCACCCGAACCAGGTGACCCCGAAGAAGAGCGGCCTGAAGAACGGGCAGATGAAGAGCAAGGACGACGAGTGCTTTGGGGACGATATCGAGGAAATCCCAGACACTGATTTCGATTTTGAGGGCAACCTGGCTCTCTTTGACAAGGCAGCTGTGTTTGAAGAGATCGAGACTTACGAGAGGAGGAGCGGCACGCGCTCCCGAGGGACCCCCAACGAGAAACCCGCCCGCTACCGGCACGATGAGAACATCCTGGAGTCGGAGCCCATCGTCTACAGGAGGATTGTGGTACCCCAGAACCCTAACAAGGAATTCTGCACGGGTATGGCCCCCTCCCTTCCCCATAAGGACCCAAACTGCTGCTTCTGGGGGCACACGTGGTGGATTTTTGCTCCAGCTTAATGTGGTCCAAGCAAGGGTGTTGTTCACGTAAGGTTGAATTTGTGTGTCCACACACAGCCTTTCTTTGCAGTGTTTCTGAGATAAACACTCAGAGAGGCCAGCGAGGTAAGTGGAATGAAGCTGGTGGTTGGGAACTGAGTAAGAGGTGTTTGAATCCTTGGTTTGATTTCAGCAGCCTGGTGAACCCATGTGGACTCCAGAGGGATGGGCTCAGGATTTGTGCTTTCATGGTTCCAGAGGGTTTCCTGTGCTTCTGGCACTCCTTGGGTCGTAGTTCTCCCTTTCTGTGTGGGTTTAAATATAGTTCACGTAAAAAGGACTTGTGGCACATTTAGCTCCAGATTCCAGCTGACTTCAGTCTCCGTGGGATATCTTGCCTTTGATTTTAAGCACTTGTAAAATGTAGGAGTGAGGGAAATTTGGTATTCCAGGAGCGTTTCTTTTCCACATCAGAATAAAATCAGATGTCAGCTCTTCTTGCATGGACTCAAACCAACTGATATTCTGCTGGCCTGAGCAGAAGTGTGAGCAGCTCCTTGGGCTGTCATTCGTTCTCTGCCTGGAAATTCCATCTGGGGTGTGAAACGCTTCAGGGGAGGAAGCTGATGGGTTTGTAATGATTTGCTGCTTTTCAATTTGGAAAAGTCCTTTTTTTTTAATGTTTGTGGTGTATAACAATGTCCTAGTTCTCCTAGTTCTCCATTTCTGTCATTCCTCTTCCTATTGTTCCTTTCTGCTCTCGGGTGAGAGGAAAACACTGTGGGTTGTAGCAGCTCAGTGTTGAGTTTGCAAGGATCCTCAGGGAAAAGTGGAAAAAATGTGCAGTGAGACTTTCCCCCACTGCTTTGTCTTTCAGGATTTTAAGACTTCCTGAGGCAGCAGTGAGAGTTCAGTATTAATGGCTTTTTTTTTTTTTCTGCTTAATTTAACCTCTTGCTTTTTAAATCTCCCCAAGCTTTCAGCATCTCTGTGTGGAAGGAGGAGCCGCACTGATTATCCGTGTGCCCTGTGAATAAGCACCTCGTCATTTTCTGTGCTGTTTCCTGTCTATCTTATGGGTTTTTTCAGATTTTCTACTTGTCAATCCATCTTCCAGCTGGCTTGTTTGAGGGGAGACAGGGCCTCTGTGGATGTCTAGTCTGAAACAAAAGCTAAGCCACTGTTGGCAGCCAATCTGAGCAGGACGGCTGATAGGGGATTCTAGCAGCAGAATTCCTGGGAGGAAAACTGCCATGCAATGAGCAGCAGTGAGTAAATTATGGGATGAAAATTCAATCCTGTTTGCTGCACTCCCAATCCCTTTGTTTAACAGCTGGAAGGAGGATGTTGAGCTGTAGGCACCCCCTGCCTCTCAGTGGCTCAAAGAGCAGCTGGGCATGATTGAACGAGTGCCAAGAGCTCCAAAAGCCTTGATTTTGGATGTATCTGTGGCAGGATTCTCCCTGCAGAGTTTTTTCTGGTTTCCTAAGGGAAGGTCTCCTTGCAAAAAGCACTTCCTAGTTATGACAAAGCACTTCTTTCTCCTGTTTGTTTTTGGTTTTTTTTTCACCCTGGGCTGATCTGAGAGATGATTGTGTTAATAGAGCCCTGACTGAGACAGTGATTCTCTGTCTGCTGCAGCAGCACAAAACTGATGCTGGAGATTGGCAGGGAGTTCATATCCAGCTCCTGGCACTGTGGGATCCCTGTCTCTGCATCCCTGCTTGCTTTTTTATGCCATGGAGGTGGGGAATAACCAGGATGGTGCAGAGTAAAAGCAAACTGCTGATGTCGGCTTTGAGTCAGTCTTTTGAGCTCCCAAAAGGACTCATCTGCAGGACTTCCAGCCTGGGATTTTATTTTATTGCTGACTGAAATAACTTGGTGTGTGTAGGATAAATATTTCAGTCCGCTGGGATGGTTTTGTGGAGCCAGGCTGTCAAGTAAAACACTTCTGAAACAACCCTGTGTTTTAGAAGTATGCAGGGAGTGAAGAAGGTAGGAATCTGTTCCAACCAAAAGTGAAAACCTGGAGCTAACAGAACTTGCCAGGTGATTGTGACTGAGCTAAGCCCATCCCTGGCACTCCACATGTGAATCCTTCCTAAGTACATCACCAGTCTTCACTGGTTTGGGCTGGCTGCTGTTGATCTGTCCTTTTATTTACTGGGAAATGCAACTGTTTAGCAAATACTGCCTCCCTGGAAAGGCTGATCCTTGCATGAGGTGTGAGCTGTCATTTTCTACTTCCAGAGAATTTAAATGTGTGCTGGCTCAGGTCTGCCTCTGTTCCTCCTGTTGGCACTAAAACTCCTGTGTTTGAGCATCTCTGTGTTTTGGGAGCAGGTGCTTCAGCAAAGCCAACACTGTGCAGGAGCATTGGAGCTCACACGAGTTTGCAGCAGGGTCTGTTCTTCAAACAACCCTTTTTCTTCACACAAAAGGAGGTGGTGACAGAAAACAGGCAGAGCTTTGTGCCAGGATCAGGGCTCAGAACCGAGGCTGGGTGTGCTCTGTGAGGGTGATGCCCACGGTGTGCCTTTTCCTTTGGAGTGCCCTGTCCTTGGCTGACTTTTCTCCCCTTTCAGCTCTTCCATGGCTGGATGTGAGTATTGAATGTGTGAGCTGGTCTGGGCTGCTTTGAGTGCAAATGAAGTTTGCTTCAGGAGCAAACAAAGTGGGGCAGAGTCCCTTTGTCCCTCTGGCAGTTTTTTTTGCTCATCTGGAGGGAATTGTGCACTAATGCTGGGAGAGGATCACTCTTGGAAGGTCAGCCAGAGCTCTGGGCGGGATTTGCCGTAATTAAAAACGATGATTAACAAAAGCAGCCCTTAAGGTTGTGTTGTTTGAGGGACAGCAGATGTGTTTTGCTGGTGGTTCCAGCTTTACCACCAGCAGAAGGCAGCAGGGAATGTCCCCTGTGCCTGGTGTGGACAAGAGCTCCAGAGCAGTGAAGCTGTCACACTGTGAGGCTCTGGACCTGGGACTGGGATCTGGGATTATTCATTGCCAAAGGAAAGAGTTGACAATGTTAAGACAGCTTGCAGGAGATCCTGAGTCCAGTTCCACCTGATCCATTCATTGCCTGGGTTTATTTTGGCAGCGAACTGGAACTGGAGAGCTGCTGAAATAGCCAAAGGGAAAGGATGGGACCCAGCACCTGAGTTCCTCTAGCATCGACTCTCTCCTTTCTCCCTGCCACTGCAAGCTTGGGAAGCGTTTGAGAATCCCTGCAGCTTTGCGGGGCTTGTTTGGGGAAAAAACTCATAATTCCTCAACTTCAGGAGAGTTAACTCAGCTCTTGTGCTGGCAGAGGATGTCACTCTGTGTGTCACAAAACTGTTCAGGCTATATCTGCCTTGCGGGTTGGGTTTTGGTCTTTTTTTTTTCCCAGGCAGCTGTAAAATACATTTATTTAATATTAAAAGGCCTGGGCTAATTTATTTTATTGCCTTCATTAGCAAACAATAAAGATGCCCTGTCCAAGCCAAACACTGTTAAAGTTGGCAGGGCTTCAGTTTTGTGGCAGTGGTGTTATTGTTTGTGGGTTTACACATTGCCTCCTCGATTGCCCTCCCTGGGCCTGCTTTTGTTGAGCCAGTCTGACTGGTTGGACCTTGCATGAGGGCAAAGAAGGGAAGTTCTCCTGGCATTTCAGCCTGTTCCTGAGAGGGAGCAATTAGGACGGGCTGGTGTGCTAAATGCCAGTTCATCCCTGCCTCCCAGTAACCCCCTCAGATTAACCCACTGGTGGCAGCCAGCCCACGGTAAACACAGTTTTCCTAAAGCTGCTGGTTGAGGGAAGGATGTGGAGGGGACAGAGGAGATCTGTGCTAAATTGGGTTCATGTGGAGTGCAGGTTGTCTGCTTTGTCCTTCTAGTTCGGGGAATTGGTGCAAAGTTTAAGCCGGGGATTCATGGGTGGTTCAGATGGAGCAAAAACAGAGTTTGGGAGCTGCCATTTTTGGGGTCAGCAGATGATGCTGGGAGAGATCCCAAGCTCGGGTTGCTCATTCCAAATATTCCCTGAAGCTTGACAAACAAGCAGAGACAGAGCCGTGAGTGGCAGTGTGGCAGAGCGGGGCTGGGGCATGGGGCAGGTGCGTGGCTGGGGCAGGGCATGGCTGGGGCAGGGCATGGCTGGGGCAGGTGCATGGCTGGGGCAGGTGCATGGCTGGGGCAGGGCATGGCTGGGGCAGGGCATGGCTGGGCAGGAGCATGGCTGGGGCAGGGTGTGGCTGGGGCAGGGTGTGGCTGGGGCAGGGTGTGGCTGGGGCAGGGTGTGGCTGGGGCAGGTGCATGGCTGGGGCAGGTGCATGGCTGGGGCAGGTGCGTGGCTGGGGCAGGGCGTGGCTGGGGCAGGGCGTGGCTGGGGCAGGGTGTGCTTGGGGCAGGGCGTGGCTGGGGCAGGGCATGGCTGGGGCAGGGCATGGCTGGGGCAGGGCATGGCTGGGGCAGGGCGTGGCTGGGGCAGGTGCATGGCTGGGGCACAGGGCAAATGCATGGCTGGGGCAGGGTGTGGCTGGGGCAGGGTGTGGCTGGGGCACAGGGCAGGGTGTGGCTGGGGCAGGGTGTGGCTGGGGCACGGGGCAGGTGCATGGCTGCTGGGACAGCCCCAGGGTTATTCCTGCTGGGACTGGGGCAGGGTGTGGCTGGGGCAGGGGGCAGCTGCATGGCTGCTGGGACAGCCCCAGGGTTATTCCTGCTGGGACTGCAGCAGCGCTCAGGCTGTTATCAGCAGTCTGGCATGGCTGATAACACCGCTGCCGGCCTGGCCCCGCAGCCTGGGAGTGGAGGTGACCTCATTGGGCCCTCTCTGACTGCAAAGACCTGGCTGGTGAGGCCAGGAATGAAGTCCAGGAGGACTCAGCAGTGTCTGCTCTGCTGCATTTTGCTGTGCCCCTGCAGGGACAGCTCTGGGCCGACGCTGAAAACCCCAGGATGTGCAAAACCTTCCGTTTCCGCCAGAGCTTGACTTGGTGGTTGGTGACTGGGGCACCCTGGGGAAATACAGCTGAGCAAATGATTCCTCACAGCTCAAATCCACGCCACTCTTCTCATTTGCAGGTGGCCCTTGGCTGTGAGAGAACTGGTTCTCACTGCATTTGCTGTGTGCAGAGGAGCCCAGGCCCACGAGGAATGGCTGGGTTTCCTGCTGGGGCAGATGCATGAGCACTGCCTGTGCCCCTCAGAGCGTTCCCACCGGCCCTCTCACATTCCCACGGCTCTTTCCCAGCAGCAGGCACCCCCAGCCCAGCTGGGCTGCCAGGAGCACCCAGGGGCCCACTGTCACCCCTAGTTCAGGGCAGAGGGGCCAGGGGGAGCGTGAGGGTGACCCAGGGCTTCTGAGCACTGGGGAAGCTGAGTGATGCCGATGGAGGGACTGAATTTGCACTTTCTGACCTGATGTTTCCTGCTTTTAATCCTTCACCTTTTTGCTCCATGGTGCCTGACTCCTGTGCACCTCCTTTGCCTGTCCCAGGGTGGGAGCTGCTGGACTCAGCTGGGATTCCTGGGAAGAGAAGGAGCTGGGAGCTCCTCCTGCTGCAGCTGTGCTCCAGCTCTGTGGCCATCCCATAAAGGGGTGGCACAGGTTGTCCAGAGAAGCTGTGGCTGTCCCTGGATCCCTGGAAATGTCCAAGGCCAGGCTGGGCAGTTCTCAGCACTTCTCAAACCCTCCCTTGTTTCTTTTCTCTTGATCCAAATGCTGGAGCATTTCCCAGCTCGCTAGCCCAGTCCACCTGGGAGGTGTTTTTCTGCAGAATTTATTCTTTGAGCATTTCCCTGCTGCTTCCAGCTGTTGTGTCTGGAGCAGCCCTTCTGCCATGGGAACACCTACCAGCAAATGGGGGATGGCTTGTTTTGCTGCGATCTGTGGGATTCTGGGGACCAGTGGCAGGAAGCATAAAACATCCTGGCTTTTTTTTGGCACTTCCCAACTGCTCTTATTTTCACAGTGCTCAGCAGCTTTATGATGGCTTAAAGCACTGTTGGCCTGGAGACCATTAAGAAAAACCTTAATATTCCATCTGTAAATCCCAAAGGCCTTCTCAGCCCTCGTGTTACTAAAATTTCTCACAGAACTTTTGTGGCAGTGCTATTTTAAGCCAGCAGTTTGGTTTAGCTGTCTCTGCTTCACTGAAAAATAATTTGGATTCATTTGGCGGCCTGGGAAGGAGCGTGGGTGAACAGCTAACGAGTCTTTTCACTGCCACTGTTTGGAGGTGTCTGACTGTCCCTGTTTGTGCCTCCCTCCCCTGTTTCTGACCCCCTAGACTCGGGGCTGGTGGTCCCCAGCGTGTCCTACGAGCTGCACAAGAAGCTGCTGGCGGTGGCCGAGAAGCACGGGCTGACCCTGGAGAGGAGGCTGGAGATGACAGGGGTGTGTGCCAGCCAGATGGCCCTGAGCCTCCTGGGGGGGCCCAACAGGTACAGCTGCTGCCTCTGGGGGGTGGCAGGGGGCTGGCAGAGCCCTCTCAGCTCGCTGCTGCCAAGGGGATTCCTTTTGGCTCTTGACTCGCAGAGCTGAGCTTTTCCTTCCCCTTTCCTGGGAGTTGTTCAGAGATCTGAGTTTTGCACCGGTGCTGCCTGAGGTGGATGGAGCAGAATATGCCATGAGCTCCTTTCTGCACAGAAAAGAACCTTCCCTTCGCTGTTGTGGCCCTTTACAATTTCACAGCGTCAATAAAAGCAGAAAGGCAGTGCACAAAAATGGCGCTGCATGGATTTTTGTCAGGCTAACTCAGCTTTTCAGGCATCTGCAGCTCACCTGAGCACATCCTGCTCTTTGGGAGGGCTCTTTGGAATGCACTCAGTGCCTTTTGCTGACTCCTCAAGAGCTCTGCTCCCTGCCTCTGCTTCCGTGGCTGTTGGTGGGGGAACAGGAGCTGCACCTGCACCTTTGTGCTGTTGATAGCTGCTCCTGATTTTTGATATTTGATATCTGCTCTCCAAATGAAAGGTTCATTCCCTTCAGTCTTCACTGCTTATTCAGGAGCTTTAGCAGGACCTGATCACTTGATGGAGAGCACTAAGGGATGACACACAGGCAGCTGAAATTCCTGCTGCAAGCCCTGATGGCTTCCAAATGAATGTTGTTGTGCAGTTGATGAAGCTTAGGGAGTAGAGATCATCTTTCTTTTTTAATTGTAACTCCTCTGATGGGGAAACTCACCTCAAATTTTTAGCTTTCTTCTACAATCCTCGGGACCTTGTGCTCTGAGCTGTGGATACAGAGAAGTCCTGAAGGGAAGGGGAAGAGAAGGCTGGAACACCTTCAAGTATCTGAAGGGGCCTACAAGGAAACCAGAGAGGGACTCATCAGCAGCACCTTAAAGGGGGGAAGTTTAGGTTAAATATGTGGAAGAAATTCTTCCCTGTGGAGATGCAGAGTGCCTGGCACAGGGTCCTCAGAGCAGCTGTGGCTGCCCCATCCCTGGGAGTGTCCAAAGCCAGGTTGGACAGAACTTGGAGCAGCGTGGGACAGGGGAAGGTGTCCCTGGCCACATGGATGACCTTCAGGCTCCCTTCCACCCAAACAGGTCTGAGATTCTCTGAACCTGCAAGCAGAGCAGCGTCAGCACCACTAAAGGATGTGGGTTTCTTCTTGAGAGCGATGGCAGATTTGCAGAACACCTGGCAATTTGCATCTTACTGATTGTTGGTTTTGGGTTTTTTTTTTAGTTTGGTTTTCTCCTGCAGGAAGAAGGTAAGAGACTTTGGCCTTTACTCACAGTCCCTTTTTTTTCTGCCTCTGTTTCAGACTGAACCCCAAGAACGTGCACCAGCGGCCCACGGTGGCGCTGCTCTGTGGCCCCCATGTGAAGGGAGCCCAGGGCATCAGCTGCGGCCGGCACCTCTCCAACCACGATGTCCACGTCATCCTCTTCCTCCCCAACTTCGTCAAGATGCTGGAATCCATCACCAACGAGCTGAACCTTTTCAGCAAGACACAAGGCCAGCAGGTGTCCAGCGTCAAAGGTGAGCAGCCTGGCTTCTGCGGGGAGCAGGGCTGGCTTCTGCCCGCTGCCCTGGCACCATCTAGTGGCACTGGCACGCCTGGGTGGCTGCCAGCAGCTCCAGGGACAGCAGGCACTCAGAGCCTCCACAGAGGAGTGCTTGTGCTGCCACAGATGTTTCCGGTGGGAACAAATCCGGAAGAGCTGCCGTATGGAGCTGCTCTGGTAGGAGAAGGGGCTGCCTTGTTCAGCGTGTTGGAGCTGGGTGGGAATGAGTGTCCAGCTGCTGCTGCAAAGCAGGAGCCAGCTCTGCTGAGCCACTTCCAGCAGCTGTCAGGATTCCCCTCTCGGTATTCCCTGGAATAAACAGCTCCTGGGAGAGTGCTGGCTTCTGCTTGGCACTTCACCAGTCGTTTTCCAAGCTGCTGCATTTGAACTTCTGGGGGAAAACAAAGCTGGGAGTTTGGGCTGTGCTGTGCTGACAGAGCTACTTGTCTATTCTAAAACATTGTAAAAGGCTGGCACAGGCTTCCCAGAGCAGCTCTGGCTGCCCCATGATCCCTGGAGGTGTCCAAGGCCAGGCTGGATGGGGTTTGGAGCACCCTGGGACGGTGCAAGGTGTCGCTGCCCATGGCAGGGGGTGGGATGAGATGAACTTTAATGTCCCTTCCATGCCAAACCATTCCATGTTTTTGCACCAAGGACTTTGTGATGCAGCAGGTGAGAGTGACAGAGCTTGATGGGGCAGGCAGCAGTGCAGCACAGTTGGTGTGTTCCAAGAACGAGCCCTATTTTCACCTTGTGGAATAGAAAATGGTCCTTTCTGATGGACAGAGCACCCCCCACTGCTGCTCCCCTGGGCTGCCTGGATGGTGAGCTCAGCAGCACTGGGGCAGCTCACGTGCTGCTCACTGGGTGAGGGTTTGTACCTGTGAGAATGGAGGGTGTCCCCAGAGTGATGAGGGGCTGTTCAGGATGGCTCTGTGACAGCAGGTGCAGCAAGAGTAGAGGCCAAACCCCAAATCAGCTGGTTCTGTGTTTCTTGCAGACCTCCCAGACACTCCGGTTGACTTAGTGATCAACTGCCTGGATTGTCACGAAAATGCCTTTCTGAGAGACCAGCCTTGGTACAAAGCAGTGGTGGACTGGGCCAACCAGAACCGGGCCCCCGTGCTGAGCATAGACCCCCCCATCAGCGAGATGGAGCTGGGCATCGACGCCAAGTGGTCGCTGGCCCTGGGGCTGCCGCTGCCGCTGGGCGAGCGCGCCGGCCGCGTCTACCTCTGTGACATTGGCATTCCCCAGAAGGTCTTTCAGGAGGTGGGCATCAACTACCACTCACCCTTCGGCTGCAAATTCGTCATCCCCCTGCACTCCACTTAGAGCTGGTGCAGCCCCTGGATCTGAAGGGAGAGAGGAGGAGCTCTGTGAAAAGCAAAAGCTGTGTGCTGGATCCCGGCCGGTCGACTCTGGTGACGCCTTAAAAAAAAGGATGTGAAGTTCTGGAGGGTTTGCCTTCTGGAAGAAACGTTGTGTATTTAAAAAGAAAAAAAAATGAATAATCGTAAAATGAAATGGAAAAAAAAATCCCACAAAAAAAACCCAAACGAAAAAAAGAAAAGAAGGAGGAGGAGGAAGCGAATTGTTTCTGCAAAGCTGTTTTCGTTCTCTTGTGCCAAGGGACGAAGGAGCGTGCAGGACCATGGTGTCTGTCCCCTGCTGCTGCCCAGCCCTGGCTGGCATGTGGTACAAATAAGGGTGGTTTGGAGCTCTGAGATGTGTTTCTGGTCCTTCTGGTTGGATATTGCCAGCAGGGACATGCTGGGAACAGCCCCCCTCGATTGTGTAGAAATCCCTTGTGTCGAGGGAAAATCTCGTTTGGTTCCCGTTTTGTTTTTGACTGTCCCATCCCTGTTTTGTGTTCTGGAAGTGAGTTGTAGCTGCCTCTCCTTCCCATGCCCTCACGGAGTGGGTTCCCCGTTTGTTAAGCTTGTGTCAGGAGCCAGAGGCTCGCACATGCTCTGGGAACACTGCTGTCCTTCCTCAGCTAGGCCTTACTGCTTTTGTACTGTTGGCTTCTCTTTGTTCGCTTTGTGGCCAAAGCCCAGCTCTGTGGGGTGGAGGCCTGGTATGGAGAAGAACTTTTCCAGGATCCTCATGGGGTTTGGGGCTGTGTTCTTCTGTTCTTTCTCTGTGCTGCTGCAGGGCCAGGGCAGCAGGGTTGCTCTGGGTGCTGTGTGGTGCGGGTGGTGTTTGGGGTAAGCTCCTGTCCTCCCCTGCTACGTTTGGTATGGTTTGGGAAGTGGCTCACAGACCTGTTCATTCCCTTTGGAATCAAAGCCTGTGGATGGGGTGGGTGCTCCTGTTTTTTGGCAGGAGAGGACGTGGTAGGAGCTGCTGTGCTCCTGGAGGGCTGCGGCAGAGGTGCTGGGAAGGATTTCCATCAGAAACCCGCTCTGGCCTCAGGCTGCTGTCCTGTGCCTGGCCAGAAACGTTGGATGATCCTTTCCTGTGTTCTTTCTGTGGGCCTGGGTGCAGTGCCTGGAACAGGCACGAGCTGAGGAAGCACCAGCTAGCTGGCTTTGGCAATCAGCTTGGGCACCCACCGTGCTGGCTCCGTGTGCCCCCGGAGCTGAGCACCAGGAGGTGCTGCCAGGCCAAGCTGCTCCTCAGGAGGAGCTGGGAATGTGAGCAGTGCTGGGAGCTCACACTTCAGCCATCCCCAGGGCTCCTGCGGGCTCCTACAGCTCGCACAGCCCCGCTCTGGCACCGGGGAGAGCTCCAGGTGCTGCCTCTGGCCGGGGGAGCTGCACCCCTTGGGAGGCTGAAGCACAGGGACCAGTCTGGGGTGGCTCCAGTCCCACTCCCCAGCCCCACTTGTGCCCTGAGCTGGGGCTTTAGTCAGGCACTCCTCTTTCCTTTCCTCTGTCAGAACAAAGGCCAGGGCTATCAAAGGAGGAGGGAAGAGCCTTCCCTCTTGGAAAGAAGCAATTACTGGGTCTAGCCTGGGAGCGTGGAGCGCCGGGAAGGGCCCAGGAGGCTGCAGAGCAGCGGGCTCAGCCTGTCCCCCTGCACGTTGCCATATCTACCTCAGCAGGAGCAGGGGCTGTGCCCTGGCTGGCTGCAGCCCTGGCTCCCTCAGCTGCTCTCAGACACTCGGCACTGCCGGCCTGGGGGGCTCTGCCCTCCGTCCTGGGGCCAGCTGTGGCCCCACGGTCCAGCCCCAGCTGCGGCAGCACCGACCAGGCTGTGCTTCTGAGTGGCATAGGACAGCAGTGTGGTGGTATTCACAACACAAACACAAAGTTTCCCTCTGCCTGTTTTGGTTCTTCGGCTGTTTCCTCGGATCTTTACCCGGGAGCAGCAGCGGGTTAAAAAGGTTGTTGCTGTAGTCGGTGTTAGCTTTAGTCCCCTTATTTTCACTCTCTTTGCTCAAGACACTCAGTAGGAGACTTGCTGTTTCAATTTCTGCTTTCTGCAGGTTTTTCCTGCCCTTTCTGGGTTTGACTGTTGGAACTGTAGCTTGTACAGATGGAGCAAGAGCAGGGCAGGGATAGTCCAGGGTTGCAGCTGCCCTGCCTGGAAGGCACTGGAGCAGGTGCTGGTGCTTTTGCAAGGATGGAGCTCTGGGAAACACCGAGGCTCCGGTTGTTGCCAGCCTTGAAATGGTTCCCCAGGTTGAACTGAAAAATAAAGTGAAGAGTGTTGCACAAAGAGGAGGGTTCAGCCCCTGTGTAGGGAACGGGATTCCTGACCCCAAATCCGTGCAGGGTTCAGGGCATGGCAGGCAGTGGGGCTGTGCTCACTGGCTGCTAAATTTGGGTATTTGGCTGTGCTTCCCTGCACAGGCAGGTGTTTCCTGGCTTCACATACCTGGAAGGGGAGGTCTCAGCTCAGTTCTGGAACACTCAGAGACCCAGAACAAGGTCTGGGTGTTTTCGTGGCTGGCCCCCACGGTGCCAGAGTTCATTCTGAGAAGGGAGCACTGTTTAAGCTGTGTTTGGGCTTGTTCCTACCCCCACCTGCCCCAGCAGCAGCACGGGAGCTGCCCCCGGGCGCTGCTCCGGGCCCGCTGTGGTGACAGGTGCCGATCGCTGCGCTGTGGCACTGCTTGGTGACCCCATTTGTGACCTGATGTTTGTAACAGTGACCAATTCCTGCCACTGCGGGGGACAATGCCCTGAAATAAAGTGCAACTCTCCATGTGTGCTACTGTGTGCAGCTGCTCGTTTGTCTGTTCTCCTTCTAGACCCTTCCTGCTGCCAGGGCAGGCACTGGCCCACTCCCCCTGCCTGATTCCAGGTGAATTTTCACCATTTCCCTCTTTGCAGAAGAGGCGAAGCTGGGCCAAGGCACCCCTACACCCACCTACGAGGGAAGTATCAAACAATAAGAAACACTTTATTTTAACTTTACAACATATAAATAGACAAATCTGTGCTTTCCAATGGAGCTTTCCTTCCCCTTCCCCTCCCCAGGGTCCTTGTGGCAGTGCCCCAGCCCCTGCGGACTCAGGGAGGAGAGCGGGGCCGAGCTGCAGAGGCCAGAGGGATCCATCCCGAGGGATCCATCCCGAGGGATCCCGGCCGTCATCTGCTCAAGTCCCGGCTGGCGCCGCGCCCGCACAGCATCCGCTCCTCTGCCGAGAGCCCAGCAAAGAAGGGGTGCAGGAGGGCCTCTGAGAACGTGATCCGCTGCGAGGGGTCGAATTCCAGCATCCTCCTCATCAGGTCAAAGAGCTGAGCGTGCTCCAGCGAGTCGTGCAGCATGTACGTCTGCAAGGGACAGGGGACACTCAGCCAGGGGACAGGGAGCCAGCCCCAGGAGTGCCTCCCGTCCCAAATACAGCACAGCCACCGCCCTGAGATCCACAGGGACTCTGGAACCCTGGGCCAGGGCAGCCTCCCATCACCTCCCATCCCAAATACAGCACAGCCACCGCCCTGAGATCCACAGGGACTCTGGAACCCTGGGTCAGGGCTGCCTCCCATCCCAAATACAGCATCCCCCAGGCTTGCTTCGCATCCCAAATACAGCATCCCCCAGAACTGCTTCCCATCCCAAATACAGCATCCCCCAGGGCTGCCTAAGCAGACCAGGATCACTGCAGATGAGAGCTGGGGCTCCCTGGCAAGCAGTTACAATGGGAATTCCCATTCCTGAGCCCCAGAGCCCAGGGAAGGGAGCAGCACCTACCCGTAGGGGCTTGCAGTTCTCCTGGACGTATCTGCCATCGGACGTGTTCTCATCCCACACCAGGTTACCATTGTGGAAGTATTTCTGCTTCCTGCACGGGGAAGGTGGGGATCAGGCAGGATCTCCCTCCCATCCCAGTGATGGTGCCTGGGCTGAGCTCGGGACCAGGCTCTTACCGAGTTCTGTGGACCATGTGAGACGGCAGTGGCCCCAGGATTTTTTCCATCATGACAAGATGCTCACGGTTCTCATGGGTCTGCAAGGAGCAGAGCAGCGGTGGGTTAGTCAGAGCTTGGGGAGCTGATAACAAAAGGTTTGTCAGCTCTGCAGGGACAGGGAGAAAGGATTCCACCAGCTCCTATCCAGCTTCTCACGTTTTACTTTTCCCTTTCTTCAGAGAATAGAAATAACCCAGAAGTGATCTGGACTCTGTCCTTCCAGCAAGGCACTCCTCAAACCAGCCTTTTTCCAGGGCTCATTTTCACACTCAGCTTCTCATTCTTAGTGCCTGATATGTGTTTCCCTCCCCTTCACCTAATTCTGGGCCCTTTTGGACAAGAAAGGCTCTCAGGGAACAAGAATCCTACCTGGAAGAGTGTGAAGCCACGGTAATACTCAAACAGAATGCAGCCAGTGCTCCAAACATCACATGGCTGTGCCCAGCCCAGCTCTGCAAAGAAAACTAAATTAACTCCGTGCTCCCAACAAACCCCAACACATTTCTCCCTGTTGAAACCACAGGGATTCCACTCAGAGCTAGACATTATCTGTACAAGAGCTGGAGCGCTCCCAAGCAGGTTTTTCTCTAGCCAGCGTCACCCTGGGGCAGCTGCTCCAGTTGTGCCCCACCCTGAGACTCCCCAAAAGGTGCAGTTCTCACCCAGAATGACTTCAGGGGGCCGGTAATGCCGGGTGGCCACGATGGTGGTGTGGTGCTCGTGGTCGAAGGTGGCGCTGCCGAAGTCGGCCACACGGATGCTCGTGTTCCGGATGGATTTCTGCTCACAGCTCTGCAGGAAAAGCACAGAGCCAGGCTGGGAGAGGAGCCCTGGAGTGCTGGGCTGCAGCTCCTCACTGGGATGGAGCTCCGAGCTCTGAGTGCTGGGCTGCAGCTCCTCACTGGGATGGAGCTCCGAGCTCTGAGTGCTGGGCTGCAGCTCCTCACTGGGATGGAGCTCTGAGCGCTGGGCTGCACCTCCTCACTCAGATGGAGCTCTGAGCTCTGAGTGCTGGGCTGCACCTCCTCGCTGGAATGGAGCTCTGAGCTCTTAGGAGTGCTGGGCTGCAGCTCCTCCCTGGGATGGAGCTCTGAGCTCTGAGTGCTGGGCTGCAGCTCCTCACTGGGAGAGAGCTCTGAGTGCTGGGCTGCACCTCCTCACTGGGATGGAGCTCTGAGCTCTGAGTGCTGGGCTGCACCTCCTCACTGGGAGAGAGCTCTGAGTGCTGGGCTGCAGCTCCTCACTGGGATGGATCTCTGAGTGCTGGGCTGCACCTCCTCACTGGGATGGAGCTCTGAGGAGCCCCCAGAGTGCTGGGCCACAGCTCCTGACTGGGATGGAGCTGTTGAGCTCTGAACATCCCAGAGCAGTGTTACAGAAAATCCCTGAACACTCTGGGCTGCCTTAAGGATTTTGGAAGGCATAGCAGGAAGAAGAGGCCTGACTTCCAGTTTGTTCCCACTTTGCAGGCTCCGAAGGCCTGGACAGAGCAGGGAATTTGTGCAGGGAGGGAAAAGCAGCCTATTCCTGACACAGCCAGAGCTCCTTGGGACACACCTCACCTTGTTCTCGTTGTACAGAGTGTCAAAATCCGAGTTTACAAACAGGATGTTTTCTGGCTTGAGGTCGGTGTGAGTCAGCTGGTTGTCGTGGAGAACTGCGCACAGGGAGGAGAACAACAGCCTCTCTAAGAACCAGAGAGAAGCACCTGCACAGCTTTGGCCAGCCCAGTGCCAGGGCAGCTCCTCCCAGCCCGTTTGGGCTCACTCACATCTCAGGGCATGGCAGAGCTGGTAGGCCATGTGCCGGATCTGCGGCAGGGGGTACGGCTGGAAGTTGTTCTCTTTGAGGAACTCGAACGTGTTCTTGCCCAGGAGTTCAAAGGCAATGCACATGTGGCCGTGGAAGTTGAACCAGTCCGACATCAGGACGCACAGGCTGCGCAGGGAGAGACAGGCAGGGGTTAACCACCCTCCAGGGATGCCCAGCACAGCCATTCCCGTGTTCCTGGCCACTTGAGGAGCTGGCTCAGGAGCACAGCAACCCAGGGAGATACTTCCTGCTTCACTCAGCCACCTCTGGAGAGAGCTCCCCCAGTTCCCATGGGATGAGGCAGTAGAGGAACAGGGCCACTTCCCCCTCACCACATCCTCAGCCCCGTGCTGCTTTGCGTGCAAGGATGTGGCACTGGGAACTTACAACTTGTTCTCCTTGTCCTTCTCTTTGATTTTCTTCAGGACATTGATTTCCAGCCTGGCAGCCTCTCGGTATTTCCCAACGTTCTTTATGATTTTCAGTGCCACCTGTGATTTGCCTCTGGAAGGAAGGAGACAGGATGGAGTCAGAGAAAAAAACCCTGTGTGCTCAGCCCACGGGGACAGGCACAAGCCATTACTCCAGGCACCACTTGGCCTCACAAAGCTCTGCCAGCCATTGATGCTGCTTGGGCAGTGGCTAGCTGGCAGTGAAAGGTCACTGCTGGTCACTGCCAAGGGACACAGCAGTCCCTCAGCTCCCTGTGACTCCAGGGCCACCTCCCCTGCAGCAAACTGAGCCCAGACAAGAGGTCAGAAGGGCACAGGGGTCAAATGTAAAGGTTAAAGGAGAGAATGGAGAAGTGCCCTGGCAGATTAGGAGGTCACAGGGGCCACCCCTCAGCAGGAACTCACTGCAGCACAACCTTCCATGGCTGGGGCTGTGAAAGTCAGGCTGGGTACCAGGGAAGAGCTGGATATCAGGGAGAAGCTCTTCCCCAGAGAGTGGTGTGCGCTGCCCAGGCTCCCCAGGGAAGGGGCACGGTCCTGAGGCTGCCAGAGCTCCAGGAGAACACTCTCAGGGATGCACAGGGTGGGACTGCTGGGGTGTTGTGCAGGGCCAGGAGCTGCACTTGGATGACTCATGTGGGTCCCTTCCAGCTGAGGATATTTCATGATTCTATTCTGCAACCCCCTGCTTCCCTCAACACACCAGCCTGGAAATTCTGGGCTGAGGATTGAGGCAGGCCCTTTCCCCTTGCTCTGAGGAAGGTGGTGACACGTGGAAGGTGACAAACTTGGTCCCACGGAGCCCAGGTGGGACAGATGCAGGGAGAGGTGCCCACCTGGCGTGGTCCACGCACTCCACCACTTTTCCAAAAGTGCCTTCGCCAAGGCTGCCGACGATTTCATCTAGGAGAGAGAACAGGAGCGGGTGTGAGCCCGGGGTGGGGCTCAGCCAGAGCCGGGCTCCTGCCACTTCACACCAACAAAACGTCAAAGCAAACAAAAGAACTGTCTCTCGCTGCTACACTCTTTAAAACTCAAGTGTCTACGCTCTGCCTCAGGCAAGTTACTGGTCAGTAAATAAAACACTAGAGACCCCTCCAGTACAGGACGAGAGATCTGGGCTAACCCGGGGGTAAAAGTAGAGGTAAAGTTTTACGAAAGGTGGCTGTACATCGCTCTTGAAGCCAATCGCCGATCCTGCACACCAGGTGACCTTCCTTGTCATCTTCCACGCTCCTGCTGCGCTTACTGCTCTGTTGGCTTCTCTGCACTCACCGCCCCCCGGGACGGCAATCAGAGCGGTCATTCAAAGGTTGGAGAGACGACGGGGCCGCCGGTGGGTGGATTTTCCAGATCCCAGCATTTCATAAGGCACACAGCATATATAACGATAGGGATATTGCAAGGGACACGTCAAGACACAAAACTAGCTTCAAAACAGAAAAGTCATCAACAGCTACAGGTATGGCAAGAAAACTTGTCTCATAAGCTACGGCCTCTGGGGCAGGCCCCGCTCTTCCAGGATGGGGAGCTGCAGCGGGAATCCTCTGTTTGCCACGGAGGATGCAGCCAGAGGCACAGCAGAAGGAGGCCTCGGCCAGCAGAACGTCACCTCTCCGCAGGCGAGCGCTCCGTTTGGACAGGCTGCCCAGTAGAAGCCGCAGTAGCAGGTTTTTTGTTTCCCCCCTTGTCTGCACCCTGCTCTTTGTGCCTCAGGAAATGCAGCTGCAGCTGCCCAGAGCTGTGTCCTGCTCCCTTCCCCTGCAGAAGGGGAATTTGCTGCCACGCCGACGCTAAATGCAAGTGCCCAGCTGGCTGCTCACACACCGGGGCACATCAGCCTTCCTGGAACAGGGAGAGCTTTAGGAACGGGACAGGTAAATCAATCCCCAGGGAATGCTTCAGGCGAGGCCTGAGGTGATGTTCACCCCCTGCTACTGGCAAGCTTCTACTGGAAAACCAGCCCAACGTTCCTGCAAGGACCCGGGGTCCACAAAGCCAGCTGCCCTAATTCCTCACTTCGTTCTAGTCCGCTTTCAAAACAGTTACAATCCCTGCAGCCAAAGGAATTCACGGAAACTCTGACATTTCCACGCCTGACATTTCTAGCAGGCTTCTCTTCTGTGCCCCTTGCCCCCCCTGAGCAGGTCCAAAATAATGAGCTAAGATCAGAACTCTCCCCAAAAAACCAGCTGAAACAGAGGAGAAGGTGGAGAGGAGAGCTGGGACAGCTGTGAGGTGTCAGAGGACTGAGCTCCTGCCAGCCCAGACCCGGCACAGCGTCACCACCACACACCCCCTTGTGCTTCCAGCACAGCCCTGGCTCCCTCAACAGCGAAATTCCAAGGTGGGCTGGAAAGGAATCAAAAGGAGGAGCTCAGAAGTTCCCAGCCATGCAGATTATCCAGCTGCCGGGATCAGAGCCGGTATGCAGCCGGGGTAACATTTCAGGTGGGAGGGGAGTGTTCCTTACAGAAGGGAAGAGCTGAAGTGCTGGGTCTGGCACCTCACACCACTTTTCCAGGGCACTCCTGGGAGCACCCCCACCCAGCTCCAAACATTCCCAGTTAATCCCTGGAAGGAACACTACGTCTCAGGGCGAAGTTTGCAAGAAGCTGAGATCCAAGTGGGAACGGGCGAAGAGGACACACGCGTACCCTCGGAAGGTGGGACCCTCTCTGAGAAAAAACAGCTCTGGAGAGCCGGGCTGAGCGATCCCACCTGGAAGGGGATCCAGGCCCGAAGCCAAACCGAGGAATGCCGCACACCAAACCCCACCCCAGAAGCAGCAGCGGCCGCAGGCAGAAGCGAATCCCTGGCCAGGGCTGAAGCAGAGCCGTACGGAGCCCTGGGAGCAGGGCTGGCCCCGGGCCAAGGCTCTCCCTCGTCAGTGTCACGTGAGTGCCACTGGAAGCTTTCCCTGATCCCTTCCCTGGCCCTAAAGAACACGGCTTAGTTCCCTCACGGATTAAGGCTACAGGGGCTGGCCCGGCAAAACCCAACAGCTACGAACGCTCCCCGCTGAGCACCACACAGATTCGGGACTTGACAACAAACACAGAAACGGGGTTCGAGGTACTCACCCAGAGCGCTCGGAGCTGGAAGGAGGCAAGAACAGTTAAACCCTGAGCTCGCTGTGGATGCTACTCACCGAGGAGGCACTGCTACAAGACCTGCTCCTGCGTCTCCGGCAGTGGTGCTGGTATCTCTTGGGCCGGTGCTGCTCCCTGCCCCGGGAGCGCCGCCAGTTACGTGAGCGTGCCGGGTAATATTCCTCCCCGAAGGATGGGCTGCGCTCCTCGAACCTGTAGGCATCGCTGTCCCGCCGGCATCGGCGCTGGTAAGGCATCCTCTCATGGCTGCGGCACAAAAACAGCGCCCTTAAAGCCTGGCAGCAGCCAGAGTGCTGAAATGTGGCAACGCTGGAACAGCCGGCTGGAGCCCAGCCGTGGAATCGCAGCTTCGGGACTCGAGAACCACCGAGGCCCAAATCCTGCGTGGGACACCCCAATCTCACCCTGCCTCCTGGGCAGCTTCTTCAGTGCCTGGTTCACCCTCTGGAGAAAATTCCACTTTTCCCTAATGTCCACCCCAACACCCCTGACACAGCTCCCTTCTGTTCCCTTGGGTCCCGTCACCACAGAGAAATCCTCCTGCTCCCGCTCCCTGCGGCAGGAGCTTCACCTCTAACTCTGACCACCGAGGAGAACTTCTGGAGAGTAAAACAGTGATGCATTCCCACATTTTAAGGAGCTGGGCAAAAACCACCCTCTGAGAGCTCCAGCTGGGCTGCCTGCCTTGTTGTGGACTCCCATCCCTGGCAGTGTCCAAGGCCAGCTTGGACAGGGCTTGGAGCACCCTGGACTAGTGGAAGATGTCCCTGCCCGTGGCAGGGGGTGGCACTGGGTGGCTTTTAAGGTCCCTTCCAACCCCTCAGTGCTCCCTGAGCCACCTGTGCCACTGTACACAGGTGTTTGTCACCGCTCCTCCGCCCTCGGGAAGGTGTCTCATGAGTCCTTAACCAAACAGCAGGGCTGTCACCCCAGGGGGGACATGAGCTCCCAGGGCACCTCAGATCATCAGCAAAAGCCACAAGCTCCTGCCCCTGGAGCATCAACCTCCCAAACTCTGCATCAGCAAGGGCTGGGAGACCTCAGAGCAAGCTCAGCTGTGATGGTGCTGACACATGGGTGTCACACCTGAGGTTCTGGCTACGCTGTGGGCACATCAGTGATGAGAGCAGCTCTCCCTGCTTCTGCCCCCAGAACGCCTTCCCCAGCAGATCTCACTGCAGGTTGGCTTCACACCCCGCTGAGAAAGGAGCAGTGTATTAGGTAGGAGATGTTGCAATTTGAAATAAAAGCAGCGCTTTGGCTTCCCAGCGATAACCCCGGGCACGCTCCGGGCCAGGTCGATGCCGTCACCCAGCAACGGCTTTGCCAGCCAAGACCTTCAGCCTGGAAATGGGAATTTCTGCTGCTTGCACCTCTCTGCCCTGTCAACAACCAGCTCTGCTTCATGGGTTATGGCTTAATTAAGCTCAGCTTAATGGGACACCTGGAGGTGGGTGGGGGGTCATCCCAGAGTGGAACAAAATTCCAGGCTGTGCCGAGGCAGCTGAGGCCCGTGGTCACTGCTCAAGTACCCAAAACACAACCCCACAGCTCTGTCCAGCACTGACCCAGGCACACCTCGCTGTGCTTTGCACAGACACAGGAAGCAGAAATAATGACCTGAAGGACTCCTCAAAGATGTTGAGACTGAAGGGACAAAGCTGTTTTCACCCAACGAAAGCCTGCTTTCGTCCAAATCTGTTCCAAATTACCCATCAGATGAAAAAAACACAAAAAACAAAATAAAGTCCCGTTGCATGTGCCAGCTCTATTTCACAATCCACCTCCATCAAGTAAACAAAAGCCAGGCTGGGGAGAGAAATTAATTTGGAGAGCATTTCAGGAATTTAAAGATGAGCTCAGCTGCACCTGCCCAGTCCAACCAGTGGAACCACACAGCCACAGCACCTCCAGCCCACTGCAGCCGCACGGCTCCGGCCTCTGTTCCAGAATCCTGCTTTTATCAGAGGCCTCATCCCGCTTCCAGCACCTAATTGTCCCTGTGGAAACGCTGAACAAAGGGAGGATCAAAGGTAAAATCCCGAAGCAAAGCAGGAGAGATCAGTTAGCGGGCAGATCCTTTAGCTGGGATCCTTTCTGAGGTGAGGGAGGTGAGTGGTTGCTTTAAATCTGATTTTAATCCTGTAAGAGAGAAGCGGGCTGGCAGGAAAGACTTTAATGCCTCCGCAGCATGGAAACGTGATTCCAGGACAGGCTGTTCCCTCGTTAATACGACAGCCGTGGCTTTGGGAAGAACTGGAGCGCGGCAGGGAAGGCACACATACACACACATACAAGTGAGCCCTTCACTTCCATCCCCTGGATTTAGGGGCTTAAAGCTGATCTGCAGCCAGAAGCCGAGCTCAGCACGGGGGTTTTTCGGGGATAACCCTGCCCGCAGCGCTCTCACCTCCTGGATCGCGATCTCCGGGAGAGGTCCCTGCGGGGCGGGTACCGCAGCCTGCCCTCGTACTCCCTGCTCCGCGACCGCCGCCGCTTCCACCGGTGCCCCAGCTCGCCGTCCTGCTCCGGGGACCGGAACCTCCTGCAGTGATGCATCTGCGGGGACAAGAACACGGCGGGGCTCAGAGCGCTGGCCCCGGGAGCCGGCCGGCCCGGGGCTGGGCACTGCCGGAGCGCTGTGCCCGCGGAGCCGGGGGGTTGTGGGGCCGTTACCCGCGGGCCCGCCCGTTCCGCGCCCGCCACCCTCGTGTCTCGGCCCGGCCCCTCCCGTGTCCCCTCCGGCCTCACCGCCGCCACTGCGGCCGCGCTCGGCGGGTGCGGCCCGGCCCGGCCCGGCCCCTGCGGCCCCGCAGCGCCGCCGCTTCCGCTTCCCGGACGGGGTTAATCCCGCCCCAGAGGGACGGGCCGGGGTTAAACCCGCCTCAGAGGGACGGGCCGGGATTAAACCCGCCTCAGAGGGACGGGCCGAGTTTAAACCCGCCTCAGAGGGACGGGCCGGGGTTAAACCCGCCTCAGAGGGACGGGCCGGCCTTAAACCCGCCTCAGAGGGACGGGCCGGCCTTAAACCCGCCTCAGAGGGACGGCACAGGGTTAAACCCGCCTCAGAGGGACGGGCCGGGTTTAAACCAGCCTCAGAGGGACCGGCCGAGCTTAAACCCGCCTCAGAGGGACGGCACAGGGTTAAACCCGCCTCAGAGGGACCGGCCGAGCTTAAACCCGCCTCAGAGGGACGGGCCGGGGTTAAACCCGCCTCAGAGCGACCGGCCGAGCTTAAACCCGCCTCAGAGGGACGGCACAGGGTTAAACCCGCCTCAGAGGGACGGGCCGGGTTTAAACCAGCCTCAGAGGGACGGGCCGAGCTTAAATCCTCCTCAGAGGGACGGGCCGGGGTTAAACCCGCCTCAGAGGGACGACACGGGGTTAAACCCGCCTCGGACGAACAGCACGGATTTAATCCCGCCTCAGAGGGACAGGACGGAGTTAAACCCGCCTCGGAGGGAAGGGCCGGGGTTAAACCCGCCTCAGAAAGCCGGGCCGGGGTTAAACCCCCTCGGAGGGACGGGCCACGGTTAATCCCGCCTCAGACGGATGGCAGGGGCCGGGGCCGGGGCTGAGCTAAACCCGCCCTGGAGGGACGAGCTGGGTTTGAAGTGGGGCTGGGAGGAGCCGTAGCGCTCTAGGTGCCCGCAGTCCGCGTCACCCGGTCCTTCCTCACCGCCATCCTCACCCTCAGCACGGCTTCCTCCCCGAGCTCTGGCCCGCCGGGGTGGTCAGGGCCGTCCTCACCACAGCCTTCCTCTCCATGGCCATCCTCACCTCCCACACAGCCTTCCTCACCATGACCTTCCTCCTCAGAGCCTGCCTTCACCATGGCCGGCCTCTCCCTCAGCACGGTCTTCTTCACCTGCCTCACCGTGCTCTTCCTCAGCACGGCTTATCTCGCTGCAGGCCTTCCTCCCCGTGGTCATCCTCACCGTGATTACCCCACAGTGACAACCCTCGCCACGGCCTTCCTCGCCGTGGTGACCCTGCCGTGGTCCTCGTTGTGGTGCTCCATGGACAGGAGAGAGAGCTCAACGCATGTGATCATTCCCAACCCCTTTATTTATTTATTTATTTATTTATTTATTTATTTATTTATCAAGCCCTCATTAGGGGCAGCGCTCAGTTAAAAATGCTGATGGACACCTTTCTCAGCAGGTGACATTGGCGTGTTCCCGCGGCTCCACTCAGCTGCGGTGGAAAGGACAGGAGATGCCACCACTATGGTGGGATCTCGGTTGGGTGATTTTCCCACCCAGCTCCTCCGCAGGTGAAATTCCGGGTGCAGACAGAGGATGGAGCAGACAGGGGATGGAGCAGACAGAGGATGGAGCAGACAGGGGATGGAGCAGACAGGGGATGGAGCAGACAGGATGGAGCAGACAGGGGATGGAGCAGACAGAGGATGGAGCAGACAGGGGATGGAGCAGACAGGGGATGGAGCAGACAGAGGATGGAGCAGACAGGATGGAGCAGACAGGATGGAGCAGACAGGGGATGGAGCAGACAGGGGATGGAGCAGACAGGGGATGGAGCAGAGAGGATGGAGCAGACAGAGGATGGAGCAGAGAGGGGATGGAGCAGAGAGGGGATGGAGCAGAGAGGGGATGGAGCAGACAGGGGATGGAGCAGACAGAGGATGGAGCAGACAGGGGATGGAGCAGACAGGGGATGGAGCAGACAGAGGATGGAGCAGACAGGATGGAGCAGACAGGATGGAGCAGACAGGGGATGGAGCAGACAGGGGATGGAGCAGACAGGGGATGGAGCAGAGAGGATGGAGCAGACAGAGGATGGAGCAGAGAGGGGATGGAGCAGAGAGGGGATGGAGCAGAGAGGGGATGGAGCAGACAGGGGATGGGAGCAGACAGGGGATGGAGCAGACAGGGGATGGAGCAGAGAGGGGATGGAGCAGAGAGGGGATGGAGCAGAGAGGGGATGGAGCAGACAGGAGATGGAGCAGAGAGGGGATGGAGCAGACAGGGGATGGAGCAGAGAGGGGATGGAGCAGACAGGAGATGGAGCAGAGAGGGGATGGAGCAGACAGGGGATGGAGCAGACAGGGGATGGAGCAGACAGGAGATGGAGCAGAGAGGGGATGGAGCAGACAGGGGATGGAGCAAACAGGGGATGGAGCAGACAGGGGATGGAGCAGACAGAGGACGGAGCAGACAGGATGGAGCAGAGAGGGGATGGAGCAGACAGGGGATGGAGCACACAGGGGATGGAGCAGACAGGGGATGGAGCAGACAGGGGATGGAGCAGACAGGGGATGGAGCAGACAGGGGATGGAGCAGACGGGATGGAGCAGACAGGGGACGGAGCAGACAGGGGATGGAGCAGAGAGGATGGAGCAGACAGGGGATGGAGCAGACAGGGGATGGAGCAGACAGGGGATGGAGCAGACAGGGGATGGAGCAGACAGGAGATGGAGCAGACAGGGGATGGAGCAGACAGGGGATGGAGCAGACAGGGGATGGAGCAGACAGGGGATGGAGCAGACAGGGGATGGAGCAGACAGGGGATGGAGCAGACAGGGGATGGAGCAGACAGGGGATGGAGCAGACAGGGGATGGAGCAGACAGGGGATGGAGCAGACAGAGGACGGAGCAGACAGGATGGAGCAGAGAGGGGATGGAGCAGACAGGGGATGGAGCAGAGAGGGGATGGAGCAGACAGGGGATGGAGCAGAGAGGATGGAGCAGAGAGGGGATGGAGCAGAGAGGGGATGGAGCAGACGGGATGGAGCAGACAGGGGACGGAGCAGACAGGGGATGGAGCAGAGAGGGGATGGAGCAGACAGGGGATGGAGCAGAGAGGGGATGGAGCAGACAGGATGGAGCAGACAGGGGATGGAGCAGACAGGGGATGGAGCAAACAGGGGATGGAGCAGACAGGGGATGGAGCAGAGAGGGGATGGAGCAGAGAGGGGATGGAGCAGACAGGAGATGGAGCAGAGAGGGGATGGAGCAGACAGGAGATGGAGCAGACAGGGGATGGAGCAGACAGGGGATGGAGCAAACAGGGGATGGAGCAGACAGGGGATGGAGCAGACAGAGGACGGAGCAGACAGGATGGAGCAGAGAGGGGATGGAGCAGAGAGGGGATGGAGCAGACAGGGGATGGAGCAGAGAGGATGGAGCAGAGAGGGGATGGAGCAGAGAGGGGATGGAGCAGACAGGGGATGGAGCAGACAGGGGATGGAGCAGACAGGGGACGGAGCAGACAGGGGATGGAGCAGAGAGGATGGAGCAGACAGGGGATGGAGCAGAGAGGGGATGGAGCAGACAGGGGACGGAGCAGACAGGGGATGGAGCAGACAGGATGGAGCAGACAGGGGATGGAGCAGACAGGGGATGGAGCAGAGAGGGGATGGAGCAGACAGGAGATGGAGCAGACAGGATGGAGCAGACAGGGGATGGAGCAGACAGGGGATGGAGCAGACAGGGGATGGAGCAGACAGGGGATGGAGCAGATAGGGGATGGAGCAGACAGGGGACGGAGCAGACAGGGGATGGAGCTGACGGGAGATGGAGCAGACAGGATGGAGCAGACGGGGGATGGAGCAGACAAGGGATGGAGCAGACAGGATGGAGCAGACGGGATGGAGCAGACAAGGGATGGAGCAGACAGGGGATGGAGCAGACAGGGGATGGAGCAGAGAGGATGGAGCAGACAGGGGATGGAGCAGACAGGGGATGGAGCAGACAGAGGACGGAGCAGACAGGATGGAGCAGAGAGGGGATGGAGCAGAGAGGGGATGGAGCAGACAGGGGATGGAGCAGACAGGGGATGGAGCAGAGAGGATGGAGCAGAGAGGGGATGGAGCAGAGAGGGGATGGAGCAGACAGGGGATGGAGCAGACAGGGGATGGAGCAGACAGGGGACGGAGCAGACAGGGGATGGAGCAGAGAGGATGGAGCAGACAGGGGATGGAGCAGAGAGGGGATGGAGCAGACAGGGGATGGAGCAGACAGGATGGAGCAGACAGGAGATGGAGCAGACAGGGGATGGAGCAGACAGGGGATGGAGCAGACAGGGGATGGAGCAGACAGGGGATGGAGCAGACAGGGGACGGAGCAGAGAGGGGATGGAGCAGACAGGGGATGGAGCAGACAGGATGGAGCAGACAGGAGATGGAGCAGACAGGGGATGGAGCAGACAGGATGGAGCAGACAGGGGATGGAGCAGACGGGACGGAGCAGACAGGACGGAGCAGACAGGATGGAGCAGACAGGGGATGGAGCAGACAGGGGATGGAGCAGAGAGGATGGAGCAGACAGGATGGAGCAGACAGGGGATGGAGCAGAGAGGGGATGGAGCAGACAGGGGATGGAGCAGACAGGGGATGGAGCAGAGAGGGGATGGAGCAGACAGGAGATGGAGCAGACAGGGGATGGAGCAGACAGGGGATGGAGCAGACAGGGGACGGAGCAGACAGGGGATGGAGCAGACAGGGGATGGAGCAGACGGGATGGGAGCAGACAGGGGAGGGAGCAGAGAGGATGGAGCAGACAGGGGATGGAGCAGACAGGATGGAGCAGAGAGGGGACGGAGCAGACAGGGGATGGAGCAGAGAGGGGATGGAGCAGACAGGGGATGGAGCAGACAGCAGGTGGGACACGAGCTCGGGCTGCCGGACACGAGTCCGGGGCTAAAGCAAAGCCGGCCTCGCCCCGGCAGCGATAAGGGCCGTGGAAAGCGGGCACTTCTCAACGCCACACCTCGGGCACGATCAGCCGGGCTGCGGTGGGGGCTCAGAGGGTGCGCAGGGGAGTGGGGGCACCCGCGAGGGGGGATTTGGGGTGTCCGGGCCAGATTCAAAGCGGCAGCGGCCCCTGAGGGCTGAGACAAGCCAAGCCCGGTCCCGAAAGAAGGGAACCTCGTCCCTGGGCTGTGATGAGCTGGGTTTTGCTCCTCCTTGCAGGGATGGCCGCAGGGTTTTGGGCTCCCTGGAAGGAGCACATCCCTGCACACTCGGCCTTTAGGGAGCAGGGAAGCAACTCCTGGACATCACGGGGGTGAAGTTCCTTTGGAATTTAGTTCCTGAGTTTCAGAGGTGGCATCTGTGCGGCTGTGCTGGCAGAAATCCTCCCTGTGCCCAGAGCTGGCTTCACTTCCAGCACTGGAGCGAGGGATTAAGGAGAACAGGGCCGGGACGAAGCCGTGCCAGAGCCTGAGCCGGGTCCCACGGAGGGATGGGGATGTTGGAAGGAGAAAAGCCGGCATTGTCTCACCCCGCGGGGTCGGGCCTCCCTGCCCAGGTGCTTTAATCCGCGCTGGACTCACCCCAGCCCTTTGTTGTTTGTTCGGGAGCCAGGTCGTGGCTGGGATGAGCTGAATTTAGGGACGGAGGGAGGGGAGGGGCTGGCTGGGAATTTCCCTCGGGGGATTGAATTCCAGACCAAACAGCGCCTGCCGATGTCCGCGGCCGTGCAGCCCCGGGAGAGCGAGCTGGAAGGGCCGGAGCGTGTCCAGCCCGGGGTGCGGACACACGGGGGGGAATCTGCGGGGCCGGGGGGTGGGAACGCGGACCGGACCTTTGGGATGCCCCCTTCGGCTGCGGGGCTGGAGGATCCCGTGCGGGGCAGGGGCTGCAGGGCCTGCACAAACCCAGCAGGGAGGGACCCCACCGTACCCGCTGCGGGCATCGCCGGCGGCGGCGGAGTCCTTGAACAACCGGGAGCAGCCGGAGCCGGGAGGGGTGGGCAGGAGCGGAGGGGAGGAGCGGGCAGAGGCTGGGATGGGCTGGGAGCGGAGCTCACCTGCAGCCGGGCCACCAGGGCAGGGCAGAGGTTCTGCTTCCACGGGGGGAGGACCATGAGGAAGGTCGAGGGCTCCATCGCCTCCTCGGCCAAGGCAAACGCGGGCACGGGGCAAGGCTGGGACGGGAGGGAGCGGGAGCGGCCCCGCTGCCAACAGCGAGGCTGCGGGGAGGGAAGGAGGGAAGGAAGGAAGGAGGGAGGCACCCAGCTCCCTTCTTGCGGGGAGCAGGTGGTGACAGGCGGGATTCGGGACGGAGACAGCTCCAGCTCCGTCAGAACCCAGCCTGGAAGTGCCGTGGTTCCACCCAGCCCCCGCGGACCCAGCTCCGAACTGGGAGCTCAGGGCCCCTGCAAGGACAAACTCCAGCCTCTGGGAATATCTGGGAATTCTTTAAGCTCAGGGAGCCAGCCGGGGGCACAAAGCAGGCGTGGGGGTCACGGTGTGAAGAGGTAGAAGTTTATTGGAATATAAACATTCAGATAACCTGTAAGATAGAAAAAAACCAACAACAACATATACAGACACTTGTTGGAAGGAGACGTTGAGGTATTTATCCACCGCCTAGGCTATCACGTTTGTTTTTATTTACTTATTTTATTATTATTTTTTTTTTTCTTTTAAATAGGTAAGAAAACTAGTTAGCAAGGCTGCTGCAGCTGATTGGGGAGAACATCTGATCGCAGTCTCCCCTGGGAACGTTCGCGTTCGCCGCGGGAGCCTCCCCTCATCCCACCCTCCGCGCCTTCCCCGCAGCCCCGGGAGCGGGCCCGGGTCGCTTTTCCCCCCTGGAAGCGCCGGGGGAGGGAGCAAGCTGGGTGTTTTTTATTTTTGGCTGGTGTGTGGAGCTGGGGGAGGATGGAGCGACGCTGCAAAGCGGGAGCAGTGCCCTCGGGAACGTCCTGCTGGCAGCATCAAACCCTGAGACCTGCGCGGGGCTGGGGCGGCCCCCGCCCAGCCTCCCCCGCTCTCTGCTGGTTTCCAGCACCCCCAACCCAAAGCCTGGCAGCTCAGCAGGAGACCCGCAGCTCAGGCTGCCAGGGCCAAAGCCAGGCCGAGGGAAAGGGTTAACTCTTCACAGTCTGGATGGTCCTTGTCACCCTGGGCTGGGAAAAGGACCGGTTTATTGTTGCAGCTTATTTAACTGAGGTATCTGTTAGGCTTTCCCGACCTGATTCTTTCCCTGAATTGGATACAAAACAATCTGTTAGTCCCTGGCTAGTTCCAGTCTAGGTTGAGTAAAGCTTATAAACATTAATACTCTAGTAGTGTCCAAGCAATTCAGTGATTCGAGTGCCTTTCTGTGCAAGAAAACACAACGTTAGCAAGTGAGACAAAGCAACCCCGCCCCGGAGCAGCCTCCGCTCCCCGGGGCTGGGGAGCAGAGCAGAGGGAAAAGCAAAAAGTGCCCCAGTCCCACTCAGAGGAAACAGCCCCAACCCCACCCCCGAATAAAATAAAAAACAAAACAACACAAAAAAAAACAACCAAAAGGAAAAAAAAATAAAAATCATCTGATAGAGTCCCAGAGGCTGCAAAATCCTCTGTGAGTCTGCGAGGAGGAAATGCCAGGGAGGCTGCAGGGTCAGCCTGGCTCCCCCAGGCACAGGGAGGGCACTGGGAACAGCAGCATCCTGCTCAGGACAGGTGCATTCCCAGCTCCTGGTGCCAGCGAGCCCTCGAGGGGCAGGATAACCCCAGCACAGAGCCCGGGGCTGGGGAAAGCCAGGACAAGGCACAGATCCCTTTTTGGCCCCGTTTTCCCACCAGACACGTGTCCTGGGATGGTGCTGGATGGAGCTCAGCTCCTGGAGGGTGGGGAAGCCACTGCTCCTCTGCTCAGCCTTTCTGAACTCCCTGTCTTTGGTGATCCGTTTAGAAGCGAACACAAATAAAAGCAAACACAAAGTCAGCAAACCCACCTAACGAAACCCCCAAGCGATAGGATATGCCAATACTTCCTGAAGAGGTTAAAAAAAAACAACCAACCCAACACAAACAAAACCAACCCAACAAGTACATATCTGAGGTATTTCATCTGCTCAAAAAAACCTGACTTGGGCCTGGAGCACGGGAGGGACGTCACCAGGGCAGGAGGGATGGCAGGGACGTCACCAGGGGCACGGGGAAGGACGGGGACAGCACGAGGCCACCGGAGCAGCTGATTCACAGAGCAGGGAACTCCGGCTCTGCCTCCAGCCAGGGCTGCCAGGGCTGGGAAGGGCTGGGTTCCCTGTGCTCTGCCTCTCCCTGGGGAGCAGAAGGTTTCCCCTGCTGGGGTACAATCGGAGGGGGGGTCTGTTCAGAGCCCCAGATCCCCACATTAACCACAGCCAGGTGCCCGGCTGGATGCCAGCAGCGCCCCTGTGCTCAGCCCAGCAGAGCTCCCAGAGCTGCTCCAGGGAGCCTGGGCCAGCCCAGGGCCGGGACACGGAGCCCCAGCAGCACGCCCAGGCTGTCCCTGTCACTGCTCAGGGGACACTCAGGGGTGACACAGAGCCCCAGCAGCACGCCCAGGCTGTCCCTGTCACTGCTCAGGGGACACTCAGGGGTGACACAGAGCCCCAGCAGCACACCCAGGCTGTCTGTGTCACTCCTCAGGGGACACGGGACACTCAGGGGTGACACAGAGCCCCAGCAGCATGCCCAGGCTGTCCCTGTCACTGCTCAGGGGACACTCAGGGGTGACACAGAGCCCCAGCAGCACGCCCAGGCTGTCTGTGTCACTCCTCAGGGGACACAGGACACTCAGGGGTGACACAGAGCCCCAGCAGCACGCCCAGGCTGTCTGTGTCACTGCTCAGGGGACACTCAGGGGTGACACAGAGCCTCAGCAGCACGCCCAGGCTCTGTCACTGCTCAGGGGACATGGGACACTCAGGGGTGACACAGAGCCCCAGCAGCACGCCCAGGCTGTCTGTGTCACTGCTCAGGGGACACTCAGGGGTGACACAGAGCCCCAGCAGCACGCCCAGGCTGTCTGTGTCACTGCTCAGGGGACATGGGACACTCAGGGGTGCTCAGGGCTCCAGGGGGGAGCTGGCACCAGCCAGAGCAGCTGATGGTGCCAAAACCCTGGAGAGGAACAGGAGGGAGGCTCAGGAGCCAGAGCAGGAAGGAGCAGGAGCAGATTGCCATGGGAGGACAGGGCCAGGCAGCCCTGGCTCTCAGGATTGTCAAAACACGGAGCCGTGGCTGGGAAGAGCCCTGGCGGTTCCAGCACAATTGGGATTCCCAGCCCAGCCCCGGCCCTTTCCCTGCCCTGGTGACGTCCCGGCCACGCCTGGAGCCCATCCCTGATTGAGAAAGGCCAGGAGTGCCCCCTCCAGGGCAGGGGAACACCACAAACCCTGGGAGGAGGAGGAGGAGGAGGAGGAAACAAAGAGCAAACGGGTGGAAGGAAAGGGTGGGGGAAACAAAGCAAAAAAAGGCCGGACAAAGAGACAATGAAGGAAAACTCGCTGGCATGGGAAGGTTTCACCACCACCACCACCACCACCACCACCATCATCATCATCCTCCTGTTGCTGGCCAGCCACGAGAGCAGGTTCCTTGAGGTGAGGTATCTGTGTGCCCCGGGGCAGTGCCCGTCAGAGGGACCAGCTGGTGGAGGGCTCTGCGCCAGGCGTGCCCCGCGATGAGGTAGGGCTGGGGGAGCAGTGGGAGCTGCTGCTGCTGCTGCTGCTGCTGCTGCTGCTGCTGCACGAGCTCTGCGTTCCCGAGCCGGCCAGGAGCTGCACCACGGGCTTCTGGGCAAACAGCACCCCTGTGGGCACAGGGCAGGTCAGCCTGGCACGGGGAGGCTCTCCCACCCCAAGGGTCCCCATGGCCAGGCTGGCTCCACAGCGCTCGTGCCTGCTGCTGGAGCCACTCAACAGATCCCAAAGGGCTGCTGCCCCCGCAGAGAAGGGATTATCCCCTCGGGGTTAGGGTCAGGCAGAGCCAGGCCTCTCACTTGGGATTTGCCCAAGGATGTGCAGGCATGACGTGAGAAGGGATCTGCTCCAGCGGGGACAATTCCTGCTGGGACAGCCCAGCAAAGCTCCTCCTCAGGAGAACAGGGATAATGCTCCTTCCTACTAACACTTCCATGGAGATTTCAACCCCCTGCCCTCGGATTTTACAGCACAAGCACCGCGGCAAAGGCGCTCGTCCTGCCCAGCCCAGCGAACAAGAATCACCTCCTGCTGCCACCTGGCAGTGACCACCCCCATCCCACCCATTCCCGTTCCCAGGGGGGCTCTCCCGTTCCCAGGGGGGCTCTCCTGTTCCCAGGGGGGCTCTCCCATTCCCAGCAGAGCTCTCCCGTTCCCAGAGGAGCTCTCCCGTTCCCAGGGGGGCTCTCCCATTCCCAGGGGGGCTCTCCCATTCCCAGCAGAGCTCTCCCATTCCCAGGGGGGCTCTCCCATTCCCAGCAGAGCTCTCCCGTTCCCAGCAGAGCTCTCCTGTTCCCAGCAGAGCTCTCCCGTTCCCAGGGAAGCTCTCCTGTTCTCTCTCACCAGCGTAGGTGGTGCCGTTGATCTCCACGGACATGTTGATGCTGCCGATGCCATTGTGGGACAGGTTCAGCGCCGCCGAGTCGCCTTTGTCTGGTGCCAGGGAGGGAGGGAGGGAGGGAGGGAGGGAGGCAGAGTTAGGGGGCATGGATCCCATCCCCTCCACCCCCAGAGGTGAACACTGCCCCCCTGCTGCCCCCTCTCAGGGCGGGAGGTGCCCACCCAGCGCCCTCATTCCCCGATCCCTGCCAGTGCTGGGGCTGGATGGGGCTCCTGGCACATGGGAAATGTCCCTGCCCATGGCTTTGAGGTCCCTCCCCACCCAAACCCATTCCCTGAAGAGGCTACAAAGGTGTTGAAATGCTTTGGTGAGGCTGGGAGGTGTTTGGAAATCTTTCCCCGAGGGCAGAATTCCCAGCAGGAATTCCCTCCCCAGGAAGGGCTGGGAGCGCAGGAGACAAGCCCCGATTTAACTCTCAGCTGGATTTTGCTCGATGTGCTCGGACTGCAGCAGCTCCAGCGGCCGCTGGAGGGAGGGAAAACCCAGGGACACCCCATGAAAATCGGGATTTTCTTCCATTTCCTCAGCCTGGGGAGTGATGGGCATGGAAACAACAAGAAACTCTTCCAGGAGCTCCTGAATCTCCACGAGAGTGAGCCTGGATTTTGGGATTGCTCCTCCCCGGAGGGCAGCAAGGCCTCCCCCTCTAAAAACTCCACATTATTAACGCTGAACCTCAAGGTTGTCATCAAGCCATGCTGAGTATATCCAAACCACCTCTCCCAGCAGCTCCCAGAGCTCCATCTGATCTTTATGTGGGGAAAAGGAGGGCACAGAACACAGGACAGCCCTGACAGAGGAGGGAATCCCAGCCCTGAATCCTCAGGGCTCAGCCTGCTCCTGTCTGCAGGGAGCAATCGCTCTCAGTGTCTGGGCTTTGGCAATTCAGGGGAGATGGAACGAACACTCCTGGATAAAATTTGTATTCCCTTTCCCTGGCTCTTTTGGTTTCCATGTGAAATTCAGGTGGATTCAGCAGAGCTGCCAGGAACTGCTGCTGCTGTGGAAGAGGAACCTGCTTTGACCTTTCCCACCTCTAGCTGTGGCCAAGCACCTCAAAGCAGCACTGCTGGAGCAAGAACAGCTCCTCCCCTCCTCCCCAGCCGTGCCAAACTTCACCAGCTTGGAGCTCTGGCAACGTGGCAAAGGTCCTCATGGATTTGGAGGAAATGGATTAGGAGGAAATGGATTTGGAGGAAATGGATTTGATAGAAATGGATTAGGAGGAAATGGATTAGGAGGAAATGGATTTGGAGGAAATGGATTTGGAGGAAATGGATTTGGAAGAAATGGACTAGGAGGAAATGGACTAGGAGGAAATGGATTAGGAGGAAATGGATTTGGAGGAAATGGATTAGGAGGAAATGGATTTGGAGGAAATGGATTAGGAGGAAATGGATTTGGAGGAAATGGATTAGGAGGAAATGGATTAGGAGGATTTTTCCAGCAGGAAAACCCAACACAAGCCTGTGCTCTAACACCTCTGTGCCATGCTCTGCCTGGGTCCCCAGAGGTGTGTGACATTCCGGGCCGGGAGCCTTTCCCTCCCCGCTGCTTCCCGAGGATTTCTGTGCCTGACCTTTCCCGTTGATTTTGATCTTCATGGGGATCTGCCGGGCCACGCTGAACAGGTTGCGCTGCAGCGCCTGCTGCACCAGCCGCTGCTCCTCCTCCGACATCCGCGCCGCCTTCTTCTCCGGGGGCTCTCCCGCCTCCAGCCGCTCCCTCAGCTGCTCCAGGGTGGCCGTCCTGGCCGCCACGGCGCCCTGCTGCCCGCCCAGGCTCACGGGCACGGCCATGCGGCTCGGCATGGACACGCTCAGCGGCACGCTGTCACCTGGCCGAGGAGAGCTCGCTCAGCCACGCCACCTTCCCAACCCCCTGCTCCCACATTCCAGGCTGGAAACCACCACCGACCGCCCGGCAAACCGCCGCCGACGCGCCGCTGACCTTTCCTGACGGCCGGAGACACCCGGGGGTTGCCGGTGCCGCTGCCCGGCGCCATGCCGATGATGGGGAAGCGGATTTTGGGGGGGGACAGCAGGGAAGGAGGCGCTGGCGCCGAGGGCGAGTAGCTGAACAGGGAGGAGCTGTAGCTGGGCCGCCGGCCCTCGCGCCGGTTGCCGTCGATGGCGGCCTGGAGCTCGGCCGGGGAGCTCAGCGACTTCTTCTCGCACTCGTAGGCGTAGAGGTACTTCATGTACCTGGGGAGAGGGACAGAGATCACAGCACGTGCTGCTGGGTGAGGGAAATATCCTCAATAAACCACCCAGGATTCCCTCACAACTGAAATATCCCCAATAAACCACCCAGAATTCCCTCACAACTGAAATATTGTCTATAAATAATCCAGAATTCCCTCACAACTGAAATATCCTCGATAAACCACACAGGATTCCCTCACAACTGAAATATCCTCAATAAACCACCCAGAATTCCCTCACAACTGAAATATCCTCGATAAATCACCCAGAATTCCCTCACAACTGAAATATCCTCAAAGAATCATCCAAAATAGCATCAAAACTGAAATATCTTTGATAAAACACCCAGAATTCCCTCACAACTGAAATATCTTCCATAAACCACCCAGATTCTCTCACAACTGAAATATCCTTGATAAACAACCACAATTCCCTCAGAACTGAAATATTGTCTATAAATCATCCAGAATACCATCAAAACTGAAATACTGTCTATAAATAATTCAGAATACCCTCACAACTGAAATATCTTCTATAGACCACCCAGAATTCCCTCACAACTGAAATATCCTCAATAAATCATCCAGAATTCCCTCACAACTGAAACATCCTCGATAAATCATCCAGAATTCCCTCACGACTGAAATACCCTCGATAAATCACCCAGAATTCTCTCACAACTGAAATACCCTTGATAAACCACCCAGAATTCCCTCACAACTGAAATATTGTCTATAAATAATCCAGAATTCCCTCACAACAGAAATATCCTCGATAAACCATCCAAAATTACCTCATAACTGAAATATCCTTGATAAACCACCCAGAATTCCCTCACAACTGAGATCCAGAATTCCCTCACAACTGAGATATCCTCAAAGAATCATCCAAAATAGCATCAAAACTGAAATATCTTTGATAAACCACCCAGAATTCCCTCACCACTGAAGTACTGTCTATACCTCATCCAGAATTCCCTCACAACTGAAATATCTTCCATAAACCACCCAGAATTCTCTCACAACTGAAATATCCTTGATAAACAACCACAATTCCCTCAGAACTGAAATATTGTCTAGAAATAATCCAGAATTCCCTCACAACTGAAATATCCTTGATAAACCACCCAGGACTCGCTCACAACAGAGTGAATTTAAAATCCTAAGAACTCAGACCTTGGATCACAACACTTAATTCAAGGAAATTTTTAGGAATTACCCCTGTCCAAGGCATTTGGACCAGCACTGAACCTTACCCCTTTTGAGGAGTTTTGCCTCATGGGTTTGTAGGAGACAGAGCCTGGGGGAATGGTAAGGAGCTTCCCTCTTTGGGGCTCTAAAAACCTCCCAAAAAACTGAGTCTCCATAGAAGCTGGGATGAAATATCCCCTATAAATCACCCAGAATTCACTCACAACTGAAATATCCTCAAAGAATCATCCAAAATAGCATCAAAACTGAAATATCTTTGATAAACCACCCAGAATTCCCTCACCACTGAAGTATTGTCTATAAATAATAAAGAATTCCCTCACAACTGAAATATTACCTATAAAACACCCAGAATTCCCTCACAAATGAGATATCCTCAAAGAATCATCCAGAATTCCCTCACAACTGAAATATCCTCACAGAATCGTCCAGAATTCCCTCACAACTGAAATATCCTCACAGAATCATCCAGAATTCCCTCACAACTGAAATACCCTCAAAGAATCATCCAGAATTCCCTCACAACTGAAATATCCTCAAAGAATCATCCAGAATTCCCTCACAACTGAAATATCCTCAAAGAATCATCCAGAATTCCCTCACAGCTGAAATATCCTCAAAGAATCGTTCAGAATTCCCTCACAACTGAAATATCCTCAAAGAATCGTTCAGAATTTCCTCACAACTGAAATATCCCCAAAGAATCATCCAAAATATCATCAAAACTTAAATACTGTCTATAAATCACCCAGAATTTACTCACAACTGAAACAGCCACAAAGAATCATCCAGAATGCCATCAAAACTGAAATATCCTCAAAGAATAATCCAGAACTCTCTCACAACTGAAATATTCTCTGTATTGTCTATTCCTACATTGCTAAGGCACAGTTTCAACCCGTTCAATTTACAATTTCACTTCTACTTGTCTTTTTACTCTCCTTATCCCACTTTTCCTTCCCCATCCCTGTGCTGCAGGCGAGGTAACCAATCCTCAAAGGAAGGAGGTGCTGAATTCCCAGGCATTAAACCAGCAGGAGGAGATAAAAGGTTTATCTTTTATGGGAATTCCCTTTGGGAGCTCGTTATTCCCAACTCACTGCGTGCGCAGGGTGAAGGCAGCGCTGGTGATGGAGGTGGGCAGGTTAAGGCCTTTGGTGATTTCCCTCCAGATCTTCTTGTTGATGATCTCCACCAGCCCACCCTTCTCGGTCACCAGCTTGTAGAGCATGTAGAGATCCAGGATCTGCTTGGCCATGATGGGGATCCGGTTGATGGGAGTTCCTGCCAGGAACAAAAAAACAAGGAGCATGGAGAGGATGGAGTCAGGGAGGGGAGGAGGCTGAGGGCATGGGCAGCTTGGGGGGGATCCATCTCTCTGCTAATGGGAAATTCAGGGAATTTCAAGTAAATGATGCAGGGAAGAGCAGCCAAAGGGCACGGCCCTTCCATGGAAAATCTTTTCCTGTGGGCAAAGGGAATTACCAGACCAATAAAAACTGGAATAGAAAGAAGGGAAGTTGGGACTATTGAATGAGAGGCACAAAGGAATCAGTTTTATGAGCTCAGGGTTAAAATCCTCGGATAAAAATCCTGGCTGCGCTCCCTCATCCCCCAGGACGTGCTGTGCTGTTTGCCTGGGAACAGCAGAACCACGGGAATCAGCGCCGGAGAACATCTCTCCCCCATGGAGACACAATTTCATCCTCCCTCACATGTGCAACGCTTGGAACAACCTGGAGAGGTAAATCAAGGCTGCTCCTTCCACAGAGCCTCCAGTTTTTCCCTGAACACGCTCCCAAATAATTCCCTGACGAGGCCACGGCAGCTCTGGGCATCCCAAAGCCAGGTCCTGCTCCATCCTCCCCGCTCGGTTTTGTCGCATTTGGAGGAAAATCTGATTTTTAACCCCTCAGCACCCCTTTGGCACCTCCTGGAAGTGCTAACGCCCAAACCGAGGAGGTTTAGGCGTGGAGAGGAAGAAGGAATTAAAAAAAGCTGAAGTGGCAGAGCTTTTATTTGGCCTGGGAAACTCTGTCCTGGATCAAAGGGCCGCCTGGGCCAGGGCAGCATCCTGTCCCTACAATGGGCAGCCCCAGCCTGGCAGGAAGGCTCGGGAGGGGGCAGGGGACAATTGTGGAGTCCCCAGGCCCCGGGGGAGGCTGGTGCCAGCCCCAGCTCCCCGTTTATGGCCCTTATAAACGGGTTTATTCCGTGCCATGAAAGGAGCCCGGCCCTGCAGATGTCCTGCTCAGACATCCAAGGGGGATTTTTTTCCCCCCCTCCTGCCTTTTCTTCGGGAAGCCTGTGAGGCATTATTAGCTGCTGGTGCCAATTCCCACAGGTTAACGAGATGCTGGATAAAAGAGCCCATTTTTGCAGCCCCCCCTGCAGATTCAAAGCGTTCAGGAGCGGTTTGATCAGGTTTGGATCAATTCACATCAATCCCACCCTCCTCCCTTCTCCTTTCCCTGCCCACCGAGCGGATCCCACAGCCTGCAGCGCATTTCAGGGGCACAGATCCCTCAGGGAGCACAGAGGGAATTCCAAACCCTCCAAACTCTCTGTGGCTCCATCCCTCCCGCATTAAAAATCCTCGATTTGCTCCATTTCTTTTTCCCAAGGCTCCATTTTGTCTCGGGGCGCTGGGAGCAGGCTGACAGCGCCACGGGATCCACGGAACACTGGGAATCAGGGAATGATCAACTTACCTCGAGCTGTCACTCATCACCTGAGTCACACCAGCAGGGAAAACATGGAAATACCTCCAGAACACCCCCAAATTCCCCTTTTTTCATTAATTAGAGCAGCAAAGCCTTTGCTGGGCTGGAGGAGGATGAAGCCCCTCTCCCCCCAGCCAAAGCCACCCAATCCAATTTAGGGAATAGCATTAACTTGTCCAGAAGGGACTTTCAGCCAGCTCTCATCCAGATGGAGAGTGAAAGGGAAGAGCCATGGATAAAGCTCTCAGCAGACACTGTGAACAAATATCTGCTTTTTAATACCCTGCATTTCCCCCAAATACACTTCTACCCTTCTGCAGGTTTCACCAGCTCAGCAGCTGGGAAAATACAGAAATTCTCAATCCAGATATTCCTGTGAGAGGCACAAACATCCCCTGCATCGGCAGGGAAAAAAGGGGGAAGCATTTCCAGGGAGCTGCTCCCAGCTGGAGCAGGAGCAGCGATGGGGTCTGACCTCCCTGAACCACCTCAGCACCCCCTGGACACCTTCCCTCCCTCAGCTCTGCTTTTAAACAGGACCAAAAGTGGCCCGAAATTTCATTTATGAACTCAGCTAAATTGAAATTTAGCTGGAAACATGCATTTCTCAACTCGGCTAAACGGGGATTTCGATGGAAACACGCATTTATCAACTCAGCTAAATGTGTTTACACAGAGAACATAAATTTATCCACTCAGTTTTTATCTGAGTTTGGTTTTTTTCTCCCCCCACCACTCCCAAATAAAATCTCTCTGTCCAGCTTTACAGCAGGGACAGAATGGCTCCCAGGGGCCAGGATAATTCCATTTTCCATGCGTTCCTTCGGCACCGCCCCGTGGATCCAGCAGTGTCAGGGTCCAGCCCGGCGCATTCCCGGTGTTTTCCAGAGGGATGCGGAGCCCTCTCCTCCCCCAGCCTCGGGGAAGGCGAGAAAGGAAAGGTTTTTATTGGAAACTCCCAGAGCCGCGACAGGAAAGGCTTAAAGCCGAGAGCCCGGCGGATCCTGTGCTGGGCAGGGCTGTCAGGGGCCATGATGGATTACTGTCATCTGGCAGCGCCAGGATTAATGATCCCGGGGTCAGGGGGCAGAATTCCAGAGGGAAAGGTCAGCAGCTGGGGGCACGGCCCAAGACTTGTTGCCTTTTGATGGCAAACTCATTTTACTGTACCTCCAAGCCTCCCGCCCCGAGCACCGCCCAGCTCCCAGAGGCTGAGGAAGATCCTCCTCTCCCAGCTGCCCTGGAAAACAACTTTTCCTGCCTTTAGCAGCTCCCTAACCTGGCTGGTCCCAGCCAAATGAGGGGCAGGAGGAGCCGGTTCCCACTGGAAAAGGGGAGATGCAGATAAGTGTGGAAGGGGAAAGTGGAGTTGTCCCATGGAGAGGGAGGAGATTTTGGGATGCTGCGTCCCCAGAGGAGCTGGATTCACATTGTCTGGAGATCCCAGGGGATTGGGATCTGCGCCTGCTCCCATCCTACCCCCACTTCCAGGAGTTTAAACACAAGGAATGGTGGATTCCCTGCTGGGCTGGGAAGGAGCTGAAGGAGCAGGAATGGTTTGGGTTGAGAAGGAGCTGAAGGACAATGGAATGGTTTGGGCTGGGAAGGAGATGAAGGAGCAGGAATGGATCAGTCTGGGAAGGAGCTGAAGGAGCAGGAATGGTTTGGGTTGGAGAGGACCCTGAAGGAGCAGGAATGGTTTGGGTTCAGAAGGAGCTGAAGGACAATGGAATGGTTTGGGTTCAGAAGGAGCTGAAGGAGCAGGAATGGTTTGGGTTCAGAAGGAGCTGAAGGAGCAGGAATGGTTTGGGTTGGAGAGGAGCTGAAGGAGCAGGAATGGTTTGGGTTGAGAAGGAGCTGAAGGACAATGGAATGGTTTGGGCTGGGAAGGAGCTGGAGAACCATGGAATGGTTTGGGTTCAGAAGGAGCTGGAGAACCATGGAATGGTTTGGGTTCAGAAGGAGCTGAAGGAGCAGGAATGGTTTGGGTTCAGAAGGAGCTGGTTTTCTGAGGAGAAAGGTGGCCATGATCTGGATTTCTGGAATCAAGCGTTTCCCCAGAGGAAGGCTGGCTGGAGCCATAAACATTCCTGGCCTTTCAGGGAATGTCTCCCCTTCCAAAGCCTCCTCTATTCCAGGCAGACGGATCGGGAGCCTCGGGGGCATCCTCAGAGAGACCTCAGTGGCCCCTCTGTGCCAAGCTTGGAAAACCTGCTGGATTTGCAGCCTCCCGGAGCTCCTGAGGGGGCTGAGGGAGCTGGGAGCCCCAGGAAAGCCTGGAATGGCTGGGTTTACACACGGGAAGCAGCTCCTGGGGAAGGGGATTAACCTTGGAGCGTCCTCTCCCTCCCATCCAACACCACCCCAGGGCTTTGCTCTCCTCTTCTCCACCCTCCCGTAGCCAAACCTGGGAGTCAGACCCCGACTGAGGGAAAACTGCCCCAAAACAACAGGCCCCAACCCTCAAAAAAAAACCCTGAGAGTTTGTGCCGAATTCCAGGGAATTTCAGGAGTTTGCTTGGCCCCCGTGCTGGAGATTCCCGGGGCTTGTCCTGCACAAAGGGCACTTAATCACACCCAGCTCTGTTTTCCCAACCACCTCCCACCTTTCCCTATCCAATTTCCCTGCCCAACTGCCCAAGTTTCACAGGCAGGGAACAAAGGAGGTGAGAATCCTGAGTGTTTGGACATTGGAATCCTGCTGAAACGTGCCCCGGAGTGAGAAAATAGGCAGGGAAAAGACATTTTTAAGCCACAATCTGGAGCAGGTACATAAAAAAAGCTGCTCTTCCCACTCCAAATATGTTGGGAGGAGATGCTGGAAGGGGCAGCCAGAAGGAACAGGTTTTCCCCAGGAAGCTGGGAAAGTCCACAGGGATTTAAAACAATATTGAGCCAAATCTCCAGAACAGAACTCGGTATTTCTTTCGAGGGAGGCGCGGTAATTCCGTGGGGTGTGGGAATTCCCAGCCAAGCAGAAGGAAAATTTCATTTTACAGCAGCAAATCAACACAGCCCCCACGCTGCCTCAGCTCCTGGCTTGCCCAAATCCCTCTCCAAGGACAAATCCTGGCTGGTTCAGGGGGTCAGACTGAGCTTTATGGGCTTTGGTTCTCCAGAGTTGGGATAAAAAGGAACAGGGATCCCATGGAGAGCTGCAATCCCTGATCCTGGAATGGGGATCCCATGGAATGGAGATCCCATGGAGGTGCAATCCTTGATCCTGGAATGGGGATCCCTGGAATGGGGATCCCATGGAGAGCTGCAATCCGTGATCCTGGGGATCCCATGGAGAGCTAAAATCCCAAATTCTGAAATGGGGATTCCATGGAGAGCTGCAATCCCTGATCCTGGAATGGGGATCCCATGGAGGTGCAATCCTTGATCATGGAATGGGGATCCCATGGGGAGCTGCAATCCCTGGAATGGGGATGCCATGGAGAGCTAAAATTCCTAATTCTGGAATGGGGATCCCATGGAGAGCTGCAATCCCTGATCCTGGAATGGGGATCCCATGGAGAGCTGCAATTCCTGATCATGGAATGGGGATCCCATGGGGAGCTGCAATCCCTGATCCTGGGAATGCCATGGAGAGCTGCAATCCCTGGAATGGGGATCCCAAACACCCTTCACCCAAACTAAACCCAAAGCAAAGCTCCTCTAAGCCAGGACCAGACAAACTCCTCACTCTGTTTTCCCGGGAAATTACTTCCAATGTGATTTTGTTTGGAGGTAAAACAATATTCCCTCTAAACCACTGTTTCCAGCTGCTTAAAGGGATAATTAATGCTTACTTTTCTAGAAAAGGTTGGTTTTTTATCCCCCAGATCTGTCCAAAGGGAAAGTTACAAGTTTTTTTCCAAATTAGAGGAAAAAACAAATTCTCCTGCCTGCCAAGAATGTTTGGTTTTATAATAAAAAGGGGGAGAAAGTTTGGGTTTTACTGGAAGGGGCAGCTGCTAACTTCTCCTAAATAACTGGAATTTGCAGGTAAACTACCCCAAAATACCAAATGAGGATCTGCTAGAGGCTTTTGGACCCCTGGCAAAAAAAAAGGTGGATGAGCAAGGCATTCCCTGGAGGAGATTTTGGGATGCTGCGTCCCCAGAGGAGCTGGATTCACATTGTCTGGAGATCCCAGGGGATTGGGATCTGCGCCTGCTCCCATCCTACCCCCACTTCCAGGAGTTTAAACACAAGGAATGGTGGATTCCCTGCTGGGCTGGGAAGGAGCTGAAGGAGCAGGAATGGTTTGGGCTGGAGAGGACCCTGAAGGAGCAGGAATGGTTTGGGTTGGAGAGGAGCTGAAGGAGCAGGAATGGTTTGGGGTTGGAAGGACCCTGAAGGAGCAGGAATGGTTTGGGCTGGAGAGGAGCTGAAGGAGCAGGAATGGTTTGGGTTGGGAAGGAGCTGAAGGAGCAGGAATGGTTTGGGTTGGAAGGAGCTGAAGGAGCAGGAATGGTTTGGGTTGGGAAGGAGCTGAAGGAGCAGGAATGGTTTGGGTTCAGAAGGAGCTGAAGGACAATGGAATGGTTTGGGTTGGAAGGAGCTGAAGGAGCAGGAATGGTTTGGGGCTGGAGAGGAGCTGAAGGAGCAGGAATGGTTTGGGTTGGAGAGGACCCTGAAGGAGCAGGAATGGTTTGGGTTGAGAAGGAGCTGAAGGAGCAGGAATGGTTTGGGGTTGGAAGGAGCTGAAGGAGCAGGAATGGTTTGGGTTGGAGAGGAGCTGAAGGAGCAGGAATGGTTTGGGTTGGAGAGGAGCTGAAGGAGCAGGAATGGTTTGGGTTGGAGAAGAGCTGAAGGAGCAGGAATGGTTTGGGTTGAGAAGGAGCTGAAGGAGCAGGAATGGTTTGGGTTGGAAGGAGCTGAAGGAGCAGGAATGGTTTGGGTTGGAGAGGACCCTGAAGGAGCAGGAATGGTTTGGGTTGGAGAGGACCCTGAAGGAGCAGGAATGGTTTGGGTTCAGAAGGAGCTGAAGGAGCAGGAATGGTTTGGGTTGGAAGGAGCTGAAGGAGCAGGAATGGTTTGGGTTGGGAAGGAGCTGAAGGAGCAGGAATGGTTTGGGGCTGGAGAGGAGCTGAAGGAGCAGGAATGGTTTGGGGTTGGAAGGAGCTGAAGGAGCAGGAATGGTTTGGGTTGGAAGGAGCTGAAGGAGCAGGAATGGTTTGGGGCTGGAGAGGAGCTGAAGGAGCAGGAATGGTTTGGGGTTGGAAGGAGCTGAAGGAGCAGGAATGGTTTGGGTTGGAGAGGAGCTGAAGGAGCAGGAATGGTTTGGGTTGGAGAGGACCCTGAAGGAGCAGGAATGGTTTGGGGTTGGAAGGAGCTGAAGGAGCAGGAATGGTTTGGGGTTGGAAGGAGCTGAAGGAGCAGGAATGGTTTGGGTTGGAAGGAGCTGAAGGAGCAGGAATGGTTTGGGGTTGGAAGGAGCTGAAGGAGCAGGAATGGTTTGGGTTGGAGAGGACCCTGAAGGAGCAGGAATGGTTTGGGTTGGAGAGGAGCTGAAGGAGCAGGAATGGTTTGGGCTGGAGAGGACCCTGAAGGAGCAGGAATGGTTTGGGGTTGGAAGGAGCTGAAGGAGCAGGAATGGTTTGGGCTGGAGAGGACCCTGAAGGAGCAGGAATGGTTTGGGTTGGAAGGAGCTGAAGGAGCAGGAATGGTTTGGGTTGGAGAGGAGCTGAAGGAGCAGGAATGGTTTGGGCTGGAGAGGAGCTGAAGGAGCAGGAATGGTTTGGGCTGGAGAGGACCCTGAAGGACCATCCAGTTCCACAGCAGGGACACCTCCCACCATCCCAGGCTGCTCCAGCCTGGCCTTGGGCACTTCCAGGGATGGGGCAACCTGGGCTAACACCAACTCTGGTGGCTCCAAGTGCCATCAGAGCCCTGGGAGGAGGGGAAGGGACAGCAGGGCCACGTGTCCTGCTCTGCCCCAGCCTCGCTGTCCCCCTTCCTTCCCAGGGCACATCCCAGGAATAAAACCCCAAAGGGCCACTCCAGCCTCCCTCTCCCAGCCTGTTCCCACTGCTCCAAGGTTTTTTGGGATCCAGGCAGCTCCTCAACCTGGGATTGGGATTTTAGAAACACTTCGCTCTCAGAGAGGAGAAGAGCTGGATTTGGGTTTTTTTGGGGATTTTAGAAACACTTTGCTCTTGGGAGAGGAGCAGATTTGGGTTTTTTTTTTTATTTTAGAAGCACTTTGCTCTCAGGAGAAGAGTGGATTTTGGTTTTTTTGGGATTTTAGAAACACTTTGCTCTCAGAGAGGAGCAGATTTGGGGTTTTTTTGGGGACAAGGCAGCTTGTCAGGCTGGGATTGGGATGTTTGTCAGCACACAGTGAGAAGTGATGCCTGAATCCTTACGGTTATCCCTGGATAGGCTGAACAGCTCCCAAAAAACCCCACAGCAGGATTTCCACCTACTCCCTGCCACCCAAAACCCTGGGAAGAGCAGGAATGGGAAAAACACGGGCACACAGCTGCTAAAAAATATTCCCTTTGCAGGATTGGCACAGCAGTTGGGATTAGGGATGGAGGAGAAACCACCTCCTGCAGCTCAACCCACACTCTGCCCAGTTTTCCCAGTCTTCCCATCAACCTGGAGAAACTGGGCTGGCTGAATTCCATAAATCCAAACATTCCTGGTCTCTCTGAGCTCCTCTCCCCCACAGATGCAGCAGCAGGCAGGAAAACAAGGGAGTCTCCAGCTGATGGAAATCTGCACTCCTCCAGCTGGTGAGCGGCCCAGCCCCAACCCTGGGAGTGTTAATTATCAATAATTAACGGGGAAGAGGAAGCAGGAGCTGGAGCACGGGGTGGATTTCCAGGCCCTCTGCAATCCATCCTGCCTCTGCCCTCGAAAGCCAAAAATTCCAGCCAAAAAACCCCTCTCAGCCTGAGTTTAACAACTTGGAGCTGCTGGAGAGGGAAAATCCACGTGGGAAAAAGGCTGTGTTGGATGGGTGTTGCTTGGGAAGAGTTCCCAAGTGGCACCCTTGGAGGGACAAGAGGGCACCCCAAACCTTCAGAGGTGCTTCTTTTATCCAACACCACATTTCAGCACATCTTAATTACCAACAGCCTGCACTGAGAGCTGGCTTTGGAAAACTGACAGCCTGGAAATCACCAGGAAAAGATTCCTGGGATTTTCAGGGTATGGACAGCACCAGCACTACACTGGGAGGTGAAGAAATTTAAGTGACAGGGCAGATTTTCCCTACTGCTTCCCCAAGGGAAATGCCCCAAGTGTTTTTAGCTCCTGGATTTGTTATTTCAGCCTCAGGAGGGAGGAATTCCCTTTCCTGCCCCGTTTTACTCATGGAACTCAAGCAAGAGGCACTCACCCCTCTTCTGCATGAAGATGAAGAGGTCATCCAGGAACTCCTTGCGCTCAGGATCGCTGTCCAGCTCGTAGAGCTGCCAAGGGAGGAATGAACCAGAATGAGGGCACAGCTCACAGGGAGACAGAAAAGAAAGGAATACTGACAAAGGAATAAAGGAAGGCAAAGAGGGGAAATGGGGAGAGGCTCCTGAGGGATTTGGTGGTCTGAGGAGTCTCACTCAGCCCCTCAGGGACTCATCCAGGCACAAAGCCTGCCATCCTAAAGGGAACGGGATTCCCAGAGCTGGGAAGGATCTCCAAGGGGATCAGATCCAACCCTCAGCTCAGTCAGTGGCGCAGAGCAGCGCTGGAAACCTCCCTGCAGCTCCTCCCTTCCTCCTTTAGGGATTGGCACCTAAGTGCCAAAGCCCTGGAAGGAGGAGATGAAAGGACAGAGCTTCCCTGTGCGCCTGGCAGTGCCTCCAAATAAACCAAAAACCTCCAGAAATCGGCTCAGAATCCGTTTGCTGCGGGAATCCTTTTTTAGCAGAAGGTTGGAAACGCTCAAATCATTCGAATGAAGTTCCCCAGGCAGCGGGTCCCTAAAGTACAGAGGTTTTGGGGGCTGAATTCCTGGGGAGCTCTGGGAAGGGCAGAGCTGCATTAGTTTAGTTTAAACTGAGCTCCTCCAGCTGCTGTGACACATCCAAATCCAAGAGCATGGGATTCCAGAGGGAAAACGTTCAAACCCCAGCTGGAGCAAAACCCAGACTCGAGTTTTTAAATTTTCAAAGTCCGGTTGTTAATTCAAACTCTACCCCAGAGCAAACCAGCCCCAAATCACAGGACAAAGCAGTTTTCCCCACAAATTCCCTCCAGGGAGGGCTCTGCCATGGATCAGGAGGAGAATTCCCCAAATTCCCCCTTCCCAAAGCACCTGTGCCCAGACAGACCTTGGCAAAGTCTCGGGAGATTTCTCTGCCCCGGCATCCGTCGCCTTCGTCGCTCCAGGTCACGCTGCCGTTCTGGGGAGGGAAAAGCAGCAAAGGAGGGAAGGATTCCTAAGGAAAGGCTCCAGAAGGTTCCAACACACGGATTTTTAGGCACAAACACACAGAAAAGCAGCTGCTGGCTTAGCCCGAGGTGACAAGAGAGGTGGAGGGGGGCATTGGTGCTTTTGACAGAATTTCCTGGGATCTCTCACACAAAAGGGAACTGGAATTTCACCCCCCAGGCACATTCCCTCCCCTCCTGAAGAGCAGGATACCAGCTCCTTCCTCTGTGGCTCTGCTGGAATGAGATCCAGCTCCTAAAGAGGCGCTGCTTTTCCTCCCTGTGTCCATCTTCTTTTCCAAGGGCACATCCCAGAGCCCCCCCAGTGAAAGGTGTTAGATTCCTTCCCATCCTCCAGGTGACACACCTGGAAGAGCCCTGCCATCGTCCCCACGCTTCCCTGGAAAACCAGGAGCAGAAGGAGGGGAATAATCCCTCTGGAAAGCTGCTTGGTACCCTGACTCCCGGGAGGATGTGGATTTTCCCCCCTCCCCGAGAAATGGAAAGCTCGGCTTTGCTGGATTAAGGCTCGTTAAAAGGATTAATCTGATTAGACCCTATTCCACTTGGGAAATCACCACCCTGGAATGGTCTCTGAGGGCTGGACACCAGCAGCTCCAGCTGGATGGAAGGCCAGGATGATCCTGAAATAAATCCAGGCACCAACTCCGTAAAGTCCCGTGGGTGCTGGAAAAAGGAAGGAAGAGCCAAATCCACCCTGACAAACACACGGAGAGAAAAGCTGCCAGCACCCCCAAAAGCAACCCCTGGGAATTCCTCCCTGGGAATCCTGGAGTGGCTCCAGCACCCCAAATCCCCGAGTCACCTGGCTGGGAGACACACACTGAATCAGGAAGATGAGCAGCTGGGCCACGCCTCCATGCCCGATCTCGAGACCCGGAATGAGCTCCCTAATGCCCGCTGATTTGGTTTGAGCCAGTAATTCCTGCTGGAAAGTCAATTACCCCATCAACTGAGAGATATTTAATGGGGGATTATTGCCACTTCTGTTCTGTCAGCTGTTTGCAGCGGAGGATCAATTCCCAGCCCTCTCCAGGCAGGGATCCGGGGTTTGCTCGCAGGAGGATCCATCCCAATGTCCTTTCTCCTGGAGCCTCTCTCCCTCTCCATCCAGCAGAGATTAAACCCACAGATTTCTGCTCATTATGGAAGCATCCAGCTGCTCCTAAAGCCCTACTGACTGTTTTCTGGGATCAAATCTGGGGAGCAGCCAGAATCAGACACAGTGGGGGCAGCAGGAATTTCCCATCCTGGACCCTCCACGCTCCTGAGGCTCAGGGATTTGGGAAGGTTCAGCTTTCTTTGGCTGCTCCCTTCCCAGGTTTGCTCTTGGATATAAATCCAGAGGGCAGAACTGGCTTCCAGAGGGAATTCTGGTCACGCTGAGAGCTTATTCCGCTACATTTGAGGGCAGGGATGAGAAAGAAGGAGGCAAATTCCCCCCCGGCAGTGGGTTTGAACTTGGGATAATTCCCAGGGGGAAAACTTTTAAAGGGCTTAAAGACTCTTGAAAAGTTGAACAGAACACATTTGGGTTGTTCTCTAGGGAATAATAAAAAAATGGGTGATTAGAACAGAATGGGAATGGAATAATTCCATCCCACTTCCCACTGCTCCAGCCTGGGAATCTCAGGAGTGCCTCCTGGGAAAAGGAGCTTAGGGGGAGCTGGAGCCACCAGGCTTTGGCCATATGGCCACCAAACCAGCAGGGCCAGCTCTCACCTGGCGTGACCCTGAGGGCTCTGGGCAGCCTCAGCACCTCCTCCTGCAGCAGCTGAAAAGGGCTCAGGGACAAGGAGAGGGCTCCTCAGCCCGGGGCATGGAGATGTGGGGATGGAGCAGGGCATGGCAGCCCAGCAGCAGGGAATGAAGCTGTGTTTATCCATGGAAAGCCGTATTTATGCACAGAACAGGTCCTTCCCCAGGCCCCAGCACTGGTGGTGATCCTGACTCCAGCACAGGGAAATCACCAGAAGTGCTCCAGATGCCCCACAAAATCCCTTCTGCCCATCAGGAGAGCTTGGGCTCCAGCTTCCCTGCCATTCCCACTGGGAAAACAGAACCTCCTCCTCTGCAGGGACGGCAGGAGAAGCCAATAAATCCCTGCAGGGCATCGGGGGACCCTGGGAGAAGCTGTGACACTGGGATCCCCACAAACACTTCCCGCTCTCTCCAGGACAAAACCTGAGGGATAACAACTTGTGCCATCAGATCCAGACTCATTCTGCCCCTCCCCACTTTGGACAGCAGTTTTAGGCCAGGAATCTGCTGGAATACCTGCCTGGGGATGAGGCTGAAGGCCCAAGGAAACCCCTCCCCTGCCACATGGGTCGAGTCAATGAAAAGGGACGGGGGCTGCAATTTCAGGATTATCAGGGAATCCACAGAAATTCCTTCTGTGGGCAGAGTTAAGCCCTAGGAAGTGAAACAGATGCTCCCAGAAAGAAAACTGTTGTAGTACAAAGGCTGATAAGATCAGGGCTGCTGCCCCGAGCTGCAAGTTCTCAGGCAGGGAGAGCCAAGGGGTAATTACTGCCCACACCAGCTCTCCTGGAATGGGAATCAACCCTTCCCTGCCTTCCTAATAACAGAGCTCAATTCAGCTTCAAAGGCAGCCCTCGAAAACATTTTAGTGATTTCAGGAATGGCAGGGAGGATGGGGAAGGGAAGGGCTGAGGTTTAACCGATTAATTGCTTTTTTTTCTTTAATTAAGTTCCTTCCGTGAGCAAACAGGAACCTGCTCCCTCATCCTTGAGGAAAAGCTGGGCTCTCTGAACGCCTCCTGTTCCCAAAGACTCGGAGGAATCAGCCAAAAGCCGAGTGCCAAGACTGATTTGGAGTGAGAAGAGGGATGCCAGCCCGGAGTCACGGCTTTACCCCGGAGCGAGAAAAACGCGAGGAAACAACACATTCCAGCTCCTCACACCTCCTGTCTCCAGCCTGAATTCCCGGGAACTGGCACTGCAGGAGACAAGCTGCCACTACTCCTATAAATAAGTGTGGCACCTGAACAAATCCCACGAGTCTGCTCCTTTTCCTGCCTCCGGATCCAGCACAGCCTAACTCACCTGTGGAATTCTGCAGGTGAGGAGCTGGGGAATCCTCTGAAGCTAAGCCAGGGATTTCAGGAGAAGCAGCAAAGGGAGAATCCAAAGCAGAAGAAAGAGCAGGTGTTTGCTCTCAGCTGGCAACGAGGGATCTCCCCCCACCGCAGCATAAAAGGGAAAATATCCCCAAAGGGCCTGAAAATCCAACCTTGGAATAACCACAGGGAGAAACCCCCCGTGTGAAATTCCCCTTTTTTCCCTTTCCATCCTGGATTAATGGCTCTCCCCTGAGCAATCCCTGCACTCTGAGGTTATGGAATGCCAGCCACTCGTTCCCCCAGCAAAGGCTCAGTAATTATTTTAAGTAATTATTTTAATCAACAGCCTGACCTCTGGCAAGGTTCAGGTCTCAGAGATTTCTGGGAAGAGCCATCCCCAAAATCCCGGGCACAAACTGCTACTGGTGAGAGTCCCACTCTCTCAGGCCTGGAAATCTGGGATTTATTCCCACATTCCTGATGCAAACACCGGTGCTGGTGCTGCAGCAGCCCTGGTGGAGCAGGGGGAAGCAGCATCCAGCCCTGCTCCTGTTTCTCTCTGCTCAGCTTTCCCGGGAATCAGCGGCATTCCCAAGCAACGTGAGCACCCACGGGATGAGGACCCAGCAGGTGCCCAACCCCTGGAATTAAACCCTCACTTTTCCCCAAAACCAGCCCTTTTCCAGGAGCTGGGACAGGTTTCAGGGCATTCCAGAGGGCTGGAGGAGTCCCTGTGCTGACAGAATTCCCCATCACTCCAAAATCCAGCTCGTTCCCATCCTTTCGCCCGCAGCCTCGTCCCACAATTATTTCCTGGGATGGGACAGAAGTGGCTTCTTTTTCCTGGTGGCTCCCAGATTCCTGCCTGGGAAATCTCCGTGTCCTGGGCAATCCCAGGCTCACAATTCCAAGGGATGCTTTTCCCCAAGGCTTCCAGAAGAACCCAGAATCACCCCTGAGGAAAGGAAGGAAGTGACTTTTCCCTCTCTGTTTCCATGAGCATCCTGCATCCCAGGAATGCTCTCAGAGCAGGGCACAGGACTGGCAAAATAAACTGAAAAAAAGAAAAGACTCATCCAAAAATAATTTTGGAAACAAAGCGGAGGATCTAATTTATCCTGGATTTTTTTCTGCCCATAAAAGACAGAGAGCAAAGGAAAGAGCCCACCCCTTTAAAAGATGCCTGGATATTAAAGATTCCAAGGAATTAAACTCACAGCTCCCCACACAATTCCCTCCCTTTCCTGCCACTCCAGGCCCCCTGGTTTTATTTCCCAGCTGGGAACTGGGCATCAGCAGCTCCATTTGGATCCCAACTGTGGATCCAAGCCAATGGCTGTGCCAGGGACAAAATTTTGGGGCAACAGGGCCTTTTCCTGCCACGTTTTCCCACTGTTTCCCAGAGCACAGCTCCACTACTTCTTTCTAACCCACTCCTGAGCTTGGTGTCTGTGGATTCCTCCCATTCCTGCCTTTCCCAGCAGCAAAAAGTGGTTTTGAGTTTTTCCTGCTGAACCTCTGGGCACTTTGGGCTGCCGGATTAAAGTGGCCCAGGCACAGGAATAGTCCAGAGCACGTGGAATGATGTTTTATTCCACCTTTTTTTCCTCCTCTTCCACACAAGGCAAGGCCAGCCCTGGCTGGTTTCAGGGCCAGCAAGATCTGCAGGGCTCTCACCAGGAACAAAATTTTGTTCTCAAGGAACAAAACCAGCCCCGGACTAAGCCGAGCTTATTTGGCTTTTTAAAGAAATAGATCCCTTAAGACCTGAGCCCTGCCTCCTGTTCCCCACCCAGAGCCCTGAAAGAGGAAGTTTTCACCACTCCCATCCAGTAAATTCCGAGGCCCCTGACTGACAAACCCTCCTTGTTTCCCTGCAGGAGCTTCAGCAATTCCCTCTCCCCCGCCCAGCTCCTTGGAGGAAAACCAGCAGCAAGTGTTTCCCCAGGGTGTTTTACAGCCCAGTTCCCCGATGAGCTGGGCTGGGAGCTCCCACCTGCTCTGCAGGGACAGATCCCAGCGATCCACTGACATTCCTACTGGGGGAATGATTCCACCATCTCCAGGCTATGAGGAGAGAAACGTGGAATTAACCTCCCACGAGGCAGCAGTGGGCTGGCTGGCCCTTTCCTTTCCCCTTTCCTTTCTCCTTTCTCCTTTCCTTTCCTTTTTCCTTTCCTCTCCTCTCCTCTCCTCCTTCCCCACACATGGAATATAAAGTGGCTCTGCCTCCCAGGATCAGGATCATCTCCCTGCCTGCCCATGCCAGCCCTCGGAAATTCACAATTCCAGCATCCCAGAAAGAGATCAAGGACAAGAAACAAACACCAGGCTTTTCCCAAAATCCCAGCCCACAAAGGCTCTCACGGAGCAGGGACTCCACCCCAAGCTGGAAATCCTTAAAGCCCTCTGGCTTTGGGAATTCTTTGGGAATCTCTTTCTGGAGGAGAGTGCTCCGGAGTGCCTGTGAGGATGGAGGTGGTTTTTTGGGAGGGGGGAATGGCAGCACTGACCTGTTTGAGCTGCTGGTCCAGGCGCCAGCCGGGGCGCCCCGCTGGAGCTCCGGGATGCTTGGCAGAGTCTTTGCCTTGCTCCTCCTCGCCCTGCTGGGCGCCCCGCGGGTGCCCCACGGCCGGCACGGGGCTGGAGCCCGCTCTCTGCTTGGGATGGGCGGCTTTGGGAGCGTGGAAATACTCCAGGGCAGAGCAGCTTTCCTGGCCGGGCACCTCGGCACCGTCCTCCAGCTCAGTGCCGTCGTCTTCTTCTTCATCCTCCTCCTCATCCTCCTCCTCCTCCTCATCTTCCTCCTCCTCAGAGTTCCTGCTGCTGTGCTCCGGGGCCCGGCTGGCCGCGCTGGGGGCTCTGCCCGGGGGCACAGCAGCCGGCACCGGCAGCCGCTGGCCGATGGAGCGGGGCTGGGCAGGGAACGGCGGCGTCGGGAACGGCACCTGCGGCTCCCGGCGGCGCTCCCGGCAATCCATGGGCACCGCTGCCTGCTGCTGCTGCTGCTGCTGCTGCTGCTGCTGCTGCTGCTGCTTCTGCAGCTGCTCCACCACCGCCTGCAGCTTCATCCCGCCGTGCGCATGGCTGGGAGCCCCGGCGGGAGCCGCGCAGGATCTGCCGGGGAGACAAACGCTGCTGAGCCAGAGCGCCCAGCGCTTTCATCTCTTCCCCAGGAAGGGGATGGACGGAGCGCAGAGCCAGGGCTCTTTCCTGTGCAGGAGACCGTGAAACAATCAGCTCCGCGTTTAACAGCCTCGGGCTCCGGCTCCCATTCAATTTTCAGACTGTTTAATTGTATTTTCGAGCCGGGAGCTCGCTCTGCTCTGCCCCGAAGACACCGTCCCGAATGCCTTTGTGCGGGCACAAGCCTTCCACACTTCCTAAATAATTGCTGTTGGAAGGTCAGGTTTGGGATTTGGTGCTCCTGGAATACTGCCTTAAAAGGAGACAGCCAGGATGAGCTCGACCATATTTATATATTAAAAAAATAAATAGATAAATTTATATCCGTGCCAAGCGGGGATTTGTCGTGAGGGGCTATCCCTAAATTTTTTCTGTGCTCTAAACCCCTGCCGCTTCGTAAAAAATAAATAAATATAATTGTTTAAAGAAACAAGTTTAAGCATTATTTTTCCCCAGGGAGACGGAAATGGGAGCACAGAATCCTCGGGATCCCGGAGCTCATCCCAGCACATCCCAGCTCTGTCCGTGTCCTCCCTCCAGTTTTCCCAGCCCGAGGAGCCCGGGAGCTCTCGCAGCTCTCCATTTTTGACCTGCTGAGCCAGCACTTGAGCAAAGCCCGGCAGAACAGCCCCGGCTGGAAGCGGAGCTCGGGATAAATCCTGGAAAAGCGACGGCGCCGCTCATCTCCGGCCGCAGTTTGGACTTTGTCCTCCTCGGGGCGGGGGAAAGGTGATCAAACACATCCCATTTCGGGTTTTTTTGGGGTATAAAAACACGGCCAGCTCGGGGAAACAAAGGGAAAGCCAACTCCAAACAAACCCGAGCCCCTGCCACCTCCCACCGCCCCCGTCTGCAGCCGCACGCATCTTTCTTTAGGGAAAGAAGGGATCATTTTGGGGAAAAAACCACAAAAAACCCGTCTGGAATCAGGCAGGATTGTGCTCTAAAATAACCGAGCACCACCAGGCAGCAGGATTCCGAGTGAGAGGCAACTTCCAGGACCTGCGGAGCATCCCTATGTGCGTGCCAAACTCATTTTCCCCGCTTCCCTGGCTTTGCCCAGCTCCTTTCACCCCGGGAAAGCCGAGAAAGAGCGGAGGAGCCCAGCAAACCCGGCTCAGCAGGATCCCTCCAGGGGAAAACCGGCATTAGGACGCAAACACGGCAGCTGAGGCGAGATTTGGGGCACAAAAAAAGAGTTGAATTCGCAGCTTCGGTGCCGGGCTGGGGTGCCAAGAGCAGCGGGGATAAAAGCAGGAGAGCAGCCCGAATTTGGGAGCCTCTCCACGCCCTCTCCGAGGATGTTTGCTCGCTGCTTTCGGTGGCCCTGCCCTCCTTTTTGTTTTTCCAGCGGCACTTTTGCCGGTTCTCCGCCGCTTTTTGCGCCTCTTCCCTCACGCCAGGACCGAGTTTGCCCCAGCCCCAACCCCGCTGCGAGCCCTTTCACCCCACTTTAATCGCAGTTTTTAACCGGGAAAGAGCTTATTGCAGCAGCGAGGGCCGCTAATGGGTTCGTTAATTAATGAAGCGGTCCCGGTTTTACCCGCCCCAAGGGGAATCGCCCCGAGCCTCCCCTCAGGCGGAGACACCGAGGGGCCCCCAAGCGCCCCCCCCCTCAGCACCCCCGCGGCTCCCCCGTTACCTCCCGTGGCGGGTCCCCGCCGCTCCGTGCGCGGCCGCCTCAGCTCCTCCTTCCTTCCTTCTTTCCTTCCCTCCTTCCTTCCTTTTTCCTCTCCCTTCCCTTCCTCCTTCCCTTCCTTCCCCCCTCCCGCCCCTTCCTCGCCCGGCCGGAAGCGCCGGAAGCTCCCGCGCCGCTTCCGGGAACGGCCGCAGGGAGGGAAAGCGGCAGCCAATCAGAGAGCGCGCAGCCGAGCGGTTTCCGGTTCCGGGTGATATAAAAGTGGCGCGCGGGGCGCGGGGCCGGCAGTCGCGGAGGAGGCGTCGCCGGGGGCTGAGGGATCGCGTGAGGGTGAGCGGGGCCCCAGCACCACCCCCCCACCCCCGGCACCGAGCGGGACATCGGGGACGGCGTTTTCGGGTTCCCCCCGTGTCTGGTTGGGCTTTGAGGCGTGGCTTAGAAGCCCCTCGGAGAGGGGGTTGGGGTCCCGTTATGTCTGTTCGAGCTCTGAGGGTGGGTTTAGGGGGCTTCCCCGTGTCTCTTTGGCCCTTCAGCGTAGGGTTAAGGGTCTCTCAAGGGGCTTTCGAGGCTTCCTGCGTGTGTGTTTGGGTTTTCGGGGCAGAATTTAGCGGGTCTGTCTCTTGGAAAAGGGGTTAGGGTCCCTTCATGTCAGTTTAGGCCCTTAGGCGGGGCTTAGGCCCCCTTCCGTGTCTATTTGGCGTCTTAGGGCAGGGTTAGGGGGCCCCCAAGTTTATTCGGGTAGGGTTTGAGGTCCCTATGTGGGCACTTAGGAAGCCTTAGGGATTCCCTGAGTGTGCTGGGGCCTCAGGGAAGGTTGGGATCCCCTGCTGCAGAGCTTGGGGTGAAATTTGGGATTCCCCGGAGTGTATTGGGCCCTCAGGGAAGGTTGGGATCCCCTGCTGCAGAGCTTGGGGTGAAATTTGGGATTCCCTGAGTGTATTGGGCCCTCAGGGAAGGTTGGGATCCCCTGCTGCAGAGCTTGGGGTGAAATTTCGGATTCCCCGGAGTGTATTGGGCCCTCAGGGAAGGTTGGGATCCCCTGCTGCAGAGCTTGGGGTGAAATTTGGGATTCCCCCGAGTGTGCTGGGGCCTTTGGGGCGGGCGGGTCTGGGGTCCTGTGTGTGGGCTGTGTCAGGGATGGGGATGGTGCTTTGTGCTGGGGACCTTTATTCCCTCAGCTCTGTGGTAAAGGGG